>NC_089844.1:65299519-66004519 GCF_035609145.1 Eleutherodactylus coqui | reverse complement strand
AAGTAACATACCGTGTTTCCCCTGAAAATAAGACCCTGTCTTATATTAATTTTTGCCCCAAAAGCGGCACAGGGTCTTATCGCAGGGTGCCTTATATTCACCTAGCAGGCACCAACCGGGTCCCTCTCGCTGCTCTCCACAGGTCCAGGCAGGCTTGCTTGCAGTTGTCAACATCTCTTGCTGGTAACAGGGTTGAAAACCCTCCAACAAGAGATTGCTCTGATTGGTTCTCGAGTGCCGTGCTCAGCCAATCAGAGCCAGCGCTCGATGCACCAATCACAGCACCCCCCCCCCCCCCCCCCCCTGCCCTCGAAAATCAGGGCCAGTCTTATCGGGGAATCACAGTATCATTGTATTTACATTCACAAAAAAATGCAAGCAGGCCCAAATTATTTCAGAAGTGTCCTAATTCGCAGAACACAGTCACATGATCGCACAGACAACATGTTGTGGTGCCTCTAGTGTTTTCCTGCATTCATGTAAGAGAGTTCTTGGGCTTCTGAGAAAGAGGTTGTTTTTTCGGGCTTGGTTGCTGTCTTGCAGATTTGGACAGCCGTGTGAGATGCTGGAGGAGGAGGTTCTGGGCTCAACCTCTGGTGTTGCAGCTGTCAGAACCGGCAACTCTCGGGGCCGCCGTGCCCGCACCACCGGTCCGGCCACCCGGGGTGCAGGAGCGCGGCGCAGAGGTACCCCGGTTCTTGTGATCTCCCCGGGCCGCTGTAAGACTGGTCGCCGCCGGGTTGCTAGGGAGGCAGCTGGTGCTTCTAGTGTCCTGACTACCAGGCTGGCTTCCCTAGTAACGGTCTGTGCAGCTAGACTGGGGGCGTGTCCCCAGCACCGCCCTGATTAGCCCTGCTGCTGTCAGGCTCCCCGCCCCAATCAGCTTCTGGGGCGGGAGCGCTGACAGCATTTAAATAGGTGTGTTTTCCTCTCAGGCCTCGCCAGTGTTAGTTTGGTTCTCCAGCTGCACCCGCGTTTATCCTGACTGCTCTTGTGACCTCGGCTTTTCTGACACCTGCTTTTGGACTTGACTACGTTTTTGCCTGACCCCTCCGTACCGCGTACCCTCTTGTTGCCGACCCGGATTGTCTGACCATTCTACCGTTGCTTGTCTCAGTGTCTGTTTGTCTCCCGTGTCCCGCTTCCCTAGTGAGGGTAGGGACCGTCGCCCAGTTGTCGCCCTGGGGGTTAGCCCAGGGGGGCAAGTAGGCAGGGACAGGGGTTGCGGGATATCCCAGGGACCCCCATATCCCGGACACTGTCCTGACAGTAACACTGGCCGAACTAAGGTCAGACCCTTGCATCCGCCCGGCAACTTTGAGCCCCTCGATGGAGGCCGTGGCGGCTGTAGCGAACCAGGTCCAGGTCCTTACGACCCTTGCCCAGGACCTAACAGCCCGCTTGCAGCCACGGGAACAAGTGGCAGCTGCAGGTCCCATGCAGCCCTCGTCCGCTCCAGGAACGATGTCAGAACCTCGAGCCACGCTTCCGGATTGCTTCTCCGGAGAGAGAGATCAGTTTTTTGCATTTAGAGAGAGCTGCAAGCTCTACTTTGATCTCCGCCCCCACTCCTCTGGTACTGAATACCAGAAAGTGGGAATCGTAATTACCCGCCTGAGGGGAGAGCCCCAAAATTGGGCCTTCTCGCTACCAGCTGGCTCTCCAGCCCGACTATCCCTTGACGCCTTTTTTTCCGCCCTGGGTCAAATTTATGACGAACCCGACCGGGCGGGCTACGCAGTCTCCAAACTTCTGGCCCTGCGCCAGGGTTGTAAGATGGCGGAGGACTACTGTTCCCAATTCCGTCAACATTGTACGGAATCCCGGTGGAACGATGCCGCCCTAAAAGACTTATTTTTGACCGGTCTGTCTGAGGGTCTCAAGGACCTACTTGTGGCCCACCCAGAGCCTAAAACCCTGGAGCAAGCCATGTCGCTGGCTATTCGAGCCGACCGACGTTTGAGGGCCAGACACGCCGCTCGGACCACCCCACTCCCCACGTCTACTTCTTCGACTGACCCGACCTGTTACCCTCCCACCACCGAGGCCATGGAGCTGGGAGCCGTGAACCCCGAGCAACGACGGGAACACCGCCTGAAGAAGAACCTCTGCTTCTACTGTGGGGAGCCGGGTCACCGCATTGCTACCTGCGCTAAGAAGCCACGGCAGGAAGAACTCCCGCTCCTAGGCAGTTGTCGGGGGGACTGTCTAGGAGCCAAGGTACTCCCTGTGTTGTCCAAAATGTTAGTGCCTTGCACCCTAGAATTTCATGCTTTCCACCGTACTGGGCAAGCCTTTGTTGATTCGGGGGCTGCGGCTAATTTCGTTAACTTTAATTTCGTTGCTCAACTGTCCGGGGTTTTGTTACGTTTAGAAACTCCGATTCTGGTTTCAGGAGTGGACTCCACTCCTTTGCAAGCAGGGGTGGTTAATCTGGTGACCCCTGAAGTAAGGTTTACTATAGGAGCCTTACACGTGGAAACCTGCACCTTTCTAGTGATGAGAGATTTGTCTGTGGACGTCGTCCTAGGCCTCCCCTGGCTCCGGGAGCACAACCCGGTAGTAAATTGGGACACGTTGGAACTGGTAAAGTGGGGTCCCCGCTGTGCCAACCACCTTCGTGCGGTGAAGGTGGGAATCTCCACCTGCGAGGGGAGCCCCCTACCAGAATACCTCTCCGAGTTTTCTGACGTGTTCTCCAAACAATTATCTGAAGCTCTGCCCCCTCATAGGGAATGGGACTGTAAAATAGACTTGATTCCTGGGGCCAAACTTCCTAAGGGCCGCATTTATAACGTTACGGTTCCAGAGAGAGAATCCATGAGGGACTACATCCAGGACAGCCTGGCCAAGGGGCACATCCGGCCCTCAGAATCCCCGGTGGGTGCCGGGTTTTTCTTCGTTGAGAAGAAGGATGGGGGTCTCCGGCCCTGTATTGACTATAGAGAGCTAAATAAAATCACAGTCCGAAACCAGTATGCTCTTCCACTCATTCCTGACCTCCTCAACCAGGTCGCTGGTGCCCGATGGTTTTCCAAACTTGATCTCAGGGGAGCATACAACCTCATCCGCATTCGGGAGGGGGATGAGTGGAAAACCGCCTTCAATACGCCCCTCGGGCATTTTGAATACCTAGTTATGCCTTTTGGATTGTGTAACGCCCCCGCCATTTTTCAGGGGTACATGAACTCAGTGTTTCAGGATATCATGGGGGTGTTCGTGGTTATATATCTAGACGACATTTTGATTTTTTCCTCCGACTTGCCGAGTCACCATACTCACGTTCAGACTGTGCTAGCTCGACTCAGACATAACAAGCTGTTTGCTAAACTCGAGAAATGTGTTTTCGGGGTACAAAGGATATCATTTTTGGGGTATATCATCACGCCATGCGACTTCCAGATGGATCCTGAAAAGGTGAAGGCCATCACGGAGTGGGCCCAGCCAGGGTCGTTGAAAGCCCTTCAACGCTTCCTCGGCTTCGCCAACTACTATCGCAAATTCATTAAAGACTTCTCCGTGGTGGCTAAACCTCTAACGGACCTCACCAGAAAGGGGGCAGATGTGAGGACCTGGTCTTCTGAGGC
Source organism: Eleutherodactylus coqui (assembly GCF_035609145.1). NCBI lineage: Eukaryota > Metazoa > Chordata > Amphibia > Anura > Eleutherodactylidae > Eleutherodactylus > Eleutherodactylus coqui. Next base: position 66,000,932 of record NC_089844.1, on the reverse strand, counting down.
TCTGAGGGCCTTCAATACCCTAAAGGCGGCGTTCTCGTCTGCACCTGTCCTAGTACAACCGGATCTGTCCAGTCCTTTTGTGGTGGAGGTAGATGCCTCTGAGTTTGGTGTGGGAGCGGTACTGTCCCAAGGTCCCTCCACTCTCACCAACCTTAGACCGTGTGCCTATTTTTCTAGGAAGTTTTCGTCCACCGAACGGAACTATGATATAGGCAACCGGGAATTGCTGGCGATTAAGTGGGCTTTTGAAGAGTGGAGGCATTTTTTGGAAGGAGCCCATCACCAGATTACGGTACTCACTGACCATAAAAACCTCACTTATCTAGATTCCGCTAAGAGGTTAAATGCTCGGCAAGCCCGCTGGGCCTTGTTTTTCTCTCGGTTCAATTTTGTTGTTACCTATAGACCCGGTTCTAAGAATGTCAAGGCTGATGCCCTGTCTAGGAGTTTTGGTTCTCCGGAACCTTCCGAGCCCGAGCCTGAGAGCATTCTCTCCCCTGGGGTGGTCCTCGCTGCTGTCTCCTCCGACCTTTCACCTCTCATTCACGCCGCTCAACAATCTGCTCCTGAAGCCCTTCCGGAAGGCAAATTATTTGTCCCGTTGTCACTGAGATTGAAAGTGTTAGAGGAGACACATGCTTCAGTCCTAGCTGGACACCCCGGTATCAGGGGTACTCTGGAGTTAGCGGCCAGACTCTATTGGTGGCCGCACATGGCCAAGGATGTACGGGTATTTGTGTCCGCGTGCCCGGTTTGCGCAAGGGGGAAGAACCTCAGGAGACGTCCTGAGGGGCCTCTTCTGCCCTTGCCCATTCCGTCCAGGCCATGGTCCCACTTGTCCATGGATTTTATTACTGATCTGCCATCCTCGCTGGGGAATACGGTCATTTGGGTAATAGTTGACCGTTTCTCCAAAATGTCTCATTTTGTTCCACTTGGCAAGTTGCCTAACGCCAAACTTTTGTCTGAGATGTTCATCAAGGAGATTGTTCGGTTACATGGGATCCCCGAGGATATTGTGTCTGATAGAGGGGTTCAGTTCGTCGCTCGCTTCTGGCGAGCCTTCTGTAAAAATCTAAACGTTAATTTGTCCTTTTCCTCCGCTTTCCATCCCGAGAGTAACGGACAAACGGAACGGATGAACCAAGAACTTATCCAGTATCTGCGACTGTTTGTCTCGGATAACCAGCATCAGTGGGCCAACTACTTACCTCTCGCCGAATTTGCTATTAACAACCATGGTAACTCGTCGACCCAACTGTCACCTTTTTTTTGTAACTATGGGTTCCATCCCCGGTTCTCGCTTTCTACTCCTTTGGTCTCGAACAATCCGGCCGCCGACATATCCGCCGAAGAACTGTGCACAGTTTGGGCCCAGGTTCGTAAGAACCTTCAGGGTTCCCAAGAGAAACTGCGTAAATACGCAAATAAAAGACGTACTATCTCTGCACCTTTTGTGGTCGGGGAGCAGGTTTTATTATCATCTAAGAATCTGAGACTTAAGGTTCCCTCCCTGAAACTTGCTCCTCGGTTCATTGGCCCATTTACGGTTTCTCAGGTTATCAACCCGGTGTCATATAAGTTGGCACTTCCTGACCCCTGGAAGGTCCACAAGGTTTTTCACAAGAACTTGCTTAAGAAGTATGTGACTCCAGTTCTCCCCACCCAGAACCCGCCTCCTCCCTCTCTGGTACAGGGGGAACTGGAGTATGAAGTAGAAAGGCTTGTGGATGCCCGACGGGTTAGAGGTGGGCTGCAGTACCTGGTCCACTGGAGAGGATTTGGCCCTGAGGATAGGACGTGGGTCCCTGCCAGGGACGTTCATGCGCCACGCCTAGTCCAGGCATTCCACAGGGCTTTCCCGCTTAAGCCCGCACCTGGCCATGGGGGTCCGGTGTACCCCCGTAGAAGGGGGGGTACTGTCAGAACCGGCAACTCTCGGGGCCGCCGTGCCCGCACCACCGGTCCGGCCACCCGGGGTGCAGGAGCGCGGCGCAGAGGTACCCCGGTTCTTGTGATCTCCCCGGGCCGCTGTAAGACTGGTCGCCGCCGGGTTGCTAGGGAGGCAGCTGGTGCTTCTAGTGTCCTGACTACCAGGCTGGCTTCCCTAGTAACGGTCTGTGCAGCTAGACTGGGGGCGTGTCCCCAGCACCGCCCTGATTAGCCCTGCTGCTGTCAGGCTCCCCGCCCCAATCAGCTTCTGGGGCGGGAGCGCTGACAGCATTTAAATAGGTGTGTTTTCCTCTCAGGCCTCGCCAGTGTTAGTTTGGTTCTCCAGCTGCACCCGCGTTTATCCTGACTGCTCTTGTGACCTCGGCTTTTCTGACACCTGCTTTTGGACTTGACTACGTTTTTGCCTGACCCCTCCGTACCGCGTACCCTCTTGTTGCCGACCCGGATTGTCTGACCATTCTACCGTTGCTTGTCTCAGTGTCTGTTTGTCTCCCGTGTCCCGCTTCCCTAGTGAGGGTAGGGACCGTCGCCCAGTTGTCGCCCTGGGGGTTAGCCCAGGGGGGCAAGTAGGCAGGGACAGGGGTTGCGGGATATCCCAGGGACCCCCATATCCCGGACACTGTCCTGACAGTAGCGTGCCTATAAGGGGCATTTTCACACCCTTTAGAGTAACTTTAGGCACTATTCTGAAAAGTTCACAGCCTTCTATTGTTTGTCGGTCATATTCTTCGATAGGCTTCTGGGGGTGGTGCATCCTGGGCTTACGTATGCCGACACCAATATGCATTGGTGTATTTCTCCTGGGGAATAGACCTCTTATTTTCTAGTGTCCCAATTGAAATAGTGTACAGTTTAGAGTCCCTTACTTCTAATCATGTATCTTTACAAATAGTGCACAGGAAAGGAATAGTTTTATATGGTTCACTTTTCCTTTTTTTTTCCTTTGTGTTTCAGGCTCCTTACTTCCAGCAATTAATTTTCATCATTGCATTTCGATTTCTTATTGGGCATCTCCACAATAACAGGGATCATCAGGAAGATTTGTGACATCATTTGGCAGAATCTGAAGATGTCGGTCATAGTTGCACCCTCTCATTAAGACTGAATAGATATCGTTGATGGCTTCCAGGCTATGTTGCAGTTTATAGACTGCCCAGGGATGTTGGGTGGAAAACGTATCCATATGAAGAGGACGCCAAACTCGGAATCCCAATATTACAATTTAAAACAATATTTCTCAGTAGTCCTGTTGGTTTTGGCTGAGAGTATCTATCAGTTTATAATTGTGGATATCAGGTCCAATGGGAGCACTGCAGATGCTCATATTTTCACGGCTGCCAGAATAGGTCAGCAACTTCTTTCCGACCAGTTATTCCTCCCAGAACCATGCACCTTCACGTCCACCAGGCCCATTCATTATTGTGGCCGATGAGGACTTTGGCCTGACCACCCACATTCTGTGCCTCTTTGCATGCCAAGGATTTGGACGCCAGAGGCACATTTATAATTACCATCTCACACAGGCCCTGTATTTTGTCGAGTGTGTTTTTGGCATTGTCACCAGTAGGTGGATAATTTTCCAGAGCACACATCAGTTGGATACTGGGAATATGTATGTCACAGTTGGTCTATGGACAGGAGGCTTGTGGGATATGGAGGCCTTAGACTGCTCCTCTTTTTGTTCCACACTCTCCGCTGTACTGGCAGCAAGGGTGCCTAATAAGCCTGTTTCTTATACCGCCGTAGACTCCTCAAAATCCTTTTCTTATGGAAAGTTGTCCCTAGAATTATGAATTGTGAAAAAAGAAGAATTTAATAAAAGAGGCAAAAAAACATACCTACTGTGGAACCGGTGCTCCTTTTTGACACACTGCCAATATGCCTTATGACAAGTGATGTGAACAGGTCTACAGATCAGCTAGCATCACATTAACCTGTCACATGACCTTGCATTTTAGAAACCACCACAAATGTAATTTGATTACCTTAGACATGCCTGTAAGCACTCTTTGGCTGCAGAGTTCCGTTTGGGAAAACAAAAACTTTGTGACTAATGCCTCTAAGAAGGAGTAAAAAAATAATGTTTGAAAAGAACTTATGGTGCCAAATCGATGGATTTGCAAGGAAACATTAGCTGTTCCGTGTACATATATCTATATATTACAATTGTAATATGTTAAAAGCAATTGAAAGGATTTTATATTTTTATGGGTTCTGCGACTGCAGCAATTTCGAACAAGGAGCAATATTATGGTTTCATAAATCCAGAAATGTCAAATTCAAAGGTGAAATGGAGGTCCATAATAGGAATACAATGTGCTGGGTCCCCTAAGTCAGTGTTTCCCAACTCCAGTCCTCAGGGACCACCAACAGGTCATATTTTCAGGATTTCCTCAGTGTTGCACAGGTGATGGAATTATTGTCAGCACCTCAGACATTATCACAGGTCTCCTTACCATAGGATATCCTGAAAACATGACCTGTTGGTGGTCCCTGAGGACTGGAGTTGGGGAACGCTGCTCATAAAGTATTGTATGCTCACGCAAACTTAAAGGGGTTGTCTCACGAAAGCAAGTGGGGTTATACACTTCTGTATGGCCATATTAATGCACTTTGTAATATACATCGTGCATTAAATATGAGCCATATAGAAGTTATTCACTTACCTGCTCCATTGCTGGCGTCTCCGTCTCCATGGCTCCGTCTTATTCTGATGTCTTCTGGCATTTTTAGACGCGCTTGCGCTGTGCGGTCTTCTGTTTCTGGTCGGTCTGGGCACGAGCGGCGTTCTGGCTCCGCCCCCTTCTACGCATCATCACGTAGCTCCGCCCGATCACGTGTGCCAATTCCAGCCAATCAGGAGGCTGGAATCGGCAATGGACCGCACAGAGCCCATGGTGCACCATGGGAGAAAACCGCAGTGCATCCCTGGGAAAGGACCGGCGGCCATCCTAGGCAGAAGATTTTTAAAACTTCATATTTCGTCAGATCGGTGAGTAGCAAGCCGTTTAAAAACCGCTTTAAATTGCTATTTTATGCCAGGGGGGTGACAGGGGGAATGTAAAATTTTGATGTTTGCCGCGAGACAACACCTTTAAGGGGTAGTATTGTCTCATCTTTCCATGAAAACTCCCCAGACAACCTCTTCCCAGCAGTTTTCCTTGAGATTGCGGTCTCTATATTCTTAATATACCCCACGATGCCAACTTCTGCCACACAAGTGCAATCAATGTCTCCATGTTCATATTTCTCAGCATGGTGCTGCATAGGCCAAACTTGCCACTTTGTGTCTTTTTTTTGCAATTGCCTAGCAACATGCGTGAAAACGCAGCTTATACGCATGTACCTTGCATATTTGCTACATATTTACATGTTTTATTGAGTTCAATGGACAATCTCGGTCCTTAAATACACAAAAAATAGGATATGTGGCTTTTTTTTACGTGACCAAATTATGCACAAAAAATATGTTCATCTGAATAATAAAATAGAAATCAATGGGTTTTATTTTATCTATATTACTCAGGTAATACGGTTTGCTAATACGCCCATGTGAATAAGTTTATTATAGTTGTTTTTTGTATTTTGTTATATATGTATTCTTTTCATATGTACAGTGCCCTGGAAATCAAGGTTATCCGGGGACATCTTTTTTTTTTTCAGAAAATGGCTCAGCCTGCATTACGAACATAACAGAAGACATAGTCACCTTCTTTGCTGCTATTCTGCCAGCACCTAGTCCCCACTTGTCTTCACGGTTGGCTATACAGTGAAGATGTCACAACACCAAGTCATGTGACCACTGGCTGAAGTAAGCCAATCATTGTCTACAGTAGTCACATGGCCTTGGTGTCAGTGATGTCATCAACACTACCCATAAATGAGCCGGCATTGGTGTAACAGGAGCAGCAGGGGAGTAGGAAGGTGAGTATGTCTTCCATCATGGTTTTACTACAGGCTGAGCCGATTGTTGGAAAAAATCCAGATAACCCCTTTAATGTTCTTTCAAATAAATGATAATAATAAACATTAACCAAAGACTTCTGTCTTTTGATTTGCTATTAAGCATTTCAATACTCCTGAAGACATCATATGATACCATTAGAGATAAGTAAGCCTACTCGATAAGGCAGTTACTCGAGCGAGCATCGCTCTTCTCGAGTAACTGCTTAGTGATCCGAGCAGGCTCGGGTGGGCTGCGGGGGGGGGGGGGGGGGAGCAGAGCGGGAGGAAGAGTGAGAGAGATCTCTCTCTCTCTTCCCCCGCTAACTCCCGCAGCTCACCCAAGCCTGCTCGGATCACTAAGCGGTTACTCGAGAAGAGCAATGCTCGCTCAAGTAACTGCCTTACCGAGTAGGTTCACTCATCTCTAGATACCATCCTTTCAGTTGATGGAAATGCTATTTGCTTTTATATTACTATGTGGTTTAAACCCCTGAGTTTGTGCTCACAAAAAAGACATAGACATTGTTGATTGTGTAGGTATTTCACTGTTAAAAAATATAAATACATACTGTATTTAAAAAAGTATTAATGAGCAAGTCCATCCATATTGCAAGTATGTACATTAAAGAACAATAAGAGCTGTTTTTATCTTCATATATAAGAAATATCCGAATGACCGGTAGCTAATATTTAATAGACACTTGTGTAGTTTTCGGTCAACACATAGGTCACCTAGGCACTTTTCATCTAGAGGAAAAAAGTATGTCTATGTCTAACTATGACAAGAATTCTCTCGTAGTTAAAAGTCTGACTCTTTGGAATGCACTCCCACTGGAGTTGGTATTGGCAGACTCTGTGGATTAATTTAAGAAAAAGTTGGGCATTTTCCAATAAAAACATAATATAAACCATAATATGCAGAGCTACCAGTAATAATAACAAAATGCTAAACTGGTCCAGAGATCTGTCCAAAATGTAGTGCTCACAGTTTTTTTGAATATAGACATAGTGCAGAAATATGCTTTAAAAAGCGATCTCTCATGGGTATTCATATACAAAGAGTGCAATTAAAGTGACTCACGAGGTTTCCCTTACTAGGGCTTATTTGCTCCAGTCTATGCATACCAGTTATATGATAATCTTTTCTCACTGGTGCCTTAGTAGTTTGTACAGTATAATCATTCTTATATAATAGAAACCAGCTCTCCCTGCACTGACTTTGTATTGAGTCTGTGATAAACGTTTATTTATGCAGAACAGCCAATCAGAGGAGGCAGAGCTGCAGAGGGAAGGAGAGCAGCAGTCTGTACCAATGAGGAGACAGGAGGTGTATCTCTCTGAACCAATGATTAGACAAGAGGTGTGTCTCAGACTACCACAGACACTGAAGATAAACTGCAGTCACAGATTACAGCTCTGCTCTAACAGACCTGAGCTAAAAAAACAGCTAACACTGAGCAAAATAAATAGCAGTTAAGCATCAGCTATGGGTACTTGCTAATGTTTTATTTTTGAGTCCCGTTGCATTAATTTCATTGGGGACTATGTAACGGTTTCCCTCTTCTGGCGCTAGAGGAAAGTTGAATTTTTTCATGGTTGGGTTCTCCCACAGTTTACAGCTGATTGAGGAGGGTTTCAACAGGACATCCCATGATCAGCTTGTATATAGGAGGCCCTTCTAACAAAAAGGCACTGTATAAAGCAGTCACAAAATGCAAGAAAATACCTGCAATTACTGTACTTATTTATTAATGTTTTTTACTCATTTTCTTCTTGGGATATATTTTCGGCATAGCAGATTAACAGCTTTCATCTGTTTTTATAACTTCCTTTTGCCTCCCCCTCAGTTTTGCACCTTGTCATTTGCTGTTTTAAAAGCTCAGAAATTACACTTTATAAGTAAATAGCATATATTTTACTTGCCTTGAGTATTTTAAACAGATTGCTGACACCTTAACCGCAAAAATAAAATTTCTTACTTTCTATAACATATTTCTGTAATAACAGTTGCAACTAAAAGAATATAAAAAGAAAAATATCCAATTTGTCTTCATACCATGAAACTCATGTACTGAAATGATCAACACATAGAAAGACTCCTTTAGGGCATTTTCACATGTTCAAATTCATTTACCCATGTTGTAATGTGGGGTGCAGTAGTTTTCAAGTTGCTTTAACCAACCATTTCCTTTTCAATATGGCTTATAGAATAACAGCCTCATTATTATTAAGAAATTTGACTTTAGTTAACCCCAACCAATCTGAGAATGCAAAGGTGTGGACGCTCCATGTTGTTCACGTGGACTTGTATCAAAGCTATATTTAAAGGAGTTTTTTAGAAAATAAAAACATTGGTGGAAACAGAGGGATGCATTACATATTTTTAGAAAAAATCAGTACTCACCTCTCTATTACCGTGATGCTTTCCCACAGCTAATCGCCATCACCCCAGTCTTCTATTTATGTTGGGATGCAGCAGTCATGTGGTTGTTTACCCCTGTGACTGCTGCAGCCAACAGAAGCCGCCATAGGAACGTCATCAGTGACGTCCTGTAAACCTGCCAGGGGCTTCTACATTAAAAGCCCACTTGACAGATTTATAGGACATTATCAGGCCAGAAAAAGTAGCGATGTCACCTGTCAGATACCAAGATAAGGGAGATGGAACAATACCTCCAGAGTGCCGCCTATTGAAAGGTAGTTTCCTGCAAGTCAATGTTAGTCTCTTTATACAAGCCTTGTAACAATGACTGGGAATTGAAAGCCAAGCCAGAATCCATACACAGACAGCTGTTGTGGGGGGGGAGGGGTGCTTGCCCTTCAGTGGGCAGTAGGCTTCAGGCTTGGCTAGCGAGAGGCCTGTGACATGGGTCGGGAACATTAACTTTTGTCCTTGGGGAGAGCACCTAGAAGGTGCTCCAGTGCAATGGCGATATATTGATTTTATAAAGTTTTGGACAAAGTGGGCCCAAAACTATATAAATAAATTAACTCCGACAACCCCTTTAACGAGTAATATTTCCGCCAAGCCAGTGATAGTTGGTATAGTAGTTGAAGTAAGTATGAGAACTTCTGACAACTGTGTGACGCAGTATCCTGAAAGGAATAGCTGGAATAGCATCCATAATCAGACCTTACTACATGCACCTCCCCTTCAGAAGAGTGCTGTAGCAGAGTGAGTTGGGTATAAAACTGTGACTGAGAAACAGCTCTGCATCTGGTGAGAAGTCAAGTCAGCTGGGGCTGTGACTGGCGCTATGGGTAATGTATCTGAGATAGTTAAGGATAGAGAGAAGTTACCAGCCAAGCATTGTCACTGACAAAAATTGTGAATGGGAAGAGTTGTGACAGGAAGATTGAGCTGAGTCACCACCCTGTGAATCATTTCTCTCATCAATATGTTGTAACGCAAGTAGTTGGCCTTTACTGCTGGAGAAAACTGATATCTTGCTGCTTTGAGTATTGTTGAAGTTTAAAGACTGTCCCTTAGTGAATGAATGAGGCGATTGACTCCATTCCCAGGGTTGGCAGCTTTAGTTGGTTGAGCAAAATGTTTGCGCTGCATTTTGACGGAACAATATTGTTCAAAAATTGTGAATGATAATAATTCATTCTAAGTTTTAGCCAACGATTGAATGACGAACATTTGCTTCTTGTTTGTCATTCAGGTTCTGAAGGCATAAAAATCACTGTTGGCTCGTTATCGTTCAGTTTAAACAGCAATTGTTCAGTTCCTGTATTTTCTTATATTGGGACTGAACCATTCTGAACATTTCTCTTTTGAACGAATCAACAATGCATTTGCTCCTCTAAACAGGCTGCACGGGTGTGAACAAGTTAGCGGTGACGTCACCCGCTCGTTCGCTCATTTAAACAAGAAACACCTGGTCTAAAAGGACTGTTAGTGACTTTCCTTTCCTCTTGCATCTTATTCCATGACTATTCCTTAGGTCCCTTTCTCATTAACTGCTCACACTTTACATGTTTACCTAGTATTTGTACAGATTTCTTTAAGCCCTTAAGGACCAAGTGCTATAAATTTACAGGGCTTGGTTCTGGGCTTTAATACGGGCCGATAGCAGAAATATAGCGCAGGATTAAAGCCCCTGCTCCTGCAATCAAGCAGCAGGTCGGTTTCTCAGCTGGTAGTCACAGCTGAGAACCCGGAGGAGAAGTGGTTTTTATCTGCTTCTACCTTCTTCTTCCTGGGTACATAGCACTCAATGAGTGCAATGTACTAAAAGGTGTTTCTTCCACTACGCGACCCAGCGATCACATGGCCGCCTGGTGCCCTTGTTACAGCAGAACTGCAGTGTCCTAGCAAGCCCTGATCTGCTCTGTTTGTGACTATTGTCACTACAGGGGAATGTTCTCCCCTGTAACAAGGGCTCCTATGAAAATAAAAGACCATATGAATGACCCCCAAAGGTCTTATATGATGTCATGGTGGAAATAGATGTGAAGAACAATCATTACAAAAATAAATAAGAAAAAGTTACAGAATACAATTAAAATATATACATAAAAAAGAAAATGACCCAAAGCCAACGCCAACCAAAGCCATTGCCGTATGCGCCCTTTAATCCGACACCATACATATTATATATCAAAACATCCAAAACAAAAAGTGCAACCCATTTGCATACTTTATATTAGCATAAATATACTTATTTACAGAAAAAAACAACTATAAATATTCCAAAAATCTTTTTTTAGCTTTTCACCCCCAATAAAGCTAAAAATGGAAAAACAGCCTGGTCCTTAAGGGGTTAAATACTCCAAAAACATTTTGATACGTTTACTGACTCTTTACCTAATTGGCTCTAGTGTATTTAAAATAGTAAATTAGAACTGTATAGGAGACAGGAAACAATGAGTGATGATAATCTGTATACAGTGTTGCAAAATATGTCAGCACCATATAAGTAGCAGCAAAAATACTAATATATACTGTTTAAGAATCATTATCAGAATAGAGGGTCAATAACGGAGACATATTTCTGTGTTTCACATATAAATGTATCAGCATTTTGTCACTAGAAGTCATGATAATCCTTTCCACGGTTGGTAATGCTGTACTAAAAATGATGAATTTCACCGTAATGTTCTTCTCCAATCCTTTTAGTGTAAACAGGTAAGCAGAATAAATATAGTATCCCAATGACGAGTAGCGCTCCTGACAACCCAAGGACATTTCTTCTCCCCCGATGTGTTGTTTCAAACTGTTCTAAAAAATCTGCAAATATAATCCTATAAGAAATTACAGAGTAAATGTTTATTTGCCATCTTGAAATATTTGCCTTATTATTTGCTTTACTGTTTGTGTTTAGAAGAAATCCTGTGTGGCTTTGTTATAATATCACAGAGCCCTCGGTAATGCCAGCAGCATCTTTGCTTAGCATGATATTTACAACACAGTTATGAAAGCTGTCATATAAAATGTTGTGCTGCGCGAAACACGCTTCTTTAAGATGCACTTATTGTGACAGAACAAATAGACGCTTCAAAGCTCTGATCCTCTAATAATAAAAATCATGCATTATGAATTTGGAACATTTTACATAGCATGTATAATAAATACTGAGACAGTAAAATGGCAACAAACAAAGACACTATTATTTAAAGGAATAAATTGAATTTTCGACTTTTTTTCCCCCTTTTATCTCTAGATCCCCAGGGCTTGCACAACTCAGCACGCTTTGCATGCTTCAATCAACATTTTAGGGATAGAGAATCTCAATTCAACATCATCATGTTTCGCCGTACTAATTACACTTGCATTAATCAAGAAACTGCATATGATTTTAAACTGGAAGGTTCTGAAGCGTAGTTCTGGGAGTAGCAAACAAACTGCAATGGTTATCCTCAGGAAACCTACTGAGTAAATGATATATCTCTATCTCTATATACACGTAAATTACATTTTACTCACTCGTGCGTACATATATGTATATATCTCAAAATAGGGTTCCGATTATGGGCTATAGAGATAGTTGACGTTTATCTACTAATAGCATGTTTCTGATATTCAATTGTCTTTTACAGTCTGGGGCTTAGTTATATAACAGCCTTGAAAGGAGTATTTCCATCTCAGACATTTATGGCGAATCCACAGGATATGCCACAAAATCTCTGATAGATGCAGGTCTCACTTTTGGGAGCAGCAACTATCTGTAAAATATGGCTCTATTGTAGCAAGGGGCTACTAGTCATAAAACATTAACAATAGGAGTGTAATATGGAATCTCACCACAAGAGGGAGCCCAAAGCTCATAAAAGAACTAGCTTCTGATAGAGGCAATGGGCAGTGTTAACTTTATGGAGATTTACACACAGGAAATAGGTGGAGCTTTTGGAGTGGGTCAGAGGGTCTGTTTGGTGTGCAAGTAAAGTGGAGGGGTCTAAGTACTGAGTAAAGAAAATGGATCCTCTGTATGTTGGGCAGGGCATGCTGGGTGGATCAGCTGGAGAACAGGAGACACCAGAGAGAGAAAGAGACATTCTGCAATACAGTACAATGTCATCATCCGAGGATACAAAATGGGAGAAATGGGAGTAATTTAGCTAAGCAGAACATGTCAAAAAGACTTGGGTATCATGAGGGCGGAGCCTGCCGCGGAACAAGATGGCCGCTTAAGCCCGGAGCTCCCTCTGAACGGCGCCCACGGAGGTCCCGCTACACCGACCGCAGCCTTCAAAATGAAGAAAGCTTCAAGGGAAAAGGTTGGAGAACTCCCCTGCACCCCCAAACCGGCTAAAAGTCAAGCGGGTATGCAGCGCTACCAAAAGGAGCGCAGCTCCCGCTCCCCGCACCCCCCTTCCAAAATGGCGCCGGCGCACGAGGCCGGTGCTTCACACAGTAAAGCTGGGGAGGGAGAGTCCTCTTCAGATGAGGAGGACTCTGGAGGAGTCTCACGAGGGTTTATGAGAGAACTCATAAGTAATGCACTGTCCCCCATTATCGCCGATCTTACCGAGATAAAGGAGGACATTAAACAGCTGGGGCGCAGGGTTGAGGACCTGGAGGCTGCCTCAGCCTCTGTTTCTTCTCATGCCATAGCAATTGAAAAAATCTTAAAGGACCAGCATGAAAACCTTAATCGAGCCCTTATCCTTCAAGAGGATCTTGAAAACCGCAGCAGGAGGAATAACTTAAGGCTTAAAGGTATTCCAGAATCCTGGGCAGCGGAGTCCCTCCATAAGGTAACCATGGAGATTTTTCAGCAGCTGGTGGGTGCAGAGAGGGCTTCCTCGATAGTCATAGAGCGTATCCATAGGGCTCTTAGACCCCCTCCTGGACCTGCTGAGCCCCCTCGGGACATTATCTGTAGGCTGTTATCCTTCCAGGACACTGCTATCATCCTAAAAACAGCAAGATCCCGCAAAGAAATTAAATATGTGGATGCTCTGATCCAGATTTACCAGGACCTTTCCCCTGCAACCCTGGCGAAGCGTCGTTTACTTCGCCCTCTGCTGGAGGCGCTCAGAGAAAGGGAAATCCGCTACACCTGGCTATTCCCCTTCGGAATTAGCATATCCTACAAGAGCCGAAGGATGATAGTCCGCTCTCCAGAAGATCTTCACGCCTGCTGGGAACACCTGGGGATGGATCCCATTGAACTGCCCTGTTGGATGCCACTTCCGGAGTTCCCTAAACTCCCCAAGCTAACACCACCCGAGCCGTGGCAATTAGCCAGCAACCTCAAATCTCCAAAACCCAAAAAGAAAAAAGCAAGAGAGCTGGTGGACAACTTGGACACTTGACGGGCCCTCTGGACGTTGTCTGTGGTTCATACTTTGCCTGCTGGCGGGTCTCCAGGGAGCCCTTCGCCGAAGTCCGGAAGGACATTTCTTAAGGTTACCTTTTTCCTATACTGTCAAATGTTCATTCTTTGCCTTTTTTGAATTTTTTGCTCATTATTGAGATCCCTACCGCCTCCTACAGTCGTGGACATGGAGATATTTGAGACGGCGATATGATCTCTGGGACGGTGTTAATTTGTTAATGTGAAGTAATTCTTGTGCTATATAGAATATCTGTTAAACCCTTTCTTTTCACAGGCTGTGGTCGATGTAATTTGTATGCATTAATATCTGTTTCAGTGACCCGGGGGCGCCTGGATGAGCAGGCTGAATCCTGTTGTCTGCCCCTCATAGCTGGAGGAGTAGACAACTCGCCCCCCCCCCTTCTTGTCCTGGGCCCGGCTGGCTCCTTGGAGTGTGCCGGCCTCGGGGGCACGAAGGTTGTATTCGCAACACATTTATAGTGTGCTCTTTGTTTAAATTGTCTTTCTTGCACTCATACGTGCATTTCATTGTTTATCTCTTTGCTTACCCTTCTTATTCTTACCCTATCACTTTATCCTTAACCCCTCTACCCCGCCTCCCCCCCCCCTTGGGGCCCTCTTAGTCCCGGCTGACCCGTGTGTCTTTTGAGCAGCGGAGCAAAGTTTATCACGTGTGACTAACGATTTTCTCTTCCATTCTATTCACCCGCTATTGTATAGAGAGAGAAACCAGTATAAAATTACTACTGCGACAACATGGATGAGCAGATCCGAGTCACTACGCTGAATGTAAATGGTCTGAACTCCCCAGTCAAGAGGCATCATATCGCATTACTGCTTAAAAGGTATGGATCAAAAATTGTTTTTCTACAGGAGACCCACTACAGGGGAGACCGGTGTCTGTCCCTACCGGGAAGGCAGTTCCCTCTCGCATTTCATAACACACACCCCTCGTCGGCCGCAAAGGGAGTATCTGTCCTTTTACATAGATCCCTTACCTTTTCCTGTGAGGGACAGTACTCAGACGAGGAGGGTAGGGCCCTATTTGTTAAGGGGGTTCTTAATGATAACAAAGTCACCCTGGCGAACTTGTATGCTCCTAATACCAACCAAATACCCTGGCTGGTCAAACAAATAGATGCATTAAAACATTTTGCCACTGGCCAGATAATATTAGGGGGCGATTTGAACCTCACAATCTGCCCACTCCTAGACTCCTCTGTAGGAAAATCTCAAATATCCCAAAGAAAACTTAAAAATCTCATACGGGTACTATCAGAAACCAATATAGTAGACAGCTGGAGATGTTTAAATACAAACTCCAGAGATTATACATTTTTTTCGCAGGTCCACTCCTTTTTCCAGCGCCTTGATTATATCTTCGTGTCCCCCTCCCTGCTGCAGTACGTGACCAAAGCGTCTATTGACCCTATTGCAATCACAGATCACGCCCCAGTCCACTTAGACCTCCGTCTTCCTAGCCCGTCCCCTAGGGAATGGCGTTGGAGACTCAATCCCTCTTTATTGGACCCGGAGGAGGAGAAACTACAACTGAAGAAAGCGATAGAGGAATACTTCCAGCTAAACAAATCCGAAGATGTCTCGATCCCTACAATCTGGGAGGCCCATAAGGCCTTCGTCAGAGGCCTCCTGATTGCAGCAGGCTCCAGGGCTAAAAAAAGACAACAAAAAGAAATAGACAACAAACTTTGCCAAATTGCTAAACTTGAGCGGACGTCGAAGGCCTCGCTAGAGGAATTAGCCTCTCTCAGGAAAGAACTCAAACTCCTACTTGAGACTAAATATAACAAAAAACACCTGTACTTAAAACACATCACCTATGCCCAAGGAAATAGAGGGAGCAAATACATGTCCGCCCTTATAAAGAAAGCCAGGACTAGAAATCATATACAGTCGATTAAAACCCCGAATGGTCAAAAAGTCTCTACCACACAGGAGATTACCACCGAATTCCTAAGCTTTTATTCCTCTCTCTACAATCTTAGAGACCCTCTAACTCCAGAAGCCTCTACTAATATGAAAGAACAGATAAACCGCTTTCTTAACGACTTAAACTTACCAAAACTCAGCCGGGAAGACACTGCTAATTTTTTAGAAACTACTACTGACCAGGAAATAGTAGAACTCATAGACTCCTCCCCTCCCGGGAAGAGTCCCGGCCCGGATGGTCTCCCCCTGATTTATTATAAAACTTTCAAAGATACCCTAGTCCCTCAATTAACAGAACTCTTTAACGCTTTGCTGCAGGGAGCTCCCCTCCCAAGGCAGGCACAAGAGGCGCACATCACTCTGGTCCGAAAGGAGAATAAAGACCCTGAATCTTGTGGTAGCTACCGCCCAATCTCCTTGATAAGCTTCGACATGAAGCTCTGGGCTAAAATTCTCACGAAACGTTTAGAAATCCATATAACAAAACTGATCAACTTCGAACAATCGGGGTTTGTCAGGGGGAGAGAAGGTAGAGACGGTTGTCTTAGGTTACTACACGCAACAAGATACGTTCAGACGCATAATATCCCACTTGCTCTTGTGAGCACAGACGCGGAAAAAGCGTTTGACCGCATCAACTGGGTCTATATGGAACAGGTTCTTCTGCACTTCAATATCCCAAGCAAATTCGTCAAGGCGATCTTCTCCTTATACGCAATGCCCCATGCGAGACTGAAAATTAATAACTCCCTCTCCCCACCGTTTAATATAAACAACGGCACTAGACAGGGCTGCCCCCTTTCCCCCTCCCTTTTTATCCTCGCCCTGGAGCCATTTCTTCAAAAGGTGAGACTCGACCCTCTGATACAGGGCCTCAGGGTGGGAGGAGAGACCCTCTCAATTTCAGCGTATGCTGATGATATAACATTTCTCATTACAAACCCGGAAAGAGGTCTCCCCCACCTTGTCTCCCTGTTGGAAGAGTTCGGAACTCTCTCAAACTTTAAAACTAACCTATCTAAGTCAATAGCCCTAAATATCTCCATACCATCCAACAGATTCCAAAAAATTAAAAACAGCTCCCCTTTCACCTGGTCGGACACGGCTATTGATTTCCTAGGCGTCAAAATTACTAAAAAGGCCGAGGATCTATATGCTACTAATTTCCTTCCCCTGCTAGCGAAAGTTAAAAAACTATTACGATCCTATGACCTACCTTTTATTTCCTGGCTGGGAAGGAAGAATGTGCTGAAATCTTATATCATCCCTATCATACTATACAAAATCAGGCTCCTCCCAATCTTTATACCTCTCAACTTTTTCAAGAGTATACGCACAATTTTCCTCAGATATCTTTGGATGGGAAGGAGGCCGAGATTAGCCCATTGTTTACTAATCAGAAGGCGCTCGGAGGGAGGAGTGGATCTGCCATGTCCCAAAGAATTCTATAGAGCCGCACAACTTAATCACTGGATGGAACTGACACATCCCATTAAGGACCCGCTTTTACAGATTCTAGCTAAAGGAGCCCATGGCCCACACCTCATTGAGGAACTTTGGTTCCCAGAGGTGAGATATAACAGGAAACAGAGTTCTAACCCGCTAACGAGGGGCGCTTTGGAGACTTGGAAGGCTATCGGGCCGACCCTGGCCCCGAACCCTTCCCCTACAGCCCCCCTTTCCTCGTTGCATAGGCTCATGGATCTCAAGTTAGATCCTTGTACTGCCAGAGTGTGGCAGACATTAGCAAACAAAAAATTGCAAGATGTTTTCGACATCTCACATAAATACCCTCTCACCTCGCTGGAAGACCTACTTCCTGATCATACCTCCACTTTTCTTATCTCGGCCCTTAAAGTTCTTAAAACTTACAAACTGGAAAGACCACTGACTCCATTTGAGACAGCAATAACGGGGGGTAACGCCCTAGCTAGAAAAGTGTCTTATATTCGTCGGCACTTCATCTCCCCGCCAGCGGATACGCGCCCTGCCTTTCTGGTCTCATGGGAGAGAGAACTCCGCATCTCTCTGTCTCCAAGTGAGACCAAACTTATCCTGAAAACCGCCTTCGGACTCTCCCCTTGTGTCACCTCGCAGGAGACCCATTACAAGCTTCTAGCGAGGTGGTACAGGACTCCCCAGTGGCTTTTTGACCACAAATTAATAGAACAGGGTGTTTGTTGGAGATGCGAGAGGGCAACTGGCTCTTTTTTACATATTTGGTGGGAATGTCCTGTCCTAGCGATATTCTGGGAAGAAGTGGGGGAAGTGCTGAGGAAGATCTCCCCGGAATTGATCCTCTCCCCTGAGTTGGTCCTCCTGTGGAAACCGTCCAGGACATTCCATCCATTGCGGCATAAACTGGTTGCCCTAATAATAGATGCAGCAAAAGCCCTCATTCCACTAAGGTGGAAGCAGAAGGAGCCACCGACAGTCACCCAGTGGAAGGACAGAGTGGATACTCTAGCAAACTTTGAGGAGCTCTCTGCTTGGTCTAAGGGAACCCACGATAAATATGTTGAAATGTGGGCTCCGTGGAGAGCGGTCATCTGGTAGGCTTAGCTACCAGTTGGATAGTCATAATCACAACCATGAAAGCCTCAGGTGTACTAGCTGGGCGAGACTCATACGTAGTGGAATTAGACTGTAGGGGTGGACCCGGACGACGGACATCGGTTCCCTGTTGCTAGACACTATTTGTGGTTGGCCGGGACTCCCGCCCCACCTTCCTTCCCCTCCTCCCTATACCCCCCCTCCCTCTTTCCCCTTGTTTCTTCCCTTCCTAGTCTGCTTTCCTTTCCATGTCCTCTTCTCGTATTGTGTCTATTATTTTGTCCGTTACTCGTTCTTCTCTTTATATTTTATTTGCATATGTATACGGTCTGTCTTGTCGTACGCCTGTGGGGATCCGGATGGACTCACACTGATTTATCTAGCCTGTCTCGAATTTTTGGAAGTTGGTAGGGTACCTCCCCCCTTCCCCCTCGGGCCAAAGCTAAGCTGAACGCTCCTAGAAACAATAGATATTCAGACCTGTACATGTTTGGTATATGATATGTTGATGCTTTTTGTATTGTTAATTCTTTAAAAAAAATGCAATAAAATTTGATTTAAAAAAAAAAAAAAAAAAAGACTTGGGTATACTAATAGATCATAGACTGAACATGAGTCAACAGTGTGATGCAGTGGCAAAACTGGAAAACACAATTCTGGAATTATTAAAAGAAGCATGGGGTCTAGATTACATGAAGTAATTATCCCTCTCTACTCTTCCTTGGTCAGGTCTCATCTGAGTTACTGTGTCCAGTTAAAAAAGACATTGACAAACCTCCCTACTTGACTAAATGAGAGCAAGTGCTTGGCGTGTCCTATTCCCATTCTTCAAGTTCACACATAGTCACTCAATTTCTAGCAGATATTAGGAGGCTGGCTTCAACCTTCTTTCGAGGTGGTATATGGTGACCTCTAAATTGCACAAATTTTACCCTTCCTTACCTCCGACATGCTGGTGATGTGGTGCAGAAATAGGTACTCTCTTGTATGTTTTTTGAGACTGCCCCCTGATACGTGGTTTTGCACTTGCAGATTCCTATGTCTCCAGCCTATACCACTCGGATCTCCCTACACGCCTTTATTGTATATCTATACTCAAACGCCTGGTTAATGTGGCATGCTCATGTATTCCAGCCCTTTAGAAATCCCCATCACCTCTCTCTTTGACCCACTGGACCCACAAAGCAGAGGATATCCAGTGGAGAACTCACTGCCTCACTATACGATAAATATAACTCCTGGTACAATATGTTACGTTTGCAAATGACGTGCTAGACCTGCACCTGCGATTATGCACAATAATAGCCCAAAGTGCAGCAACTGAAATAAACACCACAAAATAAATGGGGAGTCTTTCCCTAAATACGTGACAACGAGGGAGAGGGCCCTGCCTAGCACTGCAGACTGATCACTTCGATAGATGCAGGCCTGCATTCCTGGGACCTAAGTAACACTACTTGGCCAACAAAATAAAGGACAAAGCAAACCCCCCCAAAAAACTCAAAATAAAAACCCCAAACTTAGCTGGTGGTGAAGCCGCAGCACACAGAGTCACCCTCTGTTCACGTCACAGCGGAGATCACGCTGTCCACAAGAGCTACTTACTATCACCTCAGACAGTGAGCAACTGGCAATTCACAGCACCTTAGCTCAGTATCCAGCCCAGGTAAATACCCAGCTAATTACCCACAGATGTGACTACATTACATCACGCCTACTGAGCTAGAAGGTGCAGAAGGAAGTCTAAAACCTGCACCAGACTTAATCAATCCAGCAGCGATCTCAGCACTGCTGCAACACAATACCTGGGCTCCCTGGGTTAGTTTTCAACACACGAGAATATAGAGAAGCCCTGGGATCCACATAGTATAGCTGTCTACAAATATCTGAAGGGTTGTCACAGTGCAGAGGGATCAGCCCTATTCTCATTTGTACAATGAAAGACTAGAAGCAATGGGATGGACCTGAAAGGGAGGAGACACAGATTAAAAATTAGAAAAAACTTTCTGACAGTGAGGGTGATCAATGAGTGGAACAGGTTACCACGGGAGGTGGTGAGTTCTCCTTTAATGGAAGCCTTTAAACAGAGGCTGGACAGACATCTGTCTGGGATGATTTAGTGATCCTGCACTGAGCAGGGGGTTTGACCCGATGACCCTGGAGGTCCCTTCCAACTCTACTGTTCTATGATTCTAGTGTCTCCTATCCGGAATAATACAGAGACCGATCTCTCAAAGTAAGTGTGAACACACTAAAACACAAGCTGCTTAAGCTGCACAACAGGACTTATCACAGTGAGTTACAATAATTTCCTCACAGTATCTACTGCTAAGTATTGCTTTACAACGAACAGGTACCAGGCCACATCCCTTTTACTGGCCCAGAGCCCTGCTATATCTTGCAGCATCCTAATTAGTTTGTGGACACCCCCACCCCCTTATTAGTGAGACTGCAAGCTTTATGGACTGAATTGTGGGTTTGCTCATTCTATCTATTGACCAAGACCCAGTCAGTCAGGGATCCAAGTATTAGTTTTGAAGTTCGTTCCTTGGTACATGTGGATGTTGCTATGTTATTTGTGAACAACTGTCTAGTGATAGAGTGAAGGGTATTGGTTAATAAGAGAGTTCTAAATCTTGAATACAGAAAATTAGTAGTTGCTTTTCAGTGCTTAACTTCTTTATCGTGTCAAGTTACTTTAAATTATAGGTTTAACAGCCATAAACTCTTGTTTACACTGTTATTCGAACTGCATTATTTTACTGTCCTGTAGAAACTTGTTTTCTTACTCGGCATCATCCCTGATACCTAGTGAGTGATCCCCGGCCTGCATCACTATCCCAGCCCATCTCTGCTGCTGTTGGTGGCTGGGAATATGGAAACAGTTCCAGTGGCTGTTATATGTTGTTTCTGTAACTCCCATACAAGTGAATGGGAGATACAGAAACAGCATAATTTCTATGGCAGTTGCAGAAACAGCGTAAAACAGCCACTTTGAATCCTTCCTGCCATGTGGGAGGATTCAATTAAATGCTTACTTTTTAGTTAAGCCCACAAATTACAAATCTGTTGCAGATAATTTCTGCAGCAAATCTTAGGGCGGCTTCCCACGGATGTATTTGCGAGTGCAATATGCAGAGATTAGAAGCCATTGATTTCAATGGGTGCATTCTTACTGTTGTTTTTGTGCACGCATTTGGCGCATGCGAAGAAAAACTGCAGTATAATTTATTTTAGTGCTCATTTGTGCACCAAAAGCCTTATAGAGGTCTATGGAGGGTGCGCAAATGTGCACCCAATACTCGCAGATTTATACAATACACTGCACAGTTTTGTCAGGAAAAAGCTTATCGGGAAATAATTAGGCTGAATTGCCATTTCATAGAATCATGGAACAGTAAAGTTGGAAGGGACCTCCAGGGTCATCGGCTCCAACCCCCCACTCAGTGCAGGATTCACTAAATCATCCCAGACAGATATTTGTCCAGCCTTTGTTTGAACACTTCCATTAAAGGAGAACTCACCACCTCCTGTGGTAACCTGTTCCACTCATTGATCACCCTCACTGTCAGAAAGTTTTTTTTAATATCTAATTTGTGTCTTCTCTCTTTCAGTTTCACCCCATTGCTTCTAGTCTTTACTTGTGCAAATGAGAATAGGGGTGATCCCTCTGCACTGTGACAGCCCTTCAGATATTTGTAGATTGCTATTAAGTCTCCTCTCAGACTTCTTTGTAAGCTAAACATTCCCAGATCCTTTACCCGTTCCTCATAGGACATGGTTTACAGATCGGTCACCATCCTGGTTACTCTTCTCTGAACTTGTTCCAGTTTGTCAATGTCTTTTTTAAAGTGGGGTGCCCAGAACTGGACACAGTATTCCTGATAAGGTCTGACTAAGGAATAGTAGAGGGGGATAATTACCTCATGTGATCTAGAGTCTATGCTTCTCTTAATACTTCTCAGAATTGTGTTTGCCTTTTTGGCTGCTGTATCACATTGTTGACTCATGTTCAGTCTATGATCTATTAGTATACCCAAGTCTTTTTCACATGTGCTGCTGCTAAGCCCAATTCCTCCCATTCTGTATGTGCTTTTTTCATTTTTCTTCCCCAGATGTAGGACTTTGCATTTCTCCTTGTTAAATACCATTCTGTTAGTCGCTGCCTACTGTTCAAGCTTTTTTATGAATACTCTATCTCTCTTCCGTAGTGTTAGCTATCCCTCCTAGCTTTGTGTTGTCGGCAAATTTGATCAGTTTCCCATCAATTCCCTCCTCCAGATCAATTATAAAATTGTTGAACAACTCTGGGCCTAGGACAGAGCCTTGTGGTATCCCACTTGAAACATTCTTCCACTCCGATGTGCAGCCATTTATGGTCACTCTTTGAGTATGATCACTCAGCCAGTTGTGAATTCACCTAACAACCATTAAATTCACCATTTAACTCAGGGTGCGGATGTCCCAGTCAGTGTAAAAAAAGGTACTGTAAAATGTGCAAAGGCGCCACAATCATGACACAAATACGTCTCACTAACACATGCCTTTTTGCGCATACACCATTGGGAAGCCGCTCTTAGGGTAACCCTTAGCAAAATCTGCAATAATTGGGTTTGGTTGCAGATTATAACTTTTCCATTGAACTCAATAAGCAAAGCACCAACTTTTAGATCCAAAAAATATGTGAGGCCTTACTTATGCAGTACAGTTTTTGGTGAAGTAGTACAAAGTTGGCCATACACAATGTGCAGATGATGTGAGAACTTAGTCTCGAACACCTATATATTAGTACATTGGATATAGACATATTTATATCTTGACCATTGGCAGATTCAGCTCATCTTAGTAGCATCTTATGTGCAGGACTCTCACAGGCATTATCAGAAGATCTCAGCAAATTTATCTGTAGATAAATATTTAATGTCTATAGCCAGCTCAGTGCAAAAGAAAAAAATTGACACGTTTGCAAATGGCTCATATTGAGCTAACACACCTCCCATTATTACGGTTACATGTTGTGAATCAAATTGTTAGAGATATTGCAAAATTAAATGTGAGTAGCAGTTTATTCTTTTGGATTGCCTTGGAGTTGCAGCCTTGGACATCAGCGCCATGGTTTTAGTTGGGTGCCAGCTGGATTTTCTAAAAGGGATATTCTGACGATTCAAAGTGGAATATGCTTCATAAGGTGATAACATGTCATTCTGCAATACAATGTTATAACTTGTTTTACAGAACTGCAGGGATATTGCTTTACCTGTGTTCTCCCCCTGCTTAGTTCTCCATTGGTACCCAGTGGTTACGAATATAGATGAGCGAACGTACTCGTCTGAGCTTGATACTCGTTCGAGTATTAGCGTGTTCGAGATGCTCGTTACTCGTAACGAGCACCACGCGATGTTCGAGTTACTTTCACTTTCATCTCTGAGACGTTAGCGCGCTTTTCTGGCCAATACAAAGACAGGGAAGGCATTACAACTTCCCCCTGCGACGTTCAAGCCCTATACCACCCCCCTGCACTGAGTGGCTGGCGAGATCAGGTGTCACCCGAGTATAAAAATCGGCCCCTCCCGCGGCTCGCCACAGATGCGTTCTGACATAGAGGAGGGAAAGTGCTGTTGGTGCCGGAGCTGCTATAGGGAGAGTGTTAGGAGTATTTTAGGCTTCAAGAACCCCAACGGTCCTTCTTAGGGCCACATCTAACTGTGTGCAGTACTGTGGAGGCTGCTTTTTGCAGTGTTGCACTTTTTTTTTTTTTTGTATATCGGCCGTGCAGAGCATTGCGCCCTGCAGTAATTATTCATACTCCAGGGCCAGAAGTGGTGGTTAGGCAGGGACAGAAGACATATATTTATTGAATATAGGCAGTGGGCCTTAGCAAAAGCATTTGGGGAAAAAAATCTATTTGGGCTGCCTGTGACTGTCCTCAGTGTACTGGGTCTGTGCTGGGTGTAGTTGTCCTCCTAATTCATACGCAGCCAGCTAAGTGTTACAGCAGGCTTGCGCAAAATTATTTCCTGGCTCTGTGTTGGCTGTGAAATCACCGCTGTATTCCAGTCCACAGTGCAACAGAGTGCAGTTATTTGACATACTCCAGGGCCAGTAGTGGTGACGCAGAGAGAGAAGACATATACAGTGTATATAGGCAGTGGGCCTTAGCAAAAACATTTGGAGAAAAAAATCTATTTGGGCTGCCTGTGACTGTCCTCAGTGTACTGGGTCTCTGCTGGGGGTAGTTGTCCTCCTAATTCATACGCAGCCAGCTAAGTGTTACAGCAGGCTTGCGCAAAATTATTTCCTGGCGTTCCGTAAGCGAAGTCAGCCTCCAACCACAGGCCAATAAGCGGCACATTTAATTACAGCGTTCTGTTTCTGCACTACTGGTAATACACCATGCTGAGGGGTAGGGGTAGGCCTATAGGACGTGGACGCGGGCGAGGACGCGGAGGCCCAAGTCAGGGTGTGGGCACAGGCCGAGCCAGTGCGGTGGCCAGGGGTAGAGGCAGGGCCAGACCGAATAATCCACCAACTGTTTCCCAAAGCGCCCCCTCGCGCCATGCCACCCTGCAGAGGTCAAGGTGCTCTACGGTGTGGCAGTTTTTCACAGAGACGCCTGACGACCGACGAACAGTGGTGTGCAACCTTTGTCGCGCCATGATCAGCTGGGGAGCCACCACCACCAGCATGCGCAGGCATATGATGGCCAAGCACCACATAAGGTGGGACGAAGGCCGTTCACCGCCTCCAGTTTGCACCACTGCCTCTCCCCCTGTGCCCCAACCTGCCACTGAGATCCAACCCCCCTCTGAGGACACAGGCACTACCGTCTCCTGGCCTGCACCCACACCCTCGCCTCTGCTGTCCTCGGCCCCATCCAGCAATGTCTCTCAGTGCAGCGTCCAGACATTGCTAGCGCCACTGTTTGAGTGCAAGCACAAGTACGTCGCCACGAACCCGCACGCTCAAGCGTTAAACGTGCACATTGCCAAATTGATCAGCCTGGAGATGCTGCCGTATAGGCTTGTGGAAATGGAGGCTTTCAAAAGCATGATGGCGGCGGCGGCCCCGCGCTACTCGGTTCCCAGTTGCCACTACTTTTCCTGATGTGCCGTCACAGCCCTGCACGACCACGTCTCCCGCAACATTGTACGCGCCCTCACCAACGTGGTTACTGCCAAGGTTCACTTAACAACAGACACGTGGACAAGCACAGGCGGGCAGGGCCACTATATCTCCCTGACGGCACATTGGGTGAATTTAGTGGAGGCTGGGACAGAGTCAGAGCCTGGGACCGCTCACGTCCTACCCACCCCCCGAATTGCGTGCCCCAGCTCGGTGGTAGTATCTGCGGCGGTGTATGCTTCCTCCACTAAACCACCCTCCTCCTCCTCCTACGCAACCTCTGTCTCACAATCAAGATGTGTCAGCAGCAGCAGCACGTCGCCAGCAGTCGGTGTCGCGCGGCACGGCAGCACAGCAGTGGGCAGGCCGTGCTGAAACTACTCAGCTTAGGAGAGAAGAGGCACACGGCCCACGAACTGTTGCAGGGTCTGACAGAGCAGACCGACCGCTGGCTTGCGCCGCTGTGCCTCCAACCGGGCATGGTCGTGTGTGACAACGGCCGTAATATGGTGGAGGCTCTGCAGCTCGGCAGCCTCACGCACGTGCCATGCCTGGCCCATGTCTTTAATTTGGTGGTTCAGCGCTTTCTGAAAAGCTACCCACACTTGTCATACCTGCTCGGAAAGGTGCGCCAGCTCTGCGCACATTTCCGCAACTCCAAGACGGACGCTGCCACCCTGCGGACCCTGCAACATCGGTTTAATCTGCCAGTGCACCGATTGCTGTGCGACGTGCCCACACGGTGGAACTCTACGCTCCACATGTTGGCCAGGCTCTATGAGCAGCGTAGAGCTATTGTGGAATACCAACTCCAACATGGGTGGCGTAGTGGGAGTCAGCCTCCTCAATTCTTTACAGAAGAGTGAGCCTGGTTGGCAGACATCTGCCAGGTCCTTGGAAACTTTGAGGAGTCTACCCAGATGCTGAGCGGGGATGCTGCAATCATTAGCGTCACCATTCCTCTGCTATGCCTCTTGAGAAGTTCTCTGCAAAGCATAAAGGCAGACGCTTTGCACTCGGAAACGGAAGCGGGGGAAGACAGTATGTCGCTGGATAGTCAGAGCACCCTCATGTCTATATCTCAGCGCGTTGAGGAGGAGGAAGAGGAGGAGGGGGAGGAGCATGAGGAGGAGGGGGAAGAGACAGCTTGGCCCACTGCTGAGGGTACACATGCTGCTTGCCTGTCATCCTTTCAGCGTGTATGGCCAGAGGAGGAGGAGGAGGAGGATCCTAAAAGTGATCTTCCTAGTGAGGACAGCCATGTGTTGCGTACAGGTACCCTGGCACACATGGCTGACTTCATGTTAGGATGCCTTTCTCGTGACCCTCGCGTTACACGCATTCTGGCCACTACGGATTACTGGGTGTACACACTGCTCGGCCCACGGTATAAGGAGAACCTTTCCACTCTCATTCCCGAAGAGGAAATGGGTTCCAGAATGATGCTATACCACAGGGCGCTGGTGGACAAACTTATGGTAAACTTCCCATCCGACAGCGCTAGTGGCCGAAGGCGCAGTTCCGAGGGCCAGGTAGCAGGGGAAGCGCAGAGATCAGGCAGCATGTACAGCGCAGGCAGGGGACCATTATCCAAGGCCTTTGCCAGCTTTCTGGCTCCCCAGCAAGACTGTGTCACCGGTCCCCAGTCAAGGCTGAGTTGGCGGGAGCACTGTAAAAGGATAGTGAGGGAGTACATAGCCGATCGCACGACCGTCCTCGGTGACGCCTCTACAACTACTGGGTGTTGAAGCTGGACACGTGGCCTGAACTCGCGCTGTATGCCCTGGAGGTGCTTGCTTGTCCTGCGGCTAGCGTCTTGTCAGAGAGGGTGTTTAGTGCGGCTGGGGGAATCATCACGGATAAGCGTACCCGCCTGTCAACCGACAGTGCCGACAGGCTTACACTCATCAAGATGAACAAAGCCTGGATTTCCCCAGACTTCTCTTCTTCACCAGCGGACAGCAGCGATACCTAAGCAATACGTAGGCTGCACCCGCGGATGGAAGCATCGTTCTCTATCACCATCAAAAACAGGGACCTTTTTGCTTCATCAATCTGTGTATAATATTCCTCACATAATCACGCCGAACGGGCAATTTTTCTTAGGCCCACAAGGCTCAGTCATATAATTTTTGTAAACAATTTTTATACGTTTCAATGCTCATTAAAGCGTTGAAACTTTCACCTCAACCAATTTTTATTTTAACTGGACTGCCTCCAGGCCTAGTTGCCAATTAAGCCACATTAACCAAAGCGATTAATGGGTTTCACCTGCCCTCTTGGTTGGGCATGGGCAATTTTTCTCCGGTACATTAGTACTGTTGGTACACCAATTTTTGGGGGCCCTCGCCTACAGTGTAATCCAATTAATTTTTAGCCCACCTGCATTACAGCTGACGTTACATCAGCTGTGTTGGGCACTGCAATGGGATATATTTATGTACCGCCGGTGGGTTGCAGGGAGCCACCCATGCCGTGGGTCCACACGGAGTTGTAACTGCATGTGTCCACTTCTAAAGAACCCCAGTCTGACTGGGGCATGCAGTGTGGGCCGAAGCCCACCTGCATTAAGCACGACGTTACCTCAGCTGTGATGGGCAATGCAATGGGATACATTAATGTACAGCCGGTGGGTTCCAGGGAGCCACCCATGCTGTGAGTGCACACGGAATTCCCATTGCGGAGTTGTACCTGCCTGTGACTATTTATAAAAAACCGCGGTCTGACTGGGGCATGCAGACACCTTGACAGAATGAATAGTGTGTGGCACAAAGGTTCCCCATTGCTATGCCCACGTGTGCAGCTCCAGATGGAGGTGGCACAGGATTGGATTTCTCATTGCTTCTGTACAGCATTGTGGGCTTTTTTTAAAGAGGGTCGCTGCCTAGCCGTGCCAACCCTCTGCAGTGTGTGCCTGTGGTTCCTCCTCATGGCAGACGCACTTATAAAAAGACATAAGGGTGGGGTGGCATGAGGGCAGCTGAAGGCTGCGCAGGGACAGTTTGGTGTGCGTTTGGTGGGCAGCATGTAACCCAGGAGAAGTGGCAGCGGATTGTCATGCAGGCAGTGATTGTGCTTTGTTGGAGGTAGTGTGGTGCTTAGCTAAGGTATGCATTGCTATAATGAGGGCTTTTCAGAAGTAAAAGTTGTTGGGAGGGGGGGGGGGCCCACTCTTGCCGGTATTGTGGCTTAATAGTGGGACATGGGAACTTGAGATGCAGCCCAACATGTTGCCCCTCGCCTGCCCTATCCGTTGCTGTGTCGTTCCCATCACTTTCTTGAATTGCCCCGATTTTCACAAATGAAAACCTTAGCGAGCATCGGCGATATACAAAAATGCTCGGGTCGCCCATTGACTTCAATGGGGTTCGTTACTCTAAACGAATCCTCGAGCATCGCGATAATTTCGTCCCGAGTAACGAGCACCCGAGCATTTTGGTGCTCGCTCATCTCTAGTTACGACCCATAGTCTCCGCTGTTTTACTGGTCAGACATGCTCAGTGCCTTCAGAATCTGTACTGACAACACAGTTTGCCCACTCGTCAGTAACTGGGAATGGGGCATTGTGGGAAATGTAGTTTCTGCCCTCCCCGACAGTCTGAAGCTGGCTGGAAAGCAGCGGCAGCGCAGGTTGGCAAATAAAGGTACTGAAGTTCAGTTTGACTATTTAGATGGATGTCTGGAATAATGGCAATATGTGAAAAGTTACGGGAAGCTTTTAAAACTTTGCCCAGTCTCCAGAATATTCCTTAAAGTATGGTTAGCTTAAGGCTTTGTTCACATTTCCACTATGAGGTTCCGTCATGTTGTCCTTCGGAAACGCAGGAAAAAATAGAGCCGCATGGAGCAAAATTCTTTCCAATAAAGTGACAAACACCATGATGGAAACCTGACGGAAACCATTATAATCAAAGGGTTCCATCAGGCATCATTGATAATAATAATGATCTGTATTTGATGTTCATCCTTTGACGGATCCAGAAGTAAACTGACACCTTGGATAGGTATTCAAGGGGGATAATGCTTATGCTCTCCATGGCATGTCTATATTTTGCAAATGAGATAAGGTAGGGTGTTCTGATTAGTCCTTTTAAAGCATAATCTGATTATCTTTCAAAAATCACAATTCCCGCGTCCAACAGCTGTCTACCATATTATCATTATTAGTGAGTCTCTTAGCTTGCATGCATACTTCTGACAGGTAATACTCATGTTATATATTATAACAGATGGTTTCATGAGCAGATTGACTTGGTGACAGTCTGATCAGTACACGGGGTACCTCCTACTCTTGATTTGCCTCTTTCAGTTGTATTATTAATAGCTATTAATGTAAACAGGCAGCAGTGCTGCAAAGTCTTCCCACTGCTTCCACATGGGTTATTTAATTTCACAAGCCCAGTGCTTTGAATGCATAAACGCTGGAGAGAATATAAGCAGATATCTCCATACAAGTAAGAACTGGAGGGCTGAAAATACACAAAATCCGAAGATATAAATAATACATAACTCATTCTTGTTCATCTTTATTTGTAGATGTCAATGCATGCTTGGCTGCACATAACTGAATACCACAAGCATAATGCATACCAGCCACAAAAGCATGCTGTACAATTTTAGTACCTAGGACACCGGGAAATATAGTGATTTATAAATGGAAAAAAAGTCACAGTTTAAGAAAAAGCAGCAAAAAAAAAGGTAACTGAGCAGTAGAGAATATGCGATAAGACTGCTGACGAATCAAGCCAAAGAGAGAAGTACTTAAAGCACTGTAATGAAAATAACAGTTATTTCATTGAGGGAGGTTTTAATGGGATAGTTGATAAATGTATAGGTATGATCCTTGAAAGCCCTACCACTGGGACCCCCACAACCTCCTTGTATTGGCAAGGCTATTCTCTACCAAACAGATATAAGTGTGCATCAACATAGGCAGCATATATCACATGTAGTCACTTTATGTTAGTACACTTTTTAATAGTAGTAGTAGTTCATTTCTTTCTCTTGGTCTATCTCTTTCTTTTCTTGTTCTTTCTCTTTTTCCTTTGCCTAAGGCCACTTTCACATAGGTGATAAAATTGGGCGATTTTGCCACAATGTGATAGCGATAGAAAACACATGTATGTGAAGCCCATGCTTTCAAACAGGTTCCGAAACATTAGGGCTGTTTTCTCTGATGCTATCTTGCTAGGAAAAGAATTGTGGCATGCTCTATATTGCCGTGATTTGCGCGTTTTTGTAGCCCATGTTTCCCTATGGAGCATTCATTTTTGTTGCATCGCAATGCACGAAATTGCGGTTTTCATGCAATGTAATCTGACTTTAACATTCTAAAATAAGCCCTACACCGAAACTAAGCCCTAGCTGCACTCCAAAAAAAAAAGGGAATACTTACCCAAAAGGCTCGATCTAGGTCCTCACGCTGCTCTCCGGAGTTCCGCCAGGCATCCTTCAGCCCTCGTTCACCCATTGAAGATCACTTCCTGGTTGCTGTATTCATAAATCCCGCCTCAAGGAAGCAATGGCTCTGATTAGTTCATCCAGCGCTGCTCAGCCAATCAATGCAATGCTGGATGAACCAATGCAATGGCCGTGATTGGTTCATCCAGCTTTGCATTGACTGGCTGAAACTCGGCCGAAGAACCAATCAATAGCCAGCGGATTGTGGAGGTGGGATTTTGGAATTGGCTGAGCCACGGCATTTTCTTTTTTTGTTCTATTCACTTCAATACTTATGTTTATGATTCTCCCAGTAAACTGTATATGGAATGACTCACTATACTTGCATTTGAAGACATAACACAGTCATTCCCTATAAAGGTTCCTCGATGGATCATTACAATTGCTACCTGGAAACAGAGAATTCAGGCATTCTGTATGAGAACCCTGCATGGAGATACTTATGGATCATTGATTATTTTGGAACATCTAGGTGACATATTGGGGGTTATTACTAGAGATGAGCGAACGTACTCGGATAAGCACTACTCGTCCGAGTAATGTGCCTTATCCGAGTACCGCTGTACTCGTGCTGAAAGATTCGGGACGCGCTGCGGAGCGGGGAGCTGCAGGGGAGAGCGGGGAGGAACGGAGGGGAAATCTTTCTCTCCTTCTCTCCAGCCCGCTCTGCCCCGCTCCCCGCTGCGACTCACCTGTCAGCAGCGGAGCGCCCCGAATCTTTCAGCACGAGTACAGCGGTACTCGGATAAGGCACATTACTCGGACGAGTAGTGCTTATCCGAGTACGTTCGCTCATCCCTAGTTATTACCTCTAATTTGGGTCAGTGTAGTTTCCCAGAGTTGTGTCCTACCGCACTTCTGTAGTGATCAAAGGTTTAATTCATGTTTGTTGTCATGTATTATAAAGTTGGAATTTTCATTTTATTGTGAAGCTGTTCCATGTCGCACTGTATGATGTTTTCTGGTAATGGTCTCTAGTCACTTACTGAGTACAGGTCACATAGCAATAGCCGGGGAATGGTTAGCCAGGCTTAGCAAGAAAAGAGGGCCTGTGGTTGGTAAAATAGAATCTCCGTTACAGGTGGAGCTAGTGTGACAGTATAAAAGGAGGAGTGGGCGGTGTTAAGTCAGTCTAGTCCAGGAGTCTAGTGCAGATAAGCCTGGGATAGAGACCAGGAAAAGGAGAAAGCCTTTGCCAAGTCATTGCAGAGTAGCCAATGCGGTGGGAAGGAAAAACATCTAAAGTGTGAGTACTCATGAGCAAGAACTGGTCAGTTAAGAGCATCAGAGGGTAAAGAAAAGAAGGAAATCTAAATAGCAAAGAGAAGAAACTAACAAGAGGAAGGAAACTAAGTCAGTCAGCCATAGGCACAGCCATTGAGAAAAGCTGGAAGGAAAAGTCAAGTATACAAATATAGTTTCTTGTACCAATTCCCTGAGGAAAATGCAAACGTGATTAATGCCTGCAAATGTATCTGTTCATTTCAAAGTCATCTCATGTGAAATGTATGAAGTACGTCAATCTGAACTCTTATCTGCGCTTGGGAAATAAATCTATTTTTGGTTTACCTTGCAGCTTGACTCCTGGAGTCTCTTTCCACCAACTTAACACCTGCACTGAGGTATCACAATACGTGCTCCAGGGGCATAGAGGTTCTACCACTGTTATGTTTATTACTCCACTTTATGTAAGTATTATTTTGTTTGGAATGGGTCCCTACCCATACATGGACTGGCATCATGACAAAACAACATCTTCCTCTACCTGACTCAGCAGGTAGATCCCCACTGGGGTAACAACATCTTTACCCTGCCAGACCCCACGAGCAGATCGCAATAAGATATGCCAATTTACCACTGTGCAACTCCGAGCCTGGCCACGTTTTTCCAATTGAAGAGGAGAACCATTTCTACCATTTCAATGCCCTCCTCCTCGGTCTGGCCTGCTGCAGTCAGGACTGTGGACAGGAGTATCATTATCAATTTTAGCTTATCACTAAACCCTGGGATAGAGACTAAGAGTTTTTGCAATTTTTGCATCTCATGTACAGTGTTTACTCTTAC
The DNA here is from genome assembly GCF_035609145.1 of Eleutherodactylus coqui. Lineage (NCBI taxonomy): Eukaryota > Metazoa > Chordata > Amphibia > Anura > Eleutherodactylidae > Eleutherodactylus > Eleutherodactylus coqui. The sequence continues at coordinate 65,968,098 of NC_089844.1, read as the reverse complement.
TTTTCTACAGATTTTCTTAAGGACCTCATTTTCTCGCAATACAAACTCAATACATTATTATGACATGCTAGCAAACCCTTGAAAGGATGCAAAACACACCACAACCACTGGGTGGTGACATATAAACAAATAATGTGCATATTCTGCACCACTTTAAAAATCAGAGGGTACGTGGGCAAAGAAAGACATTTAATACGGTTTTAACTAATATTTTAAACTATTGGGGTAGGGACAGTGCTCACAAGAGCTTACAATCTATGATGAAACAGAGTAGCAGAGTTGACCCAAGAAGTAAATGTTCTTACTCATTGTACAATGATTCAGTCAGCTTTTAATAAATAGGGTAGTATACATAAAGCTGCATAAGCCTGCTGGTATTTGTGTTTGTACAGACACGGAGCACTTTAGGGTGCATGGAGGGGGGGGGGGATACTGCTGGATGAAGGGATCAGTTTTTAACCCCTTCCAATCCACTGTCTGACATCTAAAGACATTCTGATTGAAGGCTGTACGGCTTCTGATGTCGGAAGACCTCTGGCAGGGTATTCTTACCGTATATTATTGGCCGCTCTGTTGTCGGGGGCCTCCAGCATGTTCAATACCGCAGTACTGGCTCTAGCCAGCAGGTGGCGTCATTGTATAATGGCAGAAAGAGAAAACCCCCTAGGAAACCCTAAATCCAAAATTGGATTGCAAAGGGTTAAGAGATAATGTAGAAGCGTTAATGGAGTTGGCTTAGATTAGGGGGATATGATAAAGCATAAATGTCTCCGGACAGAGTTTCACAAAATCATACTTTTTTCAAAGCTGGTCATCTTTTTCCCCTCCTCTTGAGATATAGAATCAAGAAGAAAGATAAGAAAGAGCATATTGGTGCTTTGTGCAGGAAATCCCATTTTATGCCCTCTGAGTAGGTATTAGTGTATCTTGATGCCACCGGAAGCTAGGGGTTTGATAGGAGAAACGCTCCTCTCACACCCCCAGCTCTGATTGGGTCAAGGCTGGAAGGTGCTAGGAGCTAACATGAGTAGCAGTAAATGCTACCATGTTTGGCGTGTAACATGGCAGCATTTACATTGAAGAATGTAAGGCTAACAAGCAAACTTACCCTGAACCGAAGACTGCATGGGCCAGCAAGTTACCCTCACCCAAAGCCTGCAGGGGCGGCCAACTGTCCCCTGCTACCATTCCATGTGTAAGCTTTGTCCCGGACGCTGCCTCTGTGTTTTACTGGTTAGTGCCAGCAGACGCATAACTGCTGTGTGAACAGCGCTCCCCCGCTGCATGTGGAGGCTCCGTCCCGGCCACTGTCTATGTTCTGTCACGTTGCTGCGGCCGGCGTTCCCCCGCTCAGAGCCCTGAAAATTACAGACATTCAGGGAGAAGAGCAGGCCTTTTCTGTCTGCACCTTGAAACCCGTTTCAGGCTGCTTAGCAGTCCACTTCACAGCGCTTTGCTGTCCCTGTTGCAGAGGCCGCCCAGCGCTTCTTGAATGACTTAGGTTCCTCCTTGTGGGCCGCAAGCGGCAAATGCTTTATGCCTCAGGAAAGTAAGCTTTGTGGCCTTCCAAGACCTGCAGCCCCACCGACTCTGCAGCCAACCAGGTACAGGGGGCGTGGCCCCTGTCAAACTTGACTCCACCAGGACTTCCTGGTGGCGTCAAGATACACTAATACCCTCTGAGTAATCTCTAATAGCAGCTGCTGATCACTTGGTGATGTTTTTTTCAAGGCCTGGTACCAACATCGATAAACAAGAGTCTGGCAAAGTTCATGAAACAAAAAACAAACATCACATTTTAACAGGTTTTATGGGTGAGGTGTGACAATTTAAAGCAGGTTTAAATAATTAGAGCTTGACTTGTGTTTGTCCCTTTACGATGTTTCTTCACAAGTTTACCATTCCATTTTTATGGTCAGCTTTTACCCAGAGTGCCTTGTTATATTGATTGGAGTATTTTGCTTTTTTGCCAATACAGTTCCATTCTGAAATCTAGAAACAAGATGCTATTAGGGGGCCACATTTTAAAATTATACCTTTCTGTCACCCTCTAGATGTCCTATAATGAGGAGTATATGTGGCAGAATTAAAGCGACCCTCTGGTGCAAGGACGAACCAAGATGGCCACACCACTTCTCTAATTACCTGCTGTACACTGCATTGCTAGTACATCAGTCATCTAAGACATTACATGCTTCTCTGATTGGTCAGAGCTGTTTTTGAGAGACAAGGATAAAAAAAATAACATAAATGATAAAGGAGAACTGGCTGCTGTTCCAAGATGTTAACAGTGCTTGGTAGTTAACATGTAAACTCTAGTTCATTCTCCAAAACAACAGTACACTGCTCTGAGTTGTCCAGTCAAAGTGAATGCTGAGTCAATCCTGTTTGTAGACCTTCCCCACACCGCAACTCTACTCTTGTCATTGGACCCATTTCCTTCATTCCCTCCTCTGCTCTACCCTCCCTTCTTCCTTTCTTTCCCTTCCTTTCTTCTCTACTCCCTCACCCCCCTGCACCTTCCTTCCTTCCTTCTTTCCTTCTCCTCCCTCTCTTCCTTCCTTCTCCTCCCTCTCTTCCTTCCTTCTCGTGCCTCTCTTCTATTTCTTCTCTCCCTTCCTTCCTTCTCTTCCATGCCCTCTCTCCTTCCTTTCCTTCCCACTCTTCCCCCTCTCTCTCCCTTCCCTCCAATCCCTTACTCCCCTCTTCCTTCCCTCTTACCCTCCTTCCTCTCTTTTCCTTCCATTCTCTCTCCCTTCCTTCTCTTTCATTCTGTCTCTCCCTCCTTACCTTCTGTTTATTGTCATTGGGTTTAGGATGGTGAAAGGGTTAATAGTGGTGGCCTAGTGCAGTCGAGTGTACCTATAATTAGAGGGTATCATTAATTGTAAAAGATTGGAAACCTCTGATGACCTAGCACTGTGAATATTCTTGATCCTTTGCTCCTTTTTTGTATTGTATTATATAAAATGCCCAATAAACATTCTTTTGGGAAAAAAATGGTACAGGTGATTGCTACAACTAACCACTGGCCGAAATTAATCAGTAATTGGTTACGGCGGTCACATGTCCCTTGTGTCAGTGATGTTATTGCTTCTGTAGCAGGAAATAGAGAGCAGTGGGGGACTAGTTACTGGAACAGGAGTAGCGAGGGATCTGGTGAGGCGAGTAAGACTTCTGTTATGTTTTTCCAACGGGCTGAGCAGAATTCCAAAGATTGAAGGGATTTTCCATATGAATACTATTGATGACCTATTCTCAAGAATAGCAAGTGGTGAACCCCAGCTGATTAGACATCCACTGTCAACAGTGCAATACACAAGGGTTAGAGCAGAAGCCGTTGGTTCCAACCCCTGTGTAGTGTCCGGCACTTGTAATTGCAGGTGTAGCTGTCATTCATTTTAATTTAATTCACCTGCATGAGAGCTCGCGACTATCACGAGCGTATGCAGTTTTGCGTTCTCTCGGCCACGCCGTAAAATTGCATGAATGGCTGTTTTTCCACGATCACGGCCAGTGTTTTCTCGTCCATTCACATAACCAGAAGTGACGTTTTCAGCACACAAAAAAAATACGTTGCACCTCGTAAAACTCTCACTCTGCAAAAATCCACGAGATCCCTTCCAATACCTAAATAGAGGCACCTGTAAGCTTTTTGCAGCGTTGGATGCTACTAAATGCCCCCCCCCCTCCCTTTTTTTCCAGTTCCCATAGGAGTCTATGGGAGGCACTGCCGTATATTGGACAAAAGATAGTTCCAGAATTATATTTTTAGCCACTGTATTTCAGTCACGCATGTTCCATTTTTGAGGGTCCGATGTTTTTATGTGCCATATATTCGCCCATGTGAACGAATGCATTGGAAATCAGTGCCTCAGATGGTCGCGTATAATGGTCGGGTGTAAAAACGTCACCATTTATACGCTTGTGTGAATGAAGTCTAAGAGTCCGAGCCAACTGCTTCCGCTTTGTACACTATGTGTTGGGCATTTGATCCGCTGATCAGCTGGGATACCAAGTGGCTAACTACAGCACATCAGCTATTTATGACCTATAGTGTGCATAGGTCATCAATAGTATTTACATGGAAAACCCTTCCATTTGTCTGGATAAACCCTTTAACCCCCTCTACTACCTTACACCACCAGATATATTCCTGTTCACTGCCGTATACCACCAAGAATAGATAGCTCTCATTCTACTAACACTATTGTGTATAAAGTGCACGCTACTGGATATGATGAAGCAATTCATTTGGAAACTCTGATGGTGCTGTGAATGAAGGCCATTACTGTCATTAGCTGTTATTTGTGTGCTGTAAAGTGGCATGATTTATTTTGCACAGTATAGCAGTGTGGTGTACATACACTGATTGCTGACATTATTCACTTTATAACGAGGGTACTGACTGTAGCTTACAAACATTTCTACATCTACATTTGTATATGCCTAGCCAAACTCCCTTCAAACTAAATCCTGCATACTGTATGCCCCTGAGCCATGTTACAATTTCGACAGCTTTTTGTGTTGTTTAAGAGAGCTGAGTACATTGTAACTAATCTAGATATTCATCTGAATTAGGTTAAAACAGGTTATCAGATCATTTGTATTTGCTAGGGGAAGCAATGCACTTAGATGTTGATGCCTTGCTGGGGTATTCCCTTAATGGCTGCCCCATTCCCACTGTGCAAATTCACAAATCTCGGCTTATAATACTGTTATATCTGTTCTACTTTTATTAGAATAGTAGACAATAGATGTCAGCTATTCTACAGCATTTTAGAGCATAATTACATGTTCTTTGATTGCTATGCTTTTGGGACTCCTATCATAGAGGTACACTACAGAATTTTTATGGGTCTAAAAGTTAGGAAAGTAATGGCATACTTCTCTCAAGTGTAAAGCTCATTTACACACAAAGATAATCGTCCAAATGTCCATTAGCAGCTTACCACCTTTATTTGCATATAAATGAGCCTCAAGGACCTGTATGCTGAGAACAGCAGGTGGTCTGTTCTCTGCATACAGCTCCTTTGTTCTGCTGCAGGGCTGCAAGCTGAATACAATGTATTCCTGTGAGGAATACACCACCTTGGACAGCGAACACAGCATGCGGTCTGCGTTATCTTCTCTCCAGCTGAACGATGGATTTTATGCTGACCTAAAAATCATCGTTCAGCCGAAAAGTGAAAGATGGGAGCATTTACACACAATGATTATCGCTCGAACGATTGACTTTTGAGCGAATTATGAGCGATAATCATTGCGTGTCAATGGGCCTTTACATTTTTAGCTCATATACACTGAATGGCCACTTTGTTGGAGACCCTGCCAGTTTACAATTAAAGCTTCCCTGTATTATTAGGCCCGTGACCCCAAAGTGCAGTATAAAAACAAGTGAGAAAGTTTTCAGTGCATCAGTCTAATTGTGAATCCACATTACAAGGGGAAAATTGAGTGATCTGATTGACTAAGAATGAGGCATGGTCATCGGTGGTAGATTAGCAGGTGCCAGTATTTCCTTGTGGGGTTTTCTTGTGCAACGAAGTCAAGAGTATTCCAAGAATTGAGTAATGTAAGAAAAACATCCAGCAAAAGGAAATCCCCTCCATATTTAGCCAGCTTATGGATGGAGGAGCAGTCAGGAAGAGGGGACAGGGCTTCACAAATTCAGTATAATAAACCTCAGTATAAATAAGAAGTATACTAAGTTAATAATAATATTTACATTTCCAAAGGGTTTTTTTAATACTAACTAAATTCACCAACCCCTTTAAGCTTTAGAGATTCTTTGTCCTTCTCAACATAATAACTTGAATTATCTGCAAAACCTAAAATTGTCTTTCCACCTGACCATTAAACATAGTTACATGAACAAAGAAAACCTCCATTCAAGCCTCTTTCTTGGCACACGTGTCTTTGTACAGATGTATTTGCTTTGGAATCAAATTCTATTTACTGTGCCAAAAAGAGACATGAAATCTCAGCTTTTAAAGGTGTTGTGTCATGTCCTTTCAAATTGGTGATTTACAGAAAATGCAGTATCACGGTCATGATCAGCATAACAGGCAGAAGCTTGTAGTGCAGTAGTCCGCAACGCGGTACAGTGAGCAAGATAGAAATGTATTGCACACCTTAACTTAGGCTGGCTTCACACAACCAGGTCGGATTCAGTCTGTGGAAGCCAGCCGGCGACCCTGCGATTTCTTTATTGTGTATGACTGCGGCGGCTTACCATCGGTCATGGGCAGTGTTTTTTTTCAATATTTGTATTTACCGAATCATTGCTAAGCATTGACGCGGGCACCCGAAGACCATACGCAATGTTAATTGCGTATAGGCTGCAGATTGGACGGCCTTCATTGACTTTAATAGTGGCCATGTGCGTGAAGTCCGCAACATAATAGAGCATGCTGTGATTTTTCCTCCACTCGCAGAATACGCAATTTGTATCCACGAGTGTGAGGGAAAAAATGAAAGTACATGCCTTTCAATGCGTGTGATTTGCTACGGATCCTCCGTGTGGAAGCTGATCGCGTATTCCACGATCCGTTCATGCGAAGCCAGCCTTATCCTGATGTGGTGCGGTTTGTTGTCAAAACAACTCTTCCCACATGTATATGCGTTATAATTATATAGCATTACACGCTATGATCCACACTCACTCATCATCACCATAGTATCTACAATAAACTTCATGCCTCACATCATCTACAGCCACACGACAGTTTCACAATGTGGCAAAATTTTGATTTAACAAATTCCAAACTTATGTCCTGTAAAATCCTGCTATGTCCTTGAATATATAACAGGGAAGAGAAGTGCTGAGCTGCACAAGCAGAGTGAATGCGTCAACAAAGGAACCTCCACATTGGTTTGCCCTGAGTATCTCGTGTATTCCAAACAGCTCACAACTTTACATTTTAGTTATTATTCCTAATTCCACTAAATAATTATCCTGAGCATGGATATTTAATATATATATAGATAGCGGAACCCGGGTACCAGATTTCTACTAGTATATCCATATGTGGTGCCATATATCCAATCAAGAACTGTTCAATATCTGGCTTACATGCTCTTGGGAAACTTCAACTTATAGCATTCTGCAAACGTTTTTTTTATTGCAGGCTTGAACGCCAGCAGAATATTTTTGCATGTAGATTTTACTCTATACATACCTCTTTAAAATGCATGCATATATAGCAATACTGTGTTTCTCTTTTTCCTCCTACAAAGGACCGCAATGTTTCTTTCCTAAGAGCATATTTTCTGTCAATTGGGTAATTCAGAGCTAATGCAAATCTATGTATGTCTTTACATGGCCATGTTTTAAAATGCAGTTTGTGCTACTTTTGTCCATACTACTTGAAATGCCCATTATGGTCTATAGAGATGCACCCATATGTCATCACTATTTGATATGTGCTTGCATCCACTGGTAATCTTCTCTATTGGGCAAATACAGATTTGTATTTCCCCAGCAGAAAATAAAACCAATGACAGCAAATACAGTGACAACTACAGATCAAATGCTAAGGACAATACTGATGATATATGGTCCGTTCACAATCTGCTCTCATCTGAATTTATATTCATCCATATTTTATTATGACTACAACAGTCTTGCCCAATTATTGAATTCTCTATTTACTTGTTTTATACTATCATCTATATATATAAAGCTGAAAGCCCTCACTGACTCACTCACTCACTCACTGACTGACTGACTGACTGACTCGCCAAAAGTTCTCCAACTTCCCGATGTCGTAGAAACATGAAATTTGGAGCAAGCATAGATTATCTCCAAAATAGGAAAATAAATTGGGTCGCAACTCGATTATTCAATTCTAGCGCAAAAGAATTGGCGTCGAAATTTAACGTACATAATCTAAATCACTCACTTCCCAATGTCATAGAAACGGGAAATTTGGCACGAGCATTGATTGTCATAAATAGGAAAAGTTAATAGGTCCCAACTCGATTGTTCAATTCTATGCGCAAAAGAATTGGCGTAAAAATTTTACGTACATAATCTAAATCTCTCACTTCCCAATGTCATAGAAACGTGAAATTTGGCAGGAGCATTGATTATGTCATAAAAAGGAAAAGCTAATGGGTCCCAACTCGATTATTCAATTCTATGCGCAAAAGAATTAGCGTCCAAATTGTACGTGCGGAATGTAATTTTCTCACTTTCCGGTGTCATAGAAACGTGAAATTTGGCACGAGCATTGATTATGTCATAAATAGGAAAAGCGAATGGGTCCCAACTCGATTACTCAATTCTAGCGCAAAAGAATTGGCGTTGAAATTTTACGTGCGGAATGTAATTTTCTCACTTTCCGGTGTCATAGAAACGGGAAATTTGGCACGAGCATTGGTTATGTCATAAGTAGGAAAAGCTAATGGGTCACAACTCGATTATTCAATTCTATGCGCAAAAGAATTAGCTTCCAATTTTTACGTACGGAATCTAATTTTCTCACTTTCTGGTGTCATAGAAACATGAAATTTGGCACAAGCATTGATTATGTCATAAATAGTAAAAGCTAATGGGTCCCAACTCCATTATTCAATTCTAGCGCAAAAGAATTAGCGTCCAAATTTTACGTGCGGAATGTAATTTTCTCACTTGCCGGTGTCATAGAAACGGGAAATTTGGCACGAGCATTGATTATGTCATAAATAGGAAAAGCTAATGGGTCCCAACTCCATTATTCAATTCTATGCGCAAAAGAATTAGCGTCCAAATTTTACGTGCGGAATGTAATTTTCTCACTTTCTGGTGTCCTAGAAACGGGAAATTTGGCACGAGCATTGATTATGTCATAAATAGGGAAAGCTAATGGGTCCCAACTCCATTATTCAATTCTATGCGCAAAAGAATTAGCGTCCAAATTTTACGTACATAATCCAAATCTTTCACTTCCCAATGTCATAGAAACATGAAATTTGGCACAAGCATTGATTGTGTCATAAATATGAAAAGTTAATAGGTCCCAACTTGATTATTAAATTCTAAGCGCAAAAGAATTAGTGTCCAAATTTTATGTACGTAATCTAATTCTCTCACTTCCTGATGTCATTTTATATGAAGGAAATGTCGCATGGTTACCTCCATGTGGTGTTTCCTGGGTAACGCAGAGAACTATGCAAAATGGTGAACATATTTATAAGATTTTCCGTGTGAACACCAGATAAACACCAGTACCAAATTAACTCGGGCGAAGCCGGGTATATCAGCTAGTCATCTATATATACTAGTACTTTGAACCAAGCTAAATTCCCCGCCTGCTCAAAGAACTTCATTGCAGAGCCAGGGACAGCGCAGAGAGGATGTGGCTGAGCCCCTGCAGCTGAAGAAAGGTGATTATGTGTTTTTTTTTTTATTCTTTACACTACTTTGGCTTGTTTTTCAGGGAAGGGCTTATATTTAAAGCCCTGCCCCGGAAAAACAATTACGGGTTGCCGTGGCTGGATCCTCTACTGCAGCTGTCATCTATGCGTTGGGGAATTCCTATCTGCTGCATGTGGCAGATGTGTTCTTCAACCCCGCAGGGGACACGGCAGCGGCGGACAGGTAAGTATTATATATATATATATATATATATATATATATATATATATATATATATATATATATATAATTTTTTTTTAACACTAAAATGGATGTTTTTCAGGAAAAAGCTTATACTTAAAGCTCTTCCCTTAAAATCACTTCTTCAGGGGTGCCGGCAGACCATTGCCTTCAATGCAGGCGTGGCTCCAATTAAGGCAATGCGCGCACCTGCATACATGCATGTTTTTGCGTGTACAGGGGTGAGCACCTATGTACGCACAAGCACACCCTCCCGTGAAGCCACCCTCATGCATTATTGTAGTGCAGGATACAATTATTTGCTCCTATATAAAATCCTTTTTACTTACCAATCTCATTTCTGTTCAGTGATGTAGAATATTTTTGTGTTGCACCCTGTATTCTACATTACTTCTACATTATCACACTTGTTTACAGCATTCATGGATAATTAGCAATGTTGCAATCTGTTAAATCACACAGAAATACTCTTACAAACAACCAAAAATAACAACCCGGATTTTTCATTCTTGGCTGCATATTGTATTTTCACTATTTGTAAATCTCAAAGACACGGATAAAATAAAAAAAAAGAAAATATCTATTAACGAAAAGCATTGACAAGATGTTTTGGTTATCCACCCTCACCACACATCTACCCTCATTTTATAAAAATATCATTATTACATCATTATTAAGTCACACTGGAGTACCATAGCTACGGATTTTTATTTTTACCTTAACTAATCTGACTTTTGTGGAATGTTTGCTTAGATATTGCATTACATTAACAGTTAGCAGAGAGAACAGCACTTTCTCCAGGTAGGGAGGTTCACATTTTGTCAAGTACAGAAGTTCCTGACCTTAAAATACTGGTCTACTATAGCAAAGTTCCTGCTGTTCTTGTGTATCACTGAATGCTTTCCTTTCACAGGCTATTTGTGAATGTGCTCCGACCTGACTTCTGCTATAACCTTAGGAAATGACAGATTTGCTGCATTGGCATACGCAAAATCCATACCTTTTATTACCACCCCTGCTGCTTTAAAAACAAAGTATGAAAAGTAAGCAATCTGTCAGGATCCCAGGAAGATGCAGAACTCACACACCTATGCAGTACATACAATTAATCTGTATATTATAATATACACAGCAAGGTGGAATATATTAGAGAACAAGTGAATAGTTAATTCTTGAAGTTTGCGTTAAACACGGGAAAAAATGGGTAAGGATAAAGATCTGAGCAACTTTGAGCAAAAGGAGCCAGTGATCAGCTGCAGTAGTCATATATCCCAGTTGTCAACAAGGTCTTCACTTCAGCATGAAAAAATAGCAAACACATGCTTTGACACTCGTACACATTTAATATCTGCTTGAAATTGCACAACTGTTATGTATACTAAGTGCATAAAAAAATGGAAGGTTTTATAGCGCATGCTTTGATCAAAACACATGGACCCATCTGCCACCTCCATCCAAGCCTTACTGGATGGGTTACCAGTAGAGATGAGCGAGCATGCTCATTTAAGGCTGCTATTCAATCGAGTAGCAGTCATATCGAGTAACTGTGTACTCCCCCAAGCAGCATGTGGGGAAGCGGCGAGAGGGTGGGTGTGGGGGTGGGAGGGAACGGGAAAGAGTGAGAGAGATTGTACGTGATTGGCTGCACAGGTGGCTCGGCTGCAAGTCTTAGCAGCCCACTAAGGTAATCCTGCTTCTGCAGTCCTTTACATCCACGGTGGCCACTCAAGGTGCGCATTGCCCCAGCAGAAATGGCTGCACGTCCATTCCTTCAAGGCCTCTGCTCCATACGTGCATTGCCCCAGGTAAAAGGTCCTTCCCCACTGGCGGCCCAGAATGCGGCACCCCCCTCTGTGTTGAAGTGCTGAGTGGGGTCGGCATGAGGGAGACCACACTGCTTTGCCGGTGGTGCAGCACAAGGTGCCCCCCCATGTGTGTTTTCCATTGCGGTCTGCAGCAGGGAGGACATAGTGCCGGGGGGAGAGTCACTCACACACAGCAGGACAACACCAGGGAGCCGGAAGCGGTGCGGGACAGTCCATGGAGCACGTTTCACTCACACAGAGAAAGAAATGGAGTGTAGCACCTACTAGGACCTCCACCTATTGACCCAATCGGGAGCTAGGGGTGTGACAGGGGCGTTCCTCCATGGAAGCCCTCTCAAACCCCTCGCTTCCGGTGGTGTCGAGATACAATAATACACTTTTTGGCCCGTGTCATTGACAGATCATAAAATTTGGAAATAGCTTGTCTGGGAACAACCCCTTTCAAGCTACTCCTTCTATTCTTATCTGTTAAATTACTGGTAGCACCATGTACATCCCCCCCCCCCCCCCTATCTTTCCATTTCTCCACTACTTTTCTCTTTACTTCATCTGTTTAATGATTTTTTTTCTTTTGATATTTAGCAGTGCAAGATAGTAACTTACTAAAAACATGAGAAAATGTAACAAAATGAATGAATGCTCAAATGAATAATTGATGGGATATAGTCATTAGTTTAAGCATTCTAATTCTCTGTTTTCACATGGTCATAAAGATGTTCATCTGTAATTCCGTTAAACCAGAGCGCAGGTTCCAGTTGCTTACATTTCTAAGCTATGACAAATTCTGAATCCATTTTTTTCTCTGTTTATTTTTAAAGTGCCAAACGTTGTTGCCTTTTGTGTTTATTTCTCTTTTTTTGGTAATTGTTAATTGCTGCATTTAACCACTGAAGACATTTTTACTACTTATAGATATAACAGAATGACAAAAAAATGTTTCTGCAGATATGTGCACACTCAGATTAATTGGCTTCTCCCCTTCCTCTGTTATCAACCATACTGTTTTCTGGTATGAATAATGCAGGAGAGGATCAATTAAATGCACTGAGCACACAGCCATATACAGCAGTGTCTTGGCTACAGTGCCATTACTTAGATGTGGGTAAATAAAACCCTGATGAAATTACCCTGTTCCACAATAAAATCCTTCATATAATTGGCCTTTTTATCACAGAATTTTGTCTTTTCTCCTCTATGTTAAATAAAACTGCTTGCTATATTAAAGTGGGTGGAAATAATATGTAGGCTTGTATCAATCCTTACCAACCTTATTTATTGTATTTTCTCTGCACCAATTTATACTATTGTACCCAAAGTAATTGAACACCTGAGCAAAAATCAAAAGTTTACATATATTAAAGGGGTTATCCAGCAATTTTACTTTCTTACCAGAACGTACAGAATCAGAATCGCCACTACCGATTCCATTCTGACAAAAGGTCACATGACATTGTAGCCTCCATTGTCGGTGATGACATTAGAGAGCAACGGGCTGTGAGTTCATTAAAATAATTAAGCAAGGTCCTCTTTCTATCTCTGAATATGACTTTTACTGCTATTGTAAAGACCAATATTATCACCATACTGTGACCATATATTGGTAGATATCAGCTCTACACAGGTGCTCTGCATTTTGTGTGAGTGATTACAGTAACGCTTTATCCAGTGATCACAGATGACATCCATTCTGACTGGACTCCTTCACTTTTCTCATCTTTTCTCTCTTGCACAGATCACCATAATGACTTCTTCCAGCCACAACCTGCTTCTGCGACATTTGCAACACAGACATTTTTAGTTCTACACTTTTCCAGAACTTCACCCACATTTTCCCAACCTACACAAACCCTTCATCATGCTGCTACTCCCAATTCTATGCCTGTTGCTGCCATCTGTCCCTGCCATCTGTCCCTACTACTGTATCTGCTGTTTAATATCGTGCCCCCAAATACTGTATTTCAGTGTCTTAACAAATTACCCCCCAAAAAATATTTCTGTATAACCAACTACTTAAATTAACTTGGTGTAATAGATTTGGGTCTTGAGCAAGGATTCCCCTTTTTGAATGTAACATTATAATAGGCTATATAGAAGGGAACCAACGAAACAGCAATCCCAAAGGGTTTTGCAAAAGTTGTCTTTAAAGTGAGTTATAGTGAATGTTCATGGTGCTGTTAGGCAAGGTGACAAGGAGCTGCGTGTTGTTATTTTTTAAACTCATCAGCTTCCTAGTTCCCACTTTGCCTGCCACTGAAGTCTGTGTGCTGGACAAAAATCTGCCTCCTTTTAGAGTCCCATGTGTACACTCTCCCATATACTTGTATAGGAGAGTGTACACATGGGACTCTGAAAAGAGTTAGATTTTTGTGTTCTCTGCTTCCTGACCTCGGCTCTGTATTCTGGACTTTGCTATTGTGTGCTGCCTGCCCTGACTTCAGCCTGGACCTTGTTATTAACTCTAGGACACCAACCATAACCACAGTTAGATATTTGGATCCTCACCTGATCATCCATCTGGTACCGGGCCTTGGCTCACTGCAGCCGTCACACTGCCAAGACTGTCTAAGTGACTAATGGCTTGGGAATCTCACAAATAAGGCCATATCCTGCTTGGAGGGGTCAAGGGTGAAAATGGGGTTCCCCTAGTGCTACCTCCTCAGCTAGCCAAAAGTAAAGCCCGTGTGTGGCAAGGTGGATCCACGAATACCTGCCTGAAAGAGCTTATTTTTGTTGTACATTGGCTTTCCTGACATCTAATCGGTTTAATGGTTTTTACCTTCAAAGTATACACTCAATTTATAATTTCAGTGAAACTTTAAAAAGTTAAAAAACTTTAAAATTAGGCTGTATATCATGAGATATACTAGTAGCACCAAATCATATGGCACCTGAGAAAACAGCTCAGGCAAGGAGAAGGCTTTAGTCACTACTGCTCCTCTCCACTGCTGGGTGTGATGTAATATGGGGCTTCACTCCTCCAACCAGTAGGAAGAAATCAGAATTTAGGTTGGAGAGGTATCCGGCTTTACAGACACCACCAGACACAAAAATATTGACATAGGAGATTAAGCTTATACATCAGCTTCAATCTGGCATTTTTGTACGGTGCCTAAAATAAAAGAGGCTGATGGTCTGGACGTATGTGACCAAGCTCTAACAACAAGAGCCATACACCAGCTTCTCAGTACTAGATGAACCTGCGTTCCTCTGCTTGGAGTTTTGAACTTTTCTAAACAGCTTAATATTAGTGGCCAACTACATTCAACATGGCCTGTTATCTACGCCAATATAAACTTGCATAAAGACATAAAATCATGGTTCACCGAAACCTGCATTCCTGATCATATATAGCTCCAGAGCGGCTCACAACATAACCATTCAAATCAGTTTTTTACAATATAATCTGCGGCCATCTTCGAGCCATTAGCCTGCAAACCATGAGAATAATCTGCTTGATATTACTACCTTTCCTTTTCAGTAGCAGAAATTCTGTCATTTTATGCGGTGCTTATTAATACCAGCCAAGAATGGATGAAATGCATTAAATCTACAACTCCAAGGAGGCTTACAGATTTTTTCCTTCTGGTTTCCGAAGTGCTAATGGACACCTACGATTACTGCCTTGAACCTGACCGGGCTGCATGAGCAACCCAGGAACATGGTTCTCCTTTACAACAGTCCTCCAGTTTCTGGAACAACAGACTACAGTCTCATCTCCAGATAAGTTAGTAAAAGAAGTGCCCCATGGTCCTTACAGTCCTATCCCAACTCTAAAAGGCCTTCATCTAAGAAAGGACCCCATACCGTAAATACTGAAGACTTAAACATAGAAGATTTACCTTGCAACCTTCAATCTTATCCACATACAGATAGGCATTTAACTATTAACACACTAAAAGAGTTGCTCCTATCACTATTAGATACGCAGAACATTACAATCCTATATTGATCATTTCACCACACATACAGCTCATGTCAAATAAAAAATGAGAGAATTTCCAGTGCACATAACGAGTTAGTAGATACTCACAGTGTCCTGGAGGAAGAGGCCTCTCACCTGTGTGAAAAGGTTAAAGATCTTAAAGAGAGATAGAGAAGAAACAACTTCAAATTTCGAGGTATTCCGGAATCAGTGTCTTTAGCTGACCTTTCTTAATATCTACTCAAGCTCCTAAAAACTTTGCTTTTATCTTTATCCCCACTGGAGTACGCCTTTTTGAGAGCACATAGAATTCCAACCTAAGGCTCCTTCTTTTACAGAGGCTGCTCCAAGGGATGTCCCGGCTTAGATCCATTTTAATCAAACTAAGAGAGACTCTTGTTTGAGGGGAGGCAAAGACGATCTCTACCATTCCCATACAACAATACATTGATTTTTCTTGAATTTGACTCTCTTCATGGCTTTGAGAGAAATTACACCTTTCTTTCTTTGCCTCACTCTTCTTATTCAGAATTGATTTGTTGTTTTGGGGCACCAACGGATTGAGGCAGCTTATACAGACTAAGATTGGAACCATTACCTGGTCAGACCATGCCCCAGTGTCTGCCATTAAATGAGAGTTTCCCCCACTCTCCATCGTTTCCTTGGAGACTCAATGAATATATTCTTTCGCACCTATAATATGAATCTAGCCTCATCAGTTCCTTAAAAATAAACAGCTACAAGAAAATAAAATCCTGTGCTCACGGTACCAAGGACACCAGAAACGCCAAATAGTAAGAAGAATTACATCTATAGAGAAACCTCTTGTGGAATCAATATGAGTCTATCAATAAGGAGTGATCATAAGAAGGTCCAGAATTCTCCGTATTTTAATCAAGTGTATATTTATTAACTGAAGAGTCTGAATGGCAGTACAAAGTGCAATGCGTTTCGGAGCTGATGTCGATCCTTTACTTCGCAGAGAGCTATAAAAATTCAGGCACAAATATGATGAAGTGCAAAAGGAGAGAGATGCCGGAAAAATATATAATTATGTAAGGTCCATCCACCTAAATGTCTAGATGTATTTATATGGCATTAAATAACCTAATAAGAGAATACCATATATGAGGTCCATTATGTTAAACATATATAGATGTACATAAAAGGCAATAATAACATATAAGAGGGGCAAGATATGGCATAAAAATCATTGTGTATGTATATTCTTAAAAAGTAATGATGAAAAAGGGCATAAAATATAAAGATAGAATGGATATACTTAAGAAGCAATAATAGCATAAAGGAGGTGCAAGGTTTCTTACTACTAATGTCTCATCAGTTACTAGTGTTTTATGGAGGTGGAATGGCTACAAAGCCTATGTGAGAGTCCTTCTTTTAAAATATTGGTCTTAAACTTAAAGGAAAAGGGTTGAGGACTTAAAGGGGTTGTCCCGCGGCAGCAAGTGGGTCTATACACTTCTGTATGGCCATATTAATGCACTTTGTAATGTACATTGTGCATTAATTATGAGCCATACAGAAGTTATCAAAAGTTTTATACTTACCTGCTCCGTTGCTCGCGTCCTCGTCTCCATGGTGCCGACTAATTTTTGGCCTCCGATGGCCAAATTAGCCGCGCTTGCGCAGTCCGGGTCTTCTGCTGTCTTCAATGGGGCCGCTCGTGCAGAATGCCGACTCCGTGTAGCTCCGCCCCGTCACGTGCCGATTCCAGCCAATCAGGAGGCTGGAATCGGCAATGGACCGCACAGAAGAGCTGCGGTCCACGGAGGGAGCAGACCCCGGCGGCCATCTTCAGCAGGTGAGTATGAAGACGCCGGACCGCCGGGATTCAGGTAAGCACTCTCCGGTTTGTTTTTTTAACCCCTGCATCGGGGTTGTCTCGCGCCGAACGGGGGGGGGGGGTTAAAAAAAAACAAAAAATGTTTCGGCGCGGGACAACCCCTTTAACTCTCCTGATATCCTAAATTAACACCATTGATTCTCTAAACAAGATTAACCCTATGCCCCATACTGTAGAAAAACTGAAGATATATTTAAATTGTGTGCCAAGCAACAAAGCCTTTCGGTTGTAAAGCATGACATTAGTTTTTTTTTAAATTAATATGTGATTTTATGCCCATGATAATCATACTGGAGCGCTGTTAGCTAAATAACTTAAAAGTCTTCTGGATGCCGAAAGACAAAAGATTACTCACCCCCAAGAAATTGCTAATGCATTTGCCAAATATTACTCATCCCTTTATAACTTAAAAAAAGTTATAAATACATATCAACCCCAAGCAAAAGAAATTCTGAGTGGCAATTTGTTTCCCAGTCTCAGTCCTTTCTCTACGTTTTCTTTCTTCCAACTTTGCAGACTTTGAATTTGGTACCTGAGAAACTCTGGGCATAAAAAAATGGTGAATATATTATTGAATGAAAACAATTCCTTGTTCGACTTTTCAACATTTTGTAACTCAATCCAGTTGCCTAGTAGCTTAAGGCTACAACATGTTCTTCATTCTTTTGGTGTCCACAAGCCTGTTTAATCCAGTTATGATTTTACCTTTCTCTCCCTGTCTAGTCATGTGTCCTGAATAGAGATGAGCGAACGTACTCGTAATGAGTACTTACGCACCCGAGTACCGCCATGTTCGAGTACTTCAGTACTCGGGCGTAAAGATTCGGGGGGCGCCGGGGGGCAGGGAGAGGCGCGGCGGTGCGGGGGGGAGCAGCGGGGAACAGGGGGGAGCCCTCTCTCTCTCCCTCTCCCCCCCACTCCCCACTGCTACCCCCCGTGCCGCCACGGCGCCCCCCGAATCTTTACGCGCGAGTACCGCTGTACTCGAAAATGGCGGTGCTCGGGTGCGTAAGTACTCGTAACGAGTACGTTCGCTCATCTCTAGTCCTGAAGTATTTTATGATGACTCTCTTTTTTAGCTTCTCAAAGTAAGTCTCCACATATGCTACTGTGGGAACAAGATTTTTACAACAATCCAGAAATCAATTAGAGTTGCGCCTGCAATTACAAACGCTGGCCAGTACACAGGGATCAGAGCTGTGGAGCAGATGCTGCAACCCATCTGTATTGGCCCGCGCTTGTATTTGCAGGCGTAGCTGTCATTGATTTTAATGGGACCCCAGCCTGCAAGTACAAGCACCAGCCACTACACAGGGGTCAGAGTCAACTGCTTCCGTTCCAATTCCTGTGTATTACGGTGCTGACAGTGGGCAGCTGATCGGTTGGGGTTCCAAGCAGCGGACCCCAGGTGATTAAATATTGATGACCTGTCCAGAGGATAGATCATTAGTAGCATTTACATGGGGAAAAATCCTTTAATTTGAGATAGGTGTCAGCACTTTGAATACAATAATACTACGAAGGCTCTGCAGATGCAAAACGAGACTGACTGTAACAAGTATTGTTACAGATTTTATGCCAAGAAATCAAAAATCTGAGTAGCAGCTGAACAGCTCCAACCCTGCTCTGTTTACTGTGATTATAGTTAGACTGACATTGATTTGCGCACACCCACAATGACACGTGCTCTGAGTATACATCTTATGCTAACCTAAGCCACTGTAAATATTTAGGACGTGGGGAAGGGCTAATTAGTAAAATAAATCAAGGGTGGCACATAAGCCGGCAAAGAGTGAATTATTGTAGGAAAAATATTACACAGTGAGAGTTCAGCATATTGTGGGATTGAAAACTCATTAAGTCCATGTATGCCAGGGCGTATGATAAAGATCATCAAAATATAAGGATGTTCCATAAGCAAACCCCAAGGCCAAAATATTCAAAAACATCCCTTAGATCTCTCTCTATGCAAATTCTGGAGACAACTTAACAATTCATACCATTAACCCTTAAGGACCAAGCATCGTAAATTTATGGTGCTTGGTCCTGGGCTTTAACCCCTTAAGGACCAGGCTGTTTTGTAACTTAAGGACCAGACACTTTTTAGGGATTTTAGCCATGTAGTAGTTTTACTGCCCTATTTATTTCCTTCAGCTACCAGAATTATTTCGTGCTGCGTTTTTTTCCCATGACATATAGGGCTATTTTTTTAATATCTTTTTCACTGCCTTTTTTTTTCTGTATTTTTGTTTTTATCGGGGAAAAAGCTAAAAAAAATGATATTTTTAACATTTCTAGTTTTTTTTTTTTTAATTAGTATACTTATGCTAAAATAAAGTATGGGAACAGGTTCCTCATTTTGTTTTGGACGTTTCAATATATAATATGTATATTTTTTGATTACAGGGCCCATATAGCGACGGTTTTGGTTGGCGTCGGCTTTGGGTTATTTTTAGAGATGAGCGAGCACGCTCGTTTAAGGCTGATGCTTGATTAAGCATAGGTCTTGTTGAGTAACTGATTACTTGACCGAGCACCATGCGGGGGGGGGGCTGCGGGGGGTAGTGGGGTGGAGAGTGAGAGAGATCTCTCTCTCCCCCCATCGCCCCCGCCACGCCCCGCATGGTGCTCGGTCGAGTAATCAGTTACTCAACAAGACCGATGCTCGATCGAGCATCAGCCTTAAACGAGCATGCTAGCTCATCCCTAGATATTTTCTTTCTTATGTATATATTATTGTTTTATTCTGTAATTTTTTTTTTACTTATGTATATAATTATGTGTTTTACTATGTCCACCATGACGTCATATAAGACCTCTGAGTGACATTCATATGTTTTTGTTTTTCTTTTATTTGACACTTTCCCACTGTAACTGAGGTATTCATAGGAGCCTCTGTTACAGAGGAATACATCCTCTGTGGTGACAATAATCACTAACAGAGCTGATCAGGGTCTGATATGGCCCTGCAGCTCTGCTGTAGCAGGGAATCCCGGCGGTCCCACTTCCACTTCCACTTTAGTACATATCGCTCATTCAGCTATGTGTACTAAAGAAAGGAGGAGGCAGAAAAGGTTAAAACCCACTTCTCCATCCTCCTCCGGGTTATCAGATATGACTAACAGCTGACAACCCGTCCTGCTTCTGATTGATTACAGAAGCAGGAGGCCTTAATCCCTGCCATAATTTTACATATGGCTGGGCTTAAAGCCCGGGACCAAGCACCGTAATTTACAGTGCTTGATCCTAAATGGGTTATTCCAGCAGATAGCAAAAATACAGCACGGGATTAAAGCCTTTGCTCCTGCAATCAAACAGGAGCAGCTTGGGTCCTCAGATATCAGACACAGCTTAGAACCCAGAGCACCAGGTAGAAGTGATTTTTGACTGTCTCTGCCTTCTACTTTCCATGCTACATAGCGCTTAATGAGCGCTATGTACTAAAAAGTGAAAGAGGAAGTGTTAGTTCTGCTATGCAACCCATCGATCACATAATCCCCGGGTGCCCTCTGTCACTGCAGAGCTGCAGGGTCCTAGCAGACCCTAATCAGCTCTGTTAGTGACTGATGTCACTACAGGGGGATGTTTTCCCTGTAACTGTGGCTCCTATGGATGCTCCAGCTACAGTGGAATGGTGTAAAATAAATTTCAAAAAAGACCTCGTGAATGACCCCCAGAGGTCTTATATGATGTCATGGGGACATAGATGTAAAAAAAAGTAGTTACAGAAATAAGTAAAAAGAAATTACAAAATGAAATAAAAAAATATATATATATAAAAGAGAAAATGACCCACCGCCATCGCTAACCAAAATCATTGCTGTATGCGCTTTGTAATCCAAAACTATACAAATTGCATATCAAAATATCCAAAACAAAATGCGGAATCCATTACCATGCTTTATTTTAGTGTAAACATAATAATTTAAAAAATAAACTATAATTTTTTTAGCTTTTTACCACTAATAAAAATAAAAAACAGAAAAAATAGGCAGGGAAAAAAAGATGTCAAAAATAGCACTATATATCATGGAAAAAAACACAAAAATAATTTTGGTAGCTGAAGAAAAAACAATAAGCCACCACATGGGTAAAATCCATGAAAAGTGTTAAGGCCATTTTACACGGGACGATTATTGTTAATAGTTGTTCAAAACCCACGCTCCAGCGGGAGTCTGAACGGTAGTCATCCTGTGTAAATGCATGGAGACACTGAACGACTGGGTGAGAGTCGTTCAGTTGTGCAGTTTCAGCATGCTTGAAAACCGAACGACAAGCCGTTCAGTGTATAGAGCAGTCGTTTAGTTCTTAATGACTGCTGCTTACAGTGAATGGAGGTGGTGGGGGGGGACGCCCTGCCTGCCTACTGGTTGCGCTGTAAGCAATCCAGCGATACTCGCTCCTGTGTAGCAGCACAGGAGCGAGCACCACAGGGATGCGCTGTCAGGCATCATTCACCCAACACTTGTGCTCTGTAAATGGGCCTATTAGAAGGTCTCTCAGTGATAAGAAGTCGTGCTGCCTGGACCCCCAAAAATCATATGTCATCTGTGAGAAAGCCTGGAAGTGTTGCGATCAGTAGGAGAAACCCTGCTGCATTTTCTTCTCTTGCTTTCTTAGTTGTTGTACGTTATCATGCACCATTGTTAGGTACTTGAGAAAAATGGTTGGGTCCAAACATAGCATGTCTGGTGAATTAAGCTTTTCAGCTTTTTGCAAACTTGGATAGAAAGCTGCAGTTCTTTAATATAAATTCTTTCCCATAGGCTACAAATGAAATTGCATCTGGAACATGATTTTCATGCGATTCACACACAACCTCATGTCAATATGTAGCCCTAGTTGGAATCAAAAATAATTATACAATAATTTAACAGCAAATAATGCAGTAAGACATTTCAACACAGTAAATTTATTCAAGGATTACTCTAATGACTGTAATAAAACGCTGAAATCTCGTATAATAGCACTCTGTTGTATAAATAGGGTTATCACTGAGCTGAAAGAATTCAAGGATACAGACTGCAGAGGTACAGCCTGTTTAGTGATGAATATAAAACAAGTTTGGAAAACAAAGGCTTATTGTGGTGTCACAATTCCACATCCTCATCCCTGAGGATAAATGCTGACAAGCTTTAAAGATGTGCCCCTTGTGCTGCGAGGTTTTAATTGGCTGTTTCAGATTTGGTAAACAAATTTACAACATACTGCCATATGACCGCTCATCCACATTGTCCTTGGCTTGGTTTTATTACACAGGAACATAATAATGCATCAATATTTTACAAACAAGTATTCGCTCACGGAATTAAATTTACGTTCGCCATACAATGAGCGTGATTATACGATTTGGGTTGCTCATAGTTGCAAAATGACCCTTAATGCTAAATTCAAAATTCTGCCAGATAAATCAACAGGGACAGGACAAGACATTTGAGTGCCCAAGGCGAACAATGCACCCTACCCCGTCGTACACACGCACACTCTTGCACACGCTTTTCATTTCCACTATTTCCGGATGAACTTTAACCCTTTCCAATCCAATTTGTATGCTGGTTTTCCTAGTGGGCTTATTCTTTTTCTGCCGTTATACAAAGGCGCTATCTGCTGGCTAAAGCCAGTACTGCATGAGGTGACACGTTGGATAGGCTCCGACAGCAGAGAGGCTGGCAATATACAGTAAGAGAACCCTGACGGACGTCTTCCAACGTCGGAGCTGTATGG
This sequence comes from Eleutherodactylus coqui, assembly GCF_035609145.1. Lineage (NCBI taxonomy): Eukaryota > Metazoa > Chordata > Amphibia > Anura > Eleutherodactylidae > Eleutherodactylus > Eleutherodactylus coqui. The sequence continues at coordinate 65,945,161 of NC_089844.1, read as the reverse complement.
CCTTAAAGTATAATGTCTTCAGAGGTCAGACATTGGATTGGAAAGGGTAAACAGATATGTATCACTATTTGTTACATAGAAAAGCAAAATTGCGGTTCCTCCTCAACTTATCTAGATTCCAAAGATAGGTGAGAGTATGCTAAGCACAATGTAGAGCATATGCAGTTTGTCTATATTGTATGAGCTCTTGTGTGCCTCTCTTTCTGATGTACGTTTGTTGCACCTGTGATAGACCCTACCACAGAAGCTCTTTGGAATGGACACAGACACTCCTATCACAGTTACTGATGATGATCAGACGGCTCCTGTCACACAGTCATAATAGAGGAGATCACAATTGAGCCTCCTAACTGTATACTTATAGTCTGTAGATCATTTAGAAAAATGTAATAAGGCAATGATATAATTAAACTGTCCTCACAGTAAAGCAGAGATAGAACAGCATATAGCTGATCAGCTCATACTGTGCTGATGCATCAGGGAATTGATAGAACAGAATAGTGAAAATGAAAACTGCATCAAGATGATGCCTGATAAGCATCCGATAGGGGCTGCACTGCAGGAAAGTGACTGCAATTTACATAGGAAATGGTACAGCCTATAGCTAATCATCAAATGCTGTGCTGATGCATTATGGAATTGATAGCAGAGAATAGTGAAAGCAGCATCAAGATGGTGCCTAATAGGCATCAGACAGGGGGCTAAAATGCATAGAAGTGACTGCAATATACATAGGAGACATCCATAGTGTGACATGCAAGAGGTACAGATATGGAAAAATGTGTTTTCACTGAAGTGACCCTTTAATGTCAATGATAATGTTAGTGTATAGAAATAGAGCACACAGCGATATCTCAGTGCAAATATAGTGTCACGGTTCTGAGCATAATGCACACAATATTGTCACAGGACAGGAATAATGCACATGTACAACGTAATAATACATGGAAAATGTGTATTTAGTGATGTCATTGTAGAGGTCAATTTACAGTCACAACACAGGCACAATGTACGCAGTAATATCAATGCAAAGAAAAAATGCACTTGGTTATGTTTTCAAGCAAAAAATATCTAATCACTGATGTCACATCACAGGAAGAATAAAAATAGTAATGTCACAGTAAGTGGTAATAGACAAAGTGATGTCTCAGCACAGAGGTTATACACACTCTCAGTCAAGACAGTCAGAAAATGACAGTAGGTAGCCTTCTTTGATATGATTACACATTCACTTTGACTGCAAAATAGAAGAGATTCACCTTGTAAACTTCATATCTACCTGTTGGTACATCGATTATATCCACTTATGTGAAAAATAATACAACTAATCTGACACCAAGTCATCATTGTCATTGTATTCTGAATATGCCACATACATTGATTTTTTTTATTTGTGGTTGAAAAATAAAATACCGTATATACTTGAGTATAAGCAGATTTTTGCAGCACATTTTTTATGCTGAAAAACCCGCCCTCAGCCTATACTCAAGTGAGGGTCCCGAAATTTTTTAAAAAATCTATACTTACTTCTCTGCCACTGACAGGGGCTCAGCGCATCTAGCTGCTTGGGTTCCATCACTGTAATAAAGTTCTTTCAGCAGGCGGGGATTTAAAATCCCCGTCTGCTGAAAGGGCTGTGTCTGATTGGCTGAACACTCAGCCAATCACAGGCAGCGCTCAGTCATTCATTGAATGACAGCTAAGCGATGCCTGTGATTGGTCACAGCGCTCAGCCAATCACAGACAGCGCTCGGCCATTCATTGAATTCATCGAATAGCCAAGCGCTGCGTGTGATTGGCTGAGCACTGTGACCAATCATAGGCAGCGCTTAGCTGTCATTCAATGAATAGCTGAACGCTGCCTGTGATTGGCTGACAAATCATTTGCTTTTCGTTCATCATTTATTATTTTATCCAGCATAAAAATCGTAGTTGGCTCGTCCACTTATCATTCACCTTAAATACAGATCATTCAGTTGTTCTCATTCACTTATACAATGAATGTGAACGATTTCTCGACTGAACGAGCCAACAATGTATCTGCCTGTATAAACAGGTTGCCCAAGCAAATGAGCGAACTCTGACATTGTTTACTTGTTCAAACGATAAATCATTTGGTGTTAATGGACCCTTAGAGATAGGATTACGCTCTTGAGAGATCTATGAATTCAATTATCAGCGGTACAAAGCTACGGTACTCATAGGGGTAATACAGGCATACAATTTTGCCTGGCAATACTAACATTCTGTTTCTGGTTGTATGATCAGACATTCTCCATATGAATTTGCTGGTAATGTGGACTTCATGGTTCACTCAATATTTGACTGTTGATATGATGTTCTCACTGTGGAATGCTGTATTTGCTTTACGTCACACATCATTGAGCTTTCATTATCCAAGGATTTTGACTTATCTGTTCATAAAACATAATCCGTAAGAGCTGAGTAATCAAGCATATACTATTATTTTATATATACATATATGCTTGATTAGTTATATAATTTTATATTACTGTATTTTTTGGACTATAAGACGCACCCGACTATCGGATGCGCCCAGGATTTACACAACAGAATATAGGGGAAAATGTACACAATATTTTATACTAATAATATCACTAACTTGTCCAGAGTACTTTCAGTTTTTTTTTGTATTGTAGGGTAGAAAGGGTGGGGGAGGTTATTATATTATTAAAATACTATAATAATCTGCAATAATAAAGGGGCACAACTCAAGTGGGATGTTACACTGTTCCTTTATCTCAAGCATGGCACTGAGGATAGATAACAGCCTTCTATGGGATGCTAGATGTAGTATGTGCTGTCCTGTATGAAGGTGAAGACACTGGATATCACTGGCTCTTCATATGTACCTGTCATAACAGGAGTAAGGTCCCATTCAGATGGCCGTAGTTTTGGTCAGTGTGTTGTACGTGTATTCCAAGAACAGCACATAGATCCATTATAGCCTATGAGTGGGCCACTGGTTCGGGTGGGAAAAAAAGCATGTTCTATTCTGGCCCGTTTTTATGTATGAGAATTGGTCGTGCAATATGCATGGTCCATGCAGATCAAATAGCTCGAGTAGAGGTGTCCATGTGCTGTCTGATGTGTTTTGCACCTGAGTTTCTCGAGCACAACACACATACGCCTGTCTAATTGAGCCCTATGAGTTTGCTCTTTGCATGGCAATTGTATGTTTTTAGCCAGATCTTCTAATAAATTATTGTTTTTAAACTTCAATGGTGATCTACGACCACATACTGGTAAATATCTTCCTGCATAGTTGTATATTATTACTTGTGCCATCTCTGTGCACTGAGAGTTCACTGTGAAATTGGACATCTGCATTCCTGACATATTGTAGCATATCATCTGTCCACTTACTCTTCGGTTGCTTGCAAATCATGCCTGAGTGCTTCCCCCCAACTCAGTAATGCTTCATCTCCAAAAACTGCAGATTATTACACAGCATGGCTTCCGCCTGTAACTTAAAAGCTCGGTCTGTAAATTCAGCCTCATCTCACTGTTGCAGATTGCCTGTGTACTGGAAGATGGAGACAGAATTCGGCAGACTGAGTAAGGTCAACTAAACACGAGTGGATTTGCATTGCGAAATCCAGAGTGGGCATCTGCCTCCGGATTCTGCACCAAATACTGCCCTTAGCATGCTATTGAAAATCACTTTTTCCTCTACACGAGGGGAAATCAATTTCAATTTTCCGCTTGCAGAAGTAAAATCGCAGCATGTTAAATTTTTGCACGGATTCCAAGTGGACGGCTTAAATCGCAGTCAATGACATTGCGGTTTTGAAAAAAAAATCTGTACTGTGCATGTCCGACGGCTTACCGTGCAAACCATCCACAGTACAGAGAAGATTTCAGAAAGGCAAGTACGGGCAAAGGGCTCAAGGTGTGGTGCAAGAAAAAGCATGTAGGCATGATTATATTAGATGTATGTGTGTGTGTATATATATATATATATATATATATATATATATATATATATATATATTTGACAAACATGCATGTTAATGGTGCTCCACTGACTGTGCTATGTAATTTACTGCACTTGGCTGCTTTTTGTCTTAGCTGAGGTTTGAGGGTTTGAGAGTCAACAGGACTGGTTTCAATTAAAGATTGGCTGTATTCAATTAGGCAAACCTGATACATAACTATATTTGATAAACTGGTGGACTAGGTAACTAAGGGGTAAGTACTTTTCACATGGCTGATATGGTTGTTGGATCATGTTTTTCCTTAAAGCGTTATTATTTGTATCTCAGCAATTTATCCTGTATCCACAGGACAGAGCACAAATGTCAAAAACAAGACTCGTTCACCCAAATATGTCTTGCCACCACAAATCTAACAGGCATTATACTCACCCCAGCTGCAACTCCAGTCCAGCAGCAGCAGTGCAATCTCTGACCGCTGACCTTTCCCTCCCGTCATCATGTGCTGTCCTATACGTGATGTAGATGCCGAGGTGAGAGGTCAGTGGTTACAGACTCAACAGCGGCTATTGCCGCAAGGCAGGTACTACAGGCTTTGTGAGTGGAAAGCCTGTAGGGATGCTGCCCAGCCAAAGGCTAATAGAGGGGTTGCTATTACTACTGGGGTCCCTATACAGGACTCTGTTAATACTGGGGCCACTATGGATGTCACGTTACTACGTTCACATGGGCATGAGTGCATTTTGGTCATGCAAATATGCTGAGTATTTGCACAATCAAAAATCGCTCATAGGGGACACTATTAGCCCTTTCCAATCCACTGTTTGATGTCTCAAGACATTCTGATTGGAGGCTGTACAGCTTTGATGCCGGAAGATGTTCCGCAGGGTATTCTTACTATATATTACTGGCTGCTCTGTTGTCAGGGGCCTCTCCAGCATGTCCCATACCACAATACTGGCTCTCGCCAGCAGATGGCGCCATTGCATAATGGCAGAAATGCACTCATGCCCATGTGAACGTAGTAACGTGACATCCATAGTGGCCCCAGTAGTAACAGAGTCCTGTATAGGGACCCCAGTAGTAATAGCAACCCCTCTATTAGCCTTTGGCTGGGCAGCATCCCTACAGGCTTTCCACTCACAAAGCTTGTAGTACCTGCATAGAAGGGATCTCTGTATTGTCCCCTGATATATTTATACATAGTTAGTAGGTTGCTCCTCAGTTTTTTTTCTAGACTAAATAATCCCAATTTTGATAACTTCTCTAGGTATTGTAGTCTACCTATTCTGTTTATTACTTTAGTTGCCCAGCTTTGTACCCGCTCAAACTCTGATATGTCCTTTTCGAGTACTGGTGCCCAAAACTGTATACAATATTCCATGTGTGATTTAACTAGTGACTTGTAAAGAGGAAGAACAATGTTTTTATCATGTGTCTTTTGATGCACCCCATGATCCTATTTGCCTTGGCAGCAGCTGCTTGATACTGGTTGCTCCAGTTAAGTTGAGCTTACAGTTAACTGAAATCTCCAAGTCTTTTTCTATGTCAGTGCTTCACATTTAGTGTTTTCATATTAGCCAGAGGAGTATGGATGGCCTTATAAGTCTTCTCACTTACCTTCTTGGTGCTCTCCCTAAGGAGTGATATTACCCCTACCGAACCACATTACAGGCCACTCAATAGTCAAGCCAGGATCCTACTGCAAACTGATGATGGGCAAAAACCCTGGAACAGCTGTTTGTGTATGAATTCTGGCTTCATTTTCTTTTCCAAATCATTGCTCTACAGATCTGTATAAAGAGTGAGGCATTAATTTTAAGGAATACTGCCATCCAATAGGTGGCGCTGCAGAGGTGTTGTTCCATCTTTATTCCTATTTAGTATGTGATGATGACATGTATTTCCTCTGACCATGTAAATAACCTTACATTTATCAGTCCTGAACTTCATTTGCCACTTTTCTGCCCAAGCTCTCAACTTATCCTTTTGCAACTGCCTTGTGTCCTCTCTTGTGTTAATTTCTTTATATAGCTTTGTGTCATATGCAAATATTGATATTTTATTGTGTAATCCTTCTACCAGAGAATTAATAAATATATTAAAAAGAATAGGGCCCAGAAACAATCCCTCTGTGGTTCCGCACTAGTAACGGTGACCCAATCAAAGTATGAACCATTTATAACCGCCCTCTGCTTTCTATCACTGACCAGTTACTTACATACATTCTTATCCAGCCCAAGCATTCTCATTTTATATATCAACCTTATATGAGGCACAGTATCAAATGCCTTAGAATAGTCCAGATATACAAGATCCAGTGACTCTCCCCGATCCAGTCTAGAACTTACCTCCTCGTAGAAGCTGATCAGGTTGGTTTGCTGGGAGTGATCTGTCACAAACCCATGCAAATACAGAGTTATACAGCTATTTTCCTTGAGGTACTCCAAGATAGCATATCTTAGAAACCCTTGAAACATTTTACCCACAATAGAAGTAAGACTTAACGGCCAGTAATTTTCAGGTTCATTTTTTTGACCCCCTTTTGAAAATCGGCACAACTTTGACTATATGGCCATCCAGTGGAACAGACCCTGTCACTATAGAGTCCTTAAATATAACAAACAAGGGTCTTTCTATCACATTACTTAATTCCCTTACAATCCAGGGGTGTATGTGATTGGGACCCGCTGATTTGTCTATTTTAATCTTTGTAAGACTGCTCTGCACCTCTTCCTGAGTTAGACTACTAACGTTTAGTGGAGAGTTTACATTATCACTATGCATCTGATCGAACATTTCATTCTCCTCAGTGAATTCACTGGAGAACAAAATATGTAATAGATTTGTTTTCTCCTTATCACCCTCTACAATTTCTCCTACATTATTCATTAAAGGGCCAACACTTTCAGTATTAATCTTTTTATTGTTTACATAGTTGAAGAACAATTTAGAGTTAGTTTTGTTCTCTTTGGCAATAAGTCTTTTTTGCTGCTTTTAGCTGATTTTTACATAATTTATTTTTTTCCTTTATAGGTTTTTAGTGCTTCTTCACTGTCTTCTTAGGCTACTCTCACACATACCATTGGCAAAATGGAGCGATTTCGATCGTGGTGTTTTGCCACAATTTTGCCTCCGACAGCGGGTTTTAACGTACCCCATAATTCTGATGGGTGATGAGGTGTGTTGCGATCGAATGCAGGTCTGTAAGGCCCCATTAATATCAATAGGAGCCTTGTACCACAATTAATGCGGCGTTCAAAATGCAGTGATAAAAAGCGAATGTGTGAGAATGGCCTTATTTTAGTAGTTTAAATGCTTTTTTTGTTGTTTATTGGCCCTTTAATCTTTATTAAGCCGCATTAGTTTTCTCCTATTACTAAATCTTTTATTCATGTAAGGTAAGAACTGCTAACAGTAAGCAAATGTGAAATTTTTAAACGTTTCCTATTTATTGTTTGTTTTGTTATTTGTGAGGACATTATCCCAGTCAACAAGGTTAAGGGCATCACTAAGCTGATGGAAATGGCCTTCCTATACTTCAGTATTTTCATAGCTCTCCTATAAAACTTTCTCTTGAAAAAAAACATGTTGAAATGTATTATATTATGGTAACTATTTCCCAGGTGCCCCTCTACCTACACCTCTGTTATTCTGTCAAGTCTGTTTGTAACATTAACCCTTTCCAATCCACTGTCTGACATCTAAAGACATTATGATTTAAAGCTGTACAGCTCCGATGTTGGAAGAAGTCCGTCGGGGTTCTCTTACTGTATATTGCCAGCCTCTCTGCTGTTGGAGCCTATCCAACGTGTCACCTCATGCAGTACTGGCTTTAGCCAGCATATAGCGCCGTTGTATAACATCAAAAAAAGAGTAAGCCCCCTAGGAAAACCAGGATACAAATTGGATTGGAAAGGTAATCATCTTTAGCAATTGACAGAAAGTTGTTACCTGTATCAGATCCGCAGTTTTCGGCTTCCCAGTTTATATCAGATAGTTAAACTCACACATAATAATTACCTCAATGTGATTTGCTGCTTCATCTATTTGCTTCAATAATAGATTTTCAGTAGTTTCTGTTATATTTGGTGGCCTATAAAAAAAAACCTTTGGAGGATTTTATTGTTGCTTTTTCCTCCATGTATTTACACCCATAGAGACTCTACATGTTCATCTCCCTCCTTTCTGTAATGTGGGCTTTGAATAGGATTTTACATAAAGACAAACCCTTCCCTCTTTTTTGGTTTTTATGATCCCTTCTGAACCGACTGTAACCCTGGAAGTTCACTGCCTGGTTACAGCTTTCATCCAACCAGGTCTCTGTTTTTCCCACTATGTTGTACTTTTCCTCAGACACCATTACTTCTAGCTCATCTACTTTATTGGTCAGACTTCTAGCATTAGTCACCATACAGTTTAGAAAGTTGTGGTTATTTTTTAGATTACATGCATCCCAACTAACTGCTATGTACACACATATATTGCATATTTGCACACGCAAAAAAACACAGATGGGCTCATTGAAATGATGTGCAAATCCCAGTTCAAGAGCTCGGCTATCTCAGGTGGTCCCACTGAAGTGAATGGAGCCGAGGCAGTATAATCAGCAAGTTTTGCTCTATCCACAGTATATGGAATAAGTTACTAAGATAGAAATAACCCTTTAAGAATGTAAGTACATATAGTATTTCTCCCCCGTAAAATGCATGTGGAGAAATAACAAGTGTGGCTTGCATCTGAACTCGTCAATTCAAACAATATGATGAGTCCAGGTGCCAACCACAATCACTGGAGCTACATCTGTGTTTTGAGGCAGAGATGTGTTTTGTACTAGCGCTATAAGTCTACCAGTATATGTTTAAATTTAGACCAGGTTTTGTTCAGGTTTTTGATACAGTTTTTGAAGCTAAAATCAGATGTGGACCATAAAAGGAGATAAAGTAAAAAGTTCAAATACTACTTCTCTATTTTAAATCCGCTCCTGGTTTTGGAATTAAAAACTACAACAAAAAGCCTCAACAAAAGCTGATCAAATCCTGCACGTGTATTGGCCGGCCTAATGATTCCAACACCATGTAATGTGTTTATTCAAGTTCCACTTCCCTAAAATTATATTTTATTTAAAGATTAGAAACCATTTAGTGTGACAAATCTGCATTAATGGGGGACATCTGGAAAGGTGAAATACTTCACAGCACCGTACATCTACAGAGGAACTTTATGTTGAAAGCTTACCATTCACCCTAATTTGAGGCCATGTATACTGAGGTTAATTTAACAGCTTGTGGGACACAAAGAACCATGACATTTCTAAAGTGTTAGAAAGAGTTATTATTAGAAGTTGCTGCAAAGATATAGCACAGGACTGCAGTATATACATGAGCCCTATGTGGAGCAGCAGAAATGCAGTCCTATAGTGCTGCTGGGATCTGTAGTTCTAAGCTTTCTAGCAGCGCAGCCCTCACAGGGTTAATTGATTGAGCTGGCTAGGTGTGGTACTTCCTGCTAGCCAATCTGCTGGGTCTTTGCTCACATATAAACCCAGCTCCTGGTCAGTCTCTATATGGTGTTCAGTGTGAGCAATCTTGAATCCTTGTCTGTTGAAGTTTGCTGTGTGACCTGCTATCTGTGTTTTGTTGCAGCTTGCTGTGTGATCTGTGCCTTGCTTCATGTCCATTTGTATGTTTATTTTGTGTCAGTTTGGTCTGCTGAGTTTGATTGTTATGTCTGCACTAGGTTGGCCCCTAGGGCCCTCTAGTAGATGTGTCTTGCTAGTGTAGGGACTGCAAGATATGAGGAACCTTGCCGGGGCTTGCAGCTTAAGTTCATTGGCCAGTGTACGAACTAACACCTCGCATTTATATTCAGCTTATCATCTGCTATTAGTGTTTGCATTATGTATGCTGTGTATTCTGGCTCTGTGTGTCCTGTTGTTCAGTCCCTGTCATGTGGCATGTGAATGCATCCTGCTCTGGAGCGTAGCTCCTAGGATCAGCTAGGGCCCAGATCCAAAGACTGCTGGGCTGCCCTTATTGGGGCAATGTCCCCGCTTAGGTAGGGCCAGGTCAACCTCCTGGTAGCACAGGGACAGTTTGTATGAAACCCGTGTGCGTACCCAGTCCTCTCTTTGGTCACAATTGTGTGGGCCCTGCGCTTAGTTTGCCCACACAATCGTAACACCTATGCTCTTGCTCACAACCTGAAGGTTGCGAGTTCAATCCCCGCTTGGTTCAGGTAGCCAGCTCAAGGCTGACTCAGCCTTCCATCCTTTCGAGGTGACGTCAGGTAGCCAGCTCAAGGCTGACTCAGCCTTCCATCCTGCCGAGGTGACGTCACCCTAGGAGTCAGTCATGACTCGTTGCTTGCACCAGGGGACTTTACCTTACAGTATATACATTTGAACAGATTTTTCATTGCAATCATTTTTTTACTATATGAAATAAATTAAGTTAAAGCGGTAATGTACATAATAGTCAAAGAGTCAACATTAATTACGAGCTATGACATGGACATCAAAATTTTCAACAATTCTTTTAATTACTGAACGATTTATCTAGGGCTAGAATAAATTGTAAGCTGATTTTCCAGAAAGAGAGCCACGTTTGTTCTAGGGCTATGTCTTGTATTCCATTTTACCGTTCAATTGTCATTCAGTTTCCGCATGCAGAAAACTGAACAACATGTCATTCTGTGTAAACAGGCAGTCATTCACTTATGAACAACTGCCTGTTTACTGTAAATGGAGGCTGCCAGGCCGGAACGATCCTTGGCCCCACTCGGACTCCATCCAGTCAACGATGCTCATTCCCGAGTAAAAGCACAGGAACAATTATTGCTGGGACAACCTGTCAGGCATCTTGCCCAACAGATCATTCCATGTAAAAGTACCCTAAAGAACTAAAATGTCTTAAAACGCCTATAGCCTGGTAAACGTGTATAACAGATTAGACAATGCGGCTGCTTTCACATAATGATTTGGCTAATAGATTTTTCTCTGCCTTGTAGTGTGATGCTCAGTAATTAAGAATCGAAAGATTGACTTTGATTTGAGATAATTTGCAGTAATTATTTACTCCATGTTTAACAGGCATTTTCGTGGTGTGTTCTCTACATTAAATATCTATTGTTAGTGAAGGGACAGAACCTTCTTCAATGCATGTAAGTATTTCCTTATGTTTCCCCTGTAGCTTCAGGGTATGACATTTTGTAACCATCTGCTTAAAAAAAATTTAGTGATCCGCACAGCCCCGATTCCATTCTGCTAAGTAGAAACAGCGTTGAACTGAGGTTCCTTAGGTCCATCAGAGAAACTAATGGCCTTCCTTCCATCCAACAGATTTAATTTCACTTAATCGTTGTTGTTTTCATTGCACATGCAAAACATAGTATTTAATAGATTATTTATGAATCATCTCATTAGAAATACACCTTAGTGCCAAGGGATTGGCTTCAGAGTCATCCCTAAATGAGAATGTCTTCTGCTGGACCTTTAGGTCCCATTACCATGCTAATACTCTGCTGGGCTAGTTTGACATAAAATAGAGACTACTGAAGAGTACTGAAGATATTTTTCTATGTTTACTTGTAGTTAAGGATATTTTATGACATAGTTAAACTATATAAAGTTTGAGGCAAATACAAGTGGCCAAAACCTGCTAAATGTCAAATGAAGAAACCCCTAATTCTTGTCCATGATACAGAAATAGGACATGCGATGAGTTTTTTCACTGTAGCGTGCATACCCTAATAGCCTATAATGGGTTGGTGTGCTGTCTGTGAATTAACACAGACAGCACATTGACACAAATACACTAGTCTAATTTTCTGTGAGAAATTAGAAGTTATCATCATGAAATGATAGTTATCACGATATATGCAAAACAGTTAAATAGATTGAAGTTTGACTCCTGAAGTCAACTATTTACAACTGAAGCAGGTCTTAATATCACCTGATTGCTACCGGCCCAGCTTCAGAAGCAGTAGCTTACCATATTTTTTAGTATATAGTTTTACATTGTAAATAAGGAAGATGGAACAATACCTGTGCAGCGCCACCTATTGGATGGCATCATTCCTTCAAATCAATGTACCACTCTTTAAAATAATGATTGGAAATAGGAAATTAAGCCAGAAAATCATACAGCTGTTTTGGGGTGTTTGCCCCTCATCAGTGTGCAGTAGGTTTCTGGCGTAGCTAGTAAGAGGCCTGTGAGATCGGTCAGAAAGAGTGCTGCCTCTCCATAAGGGGAGCACCCAGAAGGTGAGTGGAGACACCTAGTAGGTGAGTGGGTCAGGAAGGAGTGCTTTGGTTTAGCTAGTGAGAGGCCTGTGACATGGGTCAGAAGGGGTGTTGTCTCTTCTTAAGGAGAGCACCCAGAAGTTGTGTAACGACACCTAGTAGGCGAGTGGGTCAGGGGGGAGGGGGTTGGGGGGGGCATTGTTTTATCTTACTTGCATATATTACCCAGATAAGTACCCAGAGAGTACCCAGGCATGGACTTGTAAGTCTCCTCACCCACCTCCTAGGTGTCTCAACATTCCTTCTGGGTGTTCTCATTGGCGAGAGACAATGCCCTCTCCCCAACCTACTTACCTACTAGGTGTCTCCATATACTTTCTGGGTGCCTTGTTACCTATGTCACAGGCCTCTCACTAGCTAAGCCAGAAACCTACTGCACACTGATGAGGGGTAAACACCCCAAAACAGCTGTTTGTGTATGGATTCTGGCTTAGTTTCTTATTCCCAATCATTGTTTTAAAGACTTGTTTAATAAGTCATACATTGATTTGAAGGAATGCTGCCATCCAATAGGTGGCGCTGTAGAGATATTGTTCGATTTTCCTTATTTGCATATATTACCAAGAGGAGCATGCATGGTCTTGTAAGTCTTCTCACCCACCTCCTATGTGTCTCCACACCATGGGTGCTCTCCTTGGGGAGAGACGATGCCCACCCCCTCACCCCCGACCCCCTCACTTACTTGATGTCTCCACACATCTTTTAGCTGCTCTCCTTATGGAGAGACGATCCCCCTTCCGACCCAAGTTTTATGTTTTCATGCAAATGAATGGCCGACAATAAAATACCTGGATAGACCAAGTCCAACACAGCAAGACCAGATCTTTGTTATCAACTCTAGGTTCTAGCGCATGCCAAGGAGTCTGAGTGGGGGCAACTCTCTGTGATATCTATATACACTAATAGGGGAAATGGACAGGGATTGGTGAGCTAAAAAAGTAAAAATGATGTTTGCTCAATCTGCAGAGAAGATTTCCTGATAATAGTGGAAACACTGCAATACTGTATGTTTTACTAACAACACTAAATAAACTCAGTCACGTCAATAACTCTGTAATATGCATGCATCTAGTTTCAGTTAATAAAAAGAGGTTTTGCAAATATGTGTTCTCACAATTTATACTCAAGAGGAAAATCTAATTTAAATGTAAGCCAAAAGCCTGATCTTTTACTCCATTTTTTACAATGCTCAATATATTCATACTTCATAGCATATATTATCCACATTAAAAACTTACTTCATGGTTACCGGTATTCATTTTGTAAATGTCAGTGACATTCACCATAAAGAAAAATTATTTTGCCTGTTATTTCTGCCTTTAGCAAAAAAAGATTGTCCATTTGCAAATCCAGAAAATTGCTCTCTTCATGAACAAGTATAACGTGAAGAAGAATGCCTGCCTGATTAAGTAGAACTAAACTAAAATGTAAAAAAAAAGGTATCAGGGATGGAGAGCGCATAACATTCCGAATGTAACGGGTTAGTAGAGAATGCCTATCAAAGCAAAAATAAGAATTCATTGATTTTTCAATGTATTGAAATCACTTCTTTGGAGAACTCCACATAATCAACTATTATATCATGGAGCATGAAGGAGTTAATTGATCTGTCATTAAAGCCATTGTAAGCAGCAAAGTAATAAAATGCTGTGTTAGGATGCAGCTGCCTGTCAGCAGCCCGGTTGTCTGCAGCTTTCCTCTTGCTGTGAGAAATACAGGAACCCAACAGAAACATGGAGATGTCCATTGTAAGCCGACGGGATCTGTCAGGATGGAAGCAATTTGAAAACGGATCTGTTATACCGTAGCTTTGAACAGAAGGCACAATGGTACCGTTTTTATGCCCTCTTGAATAACTTTTATTTAAAAAGTCCTGTCAAAGGATAAAGTCAGTGGGGACAGCCGGCTAGTTCTGCAGATGCCACCCTGCTAACTCCAACTACATTTTTTTGCATACTCACCTCTCTTCGACCGGACAGGCTCTTTTTGGGACTGGCTCCTGGTGCTGTCAGTGTGTCAAGTGGGCAATCCTCATTCTCAGTGGATGACGTTGGACTTGACTGACAGTCTAATATCATCCACTCACAGTGAGCAATGGGGACCGCCCACTTGACACATTAACAGTGTTGGGAGCCGGACCTAAGAAGAACCCTGCTGACTTTATCCCTGGAGATGTTCCACCTGCAGGCATCATGTTAGAGAGCAGGAGGAGCTGAGTAGATTGATATAAAGAGTTTTATGGGGAGAGGTTCAGTATAACTTGTATTTTATCCAGAGGCATAGCATAAAGCTTCAGGGCCCCATTGCAAAATCTACAACAGGGCCCCCAACTATAATGCTTTATTCATAGTACTGGGCTCCCTGTATGGAGAAGAGGGGCCTTATGGGCCCCCTAAGCTTACTGGCCCAGGTGCAACCGCATCCCCTGTAGTTATGCCCCTGATTTTATACATTTATATCTCTGCCTATTATGAGTTTAGAGGTCCAGTGGGCGGTCCTATCAGTGATTGACAGCTACCTTTATATGTACAGTCACTCAGATAGCTGTCAATCACTGATAGGACCGCCCATTGTACTGTTCTGCTCAGAATGTGCAGAGGTTTCAATGAAAAAATACAAGTTATATGGAATCTTCTCTCGATAAAACCAAATAGCAATCTGCTTGGCTCCTCCTGCTCTATAGATGGTCCCTGCATCAACTAATTGCAGTGCTAGACACTCTGTTTAAATCACCTATACATTTGCCTCAGTGCCAATTATACTGTGTTTCCCCCCAAAAACAAGACACTGTCTTTTATTAATTTTTGCCCCAAAAGAGACACAGTGTCTTTTTTTTAGGGTGTGTCTTAATCTTTACCTAGCAGGCGGCCTCCCTGTCCCTCTTGCTGCTCTGCAGGCGTTGCGCAATGACATCATTGAATGACTGTGATTGGCTCATCAAGCGCTGACTGTGATTGGCTCAGGCTGCAGTCCTGAACCAATCACAACATTATCTTGCTGGAGGCGGGGTATTCAACCCACGTTACCAGGAAGAGAATGCTTTTTCAGCGCTGCAAGACAACAAGGAAGAATGCTGACGCGCCTGGAGAGCAGTGAGAGGGATGGGGATGGCGCCTGCAAAGTATTTTTTTTTTCATGTAGTGTAGCTACGGCTTATTTTGGGGGGAGGGCTTATTATCAAGAGAGGTCTTATTTTCGTGGAAACACGGTACTTCTCAAGGCTCCCTTTACATGAGCATATACGTATTTGAATGTGCATGAGCATACTGTTTTTGTGGGAAGAATGATACTTTTTTCTGTGTGCGCATGGGTATTCTACTGTAGATTTCGTGTCCGCAAGGCATGTTAATTTGTGTGTGGCAAACAAAGGCGCACCATTTGAAATGGCTAATTAGTCTTAATGACCTCCAGATGTGTTTTTTTTTTCCAGAGGAATTATGCAGCGCATAATGCATCTCCTAGCGTATTGTGCTCACATTTGCACATCCCTATTGACTTCTATGGGAAACTTTGGTTAGCAAATGAAGAGGAAAATAGAGCATGCTGCATTTTTTTTACACAACTGAAATGTGCAAGAAAAAAGAAATCAGTGGGTTCTCTTCTTTTCATATAAGACGTGTAAATTTTGCGCAAGCAAATATGTCCGTGTGAATCTGGCCTTATCTTGTCTATCCTACCTCATTATGCCATTTCCTAGTTCAAAGATTGAACTTTAACTTATGTGTTGCTCTTCTGACCAAATTTGTTCCTGACTACACTTTTGGGTTACCCTTTGTACTATGTATTTGGTTCTGTTATATCCCTATTACTGAAAAATGGATTGCCTATCTGCCTAACACTTTGGCACTGCTCACCCAGCTTTGCTACATCACCATTGCTGAATCTTCGACTGCCTGATTACTTTCTAGACTAACGGACATGTACCATGTACCCATCTCTGTTACTCCACTATGTCACAATTTGGGTACCTGTAATTGACCTTAATTGTTGCTATCCATAGCAAGTGGACCTCCTAATTCCTTTGCAGTCTGGTTCCTTTGTAGTCTACCAATGAAGTCACCCAGAGAATTATCCAGTAGGCAAGCTAGAGACACCAAACCAACTGAGTATCTTGACTAAAGATGAGCGAGCAAACTTGTTAAGGGACAATACTCGAGCAAGTATCGTCCTTTACGAGTACCTGCCTGCTCGTCAAAAAAGATTAGGGTGCTGGCGGGGGGCAGCGGGGGAGAGCGAGGGGGAACGGGGGGAAGATCTCTCTCCCCCCCTGCTTTCCCCTGCTCACTCCCGCACCCCACCGCTCACCTCTGCCGGCACCCGAATCTTTTCTGACGAGCAGGCAGGTACTCGAAAAGGACGATACTCGCTCGAGTAATTGTCCCTTAACGAGTATGCTCGCTCATCTCTAATCTTGACCATAACCAAAGTTGTAGGAAACCGGGGGTGCTTTAGATGAATTGTACTGCCTGGTTGATCTTTCTCTGGGTATGCTAACATTATTGAAGTTATATATTATGACTCCTATTTGTTCTTGACTCTTGATCCTTGCTCTGACCTCATCTTATTCCTTGATTACACTCCAGTGTCGCGACTGTCTCTGCTTTTTCTTTCACCACTCTTGTGAAAAACATATCACTGAGATTTGTTCCCATGCCCATCACAAGCAGTTTTTTTTATTGAAGGGGCAGTTTTTCTGTGTACAATTTATATAAATCAATAACCCGCCTGTGTATGTTTAAAGTCTGAGTCGGAGCTGAGGTGGGCCACCCCGGTCTCTCCCCACCTACATCATGCACTGTGACAGCTCTTTCTCTATACACAAAAGAGAAGATAGCGGTCAGTTTACATGCTGCGGGTGGAGAGATGCTAGTGTGGTCCACTTCAGTGACTCGGAGCTCATTTGGAGTCAGACTTCAAAGTACATTTATTCTGAAAAGCTGCAGCATTCCTGAATAAAATATATAAGGGGGTAGTGTGCATACCTGGCTCGGGTTCATGCTGCCCGTGGTTCAGGCATAATGAACTTGATCACAGAATCCCTTTAAGATGTAATAGTTTTATTATTAAATTGATCAAAATAAAATTATAGTCTACTTATAGGTATATAGGTAACCAAGGGGCACTTGGGAAATAGTGACTACAATATAATAAAGATTTCTGATTGAATGACAGCTGGAAATTACCCGGGAACGACAAAAAAAACTCAACTTTGGTAAGGCAAAATTTGATCAGCTGAGAACTACTATCGGTAACATTAATTGGAACAACATCCTCAAAAATATCAGTGCAGACAACAAATGGGAAACATTTAAAAACATCCTAATCACCTCATGTGAGCAGTTCACACCCTTTAAAAAAGAAGGCGTTTAAACTACTAAAACAAGAAGGCAGCAAAGAAGCGCTAAAATCATACAGGGGAAAAAAAACAAAATATGTAAAGAAAAGATTAAAATTGCCAAGGAGGAGGCAGAAAGACTGATCGCCAAAGAGAGCAAAAATAACCCTAAACTAGTCTTCAACTATATTAACAGCAAACGAATTTGCACTGAGAGCATTGGCCCCTTAACGAATAATGCAAGAAAAATCATAGAAGACGATGGGGGGGGAAGGCAAATCTATTAAATGGTTTCTTTTCAAGTGTATTCACTTGTATGTCACACAAGATGCAGAAGAATAAAACAACCCCCCCCCCCCACCTGCTACATATTGCATACCTAACACAGGAGAATTATAATCGATAAATCACTGGGCCCAGATGGAATACACCCAAGGGTTCTAAGGGAACTAAGTGGATTGGCGCATTGCCAACGCGGTTCCAATTTACAAAAAGGGGTCAAAAAGAGCGCCTGGTAACTACAGGCCGGTAAGTCTCACTTCAATAACTGGAAAAATATTCGAGGGGTTTCTGAGAGACGCCAACCTAGAATACCTCAAGGAGAACAACGGAATAACTCCTCTCCAGCATGGGTTCATGAGGGGGTCGATCATGTCAGACCAATCTGATCAGCTTCTATGTTGAAGTAAGTTCTAAGCTGGACCTGGAAGAGTCTATTGATCTCGTATATCTGGATTTCTCTAAAGCATTTGACACCATGCGCATAATAGATTGATATATAAAATGAGGCAGCTCGGACTGGGCAAAAATGTGTGTATCTGGGTAAAGAACTGGCTCAGAGATAGGAAGAAGAGGGTGGTAATAAATGGTTCGTACTCTGATTGGGCCACCATCACTAGTGGGGTGCCACAGGGCTCAGTACTAGGCCCCATTCTGTTCAATATATTTATCAATGACCTGATAGAGGGGCTGCACAGTAAAATATCAATATTTGCAGATGAAACAAACTTAGCTGAGGTGAAACCTGAGGTGAACAAGAACTCTGCGTAGTTTGAAACGCGTTCTCTGTTCCTGTTTTAAAAGGCACTTTTTTCAATAAAGCAGAAATACACTTTTTCCCGAGTGTTATATCAAAGTTTCTTTTACTGTGAATTTTCCTGTTGAAAGCCGCCAGGACTGGGCGAGTGGATGTGACACAGGGAATGTTTTGTGCAACAGCGGTGCAGTGCAGGGCTCCTAAGCACAGGTGAGCTTCTCTATTTCTTTTTTCCTATATGATCTCTCCCATGATCTGTTTATACCAAGGACTGCGTCGGTAACAAGAGAACATCCGCTACGTCTAGAAGAAAGCAGGCAGGGGCGTAACTATAGAGGGTGCAGGGGATGCGGTTGCACCCAGGCCCAGGAGCCTTAGGGGGCCCATAAGGCTTCTCTTCTCCATATAGGGAGCCCAGTACTATGAATAAAGCATTATAGTTGGGGGCCCTGTTACAGGTTTTGCATTGGGGCCCAGAAGCTTCAAGTTATGTCTCTGTGCAGCATGGTTTAGGTATGGGTACGGGTACAGATACAGATAGAGGGGGCCCCAGCTCACATTTTGCATCAGGGCCCCTGAGCCTTTAGTTACGCCCCTGAAAGCAGGTTTCATCACCTACACAGAAGG
The DNA here is from genome assembly GCF_035609145.1 of Eleutherodactylus coqui. Classification (NCBI taxonomy): domain Eukaryota; kingdom Metazoa; phylum Chordata; class Amphibia; order Anura; family Eleutherodactylidae; genus Eleutherodactylus; species Eleutherodactylus coqui. The sequence continues at coordinate 65,925,905 of NC_089844.1, read as the reverse complement.
GGGTTCTTTACTGTAAGAGCACTGAGACTGTGGAACTTTACACTAGGGCTCTGGATGTAGCTGCAGACTAGAGTGCTACCCATTACACTGGGGCTCTAGCTGTAGCTGCAGACTAGAGTGCTACCCGTTACACTGGGGCTCTAGATATAACTGCTGCAATATGTTCAGTAAAATACAGAGGTACTACAGTAGTGTGAAACTGAAGACGGCAACCACACACAATGTTTAGGCTATGAGTCTAGTCAGGGTTTGGTATATAAACCTACGTAGTTAATTACTGTAATTCGGTATGTGTCATAAACATAGTCAGTAGGTATTACCTGTTAAAATGCTGTAGAGGGTATTCCAGAACAGCTTTTTTTGTTCTAATAGATGGCCTGTAATTTTAAAGTAACATTTCTGCTCACTAATAGATTAGTTTCTAAGCCTGATTGATTTTTCACATGCTTACAAGTTTTTTCCTGAAAAGCTGCATTCATACTCTAGTGCCTCATTGCAAAATGAAAAAAATGTAGAAGCCTAAGGGCTTACTCATAAGAATGCATTTGTGCTGTGTATTATGTATGCAGTGATTTCAATGCGTTTAATCATGTGTGTTTTTTTAATGCGCAAAAAAATGCAGCATGTCCTATTTTTGTGCATATTGCGCACAAAAGTAGCACATATCAAACTAATTAAACCTAATTGCCCATTGAAATCAATGGGAGCATGCTTGTGTGTTTTTTTGCACAAGTAAAAGTTCAATAAAGTACACACACATTTGTGCAAAAACGCTACGCCATCACGCAAATACGCAGCACAAATGCGAGTGTAAATACGCTTATGCCTGTGTGAAACTGGTCTTAGATTCACTTCTCATTAGGACGGCTTCAGACAAGCATAAGTGCAAAAACACGGTAGGGCAACTTTTTGTGCTGTGAAGGTAGTGCTATTGCGCGTGTTTTAGCGCATTGTACTGTACTTTCTGCATTGTTAGGGACTGCGCCAAAATTGATAAGGCTGTGCAGCCTAATTAGTCCCCAGTGTTATCAATATCCCTGCTAAATTGCACAGCTGATTGCGCAATTTCGTAGGGATCGGGTGCACATTTGTTCACCCCCATAGACTCCTATGGTGCCTCAGGAGTGCAAATGCGCACAAAAATAGAGCATGTTGCATTTTGATTTTTGTACACACGACATGTGTACGCAAAAGAGAAGGTGCGAATGATCCCATTGAAAACATGGGCATTATTCTCTGCACAATGCCTGTAAAGCAATGCCCAAAAATAACCCTCTGAAGCCGCCCTTAAGGATTAATTCCCAACAAAGATGCTTTTTATTACAGAACTGCCACAGATCAGTAAAAAATCTGTGTTACAATATTTAGCAGTGACTTGTAAGGCTGTCTTCAGATGGGCGAGAAACCCATGCAAATTCTCTCGGATGTGATACGAATATAATTTGCAGGGGAAAAGAACCCACTATTTTCAAAGGTTTGCACACATGGGAAATTTTTCGCTTGGGCCGACAGCATAAGATAGAAAAATTGCAGCATGTTCTATTTTTGGGTAATTCTTGTTCAAGAATCACCAATTATTTCATATGGGTGCGTGAAAAAAATTGTATTGCACTCAGATGCCATTTGATTGAAATAATAATATAATAATAATCTTTATTTGTATAGCGCCAACTTATTCAGCAGCGTTTTCATGTTATTCTTTTCTTTTCATTTTTACTATAGTTACAATGTGCAATTCTTACACATAAGTGAAAAACGTATGTACAGCGCTGAAAGGTGTTTTATGCCAAAACACATCACAATCACTGAAAAAGTGAGTGTGATATGGTTTCAATTTTCTCAGTCCTAAATCACACTCACCTGTATTAATACAGTCTAAGGCCGCCCTGCAGACGGCCAAGTTGGATCCCACTGCGAGAATTCTTGCAGCGAGATGCGGACCCATGCCCCTGCACAGCCCTGCGGCTTACCCGCTCCCGGTGTCTCCTCTCTGTGCTGTGTTCTAGCTGCCGGCCAGCCGGCGCATGCACAGAGAGGAGCTGTTCCATCACCACTGACATTTCTGTGCGGACCTCTGCGAGACCCTGCACGGAAATAGAACATGCCGCGATTTGATTTACGCATGCGTTTTCACGCGGACAAATCACAGCCGTCTGCCTAGGATTGCTTTATTTAATGCAATCCTATGCAGGCGGGCACAAGCGGAAATTCTGCGGGAAATCCCACCGCGAATTAAAAAGCTAAAAAATTACAAAGTACAATTACAAATTCAGTTCTTAGGAAAAAAAAGTAAACCCATTGGAATTTCCTGTATTTCTGCATTGATTACTAATAAAATATGGTCTGCTTGTTATCTGAGTCACAAATATAGATAGAAACAATCTATCTAAACTAATAACAAATGAACAGTTGTACTGCTCATGCCTTTTGTTGAGCACGTGGAGCAAATATCTATAATGCAGGGAGAAAAAGAGAGCGAACCCCTGAATTTATAACCCCCACTTGTAGCAATTGCCACCATGATACATTACCTGTAGCTGCAAATAACATTTGCATAAGTTTGAGGACTATTTTTGATTTGTGATTTTATTTCATTTGGTTTGTTTATATTTTCGATTCTATTTGTTTTTTTGCCTGTAAATACACATTTGTGTCATAACGCAGCACAACTGCTTCTGCTTGGCTGTCTTTCCCATGTTGTATCCTATTTAGAAAGTTCATCTGTGGATCTGACCACAATTCTGGCTACACATATGCATTTCATTTAGAAAACAATAAAGTGCTTGTCTTGGTGCCAAGTTGGTGACTTTGTATAACTTGCCATCCACCATGAGCCAGCACTGTCTCAGACGTATATCTTCCTTCCATTGACAATGCTGAATTTCCTCAAGAACATGCCAGAATGAAAGACTCTCTTATGAGATAACTTCCTTTTCCTCCAAAAAATGTATCAGTAAATACATATTAGAGTTCACATATATAAAAGCATTTGTCTTGGATTTTTGGGCTTATGCTTTGCTTGTAGCTGTGAGCAGCATGCAACGGAGGCCAAGCAATGATTTGTTTTTTCACAGTAAGGGTGAATACCCACTTGAATTTTCTTGCACGTTTTTTTCACCCAATATCGCTGCGTTATTTTAACGCGATTGTCAGTGGGACGTTCTAATGTTAAAACGGCATCGCAAGTTGGTGCTTTGCAAATTTTTGTGCAATGCGTTTTATTGTGTGATTCGTTTTTAACGTTAGAAAGTCCCATTGACAATCAGGTAAAAAAAAACGCGCAAGAAAAACTCAAGTGGTAGAGATGAGCGAGTATACTCGCTAAGGCACATTACTCGAGCAAGTAGTGCCTTAGCCGATTACCTCCCCACTCGTCTCTAAAGATTCAGGGGCCGGAGGGGGGCGGCGGGGGAGAGCGGGGAGGAACGGAGGGGAGATCTATCTCTTCTTCTCTCCCCCCGCTCCCTGCCGCAACTCACCTGTCACCCGCACCGGCCCCCGAATCTTTAGAGACGAGCGGGGAGATACTCGGCTAAGGCACTACTCGCTCGAGTAATGTGCCTTAGCGAGTATACTCGCTCCTCTCTATCAAGTGGGTATTCAGCCTTAGGTAGTCTCTAGAGGTGAGTGAGCATACTCGGGAAGGCGATTTACTCGAGAGAGCATAGCCTTTTTCGAGTAACTGCTGGCTCGGCCCTGAAGATTCGGGGGGGGGGGGCGCGGGGGTGAGCGGGGGGATGCGGAGGGGATCGGGAGAGAGAGATCTCTGTCACTCTCCACCCGCTTCCTCACGCCGCCCCCCACCCCCATAACCCCCCTGAATCTTCAGGGACTCCTTTTACATGGGATGACTATCGGGAGCTTCATCCCAGAGATAATCACTCCTGTGCTCTCACATAGAAGTGAGGATCGCTCAGTGAATGGAGGAGGAGTGAGCCTGAGATTGCGCCGGCCACCCGCCTCCATTCTCAGTAAACAGGCAGTCTTTCACAGATGATTGACTGCATGTTTATACAGGCCAATTGTTGTTTGATATTTATGTCTGCGGAAACGGGACGATGACTGAATTATCATTTGTCATTCAGTCACTGCCGGCATTCACACTGAACGATTATTGTTTAGCTTACCGCTATCTAACGAGAATGTGAATGATCATCTTCAGTGTAAAATGCCAGGAATAACTGAATGATGAGTGATAAATAATTCCTTAGACATTCATTTTTTGCAGGCATAAAGATCAAATGGCATTCGGCCCCTGTAAACCTGTTTACAGTGAATGAAGGTACGCAGCCCCAGCAATCTCAGGCTCCTTCTGCTTCCATTCACTCTTGTGTGAAAGCACAATTCTCACTCTTGTGTGAAAGCACAGGAGTGATTACTGCTGGGAGGACTGTGGGATGTTGAAGCACCCAACAGTTGTTCCATGTAAGGGGACCCTAAAGTGTTAAGTCAAACATGAAGAAAAAACAAAGATGAGGAATCAGTGTTTATTTCTCAGATTTCTGCTAGACTGTAACGGGTGAATTTTTTCTCCTTTTTTTCGGTTTAGTGTCCCTTTAAAAGTCAGAGATATTCTCCCTAAGGACAACGAAGACTATAAGATACTTCAAACATGTTGAAGTTTTAGAAATCCCTTCTTCATCTTCTTCATGGACTTCCTGACTTTGATTATTTTATCAAAGAAGCCTCTGGGAGTACAGATGGGTTCTCAGCTATTCCACATTCCACAGACTTATAGTGAAAAATCAACTAATCAGTAATAATCAGAACAAATGGAATGTACAATTATCTCTTGTGTTATCTATGAAACTGTATTATTATATTCCCGTTGTCTGCACAGATGCACTATAAAGCCACAACAAAAAGATGAAATATCTGGATAATCCCAAAATACTTTAACCTCTTAATGCATACTGACAGATATGTAAATATATCCACCTGGGAGAGCCTGGGAGGATGATTTTCAAGTTACGGTAAAAATGGGAGTGACTTTTAAAGGCATGATTTATATAAAAGGGGAGTGTCTAATCAACAGCAAGAGTCAATGAGATAGAGACTGAGACAGCAAGACAGAGAGAGTGTATATACAGACACTACAGCGAAGTCACTATTTTGCATCGTGACTGCTTTGTCTCCACTTCAGTTGGGATTTAAAATTGTGACTTGACCATATCGTCTGAATTTTACACAGTGCTCAACCTTAAAATTAGCAGACACAGTATCTACAGGACAGCGAACTCCATCCAGGCCCTTGCACTTACCTGCTTCCTCGCTGGCTCTTCAGGCACCGTTAGACAGACAGCTTTTAAAAACTAGCCTTTGCTGCTCTCTGGTATCACTTAGGAGCGTCTGCTTCAATCCTGGCTCCTAGCAAGCTAAGCCGCAGCAATTCTGCCTTAAGGGTGGATTCAGACGACCGTATATCGGTTCGGTTTTCACGCCGAGCTGATATTTGGTGTCCTTGTCTGCAAGGGGGGGAGGATGGAGGAGCCAGGAGCAGGAACTGAGCTCCTGCCCCCTCTCCGCCCCTTGCCACTATTTAGGAGGGGGCGAGATGGGGGCGGAGCTAAGTCCCACCTCTTAGCTCCGCCCCCGTCCCGCCCTCCCATTGGAAATAGTGGCGAGGGGCAGGGAAGGGGCGAGAGCTCAGTTCCTGCTGCTGGCTCTTCCATCCCCCCTCCTGCACACAAGGACACAGTATATCGGCTCGGCGTTAAAACCGAGCCAATATACGGTCGTCTGAATCCACCCTAAGGTCCATTTACATGTAACAATTGTCGTTCACAATTCGCTCAAACGAATGAAAGCGTGTAACAATTGTTGCATGTAAACACAAGCCATCATGCATGTTTCGTTTGCCGCTCAGTTTCAGCCTGCATAAAAATCATCACTGGTTTGCTCACTTTTCGTTACGTCTAAACACTCCAAACACTTAGGAGTATGAAGCATTGAACGAGAAGTGAGCAATTCTCAGCGATGATCTGCCCGTCTAAATGTTCTGCAGGAGCGTGAATGACTAGCAGTGATGTCACTCACTCTTTCAAACGAGAATCTTCCTATGTAAAAAGGGTATTAGGCCTAAACTCCCAATGAACAAACTCCTTTTAAGTGGATAATAAAAGCAGTATATCCTTAGAGCACCCTCACACTGGCGTGAAAGTTGCGCCAGGCGAAAATGAGTGAAAACATAGAATTATGCAACCAATGATTTTCAATGGTTTCATTCACTTCTGTGATGTTTTCACTCATGCAATGTTGTGGGAAAAAAAGATTGCAGTTTGGTCTATCTTTTTGCAATATCGCCCATTGTTTTCAATGGGACGGTCAGCAGCAGCACTGGCCCCATTGAAAGCAATGGGAGAACTCAGCGATCTTTTGCCTCGGCTGTGACAGATGCAGCTGGGAAATCCATTAAGCCCTGCAGGGAATCCATTCGGATGGGGGGGGGGAATCCCATCAGCCGCAGTGGGGAAATCCCTTCAGCCGCGGTGGGAGTGAAGGAATTCCCCGCGGGGATGAAGAAATTTTCCCGCAGTGATGCGAGGCTATTTTCACATGAAAACACCTTGCATCCAGGGTTTTCACATGGATTGCGAGGGTGATATCGGGCTGTGAATCACGGCTTGATATTGCCCTCGCCAGTGTGAAGACCCCCTTAGATGATTGCCTGAAAGACATTACTTAACAAGAGAAAGGTACCGTGGACAGGGGCATGACTTTAGTGGGTATAGAGAATGTGATTGCACCCAGGCCCTGGAGCCTTTGGGCGCACATAAGGTCTCTTTCCCCATATGAGGAGATCAGTTGTCATGGCGCCACCGGTGCTAGTTTGTTCTGTGTCTTAGGATCGGGATTGGGGTGATGTCATTACATCCGCTCTACTTCATTTGGTGTACCTGTAGTGCGCACATACTTCAGTCAGTCCTGGTCAGCAAGGGTTAAACATCTCCCTGCTACTCTTTAGTTGAAGGACTGGCTTGTAGTTGGGAGTCCAGCTAGCTAATCAGTAACCTTATTAGATTTGTTTAGCTGACGGGCGAGCTGGCTTGATTGACAGCCCAGTCAGCAACTTTCTTATGAGATATGAAGTGGTAGCTCCTCCTTGCTGAGGCAGCCGGTTAGACTTCTGTCATTCTGGCCCTGTCAGGACTCCCAGCATATCTGGCTGTTGTCAGTCTTGTAGTATCCATTCCTGTCTGTTCTGTACTTTCAGCATATTTGTCTGCTGTCAGTTTGTTTGTCAGTGTCCTGTGTTTTATGGCCAGTCCTTCTGTAGTCCCTGATCTGGTTCCTCTCTGACTTTGGACCTCACCTTTTACACGCAGTGGGATCATCCTTTTCGGGGCGGTGCTCTGCTTCAAAGCCGGTTCTGTCAAGGAGTTTCAGGGTGTTCTGTTCAGATCTGTGCTCTTGTGTCTAGCAACTATTGATCTCTCGTACACATGCCTGTGCAGACTGCCCTGGTATCCTGCTCACCCTAGTTCTGTCAGCAGTTTTGGATAGACGTGACACCAGTATTATAAATGAAGTATTATAGTTGAGAGCTGTATTACAGATTTTGTATTGCAGCCCAGCATCTTCAAGTTACACCTCTGACCCTGGAGTAGGTCAAGTGATCCATATCAGTCATTTTGCCCAGAAGAATGCCTTATTTTGCATGTATGGGGTACTTACTTGAAGCGCACTTAAAGTTGAGGGGGTGGGCAGAGGTTGCTATTGAACCTAGTAGTTTAGTACTATTAGGACATCTGATAGTACTAAATCTATCTGCACCCTACACCCTAATTTTACAGGATTTTAGAGGATATTAAAATCTATACATTTCGGTTGAAAATGGAAAATTACCAAACTTGTCCAATACCTTTATAGATCCATCAGTGAAGTCTTGTGTGTCCATTAACACTTTTTCCCCCATGCCATCTATTGTGACAACATGTTAGATAACGACAGCCAATGAATGGCCACAGTAGTAACTGTTCAACCTATAAGTGCAAATAAGGATGATGGGACAATACCTCTGCAGCGCCACCTATTGGATGGCAGCATTCCTTCAAATCGATGTACGACTCTTTAACAAGTCTGTAAAACAATGACTGGGAATAGGAAACCAAGCCAGAAAACCATATTCCCAGTTATTGTTTTACAAACTTGTTAAAGAGTCGTACATTGATTTGAAGAAATGGTGCCATCCAGTAGGTGGTGCTGCAGAGGTATTGTTCCATCTTCCTTATTTGCATAAATTACCCAGAAAAGGCATGCATGGTTTTATAATTCTACTCACTCACCTCTCAGGTGTCTTCTTACACCCCTTCAGGTATCTTTTTCACATATCCCGACCCACTAGGTGTCTCCACACACTTTTTAGGTGCTTTCCTTAAGGAGAGACGATACCCCTATTGACCCACGTTCAACTGAGCGGAAGTGTCAGAACCGGCAACTCTCGGGGCCGCCGTGCCCGCACCACCGGTCCGGCCACCCGGGGTACAGGAGCGTGGCGCAGAGGTACCCCGGTTCTTGTGATCTCCCCGGGCCGCTGTAAGACTGGTCGCCGCCGGGTTGCTAGGGAGGCAGCTGGTGCTTCTAGTGTCCTGACTACCAGGCTGGCTTCCCTAGTAACTGTCTGTGCAGCTAGACTGGGGGCGTGTCCCCAGCACCGCCCTGATTAGCCCTGCTGCTGTCAGGCTCCCCGCCCCAATCAGCTTCTGGGGCGGGAGCGCTGACAGCATTTAAATAGGTGTGTTTTCCTCTCAGGCCTCGCCAGTGTTAGTTTGGTTCTCCAGCTGCACCCGCGTTTATCCTGACTGCTCTTGTGACCTCGGCTTTTCTGACACCTGCTTTTGGACTTGACTACGTTTTTGCCTGACCCCTCCGTACTGCGTACCCTCTTGTTGCCTACCCGGATTGTCTGACCATTCTACCGTTGCTTGTCTCAGTGTCTGTTTGTCTCCCGTGTCCCGCTTCCCTAGTGAGGGTAGGGACCGTCGCCCAGTTGTCGCCCTGGGGGTTAGCCCAGGGGGGCAAGTAGGCAGGGACAGGGGTTGCGGGATATCTCAGGGACCCCCATATCCCGGACACTGTCCTGACAGTAACACTGGCCGAACTAAGGTCAGACCCTTGCATCCGCCCGGCAACTTTGAGCCCCTCGATGGAGGCCGTGGCGGCTGTAGCGAACCAGGTCCAGGTCCTTACGACCCTTGCCCAGGACCTAACAGCCCGCTTGCAGCCACGGGAACAAGTGGCAGCTGCAGGTCCCATGCAGCCCTCGTCCGCTCCAGGAACGATGTCAGAACCTCGAGCCACGCTTCCGGATTGCTTCTCCGGAGAGAGAGATCAGTTTTTTGCATTTAGAGAGAGCTGCAAGCTCTACTTTGATCTCCGCCCCCACTCCTCTGGTTCTGAATACCAGAAAGTGGGAATCGTAATTACCCGCCTGAGGGGAGAGCCCCAGAATTGGGCTTTCTCGCTACCAGCTGGCTCTCCAGCCCGACTATCCCTTGACGCCTTTTTTTTCGCCCTGGGTCAAATTTATGACGAACCCGACCGGGCGGGTTACGCAGTCTCCAAACTTCTGGCCCTGCGCCAGGGTTGTAAGATGGCGGAGGACTACTGTTCCCAATTCCGTCAACATTGTACGGAATCCCGGTGGAACGATGCCGCCCTAAAAGACTTATTTTTGACCGGTCTGTCTGAGGGTCTCAAGGACCTACTTGTGGCCCACCCAGAGCCTAAAACCCTGGAGCAAGCCATGTCGCTGGCTATTCGAGCCGACCGACGTTTGAGGGCCAGACACGCCGCTCGGACCACCCCACTCCCCACGTCTACTTCTTCGACTGACCCGACCGTTTACCCTCCCACCACCGAGGCCATGGAGCTGGGAGCCGTGAACCCCGAGCAACGACGGGAACACCGCCTGAAGAAGAACCTCTGCTTCTACTGTGGGGAGCCGGGTCACCGCATTGCTACCTGCGCTAAGAAGCCACGGCAGGAAGAACTCCCGCTCCTAGGCAGTTATCGGGGGGACTGTCTAGGAGCCAAGGTACTCCCTGTGTTGTCCAAAATGTTAGTGCCTTGCACCCTAGAATTTCATGCTTTCCACCGTACTGGGCAAGCCTTTGTTGATTCGGGGGCTGCGGCTAATTTCGTTAACTTTAATTTCGTTGCTCAACTGTCCGGGGTTTTGTTACGTTTAGAAACTCCGATTCTGGTTTCAGGAGTGGACTCCACTCCTTTGCAAGCAGGGGTGGTTAATCTGGTAACCCCTGAAGTAAGGTTTACTATAGGAGCCTTACACGTGGAAACCTGCACCTTTCTAGTGATGAGAGATTTGTCTGTGGACGTCGTCCTAGGCCTCCCCTGGCTCCGGGAGCACAACCCGGTAGTAAATTGGGACACGTTGGAACTGGTAAAGTGGGGTCCCCGCTGTGCCAACCACCTTTGTGCGGTGAAGGTGGGAATCTCCACCTGCGAGGGGAGCCCCCTACCAGAATACCTCTCCGAGTTTTCTGACGTGTTCTCCAAACAATTATCTGAAGCTCTGCCCCCTCATAGGGAATGGGACTGTAAAATAGACTTGATTCCTGGGGCCAAACTTCCTAAGGGCCGCATTTATAACGTTACGGTTCCAGAGAGAGAATCCATGAGGGACTACATCCAGGACAGCCTGGCCAAGGGGCACATCCGGCCCTCAGAATCCCCGGTGGGTGCCGGGTTTTTCTTCGTTGAGAAGAAGGATGGGGGTCTCCGGCCCTGTATTGACTATAGAGAGCTAAATAAAATCACAGTCCGAAACCAGTATGCTCTTCCACTCATTCCTGACCTCCTCAACCAGGTCGCTGGTGCCCGATGGTTTTCTAAACTTGATCTCAGGGGAGCATACAACCTCATCCGCATTCGGGAGGGGGATGAGTGGAAAACCGCCTTCAATACGCCCCTCGGGCATTTTGAATACCTAGTTATGCCTTTTGGATTGTGTAACGCCCCCGCCATTTTTCAGGGGTACATGAACTCAGTGTTTCAGGATATCATGGGGGTGTTCGTGGTTGTATATCTAGACGACATTTTGATTTTTTCCTCCGACTTGCCGAGTCACCATACTCACGTTCAGACTGTGCTAGCTCGACTCAGACATAACAAGCTGTTTGCTAAACTCGAGAAATGTGTTTTCGGGGTACAAAAGATATCATTTTTGGGGTATATCATCACGCCATGCGACTTCCAGATGGATCCTGAAAAGGTGAAGGCCATCACGGAGTGGGCTCAGCCAGGGTCGTTGAAAGCCCTTCAACGCTTCCTCGGCTTCGCCAACTACTATCGCAAATTCATTAAAGACTTCTCCGTGGTGGCTAAACCTCTAACGGACCTCACCAGAAAGGGGGCAGATGTGAGGACCTGGTCTTCTGAGGCTCTGAGGGCCTTCAATACCCTAAAGGCGGCGTTCTCGTCTGCACCTGTCCTAGTACAACCGGATCTGTCCAGTCCTTTTGTGGTGGAGGTAGATGCCTCTGAGTTTGGTGTGGGAGCGGTACTGTCCCAAGGTCCCTCCACTCTCACCAACCTTAGACCGTGTGCCTATTTTTCTAGGAAGTTTTCGTCCACCGAACGGAACTATGATATAGGCAACCGGGAATTGCTGGCGATTAAGTGGGCTTTCGAAGAGTGGAGGCATTTTTTGGAAGGAGCCCATCACCAGATTACGGTACTCACTGACCATAAAAACCTCACTTATCTAGATTCCGCTAAGAGGTTAAATGCTCGGCAAGCCCGCTGGGCCTTGTTTTTCTCTCGGTTCAATTTTGTTGTTACCTATAGACCCGGTTCTAAGAATGTCAAGGCTGATGCCCTGTCTAGGAGTTTTGGTTCTCCGGAACCTTCCGAGCCGGAGCCTGAGAGCATTCTCTCCCCCGGGGTGGTCCTCGCTGCTGTCTCCTCCGACCTTTCACCTCTCATTCACGCCGCTCAACAATCTGCTCCTGAAGCCCTTCCGGAAGGCAAATTATTTGTCCCGTTGTCACTGAGATTGAAAGTGTTAGAGGAGACACATGCTTCAGTCCTAGCTGGACACCCCGGTATCAGGGGTACTCTGGAGTTAGCGGCCAGACTCTATTGGTGGCCGCACATGGCCAAGGATGTACGGGTATTTGTGTCCGCGTGCCCGGTTTGCGCAAGGGGGAAGAACCTCAGGAGACGTCCTGAGGGGCCTCTTCTGCCCTTGCCCATTCCGTCCAGGCCATGGTCCCATTTGTCCATGGATTTTATTACTGATCTGCCATCCTCGCTGGGGAATACGGTCATTTGGGTAATAGTTGACCGTTTCTCCAAAATGTCTCATTTTGTTCCACTTGGCAAGTTGCCTAACGCCAAACTTTTGTCTGAGATGTTCATCAAGGAGATTGTTCGGTTACATGGCATCCCCGAGGATATTGTGTCTGATAGAGGGGTTCAGTTCGTCGCTCGCTTCTGGCGAGCCTTCTGTAAAAATCTAAACGTTAATTTGTCCTTTTCCTCCGCTTTCCATCCCGAGAGTAACGGACAAACGGAACGGATGAACCAAGAACTTATCCAGTATCTGCGACTGTTTGTCTCTGATAACCAGCATCAGTGGGCCAACTACTTACCTCTCGCCGAATTTGCTATTAACAACCATGGTAACTCGTCGACCCAACTGTCACCTTTTTTTTGTAACTATGGGTTCCATCCCCGGTTCTCGCTTTCTACTCCTTTGGTCTCGAACAATCCGGCCGCCGACATATCCGCCGAAGAACTGTGCACAGTTTGGGCCCAGGTTCGTAAGAACCTTCAGGGTTCCCAAGAGAAACTGCGTAAATACGCAAATAAAAGACGTACTATCTCTGCACCTTTTGTGGTCGGGGAGCAGGTTTTATTATCATCTAAGAATCTGAGACTTAAGGTTCCCTCCCTGAAACTTGCTCCTCGGTTCATTGGCCCATTTACGGTTTCTCAGGTTATCAACCCGGTGTCATATAAGTTGGCACTTCCTGACCCCTGGAAGGTCCACAAGGTTTTTCACAAGAACTTGCTTAAGAAGTATGTGACTCCAGTTCTCCCCACCCAGAACCCGCCTCCTCCCTCTCTGGTACAGGGGGAACTGGAGTATGAAGTAGAAAGGCTTGTGGATGCCCGACGGGTTAGAGGTGGGCTGCAGTACCTGGTCCACTGGAGAGGATTTGGCCCTGAGGATAGGACGTGGGTCCCTGCCAGGGACGTTCATGCGCCACGCCTAGTCCAGGCATTCCACAGGGCTTTCCCGCTTAAACCCGCACCTGGCCATGGGGGTCCGGTGTACCCCCGTAGAAGGGGGGGTACTGTCAGAACCGGCAACTCTCGGGGCCGCCGTGCCCGCACCACCGGTCCGGCCACCCGGGGTACAGGAGCGTGGCGCAGAGGTACCCCGGTTCTTGTGATCTCCCCGGGCCGCTGTAAGACTGGTCGCCGCCGGGTTGCTAGGGAGGCAGCTGGTGCTTCTAGTGTCCTGACTACCAGGCTGGCTTCCCTAGTAACTGTCTGTGCAGCTAGACTGGGGGCGTGTCCCCAGCACCGCCCTGATTAGCCCTGCTGCTGTCAGGCTCCCCGCCCCAATCAGCTTCTGGGGCGGGAGCGCTGACAGCATTTAAATAGGTGTGTTTTCCTCTCAGGCCTCGCCAGTGTTAGTTTGGTTCTCCAGCTGCACCCGCGTTTATCCTGACTGCTCTTGTGACCTCGGCTTTTCTGACACCTGCTTTTGGACTTGACTACGTTTTTGCCTGACCCCTCCGTACTGCGTACCCTCTTGTTGCCTACCCGGATTGTCTGACCATTCTACCGTTGCTTGTCTCAGTGTCTGTTTGTCTCCCGTGTCCCGCTTCCCTAGTGAGGGTAGGGACCGTCGCCCAGTTGTCGCCCTGGGGGTTAGCCCAGGGGGGCAAGTAGGCAGGGACAGGGGTTGCGGGATATCTCAGGGACCCCCATATCCCGGACACTGTCCTGACAGGAAGACTTGGAGGAGTAGGGTATGGAGATGTCGGACTGTTTGTTTTTGGTTGGAGACGGACTATAAACAGCCTCTGCACTTCTCAATCCTAAATATTCTGTTTATTGATTTGAAGGTATTTTGCTGGTAATTGCGCACCTTGTTTACAGCTCGGGTCAAATAAGGTGAAGGTGTTAAAAGTATTTTGTTTACAGCAGATTTATAGCTTTACCGCATTTTATGCATGCACTTGGTTTCTTACATGTCCTCCCTCTCTATGAGCACAACGACTTGTCATTAATTCTCGGTCAATGTTTGTTTTCTCGACGAGCAGCACTGTCTAATACATCAACATAAAAATAAAAATATGTCTTTGTAGAAGCAAATTACTCATCATTTTAGGAGGCTGGAATCACTTCCTTGGCTTCCCCGGCTCGTTCTGCAACTCGTCTGCTCTTGTGAGACTCACACGTCGGCTTCCACATTGATCTGTTTCAGTCTTATTTCACAGTCTGTCTGGTTTTCATCATAGCAGCACTCTGAGGCTAAAGCTCTGTCCTATGGATAAATGGTAATACTTTTCCATAAATGTGCCATTATCAGGGCCAATGTATTTAAGTATTGTAACATCTCTGCTATTATTACAATACAATAAGGGAACAAATAAATTCTAATTTTTCAGCAATTTGTATAAAATATAAAAAAAATACTTGAAATATATTTTAAATGCCTTTGCACAACACTTTCAAGTAACACTCCCTGTGATATCAATGTAAGCATGATTTTTTCAGATTTTTATTGTCAACCTAGGTCTCTATGGTAAAAAAATATTGTAGTTTTAAAAAGACAAAGATATAGCAAAAGTATACAAAAACTAGAAAATAAATTGCAAACTTCTGGGGAACCAAAGCTGCTTTGGTAGGTATATAAAAGGTTGACTTGTAAACTTGCTCAACAAAGGGGCTTCTGTTCCACAAAAAGGTAGTATATTTGAAAAAAAGTATCCTAAACGTATCCAACATCATACAAGTCTCACATACTAGAGGCCATATACATTAGGTTGTTGGCAGAACCTGCTGACCATCTAATATTGTATGGCGGTGTCCTTACTTTCTGCTACCGGTATAGGAAGAAATTGGAGAACACAGTGGAAACCCAGCCAATCAAGGAGAGAACCAGGGGCTCCAAAGCTGTAAGGTAATAGTACTAACTACTGAGTAGTCGTGATGCCCCTACGTACAGTACTGTGCAATTGTTTTAGGCAGATGTCGAAAAAATGCTGCAAAGTAAGAATGGTTTCAAAAATGAAAGTGTTAATACTTTATTTTGTCGACTAACAAAATGCTACATGAATGAACAAAAGAAAAATCTAAATCAAATAAATATTTGGTGTGACTACCGTTTACTTTTAAAACAGCATCAATTCTTCTAGTTACACTTGCACACAGTTTTTGAAGGAACTCGGCAGGGAGGTTATTTCAAACATCTTGAAGAACTAATCACAGATCTTTTGTGGATGTAGTCTTGCTAATATCTCTTCATATATTCCCAGACAGACTCTATGATGTTGAGATCATCACTTACAGTTCTCCTTGTTCTTCTTTACGCTGAAGATAATTCTTAAAGGGGCTTAAAAATTTTAAAAAGACTTGAAATAAAAAAAATTAAAAACTCACTTATCCTGGCCGGTCTCCATCCAGCCCTGCAGCCCCAGTGCCCTCTGCACAGAACCATAGAAGAATCACCACTGAAGCATGTGAGTGCCTGAGTGGTCACATGCACAATGAACAGTGCTGCTTCTTTGGGTTTCTGTGTGGCAGGTGGTCATGTGCAGTTCATTCTGCATGTGACCGCTCAGCCACTCACAGGATTCAGTGGTGATTCTTCTATAGCTCTGCCGCGCAGGGCTCTAGGGCTGGAGTGCTGGACAGGGTGCGGACGAGACAGTTGAGTATTCAATTTTTACTGATTTCTAAGCCCTTGTAACATTTTCTTTCTTTTTTTTTAAGTCCCGGAAAACCCCTTTAATGACACTGGCTGTATGTTTGGGGTGATTGTCTTGCGGCAGAATAAATTTGGAGCCAATCAGAAGCCTTCTATTTTTGAAAAAAAAATTATTTTGAAAAAATTCTTAGTTTACAGCATTTTTTCTACACCTGCCTAAAACCTTTGCACAATATTGTATAGATATAATTCCAGGTGCAGAGGGTTGTGAATAGGTATTCCTTGTCACATTTTTGAGGGGAATTGAATGGTTTCTGATCTTTCTCTAACTAAGTATTTTTATACAAAAAAAAAACCCTTAATAGAGAAGGTATGGTTAAATTATATCAGTCCAAAAAGGGTTACAGTCATTTCTAAGGCTCTTTGACTAAATGGAACCACAGTAAAATCAATTATCTACAAATGGAGAAGACTTAGAAAAGTTGTAAATCTTCCCTGAAATAGCCTACCTGACAAAATTACTACAAGGGCACAGAAACAACTCATCTAAGAAGTAATTACAAAGAACTGCAGTCTTCTATAGCCCCAACTAAGGTCAAGGTTCGTGACATCTTAATAGGAAACAGGAAAGGAAAAATGGTATTCATGGCAAAGTATCAAATTGGAACCATCAGGATGATACCAAGGCTATTGTGGATATTGTTCTTTATACAGATTAGACAAGAGTGGAATTCTCAGTTTAGGTCATACTACAGTATGTTTATTGAAAAACAAATACAACATTTTACAGTAATAATATTATAACTACAGTTAAGCATAGTGGCTAACATGATAGTGAGAGTTTGGCCTCATGTCCACAGGCAGATCGGTATTCTGCATTTGGGAGCCAAGAGCAAAATCTGACCCTGCCTGTGGCAGAGGACCCTGCGGGTCTTCTACTTACCCGTCCAGGTCTTCATTTTCTTCCCTATGGATGTGTGCAGAAGCCCTGGCCAGCATGCCACCGCACATGCGCAGTGGAATTTATTTTCTTTTAACCTCTTGCTTTCCTACAGAGTCTGCGGCCTGTCTGCAATTAAATTACGGACAGGCCATGGATCGGACTGCCTCCATTGACTTCAATGGAAGCTGTCCTTGCGGGATACGCACTGAAATGGAGCATGCTGCGATTGTTTTCCCCGACCAAAAGGTCTGCAAATTAAATCCGCATGTTTTATTTCATTTGTGGATTCCCATGTATCCCAATGGGCGGCTTGATTTGCAGATCTTCCGCAACTCAGAACTGCCCGTGGACATTGGGCCTTATTTTTGTTTCCCTAGGATTGTGACGTTTCGCTGCTGTAGAGTTATGGCCACTGGTCATAGCTGGCAATGTCTCCTACCACCTCCTGCCCTCGGTCATGGCCAGAGCCTTGTT
Organism: Eleutherodactylus coqui; assembly: GCF_035609145.1. NCBI lineage: Eukaryota > Metazoa > Chordata > Amphibia > Anura > Eleutherodactylidae > Eleutherodactylus > Eleutherodactylus coqui. The sequence continues at coordinate 65,908,578 of NC_089844.1, read as the reverse complement.
CCCCATGTTGTTTGTGGCAGACACTGCATCTCCTGCCAGTCCCCTGGTTCCCAGAGGGTGTGTGCCTACTACCAGCATGCCTCTTAAAGGTCCAGTATGCACATTCAGCCAACCCAGGCTGGCCTCTGGGTATTCAAGTCACCCTCCCCTGCTTTAAGGTACCTGGGCAATCAGTCCATATACTGTGTGAAGGTGCAAGTGTGTATGTCCCTGGTATTTGATCCCTGGCTGAACCATCCAGCTACCCTGACCCTGACCTACCCTGACCCTTTGCTTGTTATTTGACTATGCGTACCTTGTCTTCTGCCTGTGCTGACGCTTGGTCTGGTCTGCTTTGTGAAAGTATTCCACCTGTCCTGAGTCTGGCCCTGTTCTATGACTACATCCCTGTCAACACACTCCAGTACTGCATAACAGAAAACCTGACAAAGTGTGTAAGCTGCCTCCGAACTGAGACTATTTCTACGGTTAATGGTCTTGGGTCCCTGCAGTGAAGACCATATCATGATTGGTGGGATGGAAAGCTAAAAACCAGGAAGCCCAGATGCCGCCCCTGGATCTAGTCCTAAGTCAAATCAGTTCTGAGGCATATCCAGTGCCATGACATGTGCGAACTGTGAATTCTGCAGCATACCACAAAACTCTTGAAGACAATTTCCAGTTATCTAATTGAGACATAATTTGGTTATAAAGGAAGACTGTGATTGAAAACACTAAGACAAGTCAACATTTAACTGCCTGACATGCAATAGAGATGTCTTGGCTGGACTTAAAATGAGCAGTTTGTACTCAAAAACCTACAAAAATTGTGTTTGAATTAAAGGGTTATTCCCTTAAACCTAAATGTGTCATGGATGGAGCTCCCACCTCTAAGACCGCCAACTATGTGGAGAACGAGGGCTCTACGTGCAACCACATCTCTTTTCATTTTCCATCCAGATGCTTCTGTCAGTAGAATGAGACCTCCATACTCCACATACTATACATGCTGGTCTCAAAGATGAAACACATATATATCAGACACCTATGGCATATATCAGACACCTATGGCATATGGGATATGCCATAAATATCTGAATTGGGAATACCTATTTAAAGCAGTCCTACAGTCCTCTTACGACCCCAAGCAGCTGGTATTTGATGGGTCATGGAGACAAAAATCAATGTTTCAGGGAGACTGCATTTCTTTACTGTGAAGACCCTGCCAATCCATATATGAGTTTTCCGGCTTCTTGTGAACATAACATTGCAGAATAGGATATCAGGCGTAGTTGTACTCATAGCAGAATTTTAAGGCTTTGTATGGACTTAGATTTTAAATCTAAGACTCTAGCATTCATTCTCTGTAACCTGACACATTTGTTGCTAATAAAAAGATAATTCTTAATAAATGCCAATGTGATCAGAGCACTGTGCTGACATATCTCATGATGGATGAAAGGACTCACATTTTCTTCAGCACTGAGAAGCAGAAATGATCAGACCAGGCAATGTGTTTCCAGTTTTCCAATGTGCAATATCTGATTCCGCAGCCAAATGCTAAATCAGTTTTTGGTTTTCTCCTCAAAGAAATTAAATGCCGTTACATTATTGGCTTTTGTACCCACTTCACACAAGTAGTGATATAATAACATATTCGACTGGAACCTTCAGCCCGATGATGTAGTATATAGTTAACTGCATGACTATAGACACCTTTTCATATGGATATTTTGTGTCAGTCTCATTCCCCCCATCATCAGAGTCATTGTATATCATTCGTTTGTCTTTGGCTACAATGGTGTAGTTTCAACACAGGCAGCCGATAAATATATTTTAGCACATACTGTGTAAATCCTTTTAAGAGGTATTAACATCTGTTTTTTCTCCATTCTTATCCCATAAAAAACTTGGAAATTAAATGTTTCTAGGTTTAAAAAGAAAGAAATAAAAATTCCTCTTTAGGCCTGGTGCACACATGGGTGAACCTGTGCAATAATGGTATCTCCAAAAATAGCAAACCAATCATAGAAAATAAACCATATACTGTGGGGGAAATCTACTATGACTGGCATTTCTTATACTAGTCTTAAAGGGCTTGTCCCAAAATCTAGAGTTATCCCCTATCCACAGGATGGGGTATAACTTTACGATCAGTATGGGTCTCGGTGCTGAGATGTGTACCGTTCCTGAGAGTGGGGGTGCCATGTCGCCCTCTTCTCTTCACTCAGGTTCACTGCACCCTCCAGTGAGAAAGAGAATGAATAGAGTAAAGGATTTGCATGTGCAGTGCCACTCTATTCATTTTCAATGGGGCTACCAGATAGCCAGGTGCTTGTACTCAACTATTTCCATCAGCCCCATGGAAATGAATGGAGAGGCAGCAGTGTAAGCTCATTGTTCCATTCAATCTGACATCACTGTAGGTGGGGCAGCAAGCCCACAGTGACAGGAGGGGACATTGGAACCCCGTTCTCAGGATTATTGAGCGTCTAAGCTATGAGACCCCACTTATTATAAAGTTAGCCTCTATTTTGTGCATAAGGGATAACTTTAGATTTTGGGATAGCCCCTTTATCTGAAGTGCACTGAAGTAAGATGCACTACATTTATGAAGAGGTGCACGTCTGTGTGCCAGAAAGTTAAATCTACGCCAGATTTGTGCTATACTTTATGCAAATTTTTTACATAACTTATAGTTAATCTGTGGAGAACTCCTTCTGATAAGCCTCACCCACTTATTTGAAAAGTGACGAGAGCAGCAAAAAATAAAAAAAATCCCAAATTTCTGCACAAAAATAGTGTGCAAACTAACACATAGCCCTTCATAAATTTCCCCTTTAATTTAGGCTGCATTCACATGGGCAAATATTCTGTGCGAGTTCTGTCCAAATCTGAGATGGGTAGAAACTCGCCAGAAAAAGAGTCAATGAATTCAAATAGGATCATTCACACAAGCGATTTTTCACTCATACTGATAGACCAATTTTTAAAAAAATCGCTACACGTCCTATTCTTGTCTGACTGTTCTATGCATTGCTACCTGAGGCCCTAAAAGTGGTTCCACCTTTGGTCTACAAAAAGGCTCTCAGAGGCTCCATGTGTGTAGTGGACCTCTTTTTCTGCTTGTGTAGAGTTTGTTGATCACTAAACGCCTCTACGATGCAATCAAAGAGATTTTGCCCAATTATCAGAGTTTGAGAGGGGGGCATTATTGGATGTGAGAAGCTGGATGGTCGTATCAATGATTGCCTGCCACCTGGGACATTCTGACCAGACTGTTAGGAGGTGTTGGGATCAGCGGATGCATGAGGGCACACACACAAGACGACTAGGCTCAGGATGCTCTTGACAGACCACCAGTAGAGAAGATCATCTGATCGACAAGCACAAGCTGCTCCAAATGTTTCATAGTTCGCAACCCAGAGACAGGTGGTACCATTGTTACAGGCCCCTATGCTTGTCTAAACCATTTCCTGGCGCTTGGCTGAAGGACATTTGGTCTCATAGTGCCCTTTATGTGTACTGCTTTTGACACCCACCCACCATCGCCTCTATTTGTAGAGGTGTTGTGAATGACAAAACTGGACTGCTACGAAGTGGAACTGAGTTGTCTTCAAAGATGAATCCAGGTTTAGTTTGGGCACTAACAATGGCCGTGTTTGTGCCTGGAGGCCTAGGGTTCAGCGCTGCAATCCGCCTTTGCTGTGGAATTGCAAACTACCCCCACTGATGGTGTGGTGGTCTGAGGGGCCATCACATATGACAGTAGGTCACCCCTAGTAGTAGTATGAGGGACAATAACAGCTTTGCAATATGCTCATTACATCCTGCAGCCACATGTGTTGTCCCTCATAGAAGGGCTTCCAAGAGGCATTTTCCTGCAGGATAATGCTCAGCCGCACACACAAGGGTGTCACAGGAATGCCTCCACAACATTGCCAGACTTCCGTGGCCTGCCCTATCGCCAGATTTATCGTCACTAGAGCATGTACAGGACCATCTGGGATGCAAACTTTGATAGCCTAGAAGTTTGCATGACCAAGAGACTTAATTACAGTTAATATGGACCAATATACCGCAAGATACCATAGGGAACCTGTAAGCCTCCATGCCCACCCATTACACATCTTGCCTCCAAGCTAGAGGCGGTACAACAGGGTTCTAGAGCCTCCATGCCCACCCGTATCACATCTTGTATCCAAGCTAGAGGTGGTACAACAGGGTACTAGAGCCTCCATGCCCACCCGTATCACATCTTGTATCCAAGCTAGAGGCGGTACTACAGGGTACTAGAGCCCCCATGCTCATCTGTATCACATCTTGTATCCAAGCTAGAGGCGGTACAACAGGGTACTAGAGCCTCCATGCCCACCCGTATCACATCTTGTATCCAAGCTAGAGGCGGTACTACAGGGTACTAGAGCCCCCATGCTCATCTGTATCACATCTTGTATCCAAGCTAGAGGCGGTACAACAGGGTTCTAGAGCCTCCATGCCCACCCGTATCACATCTTGTATCCAAGCTAGAGGCGGTACAACAGGGTATTAGAGCCTCCCTTCAAGTGTTCAGTTTTACGCAATAAATTAACGTTTTCCTCGAATATTGTAATTACTTACTTATATCAATGTTAGAATCGAGTTTCATTCGATTCCAACAACTCCTTCTAGGTGCTTGATTTTTTTAACAATGAGTGTCGGTATATCCATTATTCTATAGTGTTTGCATCTTTCTGCATTCAATATGTTTGCAGATCCCTACATTCAGCTCTGTTGCACTCAGTCAATTGACCGCCTGACTAATGAGAATTTAACAGAGTGGATAAGACACCTCAGATCTATTGAAAATGCGAAATTCACACACTTTGTTATTTTCCTTTTAGCTAAATATGATGAACAATAGAAACAGTTAATGTACCATTTGTTGGGGAAAAAAGATAGATTTATTGATTTAGCATGATCTTTCTTTCACACTTTGATAGTGATTTATTAATAATGCCTAATGGGTGGTTTTATATACTACTACTTTGTGAAGATCTAATTTGCAATATTATTATGATTGCAAGCAATTCTATAAAGTGTTTACACAGGGCTATTTCCCGATAAGATACACGCAATCCAGTTCTAACATTGACCAGAGTCTGAGATTGGGAGGCCACTTCTTGCTATAAAAATAACAAAAAAACCTCCTATATGCAGATAGTACCCATCACAATTAAGGCCCTCTGATGATACACATTTTAATATATTATGATGAGAGCAATTATTGTCAATTGCAAACAATCACTTCGATTGCTGAGATTGTGCTGTTGGAATTCAACGGAACACGAAATTGTAGCCTGTTAACTCATTCTTAGTCCTTGCCATGTGCAGAAGACAGAACAGCAGTGCTCAGAGGCAGCTGTACTGTAACAGTGTGCTATCATATGGTGCTTTGTGTTGTGCCATATGTTGAAGAAGATATTCTAGCTCTGTAATATAGTAGGTGATATAGCATATGATTGAGGTTTTACATAGCCATAATACAGCCTTGTAGGTGCTGCTATTACTAAAATACTCATGAACTCTAATCACATGGTAATTTAAAGGGGCTTTCCAGAGAAAAACCTTTGATGACCGAACCTCAGAATAGATCATCAATGCCGGGTACCCACTGCTCAGGATCCACAGCGATGAGCTGATTGTCCTGCCCACTGTCAGTGAGGCTGGACGTCGTCATAGAAGTGCCATAGCTGGCATCACTCACACTGAAATCAAAGGGAGCTGAAGCTCACTATTACACTTCTGGCTCTTCCGCCTCCAACACCTGGGTCATATGCAGAAGTCTAATAGCTAGAATCAGCCCCCATTGATTACAATGGGAGTGAAGCCAGCTATGACACTTCCACTGCTTTCCCGTATGATGATGTCCTGCCCCACTGCACTGCCAACAGGCCGGGCGATCAGGTCATTGCCGGCGATTCTGAGAAGAGGGTCTTGGTGATTAACTGTTGATTACCTATCTGGAAGATAGGTTATCAATAATTTTTGCTCAGAAAACCCCTTTAAGAAAACCAGTGACATTGTATATGAAGTCCCATCTGCAGGCACCATGCTATAGTGCAGGAGGGAACCACCTACAAGACTCTTAAGCCCTGAATTTAAAAATTATCTTATACTAGACCCCACAAAACTACTGCACATATCAATTTACTCAACTTTTCCTGCTCTTTACCATACTACCTGCAGGTCAATCTGCATGCTCAACATGAGGGGTTTGCTTTAAAGAGGTTATCCAGGCTTCGAAAATAGACTTTATTTTTCCAGAAACAGCACCACTCTTCTATATGAGTTGTGTTTTAGATTGTAAACTACCCCCATCCGTGTGAATAGGTCTGGGATGCAATACCATGCAGTTTATGGAAGTTCTGAAGCCATTGGGGCAATTGCCTCTGTTGTCTTCTCTAGTTTTACCCTGGCCTAAACTGAGCAAAGCTAAAAGGAAGTTTAAAAAAGGTTAAATTGGCTCTTGTAGCATTGTAACTATATTGTAAAGTCTACAATATTTGTCCATCCCCGGCTTCAGATATGTAGACAGAAGTGGCACAATATAGTATAGTGCTTCCTATTTTACTCCATAATGTTAGCTGTATGAATCATAAGAAAAAAACAAGAAGACCAAGCCTGATTATAATTGTAGATTCTCTGGAATTGCAAGGTAATCATTTGCCATTAATTTATTTACTGTAGATGTTGTAAAATCAGGTAATGTTTTAACACTCTGACGCAGGAGTATTATTACAGTGTACTTCTGTTCTTCTGAGTGCTTGGCTATCTAATTAAAGTGATAATTGTAGACTTGCTTAAACTACATGGCACAGCAGACTGACTCACATTCACAAAATTATAAATTACTCAATATTGTAACTTCCGATGTTGATTAGAAATAACAGCAAATGGTGCACAGGCCTATAGAAAAGTCGCAACAACAGTTCTTAAACAGCACAACTTTGCTGAAATTCAGGTTTCCACAGGAAGGCACAGTACTTAAATGCATTGTTCCACTTTTTACTATTGATGACCTATCCTCTAGATAGGTCATCCATAGCAGATTGGAGGGGATATGCTGCTCAGGATCCCCACTGATCAGCTGATCCCCAAGCCAGTCACTGTCAGTATGGAGCTGATCTTGGGCTGGAAGCAAACAGCTCCATATACTGTGTAGTGGCCCTGGTTGGTATTATATGCTGAGCCCCATTCACTTCAATAGGACTCAGCATGTAATACCAGCCGGAGCCGCGGGGCAATGTACGGATCTGTCATCTTCCGGCACAAAGACAGCTTTATATGATCAGCGAGTGGCCTGGGGATCAACTGATTGGCTGGGATCATGAGTGGTGGATTTCCACTGATTTGCAGCAGAGTCAGACATCGGGGTCGGAACAGTACGTGTAATAGGCAGCTTTTCTCCCATTGAACTCAATAGGAGTAAAGCCACCTTTTACACTTCTGGGGCTTAAAGGGGTTGTCCCGCGGCAGCAAGTGGGTCTATACACTTCTGTATGGCCATATTAATGCACTTTGTAATGTACATTGTGCATTAATTATGAGCCATACAGAAGTTATCAGAAGTTTTTCACTTACCTGCTCCGTTGCTAGCGTCCTCATTTCCATGGAGCCGCCTAATTTTCAGCGTCTAATGGCCAAATTAGATGCGCTTGCGCAGTCCGGGTCTTCTTCTTTTCTCAATGGGGCTCCGTGTAGCTCCGCCCCGTCACGTGCCGATTCCAGCCAATCATGAGGCTGGAATCGGCAATGGACCGCACAGAAGCCCTGCGGTCCACCGAGGGAGAAGATCCCGGCGGCCATCTTCAGCAGGTAAGTAAGAAGTCACCGGAGCGCGGGGATTCAGGTAAGCGCTGTGCGGTGTTCTTTTTTAACCCCTGCATCGGGGTTGTCTCGCGCCGAACGGGGGGGGGGGGGGGGGTTGAAAAAAAAAAAAAACGTTTCGGCGCGGGACAACCCCTTTAATGACATTTGGTGGTAATTACACTTTTATAGTCCCCTTTTGTTCCGCCTGCAAGAACATCAGAGTGTGGTATCTCCATGTTTCTGTATTCTGACCCAGAACTACCGAGCATCTATTGGGGAGTAGACCCCAAACTAAACAAAGGTCCTCTGACTGGACATGGACCCTGAGGCTGTCTTTTCTCATCACTATTCTAAAACTAGAAGCTATATAAGAAAGCCAACACAAAATCTAACACACAAACAAAAAATTGCCAGGAATGAGAAGAAAAAAAATGAAAAAAGTTATGAAGACAATATAAATATGGGGTATTTTCTAATAGACATTTACTCATAAATACTGTCTGCACCAAATTTTATGTTCCCAACAGTTTTTTGCTCCATTTTTGTTGCCATGAAAAGGATATGTGCAGCGGTATTTCATTTATAGGCTGCAAACAGGTCATAGTGAGTATGAAAGAGATCTAAAGCTAATTCAAAGAATAGCATCTCACACTGAATGGATGTAACATGGATTGGCGGGCTGGAGATTTCTACACAAATTTATTGAACAGGAAAAGGAACAGTTTTTACTATTATAGCAGCCACATACATCCTACCCATTCTACTGAAAGAAACCAAGATTACTACAGGATCCTAAGGTTATCCAAGTTTGGTTCATTAGAACCAAAGTCCGAGTCTTGCAGCCATTATATAGAGCTAAAAACGTCTTCATTACGCTTGCCTATTAATACTTGGGCTACACAGGGACTTGCCAATGATTGTGGTATCCTGATAATACATTAGAACCTAATTAGGGATGAGCGAGTATACTCGCTAAGGCACTACTCGCTCGAGTTATGTGTCTTAGCCGAGTATCTCCCTGCTCGTCCTGAAAGATTCGGGGACCGCCGCAGCTGACAGGTGAGTTGCGGCGGGGAGAGCAAAACCCGTCTTGTATTTTGTCCTTGGGTCCCTTATTGATCATACTGGCAGCTGCACAGGTGAGATAAAGCGTTGATTAGCACTGAGACGTTTGGCCATGGTGAGAATGGATCCAATATGGAAGAGTAAGGATGTCTCAGTCACCATCAAATGAAGGTTAATCACAACCGTCGTCTTGCAAATTGCAACATACGGCTGTGAGATATGGATATTAAGGAGAGCAGACAGAAGAAAAATTGATGCTTTTGAGCTATGATGTTGGAAAAAACGTCTACGAATTCCTTGGACAGCTAGGGTCACCAACAAAGCTTTCCTGAACCGTATCAACCCTGAGGTGTCAGACAGAGGCTGACTTATTTTGTACACGCGATTCGGTCGAATATGCTGGAAAAGGAGATGATACTAGGAATGGCCAGTGGTAAAAGGAAACAGGGTAGACAAAAGACACGTTGGTTGGACACCATCAAGAAGGACACAGGAATGGACATCAGGCAAGTGAAAGCAGCCGTAGAGCATAGAGAAGCCTGGAGAGGGCTGGCCTACAGAGTATCCAAGAGTCAGACACGACCAAACTGATGGAATTGAAATTTTGTCCACTGACAGGCGTAAATAAACCAAGGCATATCAATGTACAGGAGGTGGACACTATCCATAATGTGTTGGATAGGGCATTAACGCTTTCCAATCCAATGTCGGGCCTGCCCCGACATCATCATTTTCCTCCACAGCTCCGATGTCAGGACAGGCCCGACACTGTAGTGCAGGAGTGCATCTGCATCCGATCATCAGACGCATCGGGTGCAGATGCACTCCTGCACTGGTCCTCATCGAGGACCCCCGAGGAGAAGGCAGAAAGGGTTAAAAACCCTTTCTGCCTTCTCCTTTACACATTACATAGCGCTCAATTAGCGCTATGTATTGCATGGAGATTCCGCCCGGCGATCATGTGACCGCCGTTGTCACCTGACCCCCAGCTGTCACGTGATTGCCGCGCTGGGAGGCTGAAGGGAGAATGCGGAAGTAATACTTACACATTCCCCCCACGGTGTAGTGACCCCTTGCACCCTCCTGAACTGTCAGATCAGGAGGGTAAAGGGAAAACTTATTTTCCTCATCCATTCTCCCCAGCTCCAATTTATTTGGAGTTGGGGAGAATGGATGAGAAAAAATAAATGGATTGGAAAGGGTTAAAGCCAGATTTTGAAATACATGGCCTACTCGCTGTGTTGAATTATCATTAGCACTCCTGCTAAAAGGAAATACGTTGTCGTTCAGCTGAAGTCTCAGGACTTTTACAATGATAAAACTCTGATCCAATTTGTAACTTGCCAAAAATTTCTGTATACACAGACGGAACAGATAGTCTATATTTTAAAAAATTGCTCTTTTCTCATGTACAAGATATCCACATGAGAAAGTTCGAAATTCTAGCCGGTTAGCTGAAGGAATCAAACAAAAACTAGACATGGAGTGACAGAAAACATTCTTCCAGTTCCAAAGCTAAACATTATCAAATCCTAAGTCAATAAGTTAAAAGTAAAAGACATTGAAAAACTGTACAAACACTCTTCAAGAGAGCACAGAGCATGTTAGCAGGGCTGTACTATCATTGGAGCAGTTGGAGCACTGGCTCCAGGCCCTGGGATATCCATAATTCAGGATGGTTCCTAGCTGCCTGCTCTTCAGCCAATTAAGGGGATCCCCAAACACTGGCTCTCACCAGTTCAACAGATCCAGTGAAAAGTAGTTAGGCTTAATTTTGTGTTGGTTAAAAAAACCTAAAGACTTGTATACTCATTTGTAGCACAACATACCCCCCCCCCCCCCCGCTTCCTTCTAGGCCGCTCTGGACAGCTCTTCCTTTCTTCCAGGGTCAGTGGTGTGTGCTGTAACACCTGACTGATACTGGCCCCAGAGTATGAGGACGGGGATAGGCTAGCACTTGCACTGGCCTATTGTCTTGGGACATACCACCTACCCACGCTGAAGCCAGAAGACCCTGAAGAAAGGAAAAGAAGGAAAAGCACTCTAGAGCAGTTTGAGGCAGTTTACCTTCAAGGGTAGAAAGGGTGCATTTATAGCTATGGGGCAACGGTGGTGACTTTATCTCTTATGGGGGCAGAAAGAGTGGTATTATTTATAAGGGGAGCAGGAGAGGGGAATTATTAATAATGGTGGCAGAAAAGGCAGTATTATTAATTAAGAAAGCAGAAAAAGCTACATTATTACATAAAGGGGTAAAAGCCTCAATCTTATCTATTATGTGCTCAGAAAGAGCGGTGTTATTTTTTAGAAGGGCTGGAGAGGGGGATCATTTATAAGTAGGGGGGAAAAGGAGGTATTACGGTATTAGCTACAGGGACAGAAAAGATGGCATTTTACTAAAGGGGCAGAAAAGGCAGCATTATTAATTATGTGGGCAGAAAGGACTGCATTATTAATTAAAGGGACAGAAAGTTAGCATTATTACTTATGAGGGCAGAAAAGTGGTCAATGTTACATATTTAGGCAAAAAGGGGCATTTTTAAATATGGGTCAGAAGAGGCAGCATTAATGCTGACGTGGGGCAGAAAAGGCAGCACTATTCCTGATCGGAAAAGGCGTGCTTTTGCTGTGTGGAGGGCACTAAAACAGAATGTACTGTAAGGTGTATACTTTAAATCTCCAGATTAAGCAAATACATTTGACTGTACAAGTGTTCAAACATTCAAGGTGCCGCCATGAAAATTTTAGGAGTTAGAAAACTGTGGAACTAAGTTAGCGATTTGTCCACTGGAGCATTGGGGTTAACCTTAAAGGGGTTGTCTCGCGAAATCAAGTGGGGTTATACACTTCTGTATGGCCATATTAATGCACTTTGTAATATACATCGTGCATTAAATATGAGCCATACAGAAGTTATTCACTTACCTGCTCCGTTGCTAGCGTCCCCGTCACCATGGTTCCGTCTAATTTCGGTGTCTTCTTGCTTTTTTAGACGCGCTTGCGCAGTTGGTTCTTCTCCCTTCGGCTCCGCTCGGCAGCATCGGCGATTTGGCTCCGCCCCCTTGTACGCGTCATCGCGTAGCTCCGCCCCATGACGTGTGCCGGTTCCAGCCTCCTGATTGGCTGGAATCGGCACATGACGGGGGCGGAGCTACACGATGATGCGTACAAGGGGGCGGAGCCAAATCGCCGATGCTGCCGAGCGGAGCCGAAGGGAGAAGACCCATCTGCGCAAGCGCGTCTAAAAAAGCAAGAAGACACCGAAATTAGACGGAACCATGGTGACGGGGACGCTAGCAACGGAGCAGGTAAGTGAATAACTTCTGTATGGCTCATATTTAATGCACGATGTATATTACAAAGTGCATTAATATGGCCATACAGAAATGTATAACCCCACTTGATTTCGCGAGACAACCCCTTTAAGGCCTTTTTACATGGGCTGAAAATTGGTTATGATTCTGAATATTCCAATGAAAGCTTCTTTGCCCAACTGTCATCCCATTTAAAACTGAACCTGATCAGCCGACAAACGAGCAAGTGTTCAACCCCTAATAGAGTCTAAGTTGCCTGTATGGAGAGCAGTGCCAATCTCGTTTATTGGTGCTCATCATCCATGTTATATCTCCTATTGTGAAAGGACGCTTAGGACTTATTCACATATACACATTTGTGCAGCGCATTGCACACGCAAAACTTTGTGCACAATACGCGGTAAGTAGAATAAATTTGGGTTTGTTCACGGGTACATCCTGCATTGCATATCAGCAACGCCAAAAACTAAGCAGCATGTTCTATTTTTCTGAGTATTGCGCACGAACATATTAAACTAATTTAACTTATTTGCCTATTGAAATTATTAGGAGCATGCTTGTGTGTTTTTTTGTGCACATAAATACGCACGACATTTGCGTGCCAAAAATACAGTAAGGCCTCATGTCCACGGGGAAAATCAGATCCGCTGCAGATTCTCCATGGAGAATCTGCAGCGGGTCCCTCCTGCCCCGCGGACATGAGCGCCGAAAATAGCAATTTAAAGGCATTTACCTATCCGGCGCGGGCGACGAAGATCAGCTGTTCCTCACGGCCGGATCTTCATTTTCGGCCGGCGGATGAATTCCTGACGCCGGCGGCACGTCGCCGGCACGTCGTCGACGTGCCGCGCGCATGCGCCGGGCACATCCGCCGAGCCGAAGCAAGGGAGATGCGGCCGTGAGGAAGAGAAGAGCTTCGCGGTCCGCTGTGGGTGAGTAAATGCTTTAAATTCCTATTTTAGGTCTCCCGCGGATCCGGACGGCTTCCATAGGCTTCAATAGAAGCCCGCGGGAGCCGTCCCCGCGGGAGACCCGCATGAAAATGGAGCATGGTCCAGATTTTTTCATGCTCCATTTTTTTTAAAATCACTTTTATTGACGATCCGCGGGTATTTATGTACCCGCGGGTGGTCAATGCATCCCTATGGGATGCGGATCCGCATGCAGGAAATCCGCTGCGGATCCTAAATCCTATTTTCCCCGTGGACATGAGCCCTTCAATTCCCATTATGTAAATATGCAGTACAAATGCACATGTAAATGCACTTATTTCCATCTGAAGCCAGCATTAATCAAACTTAGCTGACCTTAGGGCTTATTCACACGAGCGTATATTGGCCGCCATTATCATGGCCAGGCAACATACGCTACCATCTGATGGATTCCACAGGCGTATTCCAGCGGCATAAAAGCGCTCAGCCAGCAAATATAGCATTGGCGCTTTTACGCTGGGCAGCAAAGATAGTCCTGGAACTATCCTTGTGCCCAGAATACGTCAGCCACTGCATAGGCTCCTATGGTAGCCAATGACAGCGGCTGGAGAAGGGAGGTGGAAGGGAGTTTAGCAGCGTGACTGATAAACTCGCTCCCCCTGTTCTCCTCCTCTATCTCCCTCTCCCCTCCATCTGTTTGCAAAGGGAGGGGGTGGGGCGGAGCTCCTATTACTGGCTGCAAACAAGGGGCGGGGAGGGAGCAGGTGCTTAGCGCTGCACCCTTCCATTGCAAACAGCTGGAGGGAAGGAGAGAGGAGGTGAGCCGGTGAGAGGGAGAGGGAGGCAATGGCATTGTGACCTCGATGTATATACACCAGGCTCGTGCCATCTGAATGGGTGCACAAATGTTAGATTTGTGCCCCTGTTCACACTTATTTACAGTGCCAGCGGCCGCACGTAAAAATGCTTGCGCTTGTGGGAAAGAGCCCTTAGTCACACACTAGCCCTTTTCTGTTGTGTAAGGCCCCTTATTTGTGCATTTAAAATTTGTGCACACAATATGCTAGAACCCATTGATTTCAATCGGTTTGTTCATATGTGCGCATTTTTGCTACACATTTCAAAAACCTCGCACATGCTTTATTTTCCTGCACATCTGCGCAACCAAAGTCCATATGGCAGTCAATGGAGATGCGCAAATGTGTGCAAAATACACTAGTGAAACACTGTATAATTGTGCAGGAAAAAGGAACACATCTGGAACTCATTAGACTAATTAGGCATTTCAATCGGAGCATCTTTGTTTGCCCGTGCAAATGAACATGGTTGCTGATGCAAAAAGTATAGTAAAATACGCTGATGCACACACAAAAAAAGCATCGATCATTCTGCAAATACGCATGCGCTCACGTGAAGGGGACCTAAAACATCATATAGTGCAGATGTTACATCTGAGCAAACAGGAAGGTATGAATTTCCTGCACACTGTGCTGCTTTTAGCCCCTTATGCATCGTATCGTAAATCGCCGCAGGCACTACCATCATGTATTTGTGAAAAGGAAGTGAAAAGAACTGGTATGGAGGCGCAACACTCTAAGCTACTGGAAGATGTAGATCAAAGTCCAATGTGTGATGGTGAAAGCACTTCTTTTTTATTATTTTTTCAGAAATTAAAAACCAGCAATGGAATACGCGTTTCGGGGAAGAACCCCTTCGTCAGTTCGGCTGGATAGGACTGTGTGATAAGTACAAATAGATAATGGAGGAGTGATTAACAAAGAAAGGGGAGGAGAGGGGGAAAAAAAAAAAAAAGAACAAAATTCATATACATAATGAAGTCTCACAAATTAACATGAGATTAACATGTACGGATGCTCATATTCTTTTATGTTATTTGTCTCATATATATTTTATCACTGTTTAGATCGATGTTTTCATCGTATATTTATTGTTCTTATTGACACATTTGTGAGACTTCATTATGTATATGAATTTTGTTCTTTTTTTTTTTTTTCCCCCTCTCCTCCCCTTTCTTTGTTAATCACTCCTCCATTATCTATTTGTACTTATCACACAGTCCTATCCAGCCGAACTGACGAAGGGGTTCTTCCCCGAAACGCGTATTCCATTGCTGGTTTTTAATTTCTGAAAAAATAATAAAAAAGAAGTGCTTTCACCATCACACATTGGACTTTGATCTACATCTTCCAGTAGCTTAGAGTGTTGCGCCTCCATACCAGTTCTTTTCACTTCCTTTTCGCTACACTTACGCCCACACTGGTGGAGCGTCATCTGGTTGGCAGCACCTCCACCATTCAAAATACTCAATCATTGAAAACTCTTTGTACTCCATAAATATTCCACTACCCTCACTGGGTCTTGCTCCACCCTCCTTTTTCATTTCTTTTACTCATCATGTATTTGTGGCATTGATTTGTATAGGAAAAAAAGGTCCACCTTTTGTTTACAAGCAGTTCTGCGTGATCAGGATGAAACCGTTCTGGGTAAATTATTTGCTTTCCTTCTTTAAAGCAAGCACTAGATACTAGTTGATGCATTTCTCAGCAGCACCGCATGTCCCTGTATGAACCTGATCTGATACGGCTGATGTGCAAGGGATGTTGCATTGACCTGCAGTACTATAGGCTCAGGTATTAGCCACAATATGACTGCTGTCCTTGCTGAGAATTGTGCTTTACATTTATTACATCTGAATTGCTGGAGACGGAGGCCATTCGCTGTCAGCAGGGCATGCAGGCAGAGTGTTTCTCAGGAAGTAAAGTAAACACATGTTAGGTTGCCCCAGGCACTGGGCTAGTGTGTCTGTGGAAGAGCAGGCGGAGGGGAGGGGGGGAGAGGCTCTCAACACTGGGAACAAATAAGATACAAAGTTTTACACATTGCTACTATAAATATTATTAGGCTCTTGGCAAAGGGAATGGTATTAATAGTATTATGATATCCACATTATGTGTTATTATTCAACTAGTAAGGCCGCCTGCAGACGAGCGGGTCGGATCCGGCGGCGAGAATTCTCGCCGCGGGACCCGACCCGAGCGCCTGCAGGGATGAGCGCGTACTCACCCGCGCCCGGCGGCCCCGGCTCTTTCATGTGCCGGCTGCCGAGCAGCCGGCGCATGCGCAGACCGGAGCCGCCGGCTGCGTGAGTGACGTTTCTGTGCGAGGCTCTGCGAGCCCCGCACAAAAATAGGACATGCCGCGGTTTGTTTGCCGCGCGAGATTTTGCGCGGCCAAACCGCGGCTGTCTGCATAGGATTGCATTTGTTAACGCAATCCTATGCAGGCTTTGAGCGGCGGAAATCCCGCGGGAAATCCCGCCGCGGGATTTCCGCTCGTCTGCAGGCGGCCTAACTATCAGGTGTATAAATAAGGTTTTCATAACAATAGCAGATTTGATGATTAACCCCTTCCTGCTGCAGCCCTTTTTGAATTTTTAATTTCCTTTTTTTACTCCCCACTTTGAAAAATAAAAACCCTCAGAAGTTTGTTTTTTCTGGTGATATAGTTACATGAGGGCTTGTTTTTTGTAGGGTTAGTTGTATTATTCAAAAGTACTATTTAGGGCGCTTTTACGCGACCGCATGCGTAAAACGCTGCCGCTTTGTTTTTTAATTTCCCGCTCTGTTTCATAGTGGGGTTGCCTATGTATCGTCACCCATACGCAATGCATTGTGTAGGGAAAATGTTGCATATGTCGCCCATAAAAAGAATAGGGCTCACGCTGCGTGATACACGGTGAAGTAGAGCATGCTGCGATCTTTTTCATGTGCATCTCTGCACACAGTGGTTAGACGCTAATGTTAGTGGATCAATGAAAGTCCACTACTTTCATTGACTCCATTCATTGCGTGTCACACAGCCGTGCATCGTGTGTGTGATACGCAACAAAATCATGGTTGTGTGAATGAGCCCTTAACATACCATACAATGTATTGAAAAACATTTAGCAATTTCTAATTAGGGTGAAATGGAAAACACATGCAATTGCGCCATTTTTGGTGGGTTTATCGCCTTTAGAGCTTATTCATACAAGCGTATATCGGCTGGCCATGTGATGCATGGGGTGGCGTATACGTCATCGGGCTGTCTTCCCCTTCCCTCCCCCTCACCGGCTCTCTGCAAGGGAAGGAGGCAGAACAGGGCGGGAGCTAGTGTGTTGAGCTCCTGTCCCTTGCTACTGTTTGCAATGGGAGGGGCGGGGGAGAAGCTTAGCCCCTCTCTCGTCCCGCCCTTCCCATTGCAAACAGTGGCAAGGGGCAAAAAGGAGAAGGGGGACGGAGTTTAGCAGTCATGCTGCTAAACTCCCTCACACCTTCCTTCTCCTGCAGCTGTCATTGGCTCGCATAGGAGTCAATGCAGCTGCCGCCATTGAAGCGCCCGGCCGTGCACTTTTATGCTGCAGGGATACGCCCCTGTGCACTGATGCATTGTAAACCAATCAGAGGGGCAATGTATATCGGCCAGAGTGTGAAAACCAGGCCAATATGCACCCGTGTGAATGAGCCCTTATGGCAGTGACACATTATTTTTATTATGTGGGTCAGTATGATTACGGAAATACTAAACAAGGGCATAAGGGCTAAAACAAACTGCTGTGGGCACAACTACCATCAGCAGTACTGAGCATTGGTTGAAAGGAGCATCCTGGTCTTAAGCACAGGGAGCGTCACTTATACAAATAGTGGTCCAGTGACCCCTGTTCGCTGATTCCCAGCAGATGCATTGTCCATACAGTTCACTATGGAGGTGGATGTGTTTGCTTGTTTGACTCTCTAAAAGAACGGTATAAATCATCGTACTTTTGCCTTTTGGAGACGTTATCACTTGACATGGGTGTTCCTCCACTTTTCCTTTGCCCAAGTTTTGATAAATCTCCCCAAAGTGTGAGCACATCCTGTATCCTCCTCAATAAACTGGGATCAGACAATTATTAGAATCCCCTCGAGTTTTCAATAACAGATAAAGTATACACTGTATCGTACTTATGAGGAGATAACACATACAGGTAAAGGTAGTTCTAGACAGGCAGGTCTGATCTGATATTTGTTTTGCGCTGATCTGTTTCATTTATAACATCATACAGTCATAATAACGGCACTTCACCGAGACTGGGAAGATTTTCTTGTGGAATTTTGGAAAAGTGCAGCATCTTGCTGTAATTTGTTGCTTCAGTTCCTACTTAGCAATAGACTACAAAATATCCCTTTCACTGTTATTTAGAAGTTTATATTCAGTTACTAAGAAAGAACTAAAGAGCAAAGACTATTCTTTTATGGCAAATCTCAGTGACAATGAAGCTACAGTGTAAGCGCTAATAACACTTTATTTATATGAAATGGGGTCTCCTTTGGTCCTAATGATATCGGATACTCCCAACGGCATACTTTCTACTAAGGTCTAATACAGTTCATCTGGTATTTCCCTCTATTCATCCTGCAAACATCTGGTGAGTTGTCTCAAAGAAGATGAACGCTGTCCATATTTCCTGACCTAACAATCCAGTTCCTCCTAAATGTGTTCTGTAGGGTTCGGGTTGGGACTCTGTACAGGCCAGTCCCATCATGGAACATCCATATCCTCAAACTCAGGTAAAGCGTTGGATTTGTAACAAGGTGCATTATTTTGTTGGCAGTATGGCTGGCCATTCCCAGAGTATTGTCACATTGTCAGCATTATTGTCTAGAATGTCAATGTACACCTCCGTGTTCATGGTTCTCGCTACTATTACAAGGGGACAAAGATATTGCCATATAAAACCTCCCCAGACCATAAAACAATGTCCTCTATAGTTGGCCCCCTGCACACGGGCTGAAAATTCTGCGGCGGGATTTCCCGCTTAATTTCTGCTTGTGCCCGCCTGCATAGGATTGCATTGCAAAACGCAATCCTATGCAGACAGACACGATTTGTCCATGTGAAAATACATGGGGAAAACAAATCGCGGCATGTTCTATTTCTGTGCAGGTCTCGAAGAGGCCCGCACAGAAATGTCACTCCCAGCGCCCCAACTCTGCTTTGCATATGCATCGGCTGGCACATTACAGAGCCGGAGCCGCGGGAGCAGGTTAGACCCACACTGGTCACTGCAGGGGCGCGGGTCGGATCCCGCTGCAAGAATTCTCGCAGGGGATCTGACCCGGCCGTCTTCAGGCGGCCTTTAACTGTTGGCACAACACACTCAGGCAGAAGACGTTCCCCAGGCTCCTCCACACCCAGGTATGTCCATCTAATCTGAAGTTGGAGTAGCGTGATTCATCACTCCATAGAATGTACTTTTATTGCATCTTATGTAACATGGTTTAGGACACATGACTTGCTGATAAGACACAATCCATTCTACTGATAATAGTGTCCAAATACTTGTGGTAGGATAGTGCATAGGGCGGTGCAGCACTGTGGAGAGCTTTACATATGAGAGTAATGCACTTAAATTGTATTCCATAGTGGACTGGCAACAAGTACAGTGACCGATGCAAGGTGGAGGCATCAGTGTAGCAGAGGAACAAAAAGATGAGACTGGTTGTGGTGGTCAAGCTAGATTAGAGAGCAGAGAGTTTAGTGATGGGAGGACCTATGAGTGGCAAGTTGGAGTAGTCAAGACGAGAATAGATCAGGGCAACAATAAGAGTTTTGGCTGTTTGCACAGCAGGAAAAGGGCAGCTTCTGGAGAAGTTCTAGAGGTGCAGGTGACACGAGCATGCTAGAGATTGACTATAGGAAGTAATAGAAAGATCAGTATCAAATATGACCCCAAGGCAGCGGGCTCGAGCTGTGATCATATTGGCAAGCACAAGCAGCTGAGAAAGAAATTAAAGGGCATCTCTTCCCAGGCAGATTCTAACAGAGGGGATCCCAGAGGGTGAAGCTGAGCATCTAAACAGTCCCACAGGACACAACGCCTGCAGAAAGTGCAGCCACAGGCCATTGACCGAAGCCACCATGCCCCAGACAGTGCTTCATACAAGAACATGGGCACTCTTATGGGCCCTCTAAGGGTAAGTTCACATGGGGCAGATTTCCTGTGAGGACTTTCTGCACAGAAAATCCACTACATTTATAGTAGCAGCAAGGTGTAAGAGATTTTCAAAATCTTGTCCACAAACTGCGGAAATTAACATGCAGAATTTAATTCTGCATCGTGCCAATGATAGATTTTAGGTCGATAGAGTTCAATGGAGAGGCCGAAATACGCATTAAATCTGCGATAATATCTATGGATTTGGCGCGGATTTTCCACAGCAGATTTTCCGTGCCGGAGAATCTACCGATCACCTACAGCAAAATCTGCACCAGTAGCTGCGAGACACGGCTGCCCCATGTGGACGTAACCTTAGTGCCCATTCACACGGGCTGAGAAATCGGTCAGGTACCCGCGTGAACCTGAATGTAAAAGCGTGCAGCGACTGAACGACGAACGGTAATTCGTTCAGTTTGTGCTTGCCTAAAAACTGAACGACGAATCGTCTCATGTACGCAGGCAGTCGCTGGCGTCCATTCACCCAGCGACGGTCGCTCCTGTGTAAAAGCAGCGGCGCAATCATGGCTGGAATGGACTATTGGGCATCTGCGTCCGACAGGTCGTCCCGTGGAAAAGGGCTCCGACGGGTCGTCCCGATGTCGCGCTTGCCAACGTGCAATTTCCCCGCGGATGCAAGGCATTTTTGACATAGCTTCAGGGAAGTAGCGATCCTTCGACGTGGGTGAAAGTGTTTCCCATTGTTTCCGATGCAAAACCTTGCATCGCACTTGTGCGCACGCGACACGCGGGAAAAATCTCTCATGAGTATGACCCCATTCTAAAGAAGTGGGTTCATATTTGTGCGTCTTGCAACAAACAAATCGTGCGCGATTTTTTTCGGCTCTGCGAGGGTGCCTTCGGCTAGTTTCACACGGGCAATCGCGATTTTGCCATGAGAAAATTGCTGCAAAATCACGTCTTTGTTTCTGCGATTTTTGAGCGCCAGCGCTGCTTTTTCTCGATGCCAATTGTGGTTTTTTTTAGCAAGAAAGTCAACAGGACTTTGTAATGCTAAAAACGCATGACAGCGCACAAAACGCCCAAGTTCGTGCGATAAGAAGGAGGCTCCATAGGAAAAGAAAATCGCAGATGGATATAGATCACGCTGCGATTTTTTTTTTATTATTAGCGCAACATCGCAGGAGTGAAAACCGCAAATGTGAAGGAAGCCATTGAAAATCATTGGTTTCATAATTCCGCGTTTTTAGTCACTCTCGCATCGCACGATTTTATCGCCCATGTGAAAGCGGCCTCAGAGTGCCCGATGGCAGGGGAGCGCGCCGGGCTGTTCACGTAACGCGCAGTCTACCATTTAGCCCCCCACTCCGAGGCGCTTCGCTGTGACCCTCATTATCAGGGTATTTGACCAATGATGTAAATGGAACAGTGAGGTCTCCTCTGGTCGGACCGGACTTTCTATAGTTCTCCCATTAGTGTAGCCTGGCTCTCTGCCAGCAGATCCGGCTTTGTGTCTGTTCCACCTTGAGGTGCAAATTGGGTGATAATGTGGGTAATGGCAGTAAATGCAGATGACACCACTAGATAAGGAGGAGATGGAGAAGGCGGCTGCAGACTGTGTACATGACTATATACAGGCTGCAGCCAGGTGTGTGAGGGGTTAATGAGCGCCCCCCCTTCACACATGCACGCGCCGGCACTCACTGACTTCACCGTTGTGCGGCGGGGACACAAAAGGGGCGTGGCTTTAGTCACCGGGAGAAAAGCAGAAAGGGGCGGAGACTGAGGTGACCGAGAGTGGGCGTGGCTTGTATCTCCGCTCTCTTGATATCAGTCTTTCAGCTCTGCCTCTTTTCCCGCCTTTTTCTCCTCCCACTTTCCCCCCGCCCACCTGCGACTCTCCGGCGCCACCAGCAGACTACAGAAGCGTATTACAGCCAGCTCCCCATTCCCTCCTCCCCCTCCTCCTCCTTCTTCTTTCTTCCGACTCTCAATGTTCGGCAGCCGGCCGGAGCCTGCTCGTTTTCCCCCCCCGGGCTCGGTGTCTCCAGGATCCCCCCCTCCCCAGCACGGCATCCAGCGGGCGTGAGAGCAGGGAAGGGCAAGAGCTGCTGAGGTAAACGAGAAGCGGGGGAGGGATCCGGGGCAGAGCCGGAGCTTTGTTCTTGTTTTCAGCCCCGGAGAAAGCGACGAGGGGGGGTGGAGGGGGAAGCTGGAACTGACTTCACGCATCACTTGGTCCGTCCACGGTGGAGTGCCCCCCTATCATGACACTATACCTGCTGAACCCCCCCCCGCCAGGAATAATGGTACCCCCCCAAGCCTATCCTTGTAGCGGACCCCGGGCCCCTCCACCGTCCTCCGAGGGGGGGTGGGGGGGATTCCCTGGTGGTCAAAATGTCGGTGTGAACGGTCTCCTGCAGCCTGACTGTGTCCTACACGCTCATCCCCTGACCAGATGCTTTATTTTGGCTTCCAGCAATGTCAATATTCCAATTATATCACTATTATACCCCCCCACCCCCTCCAATCCACTGCCTACGAAGGGTTAAATCACAATACATTCCAGCGAATGCCGGGGACGAGGGGTAGAGCGCACACCGGCGTGTAAATATTTACAAAGCATCAGTGTTATTTACATGGCATGTCAAAAGTTATTCATCGCGGGCTGGAGTCCCCCCATACATTTACATAGGAGGAGCACATGTGACCGTGGTTTTTTTTAAATCATTATTTCGCCTGTGGGGTAAGAGATGTGGCCTTCGAGTAAGAATACTGCCGCTCGTGGGATTAGGAACCGAATATTGTCTTATTTCATGATCGATCCATACGAGGTCAAACGGGTTTTAGCTTGCGTCGATTTTCATCTTGATACATACGTTCTGTGACTATGACCATCCAGGCGGTATAGGGGGTACACTTGGTGCCCCGTACACCTTACCTTAGTACACGTGCCCGCAGTGTTCTATCAGAGCAGCATCACCTGGATGTCACCGTGTTGAAAAGTTACAAAAACTTCTCCAAATAGTTACATGTGGATTTCCCGGGGTTCTGTGGCTTCTGTCATATTTCCATCTGCTGTTCCATTATGGAAGAGAAGAACGAAAATAAAATGACGGCTCCCATTGCCTAACATGGGTTTCCATTGTTTTACCATTTAAAAAAAACAGTACAGCATCCTGTGCTATTATTTTATTAACTGGCGACCTAATCCGGCAGAAATCTGAACAGAGCCTTAACTTTTTTTTTTTTAATCACTTGTTTCATCTAAAGTCATCATGTTTGTTATCTTCTTTTAGCTTCTCGATAAGGAATTGAGTAAATCCAAGCAAGATGTCCAGCGATCGGCAAAGGTCCGATGATGAAAGTCCTAGTACCAGCAGTGGAAGTTCAGATGCGGATCAAAGGGATCCACCGGCCCCTGAGCCCGAAGAACAAGAGGAAAGGAAACCGTCAGCAGTCCAACAGAAGAAAAATACCAAATTATCCAGTAAAACCACTGCAAAACTATCTACTAGTGCTAAAAGGTAATCCTAAAAATGATGGCCATAATAATAAAAAATAACAATAGCCAGACCAAAAAAGGATATAGTGGGAGGGGTGCGGAGGGTAAGGATTCCCCGATCACAAAAGTGACACCTTTCTTCTGGGTCTGCGGTGATGTCATGTCTCTACCATAGTTCTGGCTGCTTGTTAACTATGAAACGTCTACATAGAATTGATAGGATAGTTTGGTGACGATAGATTTGTCACCCAGATACCCAACTTTTCCTAAACCTCTGAATGGCTTATTGGGATATTAGGGTAAGTGATCTACAACCTGGATATCTAGCCGGATGGATGTCATCCAGGAGCCGAGGAAAGCAGGGTGACAACTGTCATGAGTAATGTAACCATAGCCGAACCTGTCTTTACCCAGCTATCCCTGATACAGATTTAAAGGGGACTTCCAGCTATTGATGATCTATCCTCAGTTGATCGCTGATTTTAATGTGAGCTGCGCTTGTGATTACAAGCTCTGGCCACTACATAGGAGTTGGAGCTGCTGCTTTCGCTCCATACTCCAGTGTGTAGCAGCAATGACAGTGAGCACCCGATCAGCTGATCGTCCATGGTCTAAGCAGGGGACACCAGGCGATCAATATTATTTCCTTGGAAAATCCCTTTAAGCAAGACATGTCGAAATAGATATCCTTAATAATCTCCTAGAAGAGGTCATCACATCTAAGTATATTTTTAGTGATGATTTTTCTTTTTAGGGGGAAACCTGATTTTTTTTTTTTACATGTTGAAATATGAACTGACCTCAATTTCTCCTCCTTCCTCTGGATCCCCCGATTTTGGATGTGTGTGGTGATTTTTTTATTTTTTAATATATTGGATTAAGCCCTTTTTATCTAAAGCCATATGACCCCTAACCCATTCACACACATGTGCGGCTTCCAGGCCAGTCCTAAGGGGCTTTAGATGGGTAATTAAAGGGTTTGTCTAGGATTAGAAAAAAACATCTGCTTTTCTCCAGTAACGGCACCATGCTTGTTCATGGATTTTGTTTGGTATTGCCGCTTACCCCTATTTACTTTGAATAGACATGAATTGCAATACCAGACACAGCCCATGGACAAGAGTAGCGCTGTTTCTGGAAATGTATACGGTCAACCCCCTCCACTCCCCTTTCTTTTTTTTTTTTTCCTTAATCCTACACAAGCTTTGTAACTTTACTCTCCCACAACAATTGTATTCTACATGAGTTTACCAGAAGAAGTTTATGCACAATCCAGTAATTATTCCTGAAAGTTAATTTTATGACTGGTAGAACAGGTTCCTATGATGATCCCTATAATGTATTGGAGAGTTGGTTGTGACTTTTTGATTTCTAATATTTCTCTCCTCCCTCCCCCCCCATAAACCTACCAAATCTACTTACGAGCTAATCCATGTAGGATTTGGCCACTAATAGAAACCCTTCCTTTTCCCATTGATCAGTCTCTGGTTATTGATTGGGATAAGTAAGTAATACTTCACTATGGGGCTCTTGTTTGTCAATAAGACAACGGACAGTGTGCAAAGTATATGGCTGCTGGAAAACTTAGGAACTTTTTTTTCACCTGCTTGCTCTGCTGGAATCATCATGGAGGTCATTTATGATCTGGCCTTGTGTAAGAGTATTCTACTTTTTAGAGTGCTACAAGTCAATGCTAGAAAGTCTTTCAAATCTTAGTAGAGGGTGGGAACTAGAACGCTGACCCATGGGCTATGTTCACACGGGGTGCAGTGTCTGCAGATCCGCAGCGCAAAATCCTCATTAAAAATGTTTTTGGTGTGGAATCCGCATTGCAAATCCCCTGCTAAAATTGGCACACCGCGGATTTAAATTTCGCTGCGTATACAAATCTCATGCACTTTCCTGATACTGTAAACGCTGTGGATCTTCTGCGCAGAGTGTCCAGTTGGAAAATCTGCCGCGTGTGAACATAGCCTAATAATAATCGTCTATCGTGACTTTGTTTTTCTCTTGTGAGATTTGTGTAGTATGAATTAACTATTAAAGTGCCGGCCTCAAACATATGGAGATAAAGGCAGCACTATGGTAGCAAAATCCACATGAGTAGCAAATATCATGTCGTTTTATTGTACTAATGTGTGGGGGATTTTTAAAGAACGGGTTCTAGAACTAGTGAAATCCCTCTTATATAAATGCAGTAATACCATATGTAAAATCTGCCCGCGTGTGGCTTTTCTTTATAAACTGTGAATTCTCTCAGTTGAAGTCAGTAGGTGGAAAATGCCGCAACTAGAACATGACATGATTAAAAAAAATTGCCAATGTGAAGGTGAAATTCAGAAATTATCCTTCATTAACGCCTCTTGCTGCTGGGTAAAACGCAGCAGACGTCACCATGCCTGGACCAGACAAGGTCAATGTTTTAGGTAATTAATATCCGAAAAAGGACACCTGCATGTTTGTGTTACTTGTCACGCTTTTCTTCATTGCTGTTTGCCCCCTATTCTTTCTTCTTTTAATGAACTTGGATGCTCTAATAGATTCAGGTTTGGAAGTGACCAAGGCTATGAGAATCTTCATAATATGCCTCTTATTAGGGCCCTACATGGCATGCTTTGCTCCAATTTCCTTCATATTCGAGAGGGCTTGAGATGCATTCTACAGTCTTGTGGCTTGGTCAGGAAGATGTCATTTGAGGTTAGGAGGCATGGCTTCGGTGATGTTTTATGTGGCTTTAATGCTTTGAGCAAGATTCATTAGGGTCTGCACAATGGGAATGCATTAATGATGTTTGGAGGTTGTGCGTGTGAACTAGGGCTATGATCATGATTGATTTATCTGGTTAATTGCAGTCATCGCTGCGTCTTCAGGCTTTGACCAGGCCATCTTGCACTTATAAGGGTCTACAGAGCTAGCGCATTGTAAGATGATATTTTGTCAGGTCCTCATAAGGTGCAACTCTATAGGGTTAATGATAAGTAAAATTCATATTTAACCCCGCAGAGTTATTATTATTAGTACTATTAATCACTAGCTAAGGTTGTGTTCACACGTCGCTGACTGGTTTTGGTGCAGAGCTGTAGCAGATCTCAACCTTTTTAATTAAATTGAAGGGCTGAAATCTGCTGAAGATTTGCATCGAAATCCACAACAAATCGGCTGTGTGTGAGCGCACCTTGAAGAACTCCCCATATCTCTGCTTTGTGACCCTGGTGGGAGTTGGATACTTAGAATTTTTATTTCTTTAAGCATTTTGTATAGATATGACTTTAGGGTGCCTTCACGCTATGCGAGAGTGAAAATGCAGAATTATGAAACCAATGATTTTCAATGGCGTTATTCCCATTTGCGATGTTTTCACTGATGTGGCGTTGAAAAAAATCACAGCATGTCCTATCTGGCTTTTTTTTAAAATGTTTTTTGTTTCTTATAGCCCATGTTTTCTTGTAGAGCCTCCTTTTTATTGCATTGCACGAACTTGCGATTTTCGTGCAATGCATTTCTAACGTTAGAAACTCCTATTGACTCTTATGTGGAAAAATAGAGGGCGGCAGCATTGCACAGTTTTTCACAGGAAAAAGCATTGCTAAAAAAAAACAAAACAAAAACAGCAGTTTTCTTGTTTGCTGCAAATTTTCTCGCGGCGATATCGCAGTCGCCAGTGTGAAGGAGCCCTAAGTAAGAGAACTCTCGTGGTGCTCTGTCATACAGCTATTGCGTTCAAGGCATTAAGAGTATGTATGTGGGGCAGCAGGCTATCAGGTTGATATGGCAGACCGTACAATATATAGACAGATCTATGTATATATAGCGGACTACATAGTCGTGCTTATCAGCAACATTGTCATGGCTGTATCGCTGAAGAGCAGAGACCCTAATATATTTTTTACTACTGTGTTTGCAGAATCTCCTTTGCTAGTTAAGATCAAATTTAAAAGAGAGACATATAAGTTGAATTTTTATTATATTTTTTTTTCCTATTTTCGCAAGAATATCTTGAGTCCCTTTAAATAGTTGTGGAACTTTTTATTTTTAAGCAGATTTGTAAGTGCTTGTAGTATTAGGCTTGTGCTGCAGAACTGCCAGTGCTGGAAGTTTGCTTGTTCTTCAGTTTTTATGGCTGAATGCTGTGTTAAATAAATATTCTCTGCAGCCTGTGATAGCGTGTTTTAGTCGCGGCTCGGTCAGGACACTGGTTTAAAGTCATTGTCAAAATGCTGGAGTTTACCCCTCCCTCTCTGCCTCATTTGCATATTAGCTAGAAAAGGAAATCTCCCTAGTAAAAAGTGTTTGGCACGGAAACCTTTTTACTTTTGCGGGGACGTGGATGGGTCTTCTTGCCCCCTCCAGGGTCTGCATCTTACATTTTTGCTCGGATGCCCCTGGAATGGAGCTGCTAAGTTCCTGTGTTCTAGGATTTGGGTTATGCCTCTGAGAACAAAGAGGAAGCAGCCATGTTAGCGTTACTGAAGGCAAAGCCAATGTTGCATTTAACAACATGATGGTAGAGGGCAGTGTAATTCCCTGATTCATTCTGCAGAGTGTCTGAAACGCTTCTCATTTCACTTACAGAATTCAGAAGGAGTTAGCAGAAATAACCCTTGATCCTCCTCCAAACTGCAGGTATGTAACCATTCACGTTTTTGTAATTGCTTTGTTTCCACAAGAAATTAGCAATCTAATGGGCTCTTAGCTTAGCAGTAAAAGAAGATGTTTGGGCTTTAAAACCACTTTGATGTGCGGGGGAATCGTTTTAAAATGAAAAAAGGTACAGCGATGAATCAGGCGGTGCATGCTTTATCTTCTGACTCGGGTAAAGTTGTTTTATTTTGTGAATTTAAAGGTAATGGGATCATTTTAATTTTTTTCCTATGTGCCGTAAATTATTCGGCAGCGCTTGCCCCGCTGTACTTGTACTATTAGAAGAAGCCCTAGACTTGCTGTGCTTGGTATCAGGTTCGGCTCGCCGCAAAGGGGATTTTACATTGCTGAAAAGTTTTTGAATACCTTTTTTTAAAAATGACTTGCAGCCCTTAGAGGCTGTGCTATGAAGGAGAATGCGTCGTTTTATTTATTGTTTTGTTTTCTGTGTTCTACACCTTGTTTATGACTTGTCTACTGAAGTGATGTTCGTGTGAGAATGTAATGGCAACATATAAACAATGTTGCTACTGTGTTGCAGTAATCTTTCTATATTGATGTTAGGAGGCAGCTCGTAAAATACAATGCATGAATCAATTACAATTTTCCTAAATTCACCAGAAATGATTTAAGAGAGTCTTCTATTCTTCAGAGTCTAGTCAGTATGTGGTACTAATCCAGTGGTTTCTAGCCTGTGGATTCTGGGAAACTACAACTCCCAGCATACTCTGACAGCTGCTGAGTTATTGAGCATTCCTTGTTGGAGTTTTTCATTATTATCTTTTATTTATTAGTTGTTTTTTTTTTAACTTTATCACAATTAAGTTGTATGTGAATTGTTTGTTTTATTTGCAGGCCTTTCAATAATTGAATTCTCCCTACCGGTTGTTTAATCTTTAATGGGCCGTTATTGGAGTTTGTCTGTATTGCCGTTCAGCAGCGCTTGGCTTTTGATGTATGCACATGTTGTGCTACTGTAACAGTTGATTTATTACACAGTAGCGCAAGGCTTAAGTAAATTGATTTAAGATGTAAGGTAGAGCTGGCAAAGTTGTGGTATATTAAAGTTGACTAGAATTTTCAGTTTTCACATGATCTAGATTATATGCTTTGTTTGTTCCATGAAATCCCACCATCCGGACGGCATATTGGGATATGAATGAACATGAAGGAATACTGCTGTATGCATGCTCTTTATTAGTGTGTGGTGGTATGTTTTACTATACTGACTCCACGGTGCGTTACTTCAAATGAAAACTGCTCTTGACTGGAGATGATATTCAGTAAATTGATTTTTGTCAGCAGTGTTGTGGGCACTGGTAGCTCTGCTTGCAAGTTTGCGCTGTAGTATCACAATCCTGCTGCCTGCACGGTTTCCTAATGTATTTGCACTGCTTAGGTTGTGGATTTAATATGTTGGTGTTTGAAACGGTGTAAATGCATCCGAGGATAGCAAAATGTGAATTACATTAGCCATCCGTAAACACGCAGAGGATTTCCCTATAGTTACTGTTCTTCTGTTTCTAACCATGATTGAGTAAATCTTAGATGATAGAACATAACCAGGTACTGTGCTGTGCTGCATTATTGTATTTTTTGTAGTTATTGCAGATATTATAGTTTGAGTTTATTTTTAGCGTATACAGTACAAAGAGGAAATTTAAGAATAGCGCCACCTATTGGACGGGAGTTCCCAATAAATCAGTATTTGACCTTTTTACAGGCTTTGACAACATGACTAAGGAAAGGATAGCAGCCAAGCTACAGAGTTTTCTCTAGACACCCTTCCGCAGACTGTTTAGGGTTGTTTGCCCATTGTTAGTGCAGAGCAAGCTACTGGTTGGCTGAGTTAGAGACCTTATTGTGGGTTTGGGGAGAATAAAGTTTCTCCTTGAGGAGAGTGCCAGGTTGGTATAGAGAGGCTTATATAGAAGTAGGGAACAGTACCTCCATGGCACTACCTAATAGAGAAGTCTCCTTCCTGTAAGGTGTGTTGTTTACAAATAAAGATTATTATTACATATAGTGCCAACATATTCCAAAGACGGGGACTACAGAAAGACAAAAGTACAATTACAGAACCACGGTTACCTGTAGTAATCAGTTGATGGAAACAATAGGGGTGAAGGTCCTGCTCCAACGAGCTTATGTACTACAGATAATAGGGCAATACAGAAGGTAGAGGGGCTGGAGATGTGAACGGTATGGAGAGGTGGAGAGTGAGGGATGCTATGCACATAAACAATGGTCAGACATTTAGCCGTGTGACTGCAGGAGCGGTTTATGGTGGCTAGCAGGGATTGCAGTCAGTAGGTCAGGGAGCATGTTATCAGGCGGCATACTAAGGAGTTTGCTTAGGGAATGCGGTATGCCTCCCTGAAGAGGTGCGTTTTCAGAGCACGCCTGAAGTTCTGCGAGTCCTGGATTGTTCGGGTAGCCTTTGGTAGTGCGTTCCAGAGGACTGGTGCTGCTCTGGAGAAGTCTTGGAGGCGGGAATTGGAAGTTCGATTTAAAGGGGCGCGTAGTCTAGTTTCGTTAGCAGAGCGGAGAGCCCGGGCTGGGTGATGGATTGAGATGAGGGAGGCAGGCAATTTAGGGGGGCGCTGCACTGTGGAGGGCTTTATGGATGAAGGTAGCGAGTTTAAATTGTATTCTGTATTTGACTGGCAGCCAGTGCAGTGACCGGCACAGGGCAGAGGCGTCCGAGTAGCGGCTGGACAGGAAGATGAGCCTGGCTGCCGCATTCAGGGGGGATTGGAGAGGGTAGAGTCTGGTACAGGGGAGGCCGATCACCGGATTCTTGCGATGTACTTTTCCATCCTCCCACTTACCCTATTTACATACTTTTTCCGAGGGAGCATTGTATTGCCTATATAACACTCTCTACACCAACTTGGTACTCCTGTTCGAGAGGGTCTTTATTTCTCGTTTTATCTAAAAAAAATAATTTTAAATTTTCAAGAGTCTGTCTCATTAAGACAACCCCTGTCCATTTGCCCTGATGGGGCAATAGGGCATACAGACATCATGCAGGGAATGGGGGAAGGAGTCTTTCACTTGAGACCTCTGCTGTGTTGTGGAAGGACCTGTAGCAAGCCGTTCACGAAAGCAAACCCACCCACATTACAGAGTTGAAGCGGTTTTGTACAGCGGAATGGGTTAAAATTCTTCCAAGCTGATGTTCAGGACTCAACAATTAGCGGAAACGTTTAGATGCAGTTATTGCTGTACAAGGAGGTCACAGCAGATACTGAAAGCAAGGTTTCACATACTTTTGCCACTCAGACATGTTATATTGGCTCTTCCTCTATCCATAAAGGACAGTCTAATATTTTTAACTCATTTGTTTATTCTACTTTTAGGAATTGTGTTAAAATCTGATGCAGTTTTAGGTTAAATATATGCAGGAATATGGAAAATTCTGAAGGATTGACAAACTTTCAAGCACCATTGTGTCTTAATGACTGATGGAGAGTGAGTCCCTAGGCTATACCGTGTGAATTTGTAATCCACGTTTGTGTAAAATGAGAAAAGTAAACTGTGACAACTTGACATAAATTCTGTGTTGAATTTTTTTTCATTGGCACTAATCCACATATGAATAGGTCTAATCTGCATGTGTCTCCTCAACCACTTCAGTGTAGATACATGGGAGAAAAAAAAATCTATGTTTAGAGGGAAACTGTCATATTCCCCCCAGCACCATAAAGTTATGATGCGGTTAGGGGACGTAACGGGGAGCCATGTGATGTGACTGGCTATAGAAGGTTATCCCTGTGGCCAGTGACTGCTGCAGCCAATCACTGGCCTTTAAGCTGACTTAGAATTTTCTTGACGTAGAATTCACCAACGATATGTCTGTGAGCTGCCAGACGGTCGCCCAATGACTACTTGCTTCACAATTTAAAGCATCAGACCTTTAGTAAGAGGAGCTTGAGTGGTTACTGAAGATATGTGTAAGTGGGAGCTGTAGAAATCCATATGTAGTAAGTTTTCGGTCATGTTGTCTACAGACTGACAGTTTACAATTTGGCGTGCAACGTGAGCACAACATGAAGACTTGCCTGTGTTTATAAATTGCCAGGGCCGCTGTTGTATGCCTCCTTGTTAGTTCTCATGGGTTGGCCCAGCAAATCTGGCTTGTACTTCTGCTGCAGATCTGCAGCCGACTTGCATGCAGATTATTTCCGTTGTAACTCCTTGGGACTAATCCCTGGGTTTTATAGGTGAAATCTACATTTATAACGAGTGCTGTGTGAAGGAACAAGACATTTTTGAACTCTGAGGTTTGGAAATTAAGCCCAAATTCCCCAATAATATTAATTTGCACTGAATTTTAATATATTTTAGACTAAAAAATGGGGTAGATTGTATTTCTTGAATACCTTTTTATACAGATTTCTGAGTTTAGGGGTTGTCTCAGATGATGATGATAATTATTATATATATAATTTATTTTTATTTTTTTAAATTCCTGCTTTCCATGCCCAAAAATAAAAGCTCATATACTCGCCAGTTTCACTCGCAGGTCTGTGTTGACAATCTGTAGTGATCCTGCTCACCGGAAGCCACCGGCTGCTACAGCCATTCCCAAACTTGAATGTGGTTGCAGCAGCTTGTAAACACGGTGTTGTAGTGGAGGCTGGAGGCGGCGCTGGAGCTTCAGGGGGGCCTGGAAAGAATATGTGATCATTAATTATTTTTAAGCATGGGCAGCAGGTTTTTTGGTAAATTCCTATCTCTGACAAGCCCTTTATGTAATGTTTGCCACAGGTTCATTCTGGCACTTTTCTTATCGGAAGAAGGCTTCTGATAAGGAGAGGATTTTCTCTATTTTCTTCCTCTAGGCACAAGTTATTGTTGTAATGAGCATAGACTTTATCTAGTAAGTTTACAGCAATAATATGGGACATAGTGGAAATACTTGTACTATGTGTCTGGAGAAGAGAGAGAAATCGTTAACTATTCCGGGTGTCATTTACTTACTGCCCTCAACAGTATGGAAAGAAGAAAATGGTCATTTCCACTATCATTAACTGTCTTGAGTTTATGGCACACCAAGTATAGTGGGGAAGAAAAAAAGTTGCTAAATATCGGTTTGTTTCATTATTTTTATTGTGATCTGCTTAGACCTGTTTCATGAAAGTAACAAGACACGTGATGCTCTGCATGCTGCTCCTTTATACACAGTCTCTGTTGGATGCTATTTGTGCTGAGATCGTCTGGTGGGGAAAACCTAAATGCACACAATGTCTGAAATGGAAGGTAAACGGGGGTTCTGTAGACGACTCGTGCATCTTTATGGAAGCTCCACGCTAAATGTGCATAAGCACTAAGATCCCGTTTAGGCAACAGTATTTGGAAGTCGAAAACAGGAATGGAACCTACAGAAAAAAAGTAGAATGGAAAGCCTGGTTTTGGCTTACAAATACTGACAACTGGAACGGGTCTAAATCATATGCTTTACTGGTTGGCTATTGTAAAGACTGGAATTGTTTCAAGAATTCATAAGTGTTTAGCTCTGTGATCGAGAGGGTTAATATGTAAATGCACAATGTTTTTTCTTTATAGATATGATGGTTTGGTAGGTTTTCTATAACTATATGTTTAAAGGGGGGTTCCAGGACTAAAGTATTGATGACCTATCCTCAATATTAGATTGATGAGGTCTGCTGATTCTTAGAACTGTGACATCACCTTCGATGGTCACAAGGCATGAGGGCAGCTCATTCAAGTGAGGGGGGCTGAGCTGCAATACCAGGCACAGCCACTATGCAATGTATGGTGGTGTGCCTCTTATGCAATGAAGTGGCAATGGCTCATCTAAGCGTCAAAGCCACTGTAGACAGCTAGTATCATAGTATGTAAGGGTGAAAAAAGACATATGTCCATCTAGTTCATCTTATTAACCCCCAATGAGGTAGAAGCCAATTTTCCCCATTTAAGGGGAAAAATCCTTCCTGACTCCAATTGGAATAATCCCCGGATCAACAACCATTTTGAAGTTGTTAATGATTATAACATGTTATATTGTATCACTCAAGAAAAGCATCCAGGCCCCTCTAGGGCTCTTTTATCAAATTTTCCATCCCAATGTCCTCAGGCAGAGAGTTCCTTTAGTCTCACTGCCCTTACAGTAAAGAACCCCCTTCTATGTCTGTGTAAAAACCCACTTTCCTCTAGACTTAGAGGGAGCCCCCATTGTTAATTTCACAGTCATGGGTATAAATAGATGATGGGAGAGATCCTTGTATTGTCCTCTAATGTATTTATACATAGTTATTAGGTCGCCCCCTCAGCTGTCTTTTTCTAAACTAAATCCCAATTTCAATAACCTCTTTGGGTATTGTAGTCAGCTGATTGGTCAGGGTCCACTGCTCAGGACTCCCTTTGATCTCACAGTAATTAAGGGTAAGTCATCAATATTGACATCCCAGATAACGTGCTATGGCTGTGGGATAAATGATATTGCTGTACTGTGCTTGTTAATTTGCACACAGGTAATACTTCCCTTGTGTCTTTGCACTACTTTTGTTTAACCCACACCAGCATTTTTCAATAATTCCTCCTGATGTTGTACTGTAGTTATTCAAGCATAAACACTTTATAATTGAGTTGTGTCCTGATGTACCACTCAGTTTGGTCTTTATCGAGTATTACAACCAAAGGCAAGTAGGAAACCTAAAAATGTGCTCCTGATTCATGTTTCAAAGGATACAGGTGATCTGTGTAATTCTCTACATGCAGCAGTAATCATTAGCGAAGGTATACTACCCCTTTTTGATAACAATCTGGGTACCGTTTGTTTTTTATGATTTTTTTTTTTTATTATTTTTTTGCTAAATTGTTTGTTTTTCGCCGCATCTGTCAGTTATACAAAATTATATCAAATTTTTTTTTAAACTATGATTTTTCACCTATGGGATGCAAGTTTTGAACGTCAAACGAAATGATTTACAGAAAGTTACACAAGTCCTTCAACATCAACCTATGTTGCATTGTAGTCAATTACCCCCCCCCCCCCCCCCCCACACACACACACACACACACCCTGCACTCTAACTATCATAATAGTCCAACTATTCTTTGCAGATTGGTTAATAAAGCTAATTATTTTGAATGACTTCACACTTTTTGACTTTGTGTTTTAAGCCAGGTGAAGGATACAATATAAAGGTTTTATGTGGCAGTCATAAGATTTTCCATAAAATTCCATTTGGTAAGCCTGTATGCAGCTAACTGAGGAAAGCAATTTAAAGTTGCATAAAAAGGGGAAAATCTCAACGTGTGATTTCCAAAATTTGGGGTATTCATTGCTCGCCAATTCATGGTATCATTTTAAAATATACAAAAAATGGCTCAACTGCTGTTGGGGGAAAAAAATGGTCTTCCTGTCAAAAAGCAGAAGAACGTCGCACGGAATTATCAAAAAGAATCGGTGAGTGCCAGTTGCTGCAATTTCAATGCAGTGGAATTCCGTTAGTGGAAAGAGGGTAACATAACATGCAATAGGGGCCATACACGGGCTATGTTTTGGCTTCTACAAGGCAAAGGAAAAACCACTTGTTACGAGACTGCAAAAAAGAAATGTTTGGTGTGGGTTAAGACACTGAAACTGGGTGCCTCGTCAGTAGAGTTCGATAATATGGAGTGACTAGTTGCGGTTCGGTCTCTGCATTAGAGATGAGTGCATCTGAAGAAGCGTTTGACCTAGACTGCCTAACTTGTACAGCTTGTGTGGGGATGCATATCTGCTAAGGGCATTGGCAATCTCCACTTCATAATGAACACTGTCAATGCTAATATGTAA
This sequence comes from Eleutherodactylus coqui, assembly GCF_035609145.1. Classification (NCBI taxonomy): domain Eukaryota; kingdom Metazoa; phylum Chordata; class Amphibia; order Anura; family Eleutherodactylidae; genus Eleutherodactylus; species Eleutherodactylus coqui. The sequence continues at coordinate 65,872,484 of NC_089844.1, read as the reverse complement.
TAGAAAAATTTGGCTGGACCTCCTCTGCCCTCTACTCCAAAGCTTCAAACTAAAGTTGGAGAATTCATTATCTACCAAAATGGAGCGTCCTGTCATACAGCTAAGTTGGCTAAAGCCTGATTGGCTCAAATTGGGATCCCCATAACTTCCTCGGCCTACAAGCAGCCTTGATTTATAGCTGTATGACTCATTCTGGGGAAAATCTATGCCACAGCGAGGGTGGATTAAATGTGAAAAATCAGCCAATTTGGGATTCGGTCACACCCGAGGAGTGCCGAGCACTAGTAAACTCTGTACAATTCCTTCTTCTAGTGGAGAGGGCACAAACTTTTTTTAAATAACTGTTTACTGTTTTTTGCTGGACTAGTTGGACTATCTTTATGCCTGCTGATAGTTGGACTGTTATGAAAGCACATGCTGTGTGTTAACATAAGAAATGTCTTTGTTGCTAGTAGCAGGATATTTTTAAACTCCTTTTCATATACATAAATGTTTCTTTATTCGAAAAGCTTAAAGGGGTTCTGACATAAAAAAAAAATTGTACTCCCCTCACCTTGCCTGGCCTGGCCCGATCGCCAGGCATGTCCCCTCCAGCCGGCATCTTCTTCTGTGCCTTTAAAGCAGAGCAGGAGCGGTCAAAAAAGACCGCTTCCTGCTCTGGTCCGTCCGTCAGGCACTTCCGAGGTGAACGGACGGGCCGCTCACAGCAAGCACGTCACAAGCAGTGCTTGCTGTGGGCGGCCCGTCCGTCCTGCTGAACTCCGGAGTGCTGCGCATGCGCAGTGGAGACGCAGCCCGTCCTGACTCCTGTCAGAGGGCACCTCTCCACTGCGCATGCGCGCGATCCCGGAGCGGCGCGGCTCGTGCAGACAGAAGAGGAGGAACAGCGCCTGCTGGGAGGTGACACCCCCCCCCCCCCCCCCCCCGATGTCAACAACAACAGAAGAACAGGTAAGTATTATCTTTTTATGCTTTAGCAGCCATTAAACTATGGGTTCCCTGTGTCCATTAGGCAGACCAGGGAACAATGGCTGCTAAAGCATAAAAACATTATTCATGTCAGAACCCCTTCAATTTGTTTTTAATATGTTTTTCCAATAATATAACTAGGCAACCTGATCTCAGTGACATGAAGAGGGTTGCCAGACTAGTGTGAGATGGGTTAGTAGAAGGATGGCAGGCGGGTCATATATGAAAGCTCACTGCATCCCCGCAGTATATGTCTTGTTTGCTTTCAACCCCCAGAATTAAATGCATTTACCTAACCGAACGGATGGATGCACATTGTAGCATTTAGCTGTTTTATAGGTGTAGTTCAGAAGCTGTATTAGAATACAGTTAGTGCCTATTGAACATTTGTGATGGGGTTTGAATGACTTGGTTCTAAGCAATACAGATGTTGATAAGACTGCACGTGAAAAAGTAATCCCAGATGCATATATAATATATATAGATATATATAGATATATATAGATATATAGATATATATATAGATATATATATAGATATATATAGATATATAGATATATATATAGATATATATTTATTCGTCTATCCTTATCATGATGTGGCAGATTTGGATGACATTGTTCACAAGCTTCTGATTCATTAGTGTCTTTTTTTGAGTTTTCATAAAACAAGTCATTAAGCATCAGACACCATTTAATGGGAACAGAGGTCGATATCGTAAAACCTTCATTTTTCATTCTCTACAAACCTTGAAAGTCTCTCTTGGCTTTTTATGTACAGCATGAGATAGTGGAAAGCTGCAACTTTATTGGGAGGTTTCCCAGGACTCTACATGAGTGCAAAACCCTTAGCCAATTTATAGCATTTTATTTATGACTTGATTTTTTTTTTTTTTTTTTTTTATTAAGCTGACCTTTTTCAATATCTGTTTCTTATCATTCAAGTGTATACATTCACCAGCTACTCTCCTTTGTCGTGTTCTCTGACCCCCGCAGAATATTATGTATAGACAGTGTGGTCAGCAGTACAGGATTATTCTTTACTTTGTGACTGTAATTCCGACTTCCCTGGGGATGTATCTGGCTTGCCAGAAAAGTGCATTTAGATGGAACCCTCGATGGCTACATAGGCTGTTATTTCTGAAACAGAGACCAGGGCTGCAAGTTTTTGGTGTTTTCATCTGGTTTCCTAGTTTCTAGCATTTTGACCGGACAGAATAGTCTAGTCATCTGTTGTTCTGTGCGGCCAAAATACCGGAAACTAACAGAAACCTAATGAACTGGAGACCAAAGCCTGCAACTTTGGTCTCTGTTTCAGAAATGCCAGCATATTGAGCCATCCAGGGTTCCATCTGAATGCCATTTTGAAACAGAACCCTTGGACGTGACGTCTGGCCAAATGAGGAGTGAATGAAACCTTAAAAGGGTTGTCTGCTATGAGCCCCTTTTCATGTAAAACTTTATAGATCATTCTAGTAGATTCCACAACTGCCTGATCAAGTTTGTCATGGGAAGCCATCCACAGAACTTGTCTTGACAGTAAGTGAAAGTGCCACAATGGCAGCAGGACCGCTAGCCATTGCTTCTGTCATTTGCAGATGTGGAGCATTGTAAGACAATTTCTTGGTTATTGTCTGTTAAAATAGAACATCGACTTCTTCTCTACTACCCTTCTTATAACGTTGGCTGTTGAACCTGCACTTGGCCACCCCTATCTTCCCCTTTCTCCATGCATATAATATCTGCAAATGGGGAGGCCAGAGAACTGATTTGAGGTGCTTTTTTTTTCTTTCCTGTATTGGGTGGGAAATGGAACAATCTACAAGACTGTCTCTCCTCTTTGTATGCCTGTGATGGTCTTTGCTTGTGAAAGCCTTCTGAAACCTATAAAAGAAAAAAAACTAAAGCTTCTGTTGATTGAAGACAGATTCTGTGTAATAGGCTCGTATGTATGAAGCCCCCACTCTTTACATCACTTCACTACACACTAGCTGGCTTACAGACTTGGGCCCTGGCTCCTAACTTTTGGAGACATTTGTCTAGTACTGATTATTAGGTGAAATTAAATTTCTCCTGCTGATATCTAGAGCAGACAAGATTTCTGCTTGGCAAGAAGTTAAGGAACTAATGACAGGCCAGCGATAACTGAGCAAATTGAAGGTTAAAGGGGTTGTCCCGCGAAAGCAAGTTGGGTCTATACACTTCTGTATGGCCATATTAATGCACTTTGTAATATACATCGTGCATTAAATATGAGCCATACAGAAGTTATTCACTTACCTGCTCCGTTGCTGGCGTCCCCGTCTCCATGGTGCCGTCTAATTTCAGCGTCTAATCTCCCGATTAGACGCGCTTGCGCAGTCCGGTCTTCTCCCTTCTGAATGGGGCCGCTCGTGCTGGAGAGCTGCTCCTTGTAGCTCCGCCCCGTCACGTGTGCCGATTCCAGCCAATCAGGAGGCTGGAATCGGCAATGGAACGCACAGAGCCCACGGTGCACTGTGGGTGAAGATCCCGGCGGCCATCTTCGCAAGGTAAGTAAGAAGTCACCGGAGCGCGGGGATTCGGGTAAGTACTATCCGGTTTTTTTTTTTTTAAACCCCTGCATGGGGTTTGTCTCGCGCCGAACGGGGGATCTATTGAAAAAAAAACAAACGTTTCGGCGCGGGACAACCCCTTTAACCTCAGTGAATGCTCTCACCTAGTCCTTTCATCCTTTTGTCATTGTCACTGATAATGGATATTACTGAGCTGTCTTCTTGCTAACAATGACTGACTGTTGGTTACCGCCAAAATAAATTACCAAATTGACTTACAATATGCATTTAATCTCAATTGGAAGTCTAGTCCTAATATAGTTAGCTTAATATATTTTTTATTTAATCATTTAGAATATTCGCAGTCATTAAATACTACTCGTGGATCGTTTTATGAGTATGCCAAAGATTTAAGGAGAGGGGAAAAAAAGAGGTATAAGTAAATTCAGAGTTTTAGGTTTACCCCATTTCAACTTTTTGCCAGAGGTAAAATATTAAATATTGTCAATGCGGCAATTGTAGTTTTTGTTTCAAAGATAAGGTATCTTCGTAGTGTGAATTTGCGGGTCTGGAAGGAACTTTTCTTCATAGCTACACTTCGGAATAACTGATCAGGTGCAACAAAAGTGTGTCTGTATGTATATCTATCGCTCTCAATAATGCATAAGCTTGATTTAAACAGGACAGTATGTTGCCTTAGCTGTTTTTTTCCGTATTTTAAGAGGAAACCAGATTATGGCTAGTTGTATGGAGGTATTCTGACTCTGAGAGATCGTATGTTTAAAGCGTTTTCCTTGCCAGCCTTTGCCTGAATAAGTTATGATTGATATCCAGCAAGAGACCCTGCTGTTATGGGTGACTATGCTGCATCTCCGTGTCTTGGAGAAAACATTGTAGTCTCTCCTGCCAGTTCATAGATTAGTGTTCGCCAACTAGGCACAGCATTAGCTGGCGTTATACCATTCTACCCGCATGGGGAGCAGTTTACTTATTACCTTCTATATTCACCTATATAAGCTACAGACCATAAGTATAGAGTCAGGAGGATAAGCTGTGATCTCCTCTATTATACCTGTGTGACTGTAGCTGTGTGATCATCAGCCATAACTGTGATAGGAGTGACTTTCTCTCCCCTCAACACTGTGGCTTTAGTAGATGCATCCAACAGCAACACACAGGCTGGGAAACTGACTAGAAAATTAATCCATAACTCCCAAGTAGATCTGGGCTGGTAAGAACTGAGATCACATGACCACCTGAAGAAAGCGAGGTTAGGAGATTTGGACAGAAAGAAATAACTAAGGCAATATAGGTCACCCGTATATACTGGGGAATAGCTACATAATGAATGCAATTTCAAAAAAATTACCAAAGTGGCCCTTTTTTAATAGTTTTTGGCCAAGTTTTACATTGACGTATGTCAATGGGAATGCTTCTGTTTAAATTACTATAACTTGGCTAAGAGATCCTTCAGGCTACTACGTGCACCTTTACTGTATAGATACGGTATAATAAATGTGCCTCATGTTATCCAGATTCTTAGTCTATGTTACAAATAAAAAAAAAGGTTAAAATATTTGAGATCTGAAGCTGCACACTGTTCTTCTTAGTTTACCTCCAAACACCTTGTACAAGTAGCAGATTATTTGTAGCCAAGGATGTATGAACGAGTGAGAACGGTCTAATGGCTCATTTGAAAGTGTAACATGGAAAGCCCATTGTTGTGATCGAACGGCTTGAGCTCCTTGCAGACTGACTCCATTAGGAATTGCATCATTTGCGCAGCATGTAAACAATACTAATTCCATTTATAGTCTGGACATCTCTGAGAACACATTTTCTGCGTTGTGCTTCCTGCCTTTTTTTAGTAGATTTACTGGGCTCACAGATCTGGTTTTAATTTTTGTGTAATGTGCAGAAAAACATCAACATCTGGAAAAAATGAGTTTTGGTCTGCGACAAAACAAAGTTTTGACTGTCTGTGAAGGAAAAGCGGATTGCCAGAAAACTGCGGGTTGCTGGGCTGTGTGTGTGTGTATGCATGCAGGTATAATATATAATTTTTTTTTATTTTTTTTTCCTTCGCTGGTGATGTGGGTAAGTAATTTTAGTTTTTTTGCTGTGCTTGAAATTGTCACTCTGTACTTTTTAATGAGCTTTGTGCACTCTAGCAAATCTGATTTTAGGCAGAACTGCCATGTAAAGAAGACAGACCAGGAGGCTGAATGAGAAAGGAGTAGGGTTTCAGGCTAGGTCAAGAAAACAGCAGACCCTAAACCTGTGACTAAGTACAGAGGTCTGTTTTGGCTTTTGCCAGTAGAGCTGGGCAATAGCGCTAAAAAAAAAAAAAAAATTTATAAAAATTATCTAATTTATTTTTTTCTTTTTTCAAACTTATGGAGTTGTCCAGTTGTATACTACTGATCGCCTTGCCTCAGGCGAGGTCATCAATAGTAGATCAGTGGGTGTCTTATCACCCGAGAACCCCACCGACCAACTGTTTGTTGGACCGATGCACTGAGCTTATTGATGCAGATGGTTCCGTCACTGCTGCAGTGCCTGCTTCCTGTAGAAATCGGCTCCATGTACGAACACACTGCCCCAGAGAACCGCTGATGGCAGGCTATCAATAGTACATCAGTGGGGTCTATCTTGAGGATAGGCCATCAATAGCTTACCACTGGATAACCCCTTTAAGGACAATTCTTGATTTGTCTTGTTTTTGCTTAAAAAAATAAAAAATTCCATGCACAGCCATTAAAAAATATAATAATATATAGTATACTAGTCATCAGAAGTGTGTGTGTGTGTGTGTGTGTGTGTGTGTGTGTGTGTGTTATCATCCTCACTTGTAAATGGGAAAATTCAGATAATGTCTAATAAGGGGCTGCTGTGCCTGCAATTTGCAATTTTCTCTTGTAAAAGTCCTAATGTAGGGACCCTTTTATTTAATTTTTTTTCACTAGAAGATAATTACATTTATCCTGAATTCCTTTAAATGATAGAATACGAGAAAACCTCTTTTTAATTTGCTCTTGTAACTAGCCAGGTGAAAAAAAAACCAGGAAAAACAAACCAACAACAAACTCTGTACATGCCTCCTCCGTAGCATATACAGAGTAAAAGAGTGTCGCATAAAGTTTGTCTCGCAGGATCCTGGATGTGGGGTCTTTATCGTTCACGATCCTACCAAATGTAATTGGACACTTGAGAGAGAATAAAAAACACTATTTATACATGTTGATACCTAGCTGAGTTTCCTTTGTCTGTAATGACATCAGATGATCTAACGTCTGATACACTTCAGCTGGTATTTCCCTCTATTCATCCTGCAAAGGTTTGACAAGTTCTCTCAAAGAATTTGCATCCATCTTCCCATCTACAGGGGTGCAGGGACCATTGTTATTAAATCTATAAGTAATGGAACAATGTTCTATGGTGTACTAATCGCACTACTCCATCTTCATATCAGTTGGACATACCTGGGTGTGGTGTGCCAACAGTTAAGTGCGGCATTTATGGTCTGGGGATGTTTTACATGGCATGGTCTCGGTCCGTTGGTTGTAGCGACAAGAACCATGAATACGGAGTTGTACTTGACATTCTAGACACTAATGTGCTGCCGACAATGTGGTAATACTCTGGGAATGGTCAGTAATACTTCCAACAAGACAACGTGCCTTGTCACAAATCCAACACTGCTCTATGTTTTTTCTCAAGTAAGGATACATCTTTAATGCACCTAACCCTATAGAGAAAATCCCCTCTGATGAATTTAGCCGACTATGCAAAAAAGAGAGGTTCTGGATTTTTCCTTTTAAATACTTTAGTTCCCAAGGGTCTTAATAAAGTTTTAGAGCCTATCTAATCGCATTTCAACATGTAGTTTTTAGTGGTGTTATTAAATGGCCCCTATTTATTTTAACCACTTTAATAATCAAATAAAATTCAATATAAATTATACCTTCATTCCACTAATCCCATTTTTAATGTTTTTTTTTTCTTTCCCCTCCCATAATTGACTGTTTGCCTTTTTAATAACCTTTTTAATAATCTCTTAGTTATTGTAGTACATTATCCATAATTTTTATTCTCTTTATTGACGTTCCAATTTAGTTTTTATTAGTATATTCGGCCCCTTTATGTTTTCTAGAGCAATATTTCTCCTAATGGATTCCCTCCCTCCTTTATTCCTCAAAATTGGTTTTGTTATACTATACCTCACCACACCCTGGCCTAAATCTATTGCCAAATTTCTCCACTTTGCTCAATGGCCTGGTCTCACTTGGCTATATGTATCTTTGACCCAGTTTTATAATCATTTACTTTTATTTTTGTATTTTTTTTATCTTGTCCATGTAGGAGTCATGTTTTATGTAGTATTGTCTGTTGATTTCCTGCCTGTTTTTATGCATCCATTATGGACTAAAGGTCTGTGTGTTCATGTCTGATCTGGGGACGTACAATGATGCTGAATCCACCAGAGAAGTGCCTTATGTGCTTGCATCCTCCTTCTGTATACTATTGCTGCATTCACACTAGATAATGCTATACTGCAGGCCCGGCCCTCCAGGTTTAGTTTTGGAGTAGAGTAATCTGGTCCCATCTGATCCCCTTCTACACGTACCTGCTGGGAACCTGGAGTTCTGCTCTGATCGTCTGCTTGTGTAAACCTGAGAAATGACAAGAACTGGCATCTCCTTAATGTGTCTTGAGAAGTAACTTGTCAATATCCTTTGACAACTTTTAATCTTTTGCCTCTCGTATGTTAGTGCTATAGTTATTAGATTGTAAAACAGATTTGTTATGTATTCCAGTTCTCCTTAAATTAACATCACTCCATTATCAGGCTCAGAGTTGGCTGCCAAAACAGCGGTGTATACCGCCTCACCGTGCGACATGGAAGGCCTGTCCCTCCCTTTGGCACGCTACCAGTTCTTATATTGAAGTACTGTTTTCTGCATGTCACTCAAGCAGAGACAGAGTTTGAACGGTTGCATATTTTAATTCACTTCTGTAAACTATTTTGATAAGGGTGGAATGGAATAATTAAAACGCTGCAGTACTACTGTGTCCCAGAAATGACAATTATATTGTATCCCAATAGGAGACTATGCTCTTCAATACACGGGGAATCCCTTAAAAGGTATACCGCCAATGCAAGTCTGTTGGTGACATGTGCTGCATGGAATTGTTTACTATGGACCCACACGTCGGGAAATGCTTCGGTGAATACATGCCAAACGTGTGCCGTATGTAGGAGGGAGACATTTGAGCACTAGGATATAGATATATATATAATTTGCCAGTTAAAAGAAGCTGTACTTTATAGACGAAAATGGTGAGAGTTGATCCATAGGGTGACCCAGAGTCGACAACGACTGAATGGTTCATCGTATATAGTCTGTGTGCTGGTTCTGACTTGCAGTTAGTATTGTTAAAGGGAGCCTGTCACCTGCCTAAAGCACCATAAACTAACTTATGGTGGTGTTAGACGGGGTGACGGAGAGCCGAGTGATGTATTTTTATTGTACTCGCTGGCTTCCTGGTTCCCGCAGCTGAAGTCAGCGAGGCGAAAGAAAATCTGACTCTCTTCTGAGTCCTTTGTGCGTACAAGTCTATGAAGTTATATAATATAACTTTCTTATCCTGATAAAAACCTTTGTAGATGGATAATTTTAAATAACTCCAATGGAAATGCAGTAAATATATATACATTATGCAGAATGTTTCCTTGGATAATTTCATGCTAAATGAGATTCCTTGGTAAACCTTTCTGCATTGCAAAAATGAAAAGTATTCAATAAATGGCAATGGGATAAATTGGCTTCTACCTCCATGGCTGCTGCTTCTGGTTGAACGTTGCAGGATAATTGGCTGAACTGTGTGGACAACGTATTTTGTTTTGTTTTTTTCCAACCTCACATACTATGTTACTATGTATGCTAAAATGTTTGTGCAGAATGTGCACGGAATTTGGATTTGTGTCTGCATTCTGTATTGTGCAGTTTTATGAGGTCAGTTCACTATATTTCTTTTGGACTTGCGTTGATACATCCTGTTCTTTAAGGCCTCCTTCCCACGAGCGTGACGGGCTCCGCAGCGTAATATTACGCTGTGAAGCCCGTCACGGCGCCCCCCAGAGCCCCTATACTTACCTGCGGGAGATAGCGTGAAATCGCTTCCCCGCCCACCACCGCCGCGTCACCGCTCGTCACCGCTCGTCACCGCCCACCGCTCTCGCGTCACCAGCCGTGTCACGTGACGCGGCCGGGCCGCGTCATTTGGCGTCATATGACGCTCGGCGGTGGGCGGGAAAGCGTTTTTTCACGCTATCTCCCGCTGGTTACAGCGGGAGATAGCGTGAATGGACGGCTTCCATTGACTGCAATGGAAGCCGTCAGTGCGTACAGCCCGTCCTCACCCGCAGAAAATAGAGCATGCTGCGGGTGAGGACGGGAGAAATCGCGGTGCGTAATTCCGCGGTGGAATTACGCATCGTGAGCATGGAGCTATTAGGTTCAATAGAACCTAATAGCTGCGTGCAACGCAGCGGATTTTCGCCGCGAATTACGCGGCGGAAATCCGTTCGTGGGAAGGAGGCCTAAGACTTTCGACGATCTAGATCAGGGATGGCCAAACCTGTTCAGTAAGGGATTTTCTTTTTGTGAATGTGGCTCATGGGGGCCACTGCCGCAGACTTTTTGATTTTTTTGGTTTTTTTAGATGTCCAGTGTCCCTATAACAGTAATGGCCTCCACTTTTATTTATTACACTTATACCATGCCTTTTTCATACATCACCTGTTTCTCTTTTTTTTGTGAAGAGTGTGTCTGAGACTCTCCCCAACCAATAGCTTTGATCAAAAGTGCCTGCCTATGAGGATTTGGTTAGGAAAGAGTGGTGACAGGAACTTGTAAGCACAAGCCTTATCAGCAGGTAGAACAGCCATGGCCCATTATCTTTGCACCTCCAAATTGGCTTAGAGAGTAAGAAGTAGAAATTGGGTGTTAGAATACCTTCCTTGCTTCAAGGCTCAAACATGGAACCAGAGCCTAGTGTACATTGGGTCCCAATGTGCAGTCCCCCTCTCTCTCCTCCTGATTGGTTGGGGGAGTATAGCACTTACTGTCTTGTCAGACCACGAGCTATAGTAGATGTAAATGTATTAGTGCTCTCCCACACGGGCGTATGTCGATCGTGTAATACGTGCTGCTAAAAGCGCATTGATTTCTGTTGGGCCACTCACATCTGCGTTGTGTGCTTTTTAAAAAAAATGTATTTTTTTTTAAATTCTCGCACATATTGCGTGGATAAATAAAAAACCAAACACTGTGTCCTAATTTTGCTGTGTATTATGCGCTAATATAGGTTATGGAGCTTTAGCATATACAGCAAATACACATGTAAATGCATATTTGCTGTGTAATATACATGCTCGAAAAATATGCGCATAATACGCCGGACACATACGCCCATGTGAGTGAGCCCTTAGCCTGTCTGCTATTGTAGCCCCTCCCTCTCATCCTGATTGGCTGGAAGAGAGTAGCAGCTATTGTCCCAGTTGACCACATGCTGAAGGAGACCCAATCTGACGGTACACAACTTCTGTATCAAGCTGTAACTGCAGTTCAGAGCCCTATGATGGCCAATGCCCATTCTTTATCTAACGACATATGGTTGATGAACAAGGAGTACCCATGCCTGTATGGCAGGTCCGGTAAATTGGTCGCTGTTGGTTTAAGGCTCCATTGTAGCAGCTTGCTAGAACGTGTGCATTACTGTACATCAAAAGTGCAGATCATTCAGAGCAACCGCCTGGTTAATTTTAATTAGAGGATTTCTCAAGATAGAAGCTTTGTCATAATAATGGGGATTAATTTTGAGTGTTTCAGATATGAAGGCTATAAAACTCTTAGTGAATAGCAGGGGAATGATTGATATATTTTATTTAGGAGAAATTGCTTAAAGTAGGCAGCGAAGCATTAACATCACTAATCCTTTGTGATTTTTAGTGTAATAGAAACATAGTTTCGTCTTGCTTTAAATAACTCAAAAGAAAAACTTGTTTTATCTGGAATGGTTTGTGGATTACTCCGTGGCAGGAATGAACCCATATTTTACATGGTAATATGCCGCTCAGTAATATCCATAATGTCTGTATCATTCATCTTAATGAGTTACTTAATCACTTCACAGAATGTCTATGTCAAGGTCATTAGGAATCACTTTTTCTCGGTGGTGGTATTATCGGAGATTATTTTTAAACAGAATACGAATAGTAAAATGTAAATGTGCTACAGAAATTGATGACTTTTTTTTTTTCTTCCTCTTTTTAAACTAACGACACATATTTAAAAAAAATCCTCCTAGTATTTTGATGCCCCAAGAGTCTTTTATTATTCTCAAGAGAAGTCCTGCTGTGATATGGCAACTTTCCTTGTATTTGGAAAATCAAATAATAGAACACATAATATAGCCTAATTAGAGGGGAGCCGCGCTTCGGAGGAGCAAAATGCAAATAGACAATTCAATAAACACAGTTTTAATGGCGTGAGTACATTTTCTAAGTGCTACGAGAGTTAAGTTACTTTTTCCAATATTAACATTTTTGCTGGATGATAATATGCATGAGATCTCTAGGCTATGATTGCCGTGCTACAGTTATATTTACTAAGGAAACCTTTTAGGGTTAGTGCACATGGGCAGACGTGTAGATTGGCAGACAAAAAAAAAATCGCCTCCAGAATACGGTATGGTAAAATGTATAAGATCTTAACACATTTTTTATATATGCTACAAAAATGGACATTCTGTACAGTTTTTTTTTTTTTTTTTTAAAAGGGATATTCTGGTTAGTAATTTTTTTATATTTTTTTTCAAACTTTGAACCTATCCACTGGATAGGTGAAAACTGATAGATTGCTGAGGTCCCTACTAATCCCTAGAACTAGGGCTCCCGATTTTCCCCGTCCTCTTAGCTTCTTGGTTGTTGCATCCACATCACAGTATGGAGGGCTGGTCTTTGTTAACTATATGCAGGTGTCACCTTCATTAATATCCTACCTGGGATAATGAGGTGACTGCTGAAAAGTTTTCTCTGCAGAACAGGAAGTTTCAGGCTATTGGGCTTAGTGGCCACTGTGAAAACCATGGGATTTTTAGGATTTTTTTTTTATTAATTTTTTTCATGAGTAATGTTCTATGCATGCACAGCCTATTAAATTATGTGCACACCTCACTTAAATGTCAGGTGGGTATAGCATCCCTATTGTGGGCAGTACAGATTGCTGTTTTGCTGGTCTCTGGTAGTGAATATTAGTTAATTGAAGCGGACTGGAATTACAGCCTCAAGGAGAATGTATACTGGGAGACTAAGGTAGTGTGACATTTAGATTCTCCAGCAAGTAATTTCCTAGGCTGATGAACAGTCTCTAACATTGTTGGTCATAAGTTGATTTCTTGTTTGTACCTTCTGAAACCTGTAAAATGCATTATGATAAATCTTCTTGGAATGCAGACACGTAGAGCGCATTAATTATATATTGTCTAGCTATAGTTGGATCCCTATGAAAGTTGATGCTCCCATAGATGCCTTGTGGCAGACAGGTGTTTTTTTTTTCCTTTCTTGTCAGTTTGCCTTAATGACTTCCTCTTTTGGAATGTGAAACACTGAACGATCATTGTTTAAATGCAATGACAAGTGAACGAGCCAACTACGATTCTTGTTTGTTGTTCAGTCATTGGCTCATGTTTAGACAAATTGTTCACTTTTGTGAAATTTTTTTGAACAATTTTTTTTTTTTTTTTTTTTGAATGATGATCGTTCCTTCTAACTGCATTGTTCTGATAAACGGAACACTTCTTCAGTTTCCTGAATGATTATACGGTTTTCAGACCTAAGCAGCAAAGCATCTGCAAACATGATCTTTCTAGTTTGCTTTACGGTTAGGATGAGGTTTTGGTGTTTGGTGTGCAGTGTTTTTTTTTTCCTTCAAACGTAGCATTCTGAGTTTGTGGTACAAAATTCCACTTTTGTCACATCTGTTCATAGTTTTTTTGTTTTTTTTTTTTCCCCAAAAGCATTCTGGAACATTGAAGTGGTCTTGGCCAAACATGAGATAGGCTGCAATTATTTTTGACCAGTCACGGTTTCCTTTGTGATATCCTTTCATGAACACCATTCCTGCTTGGTGGTTTTCTAATACTAGATTCATGAATAGATTTCTGCAGTTTGTAGACTGTAGGTTTTTTTTTTTATCACACTTGGGATTTTTCTCACTTCTTTTAGGATTGACTGTTATCTGAAAAGAATACCTGCTCTTAGGGGGAGTATTGACAGTCTAGAATTTTTTCCATGTGTAGATTTCTCTAACCAATAATTCATATATGCTCTGGTTTTTATCAATATTTTTGTAGGCTTTTCCAGCTTCATACATCTCTTTAACAGGTCTTCTAAAAGTTATTTCTATCAAAGCATGGTTCACACTAACAAAGCTGTTTAGAGAACATATTTGTCAGTAACCAGGCTTTGTGTACCCTTTATTTAATGAGCAAACCATCTATGAAATTAATACTTTCAATCTCCTCTCCTTAATTGAAACAGATTTTTGCCATTTAGCGCTTTGAGAAATCATTGACGCAGAGATTCACTTGCTTTTTCTCTTTGCACTGTGAATGTTTATTCAATGTGCTCAATTAAACACATGAATGGTATGTTTTGTGTGGTGGTAGTATAGTTACATGTTGTTTCTCTATACTTGTGACTTGCATAGCAATCTGATCAAATTTTAAAAGTAATCAATGCAGAAATCCAGTGATTCCAAAGGGTTCACTTCCTGCTGTCAGAAATAAGTATTTTATCATAACCTATAGTAATTCGTAACCATGATTTAAATGGAATAAATGACTTTTCATATGTGCATTTCGTTGAGCGCTTGCCATGATGGGGTAGTTTCCTGTGTGTACTGCTTTACTTGGGAGATCCGAGTTGAACCCTCCTGTTAGCTTACAGCTATGTGATAAGGGTTTTGAGTTTGTGGTGAGGTAGAAATAAATGCTAAGCCACATTTTAACCTTTAAACAAATTTGTAGTGGAAACTCGTGTCACTTACATGATGAATTTTAACCTCACATTCTCCACTGGAAAATACACTCGCTGTAAAAAAAAAAAAAAAAAATCAATCAAGCACCTAGAAAAAAAATTGTTGAAATCAAATGAAACTCTATTTGTGATTGCAACATTGATATTAGTAACCTATTACAATATCAGAGCAAAGGGTTAATTTATTGCAGAGGACGGAACAATTGAAGGGAGGCTCTAGTACCCTGTTGGGCCGACTCCTAGCTTTAATGCAAGATGTGATCCTACGGAAGTGTGACCCTCTTGTGTGTGCCTGTGGAGCATTATCCCACTGGAAAATGCCTGTTGGAAGCCGCCATGAGAGAAACACATGAGGCTGTAGGATGTCCTGAACATATCGCTGAGCTGTCATCATCTTCCTCTTACCACTACTAGAGGTGACCAACTGTTGTATGCGATGGCGCCTCCAGACATCACACTAGCAGTGTGCCGCTCCACAGCAAAGGCAGCATTGTGATGCTCACCCCCCTATGTTTTCAGACACAATCGTTGCCATAATCAGTGCCCAAACTAAACCTTGATTTGTCACTGAAGACAACCCGGTTCCACTCCATAGCAGTCCCGTTTAGTCATTCACGACGTTACCACAAACGAAGGCGACTGTGGGTGGGTGTCAAAGGCCGTACATGTAATGGGGGCTGTAAGACCATCTGGAACAGAAACACGGGCCTGTAAAGATGGTGCCATCTGTCCTGGGATGGTGGACAATGAAACATTGGGAGTTGCTTGTTAGACAATCCTCTCTACTGATGGTCTGTTGAGGGCATCTGGAGCCTGCTTGCCTTTTGTGCATGTTCCCGCATATCCACTGCTCTCAACACCTCCTAACAGGCTGGTCAGAACAGCACAGGCGATGTGCAATTTGTTGATACAACATCCAGCTTTTCTCATTCCAATAGTGCCCCACTGTCAAACTCTGGTACTGGGTGAAATCTCTTCAATTGCGTTGTAGAGGCGTCTAATGGTCAACAAGCTGTTCACAAGGAGAAACAGAGGTCACTACACACAAGGGGCCTCTGAGAGCCTTTTATAGCCCAAGGGGGGAACCACTTTTAGGGCCCCAGGTGGCAAGACTGTTCATCTAATCACACCACAACTCTAATCATTTGTATATCTGCCTGAGATCTAACTGCATGCCAAGTTTTGCAGCAAAACAACAACTCCTTGTAGGGGCTGGATGTTGTTTGTTTTTTTAAAATTTTTTTTAATGGAATGTATTTTACCAATGGAGTGATTGTATTCTATTGCGGTAATAAACTGATCTAGTTGGTGAATGTGAGTTTTAGTTTTATATTATTACCACGTTTTGCATCATTGTGTTTGCCAGGGCACGTTACTTGCTGGAAAGTGATTTTACAGCATACTTACTAAAACAATAAATATAAACTGCATTTGTAGTTTGTAGCAGTTATCCCTTGCCCAAATGTCTTACAAATTGGACACATTTACAGCTAAATACATCACGCCATATTCTTTGAATTAAGGAGCGTAATTAAGGATTTATAAGCTAGAGGGGATTTTCCTCTGCTTTACCTCTCGCTCCCTCGTAGATGGCCGTTTCACAAATGGCATAATAAACAGTCCTTGGCGTTCTTCTACCTTACCAATAGTAGAAGGATCCATTAGAGTGTTCTAGTACTCATTCATCGTGCAGTCGACATGGATTTAACAGAGTTGTACAAGATAGGAGGGGGAAAGGCACCATTATTGGCCCCACACACTCTCCATTATTGCAGCCTGGTCCTCTACTTGTATGGGTAGGAGCTACAATAGCCGATTTGCGCCAAGACTTGGTTGCTTATTTATCTATGGAGTTTCTTATGATCTGAAGGGTTCGAGTTCTGTATATCATGTTGCTTCCCAGTGACCTTTTCAGAAGACTTATCCTACCAGTAAAAAAAAGGCTTCATTTGGACTGAACAAATAAGCTCCACTAGTGTCACTTCAGTTATAAGCCTTCTGACCCGTTTCTTTTTTCCTCCACTGACTTATAATAGACCAGTAGGGTTTCCATCAGGTATCATCCTGTTTTTCAGTTTTTTTCCTTGCTTTGTTTTTCTGGATACCATATTGCAATTTGCTATACTAATCTGGCAGAAATGGATGAGTGTGAACAGTCTACACTTTCAGAAGGCCCCCTCCCCGGGCTGCCATGACACCCGCACAGTTCCCTGCGATCTCATGCGGTAAAAAAAACAGCCGTCAGCCACAATGTATGGAGTGGAATATTTTTCCTAGAAAATCCCTTTAATGTCAAGAATGGCTCAGCTGAGTGACTTGTTTTTGAACACTTATACAGGGTTATATTTTACAGATACGTTTATTGAAAGGGGCTATTTACAGTTAGGGCCAGAAATATTTGGACAGTGACACAAGTTTTGTTATTTTAGCTGTTTACAAAAACATGTTCAGAAATACAATTATATATATATGATATGGGCTGAAAGTGCACACTCCCAGCTGCAATATGAGAGTTTCCACATCCAAATCGGAGAAAGGGTTTAGGAATCATAGCTCTGTAATGCATAGCCTGCTCTTTTTCAAGGGACCAAAAGTAATTGGACAATGGACTCTGAGGGCTGCAATTAACTCAGAAGGCGTCTCCCTCATTAACCTGTAATCAATTAAGTAGTTAAAAGGTCTGGGGTTGATTCCAGGTGTGTGGTTTTGGATTTGGAAGCTGTTGCTGTGACCAGACAACATGCGGTCAAAGGAACTCTCAATTGAGGTGAAGCAGAACATCCTGAGGCTGAAAAAAAAGAAAAAATCCATCAGAGAGATAGCAGACATGCTTGGAGTAGCAAAATCAACAGTCGGGTACATTCTGAGAAAAAAGGAATTCACTGGTGAGCTTGGGAACTCAAAAAGGCCTGGGCATCCACGGAAGACAACGGTGGTGGATGATCGCCGCATACTTTCTTTGGTGAAGAAGAACCCGTTCACAACATCAACTGAAGTCCAGAAAACTCTCAGGGAAGTAGGTGTATCTGTCTCTAAGTCAACAGTAAAGAGAAGACTCCATGAAAGTAAATACAAAGGGTTCACATCTAGATGCAAACCATTCATCAATTCCAAAAATAGACAGGCCAGAGTTAAATTTGCCGAAAAACACCTCAAGAAGCCAGCCCAGTTCTGGAAAAGTATTCTATGGACAGATGAGACAAAGATCAAACTGTACCAGAATGATGGGAAGAAAAAAGTTTGGAGAAGAAAGGGAACGGCACATGATCCAAGGCACACCACATCCTCTGTAAAACATGGTGGAGGCAACGTGATGGCATGGGCATGCATGGCTTTCAATGGCACTGGGTCACTTGTGTTTATTGATGACATAACAGCAGACAAGAGTAGCCGGATGAATTCTGAAGTGTACCGGGATATACTTTCAGCCCAGATTCAGCCAAATGCTGCAAAGTTGATCGGACGGCGCTTCACAGTACAGATGGACAATGACCCCAAGCATACAGCCAAAGCTACCCAGGAGTTCATGAGTGCAAAAAAGTGGAACATTCTGCAATGGCCAAGTCAATCACCAGATCTTAACCCAATTGAGCATGGATTTCACTTGCTCAAATCCAGACTTCAGACGGAAAGACCCACAAACAAGCAAGACCTGAAGGCTGCGGCTGTAAAGGCCTGGCAAAGCATTAAGAAGGAGGAAACCCAGCGTTTGGTGATGTCCATGGGTTCCAGACTTAAGGCAGTGATTGCCTCCAAAGGATTCGCAACAAAATATTGAAAAAAAAATATTTTGTTTTGGGTTATGTTTATTTGTCCAATTACTTTTGAGCTCCTAAAATGTGGAGTGTTTGTAAAGAAATGTGTACAATTCCTACATTTTCTATCAGATATTTTTGTTCAACCCTTTAAATTAAACGTTACAATCTGCACTTGAATTCTGCTGTAGAGGCTTCATTTCAAATCCAATGCGGTGGCATGCAGAGCCCAACTCGCGAAAATTGTGTTACTGTCCAAATATTTCTGGCCCTAACTGTAAATGTGCAAATTTATATTTTAGTTGGTGCCTGTGAAATTCTTTACCTAACCTTTTTTGGGGGATTTTTTTTCTTTTTGCATGAATTGGCCCCATAATAAGACCTTGATCTGTGAATTAAGCTGTGCTCCATGTGTGTTGGGGTACTTTTACACCAGGTGTTTAGTGCCCGACAATCTTCCCAACAACTATCATTCCTGTGCTTTCGCACAGGAATCATAACCGTTCTGAATAGAGGCGGAGTGCCGTGGGGATTTCTTCCATCGCTCACCGCCTTGATGGTGAACAGGCAGTCGTGCAGAGATGAACTGCCTGTTTACACTGAGTGAGAAGTTGCTTGTTAAGGCCCTTTTATACAGGCCAACAGTCTTTTAAAACAACTGCACAAGCACTGGCCTCACCCCTAAGGTCGTTGGTGCTTGTGCAGAGCATTGAAACTGAAAAACTTGCCGCTGGCTTGTCGTCCGCTTCTCGCTCAGCTTCACATCCTATGCAAATCTGGCTGTGTGCAGCCAACCTAAGGCTCTGTGCACATCTGCATCATGGTTTCTGTTAAACACCCAACCAATGACTGTTTCATCACACCTGATGGACCCCCTTAACGTATAATGGGCTCTATTGGGTTCTGTCACGCCGTCCAAGGATTGACCATGAAAGCTAGTGCTGCATGCCTCCAATGTGATGGACCTGACACCGTAGTCTGTGAATGGAGCCGCAGACACAGATATGAACACAGCCTAATGCATTGTGGCTGGTTGAATATCATTACTGAGGAAATGAGAGAAAGAAACTGCAACATCTGGAGAACATGAGCAGAGAAAATTCAAGTTTAGTAGATTTGTGGATCATATTAAATTGGTTAATGTATAGAATTTGCCTCACTAGCAGTTTGGATGGTGCAATTATGTCTCCGTTTTCAAATAAGCTTTTGATTGGACAACAGATCTGTTTGACAAGTAATTTCTGTATCCGATCTGTGGTAATTACTGCACTACGATATGATAACGGCAAGTGAGCTCCAAATTGAGCGTTATATAAATGGCTCACATGTGACATTAATTTACAGCTTGGGTAAATGTCACCATTTTGGCGTGCACTAAGAACTCTTATACTTTGATTTATTAGACATAATGTACCTCCAGCCATAATAAACACATTATAGGAAATTATATCCTGCATGTGATATGTGGTTTTTCAGAGCAGACCTTAAATTGAGGGAGACGTTAAATAAAAAATATCCTATAAATGACAAGTGCGCTAACCCGTCCTTTTTGTACGTCTGGACTCCTTCTCAAGTGTTTATAATGTTGACTTTTTTTTTATTCTCTCCATAATGGAATCGATAAGTTGCAGTCGGTTGCACTTCTTCTATTCTGCTGCGTTTCTTTTATTTTTGTATTGATATGTGATATTTTTTTATCGCTCTGTCTTCTGCCATTTGTTCATATTTAATCAATTTCACTATTCATTTTTATGGAGTGATGTGACTACGTTTTTCTATCACTAATTGTTGCCTTTTAACCTAGTTTTATTTCCCTCATCGAAATAGGTTCATAATTCTGTGCTCGCTAAAGGGAGAACTGCTTTTATCTATCCATAGGATAGGTGATAAAAGTCTAATCTGCTCCTCACTGTGGGAGGTGTAGTGAGGAGGGGGCGCACAGGAGCCCCTTTCTCCAAATCGGTGGGAGCCTTGACCATGATATCCCCTATGGGTAGGTGATAAAAGTTGTTCTTGTTACTACCCCTTTTCACTTTATCATGTATTTCTAGAGGTCATTGCTCTATTCTCATAACATTCTATCTAATGTAGCAACCTTAAGGCCACCTGCACACTGGCGAGAGCGATATCAGGCCGTGAGTAATGGCCCGATATTGCTCCCGCAATCCATGGGAAACCTCTGGATGCGAGGCGTTTTCATGTGAAAATGGCCTTGCATCCCTGCGGGGGTTCCTTTCAGCTAATTGCGGCAGCAGCATCGGCCCCATTGAAAGTAATGGGAGAAGATCATGATCCTCTGGCACTGCTGTGACGGGATTCCTTCATCCCTGTGATGAGGTTACTCCCCACGGGGATGAAGGTATCCACTGCCACTGTGGATGCTGCCGCTGGCCCCATTGACAACAAGGTGAAGGCCCTTGATGTGACAGCATCCAGGGGTTTCACATCCTAGGAATCCCCTGCTGCAGCTGTCACAGCCGCAGCAGGAGATGGTGATCCTCTCTCATTGCTTTCAATGGGTGATATCGCAAAAAGAATGGGCATACTGCCCCCCCCCCCCCACCCCACACACACACACACACACACACACACACACACACACACACACACACACACACACACACACACACACACACACAGCATTGCTGGAGTGAGAACATCGCAAATGAGAATAAAACCACTGAAATTCATTTATTTTCATAATCATGCGTTTTCAATCACTCTCACATTGCACGAAAAACCTCATGATTGCCTCGCGAGTGGGAAGGAGCCCTTAGGGAGAGTTTACTGAAGTCAGATTTAAAGGAGGGAGGATTTCCAGGAGTTTAATGTAGATCATTGATTCCCAGACTCCAGTGCCGATAAACCCCAACAGATCATGACTTGGGGATCTCCTATAGCGTGGACACCTGTGGCATTTTCTGAGGCACTGACGATAATTGCATTACCTGTGTAGTACTATGGAAATCCTGAAAACATGACCTGTTGAGGAGGTCGGTAGGACTGGTCTTTGGTAAACCCTGATATTGATATCTTTTTTTTTTTTTTTTTTTTTTTTGAGAATCCCTAGCATTGGTGGCAGTGGGGGACAGATATAAAAAGAAAACAAAATACTCCCCTCCCACTACGCAGTGCTCTCCCGCCCCCACTCGCTGCGCTCCTCTCTCCTGTATACAAGCGCTGCAATGGTCATGTGGGTTGTTTACCCATGTGATCGCTGCAGCCAATAGGAGGCTAGACAAGGACATCAATGAAGTCCCGTAAACCTGCTGTCGGGCTTCTATATTAGGAGCCCATGTAACTGGTATATGGTACGTCGCCAGGTCCTCTGGCCGAGTGAGATCACTTGTCGGATGCCTTGGCGCTGGACGGCCGAAGTGGTGGTCCGGCTCTATGGTAAGTATATTGATTTCCTATAGATTTAGGCATGTGGGGCCCAAACTATACAAAAGCAATAATTTCAAAAATGCCTTTAAAATGGGCCATGAATATGAAGTCACTGGGGTTTCAACTCGCAGTACCCCGGCTGATCAGCTGATGGAAGGTGCGCTAGTGCCCAGGCGAGTACTGGGGCCTGTTCATAATTTACCAGGCACAGCTCCATACATTTTGTTGCAGGCACCGCCGCTAAAAATTGTGGAGTTGTCTGGTAAACAGAGACTGCACTGCTTGCGTAGGCACCACGGCCCTTTCAATCAGCTGATTAATAGGGGTGTTGGATGTCGGAGCCCCACTGATCTGATGATAATGATGACCTATTCAGTGGATGGGTCATTGGTATTGATGCCCTGGAAACCCCCCTTAAACCGGTCCCTACAGAACTCCTTGGAATATTAAATCTCTATGCAGTAAGCTTCTGAAAATTGTGTCAGCAGGCTGCCAAAATGTTATCCTTTCAGTGTGTTGCTATACAGAGGATTTGGAGCTCTGTATCAGAAAAGCAGAACTAGAACCACATCAGTAACATAGTATGTAAGGCTCAACTGGATGGACATATGACTTTTTTTGGCTTTACATACTATTTCCCCCCTTCCCCAATCTTGATCCAAAGGAAGGAAAAAAATTCCTTCCCAACCCCAGTCTGTCAAATTCCTTCCCCACCCCGGATCAACAACCAGAATTTCTTGGATTACTAAAACAAACAAGAACTACATTTCTAGAACTGAAACTTGGGAAGATTGAGTTCTGTTAACGATCTCCACTCATCCTTCTAGAGCACGTTGGACTTTGAAAAGCACTGGTGCTATAAGGAGAATTCATCACCTCGCTGATCTTCCTCCACAGTCTCCACAATGGAGGAAAAGGAAGTCTTGCCTTCCATAAACATTGGCTCTGTGTGGCTTTACACCATTGGAACATTGGTGAACATATGGGTACAGTAGGTCCGACAGGAGTCTATGGGTTCCCTATTCCGACTTAATAATTTCTGCTAGTCTGTGCTCACTGCACAAACCTGTTAGAGCAACAGATGGTGGTTATTAAACTATGTGTATCACAGTCAGGTCCGTGTACTATGTAGTTCAGAGAAATGGTTAACTGCAGAATGACTCTAGTGTAGAACAGGATACAAACAGATGGATATTCTTTGATTTCCTTGAACACTTGTCTGAAACATTACTACTATATTTGACCATGAGAAGAGAATAATGATTTCTGTAGTTGCACTGTACAGGTACTTGAGGAAATATCTGAAGCATTTCTTTAGATGGTGGCAGAAGGAGTTTCGGAATTGTTAATGATGAATGCCACTTATGGGTTGTGAGTACAGCGTTGGTACAATATTGTGGAGCCATCTCAGATGGCATTTCCTTCTCTGCTTTCAGCGGAATGCTAGTATAGCTATGAGCTATACTGTTTGGTTGTTAGTGATGAGCGGTTAGTGGAATAATCTGCTTGTGTCAGTATTGGGCCGATTTCATGAACATGAACATTGGGAAGGTTGATTTAGACTCCGATTAAAGTTAATGGGAGTAGAAATAGGGCTCACTAACTTGTTTCCATGAAGGTCCCCATTGCAGCCAAACCCCTTGAAATTGCATGGGCCCACAGCCACACATCTGGTGTTGTGCTCCTCCCAAAAATTGTTCAAATGGTGTACACTAATGTAGGTGTCAAACATAGCACAGGGGTGTCGCAGAAAGCAAAATGATGCCCACATAGGGTCTCCTGACCTAGATCAAAACTTGCGGCAAAGCAGACAGCTGGTGCGCTGCTTGTTTTAAAAGCAATGACATAAATTTTTACAAGGAGAAATTCTACTGGGTGAACAAAACACTCAAGCACGGGTCTGCTCCAAGGAACAGCTGCAGAGCTACCAAAAATTTGCTATACAAGGCAACAGGTGTGCTGCTGGTTTTAAAAGCAGTGTCATACATTTTGCAAAGAACAAATTCTACCAGGTGAGGGGGAACAGCCGAGCACAGGCCTTCTCCAAGAAAAATATTGAGCTACAGCTGCTTCTTGCACTTGAGAAAACATTTGTTTTGGGAGAAGGAGGAGGAAATGTGGCAGAAGCAGGAGAGCAGCAGCACCACCAGCAGCAATTGCACCTTGAGGACAGGGTGTGCTGCTTGTAAAAACAAGAGCTGTAGCTCCATATTTACATGATGATTATTTTTTTTTCATTTAGGAGGAAGTAGGAGGAGAAAACATGGCAGAGGCATGAGGAGGAGAGCACCAGTACTTTGAGGGCACAGTGTGGTCTTTGATATAAATCTATGCTTGGTCATATGTGATTGAAAATTACCAGCATGTATGTGGAGAGGCGGATGGCAAAGTCAGTTACCGCACCCCCAGCTGTGCTGAACAACCTTTCTGATAGCACACTGGCAGCGGGGACAGTGGTTGGCTGCTGACTTGGGTCACTGGTATATGGGCTAGATCTCAATGTCTGAAGGTGGTGGTGATGTGGCGGCTGAAAATCTGCTCTATAGCCTGTCTCTGCACGTAACTGCCTCTTTCCCCAGTGGTTACTGTATGAACATGGAGATGGAGCAGGATGAGACTGACTCTTTGCCCGCTGGCCCAGGTGGGCTCTCTACTCTTCTGTCATCAGCTGTAGTTTCAAAGAATGCCCAGGCTGTAGAAGTCCTGTGAGGAGACATAGCTGTGGGCCTGTGACTAGTAGTAGCTAAGGGTGGGTGGCACTGCCCTCTTCTGCAACATCCTACTCAGTGCCTTGGCATGGTTCTGGCCCGCAATGTCCGCCACCCCCCACCTGCAAGCTGCTTTCAGGTCTCTCAGTGCCCGTGCATGTTGGGTCAAGCACCTCATCATCTTTCACCTGCTCTTTGTCATCCTTCTGCTCCTGAATGGACTGTCACAGTGAGCATCGGGAGCTGGCAGCTCCGTTTCCACAGCCCCATTACTACACATTGACTATGGAGGGCTGACCATATGCAGTGATTCGGTGCTGGTGTATCTTGACGCCACCGGAAGGTAGGGGCTGACCTGGCATTGTTGCAGTTAAAGGGGTTGTCCCGCGCCGAAACGTTTTTTTTTTTTTTTCAATAGCCCCCCTGTTCGGCGCGAGACAAACCCGATGCATGTGTTGAAAAAAAAAACCGGATAGTACTTACCCGAATCCCCGCGCTCTGGTGACTTCTTACTTACCTTGTAAAGATGGCCGCCGGGATCTTCACCCTCGGTGGACCGCAGGGCTTCTGTGCGGTCCATTGCCGATTCCAGCCTCCTGATTGGCTGGAATCGGCACACGTGACGGGGCGGAGCTACGAGGAGCCGCTCTCCGGCACGAGCGGCCCCATTCAGAAGAAAGAAGACCGGACTGCGCAAGCGCGTCTAATCGGGCAATTAGACGCTGAAAATTAGACGGCACCATGGAGACGAGGACACTAGCAACGGAACAGGTAAGTGAATAACTTCTGTATGGCTCATAATTAATGCACAATGTACATTACAAAGTGCAATAATATGGCCATACAGAAGTGTATACCCCAACTTTGTTTCGCGGGACAACCCCTTTAATGCCCCTTGTTGAGCCCCTAGCTTCCCACTGGCTGTGTGTGGTGCGCTGCACGGTAGCATCAAGATACTACATTGCCGACAGCAAGGACCACTGACCGTGGGGGGGGCATGAGGGAGGTTGGCGGGTGGCACATTTGACTTAAAGTGCTGTGTCCCCGCTGTCACTGTTCAGAGGCTGCAGTACTTCCCTGCCGGCCTGGCATGTCCGCTAGCGGCGGATCGGCTCGCACAGTCCCCGGCCTCCCCTCTGCGCTAACTGCTTTCTCCGTGCAGCTCCCCGCCCCTCTCCAATGAGATACAGCGTTCATCGTGCAGTTTAAACAGTGGCCGTTCAATAGCAAATGGCCGCTGTGTATCTCAACGGAGAGGGGTGGGGGAGCGAGAGGAGAGAAGTCTCCTGCACTGCCCCGTCCCCCTGCTGGCTGCTCTGTGACCAAGCCAACTGTGCTAGCTCCCTGCAGGAGCACGGGAGCGCAGAGATGCAGGTACGAGTTTCGGGCATCGTTTGCCCGAAACTCGTCCAGTTTAAATGGGCCTTTAGTTCATGCCAGAAATCCAGTTAGACAAGTGTGTAGAGATGTGCCAGATTTACAATGCACCAAATTTATTGAAGGGACTCATGGTGTTTTTTTTTTTTCAACCTGTCTTTTGTGTGACTTTACACTGACTAATTAATTATTAGGGTCTGTTGAGACCACATTTCAGGATCTCTGTGTTCTCTCTGAATCCTAGGCTTTCAGTTGTTGTAGACCACTTTGGTCTCACTTTTAAGCAGGTTTACTTTACTTTTCTCCCTGGCATTCAGGTTGAACAAAATAGTGCAGGCGACTATGCCTTTTCTGTCCGACACAAACTGCAGAAAGAAAGTCTCCTCAAATAGTGGTCTCGGATTGGTTAATGAAAGCTTACGAGTCTTTCTTGGGCTTTTGTTTGATTCCAGCATTTGGGGATTCGGGCTGAGCACCACAATGGAGCCAGAGATGCTCTCTGAACAGACCCTTGGGACAGATTAAGGCCTCATGTCCACAGGCGGATGGGATTTCTAGTATCCGCGTGGGTTACCCATGCATAAGATCCGCGGTTCTGGCCGCCCACAGGGAAGCATAGGCGTCCGCACTTCAATTTACACATGCAGATTTGTTTCCCGGATTTCGTATGCGGAAAACAAATCGCAGCATGCTCCATTTTAGTGCAAATTCCGTGCGGACAGCTTCCATTGAACTCGATGGAAGCCGTCCGACTACCGCTCTGTCCGCAATTGACTTTGCAGACAGGCTGTGGATTCCGCAGGAAAGTAAGAGCTTTTTAAAAAAAAAAAAAAAAAAAAAAAAAAGAAACAAATGTACTGCGTCTGTGCGCTGGCCGTCCCTTCCGCACATATCCGCAGTACAGAGAAAAGACAGGTACACAGGGTCCTCAGCCACCGGCAGGGTCGGGTTCTGCTGCAGGCTCCCGCATGCAGAATCCGACCTGACCAGGGACATGAGGACTTACTATTCTTCTCTATTGATTTAAAATCAAAAATTACATTTAACTCGGGCTTAAATAGAGCTTACAGGAGTTACAGAGAACCAGACAAATATGGCTTTCTTCTAGAAACCGCAGCACACCTGCCTATAGGTTGTGTGCGGTATTACTGCTCATCGCCATTGAAGGAAGTGAGTGGAGCTGAGCTGCAATGTACGGTATATAGATTGTGGACAGATGTGACGCTGTTTCTGCAAGAAAGCAGCCGTGTTTCTCTAATCTTCTACAACTTTTTTAACGGTACCTACCTAAAAGTGTGCCACATTCACACGTCCTCTAGCATACATGGCATTCTGGATAAATGGCTAGTGTTGTAATGAGTTCATCAGGCACTCGGACTAGTTTCCAGCTGTAGCTGGTTTGTTTCTATCGCTACTGAAGCATTAAGATTTATTTCTTTTGCTTTCTATTACATTCTACATGGCAGAGAAACATAGAAAATAAGGAAATTACAAAGTTGCAGTATTCTCACATAAAACTAGAAAGTTCTTTTTAGCCCTATGATTCTGATGACTGGCGTTCTTTGTAGTCAGTCGGGTTTCTTCTTCTTCTTTTATGTTCTGCCTCTAATTATCAGTTTGGAAGGTCTGTGGTATTCTGACTACTATGCGCAAGAGCCTTTTAATCATTTGTTTTTAGAATGTGATTTAGTAGGTGTCTGATGCAATAGAAATGGTGTATCTGCTAATAAAGGAAATAGTCTTTCTAGATGACCGGTCTCCGTTTTTAAGTGGATTGATATGGGCTTCTTAAAGGGTTTCTCCACTAATTTTAAAATAGGCTTAGAAAGCTCAGACTTCATAATATGTATTCAGACTTCTTATGTGCTGAAAATGCAGATTTTACATTACGAGCGCATTTATTCCAGCGCTTACGAAAGTAGACGGGGGGGGGGGGGTGTAGAGGCCGGGATTCTCCAACCACCTCTTCGACTCAAGATTGTGAATTTGCAAACTAGGGTGCGCAACATTAAAAGTAATGTTTTATGGTGAAGCTACAAGGTTGCTTGTATACAAAAAGTGTGACTTGCATATACCTAAAACGAAAAAAAGGTTTGGTACGGTGCAAAGTGTGATTGTTCTCAGTGAGAGAAACCAAGTAATCTTGTAGATATGATAACTTTTAATGGCTAACAAAAATACATGATGTTATAGCAAGCTTTCAGATCTTCTATCGATTCTTCCACAGGCTAAAATGTGACTGGTTTGGATCGGCACACATATAATATACACATGCAGAAAGGACACCCGTCTTGATAGAAATACAAATGTTCACAGCCTAAAATTTCTGTGTGTACCTAGCGCAATTGATTAAGATTGAATGGCATTGTGTAATGTTTAGAGTGAAGCAGAAATATTAAATAAGTGTGTCTCTGTAATACAGGACAGATGCTACAGATGGCCAAGAGATGAGGATTCTGGACAGCGGACCTCCCTCTATTGGTTTTTTAATTGTCAACAACACTCTTATATGAAGACCCACCACAAACCATGTAATGCCTTTAGAGATGAGCGAGCACGCTCATTTAAGGCTGATGCTCGAGTGAGCATCAGTCTTCTAGAGTAACTGATTACTCGACTGAGCAAATGCGGGGGTTGGCGGGGTGAGTGGGGGGGGGGGCGCATTTGCTCAGATGAGTAATCAGTTACTCAAGAAGACTGATGCTCACTCGAGCACCAGCCTTAAACGAGCGTGCTCGCTCATCTCTAAATCCTTTATTTTACCCATGGTGGTCCTCCAGGGGAAAGCAACACTTGCTTCCTTTTGAAATTACAGCTGCATTCTGGACTTGCTAGCTGTGGGACACCCTGTGACTACTTTATTTGTTACATGGGTCTGCTGAAAAAATAAAGATTATAAAAACCTGATAACTCTTTGAAGGGTACTTTTGTTCTTTCTCTATTCCTTGACATGGTGTTAGAACTGTGGTCATTTTGATTATTTTGCTGAACTTTATGAATTTATCAAGGAATAGATGTCCAAAATCATAGAAATTTTCATTTTCTATTCTACCTGTTCTAACACGTTTTGTTTGTTTACTAACATTTTAAATATCTTTTTAATTTTTCCTGTTTTTTTTATAGTGCTGGCCCAAAGGGAGACAACATATATGAATGGAGGTCGACTATTCTGGGACCACCAGGATCTGTATATGAAGGAGGAGTGTTTTTTTTGGATATCACTTTTTCTTCTGATTATCCATTCAAGCCACCAAAGGTAAACAAAGACCGTGAAGGGGAAACTGTCCCCAGGTTTATGCTGTCCTGATTCCACCAATTGGTGTATTGTATTTTTCCTTGCAATAGTTTTCATAAAATCTCTGTTGATCAGCTGCAGCGTGAGCCAAGTGCTGAATCCTCGTATTCATCGGTGGTGGTGGGGGGTGGGGGGCTCCCCTGCCAACCGATGGCTGATTGACTGACTGCCTGCCTTCTCCCTATGCAAAGTAAAGGAAGAAGGCAATCAGTGGCAGGGGGAGTTGGCAGGTCAGGAATATTGAGGACTCCATATGCACAACATTGAGGCTGTTTCCACATGGGCAGTTTTTTTCTCTCCTTTTGTTTGTTCTGTGCAAGTCCTGTTTGATTCTGAAGTGATTCATTCACACAAGTGATTTTTCTCTCTGACCAATAAGCAGAGTTAGAAAAATCACTGGATGTCTTATTTTTATGCGATTCTTCACTAAGAATCACCCATTATTTTCTATGGGAGGTTAAAAAATGGGGGGTGGAACAAAACACATCACTTACTATCCGATTTGCATGCGATTGTTAATGTATGTTACTTTGGGGAATACATAAGAAAATTGGGAAGTACAGGGCAGTGAAAAATTCATGAAAATCACAAACGCATTACAAACCCACGAAAATCGCATCACTACAAAAATCGCACTTGCCTGTGTACAACCTTAACCCCTTAATGACGCGCCCCCTTTTTTTTCCATTTTCGTTTTTTTTCTCCCCTTCGTAACTCCTTTAGTTATCCATCGCCGTCGCTGTAGGAGGGCTTGTTTTTTGCGGGACGAGTTGCATTTTTAAATGGTACTATATACTGTACCATATAATGTACTGAAAAACTTTTGAACCATTCTAAGTGGAGTAAAATGAAAAAAAAAATAAAATAACTACATTCCGGCATCTTTCGGTGTGTCTTGTTTCTACGGCGCACAAATTGCAACAAAAATGACAACTTTTTTTCTATGGGTCAGTATGATTGCTACGATACCAAACTTGTGTAGGTTCTACAGATGAGCGAGCATACTTGCTAAGGACAATTACCCGAGCGAGCATTGTCCTTAGTGAGTACCTGCCCGCTCGGAAGAAAAGATTCGGGTGCCGGTGGGGGGGACGGCGGGGGGAGAGCAGGGAGGAACGGAGGGGAGATCTCTCTCTCCCTCTCTCCCCCCTGCAACTCACCGCTCACCCGCACCGGCACCCCGACTCTTTTCTTCCGAGCGGGCAGGTACTCGAATAAGGCACTACTCGCTCGAGTAATTGTCCTTAGCGAGTATGCTCGCTCATCTCTAGTAGGTTCTTTTTCTACGGTACTACTTTTTTTTTTCCAAAGACATTAAATTTTTTTTTAAATTATTTTCTGCCGCCATCTTCTGTGCGCAATGACTTTTTTATTTTTCCGTCTATGTAGTTGTGCGATGGCTCATTTTTTGCGGGATGTCATGTAGTTTCTGTTATTACCAATTCAAAATACAGACGATTTTTGATCGCTTTTTATCGCATTTTTTCTGGGAGACGGTAACTGAAAGTGCATTTCTGGCGTTCTTTATTTTTTTTTTCGGACGACATTCACCGCGCGGGGAAAATAATGCGCTACTTTGATAGATTGGACTTTCACGGACGCAGTGATACCAAATATGTATTTTTATTTTAATTATTTAGATTTATTTATTATAGATCTGGCAAAAGGGGGGGACATTTAAACCTGCAGTATGATGTAATGCTATAGCATTAAGTCACACTGCTTTTTGACAGGCAGTCTATCAAGCCACCCCATGGGGATGGCTTGATAGGCAGTCTCCTTAGGCAGCCCTTTCAGAAGGCCCCCTGCCTGCCATGACACCTGCACAGCTCCCCCGATCTCACCGCGGGTAGAACGTACGGGACCCCCAAATATTGTTCGGGGGATATTAATGCCGCTGTCAGAATTTACAGCGGCATTTAAACAGTTAATAGCCACAATCTGACACGCGGCTGATTGCCGCTATTGCCCGCGGGTGTCAGCTGCAGGGCGACCTCTCTTCATACATACCCCGACGCTCCAGGACATAAATATACGTCCTTAAAGGAGATGTCCCGAGGCAGCAAGTGGGTCTATACACTTCTGTATGGCCATAATAATGCACTTTGTAATATACATTGTGCATTAATTATGAGCCATACAGAAGTTATAAAAAGTTTTTTACTTACCTGCTCCGTTGCTAGCGTCCTCGTCTCCATGGTGCCGACTAATTTTTGGCCTCCGATGGCCAAATTAGCCGCGCTTGCGCAGTCCGGGTCTTCAGCAGTCTTCTATGGAGCCGCTCGTGCCAGAGAGCGGCTCCGTGTAGCTCCGCCCCGTCACGTGCCGATTCCAGCCAATCAGGAGGCTGGAATCGGCAGTGGACCGCACAGAAGAGCTGCGGTCCACGAAGACAGAGGATCCCGGCGGCCATCTTCAGCAGGTGAGTATGAAGACGCCGGACCGCCGGGATTCAGGTAAGCGCTGTGCGGGTGGTTTTTTTAACCCCTGCATCGGGGTTGTCTCGCGCCGAACGGGGGGGGGGGTTGAAAAAAAAAAAAACCCGTTTCGGCGCGGGACATCTCCTTTAAGTGGAAAGGGGTTAAAGGAGTTCAGCACTTGGTTCACACGGTAGCTGATAAATGGTGATTTTTTTTTTTATTATTTTTTTTTTTTTTATTTTTTAGAAAAACTACTGCAAGACAAAAGTGCTGAAACGTGGGTCTATCAGTACTTACGCTGCCCCCTTATAGAACAGCATACATCTAGTGATCGATTTTTCGCAGAGTAAAGCTGTCTCCGTTTTTATGCAGAATTGAGCAGATCTGGCATTCATGGAGGTTGCAGTCAGTCTCTAGAGTGGTGTTGACACAGTTTGGATACCACTTCCTTTTAATTGTTCGGTTTGAAGCATGAGGCCACATTTCACTATGTTGCTTTTATACGAGATACTCATCTAACTTGGCTGTCGCCTGTGAGAACCGGCCAGAAACTTCAGAGTACTGCAGACTTCTGCACATCCCACCGGATCAGTAACGTGGAGGCGTGAGATTGTAATATGACTATTGATAGCAATACTAAATCTGACTCGGAGGAGACAAATATAAAGTTGCAAGACAAGAGCAGCCGTTTTAAATCTAGTGTGGCCAGAAATAAAATGCCATTAACTCTCCTTCTGCGTTACAGAAAAAAAATGTATTCCTACTATATATGGTATTATGAAACAATTTGAGCCATATTATTTTTTGGAAGACATATGAGTAGTAGTGTTTTTTTTTTTTTTTATAAGGGAAGACTAAGGTTTAGGTCAAGTTAATATTAGATTCCCTAAAATATAAAAATAACATTTCTTATCTGCTCGATGTTTTGCCAGTATCTGCTTATAAAGCTTTAAATTGGGATATCTACAAACGTGATAGTGACACAATGCAGGGGGGCTGTAGAGTGGCTGGAGGGGTACCAACTCTGACTTCAAAATAAAAATATATTACTGGATATTAAGGCTGAAGGTTGCCTTTTTACTGCAGTGAATTTTCTATTACTTATAACAAGTGTGGACAACTAGGAGTCGGACTTTTGGCTTGCCTACACCACAGGCCTAGTGCAAGAAGCCAAGGCATTTTTTTTTTTTTTCCTTTTTGTGCTATAAGATAAGTTGGCTGATGGGATTTTATTTCCAGCAGTTCAAGCAGAATAGTAATAGTAGCTGCTGCAGGGAAAATGTAGTATTTCATGGATGCCCTTCAAATGAATAGACATCCCTGTCATCCAGCAATGGGCCCAGTCCACCACAGGGAACCATTGATGCTACACAGCTCTATACCATTTACAGTGTTAATGCCGTCTCTTATTTCTCTAATCTGACATCCGTCACTTTATGTGGTAATACATTTTGAATGCTTTTACTTACTGGTACCTACACGATTCTGAGTTTGTTTTTTTTGTGACATATTGTAATTTGCTAGTGGTTAATTTCAACAATAAATTTTGGCTTTATTAAGAAAATCAAAACTTTTTTTTCCCTTGTGAGACAGCCAAACGAACTCAAATAATTGAAAAATTATTACAATAGAAAAGTAATGCAAATATAAATTTTTTTATTTATTTTATTTTTTTTAACGACTCCACAAAGTATAAGTTTTTAGCAGCACTGCACCCCCTCGAAGTATTTAAAATGGCATTTAGGAAGTTTATTAACCCTTTAGATGCTCCACAGAAATTAAAGAAAAAGCATGAAAAATTACAACTTTTCCATCTTTTATTTTTTTGTAGATTTTCAAATATTAAAACCATTTTTCTACATAACAGCAAGAGTTAGAGGAACAAAACTCAGAATTTATTACTTGGATTCTGCAATCTTTAGAAACGCCCATGTGTGGATGTAAACTGCTGTTTGGGCACATGGCGGGGCTCAGAAGGGAAGGCGTGCTATCTGGCTTCTGGAATGGAGGTTTTGCTGAAAACCCTTTTTTAGATGTCATGTTGTGTTTGCAGCCTTTAGGTATCGGTGCATTAACCCCACCCCCCATCCCCACATTCCCAAGAACTGACCCTATTTTAGAGACTAGACCCCTCAGGGAATTCATTGAGGGGTGTGGTGTTTTTGACTCCACAAGTACTTTTGTGAATTTAACTTTTTTTCTTTGATTTGAAAACTAAAAATCCCACTTTTTCCAGTATTATGTAGGTTTAGCCCCAAATTTTTTATTTTGCTCTGAGCATTAGGAGAAAAAGGCACCCCACGATGTTACCTAATTGTATGTGGACGTAAACCTCTGGGCACATGGCAGGGCTCCTAAGAGAAGGACTGGCATGTGACTTTATGTATAAGCTGTGTAGGGTATATCAGGGTAAATTCCAGCTGCTATATATTTAATAATAATTCGAGTAACCTGTTGGTGTTCAGTGGTTTCACTGCCTACCAATAAACTTGTCCATGAATAGCTTGCTGTGTGTATTTATTGCAGTAGTAATATAAAAGAAGTCAACTACCTGTATATGTGCTAACATACTACAGTGTAAAATCATAATTAGTATTTTTTCCCCCCTCCCAAGCATATTAACTGCAAAATATAGCAATTCTGCTGGAATCAAAAAATAACTGATTTAACATATACAGTATATGGAAAAAAAACAAAACCTAGACCAAAACTTAAAGAAAAAAAAGATCTTGCATGACCTTTCTATCCATCGGAGCCCACGTTTTTAGAATTTACGAATAAGTCATTAAATTTTAATTTCTATATCTGTGAAGGGTTTCTATCCATCGGTGATCACTTATATCATCCCCCTACCCTCTCCTGGAATTTCTACTATTTAACATTAGAATCAGATCCCATGATTCTCCAAAATCTAATGTCATGGCTATCCCTTACATCTACCCATCTCCCTTCCCATGTATTTAGGGAATGATGATTTATATTAATCTATTCTGAGTCTCCCCAGGCGGTCGGTGTCAGTCTGGTTATAGTACCAAGATGCATCTCTAAATGGCATCACACGCTATAATCTCGTCTGGGTCTAAAAATCTTTCAATAAAAACTTGCCACTTTGTGAAAAACCCTGGTGCTTGAGATTCTGCACACCCTTCTATTTCAAACCTCTCCATATTTATTAGATATTTTAGTTGCTGTACTATATCTTGAAGTGTCAGTGCCAGCTTGTTGCCAGTTTGACAAAAGGCAGCTTTTGCTTATTATATGGATGGTGTGAATTATTTTAGTGTGTTACCATAATTAGTAAAAGAATGAAACGCATAAGCCTGTAGCGTCAGTGGGCTAGTCACCCACCCCCCCCCCCCCCACCCCACCCCATCTCTCGCACCAGCGATTGGACCTGCTCCCAAAACCTTTGGATTTTAGTGCAATACCAAACACCATGTAGTAGATCAGATTTTGGTTGCAAGCATCTAGGGCATGCTTGTAGTCTGCCTGGGTTTCCAGGGTGCAGGGGAATGTTAAAGCCCTATATCACACCATGAATTATTTTAAAGCAGGTTTCCCACCACCTTTCGTTTGCTATAGCTCCTGCGGTTCCTTGAATGTTTTATACCTTGGCTTCTTATGGTGGAGGAGATGTTGAACCTTCCCAATACCCCTACTACGCCACTTTTCAAACATTTTATTTTCCCGGTGGCTAGGCGGTCTGCCATAATCTTTGCCATTAGCTTTAAATCACTGTTGATTAAGAAGATTAGTCGGTAGGTGGTCACGTCTGTGGGGTCTTTGCCCGGTTTGGGGAGTAGTTTAATGTGGGCTGTATTTATATGTGATGGAATAGAGGTCCCCTGCATGTAGCCATTGAATAGTGTTTCCAATAATAGTGTCATCTGATCTTTGAATATTTTAAAGAACTCTCCTGTATATCCATCTGGTCCCCGAAGCCTTGTTTTTTAGATTTGAAATGGCTCCCTGTATTTCTAGCTGTGATGTAGGGGCGTTTAAGAAGGAGCAATGTTCTTTATTCCATGAAGTGTGTGGTATATTTTGATGCAATCTTTTATGTACAGGCCGGGTTACGTGGGGCACGTTTTACAATGATAAAGGGCGCCCTTCCTTATCCCTCGTTTGTAGTAGATTCTGCACCTTTTTTTTAAGGTCCTTTCCTCCTTGCCTGTAAACAGAAGGTTCCCACAAAATTCAGCTACATGGCATTCCGCAATCAAAGTAATCTTCAAATGGGTTGTCAGTTTTTGGTCTTCTGCTTATGATCTTGAGAAGATTTGCTTTATTTTGCAGGATTAAGAACTGCTGAATTAAAGGAATTTCACTGAACTTTTTTTCTAATTCCGTTTTTAAAGGGGTTCTTAGTTTGAGCAAGCACAATTTTTTTTTTTCTTTTGAAGGGTCCCATAATGACAAGCTGATCACAAAGTGTCCCCCTATTGGAATCCCCAATAATCAGATGTAATCTGTAGCCTCACAGTTTCAAGAAGTGCCATCATAGGAGAAAATTGGGCATTACACAGTGCACACTCAGTGGGATGTCCGTATAATACCAGGCGAGTCCTCCAGAGCAAGAGACTCTTCGGAACCGCTCTCCTATCTGGCTAAGAGACAAAGATCCTGAACAGAGGAAACCCCTCTATTAACTCAGAATTCTCTGACCACATATGGGAAAGGAGATTACTAGAGATGAGCGAGCACCAAAATGCTCGGGTGCTCGTTACTCGGGGCGAAATTTTCGCGATGCTCGAGGGTTCGTTTCGAGTAACGAACCCCATTGAAGTCAATGGGCGACCCGAGCATTTTTGTATATCGCCGATGCTCGCTAAGGTTTCCATTTTGTGAAAATCTGGGCAATTCAGGAAAGTGATGGGAACGACACGGCAACGGATAGGGCAGGCGAGGGGCTACATGTTGGGCTGCATCTCAAGTTCCCAGGCCCCACTATTAAGCCACAATAGCGGCAAGAGTGCCCCCCCCCCCTCCCAACAATTTTTACTTCTGAAAAGCCCTCATTAGCAATGCATACCTTAGCTAAGCACCACACTACCTCCAACAAAGCACAATCACTGCCTGCATGACACTCCGCTGCCACTTCTAAGTTACATGCTGCCCAACCCCCCCCCCCCCCTGCACGACCCAGTGTCCACAGCGCACACCAAAGTGTCCCTGCGCAGCCTTCAGCTGCCCTCATGCCACACCACCCTCATGTCTATTTATAAGTGTGTCTGCCATCAGGAGGAACCGCAGGCACACGCTGCAGAGGGTTGGCACGGCTAGGCAGCGACCCTCTTTTTAAAAGGGGCGGGGCGATAGCCCACAATGCTGTACAGAAGCAATGAGAAATATAATTCTGTGCCACCGCCATCAGGAGCTGCACACGTGGGCATAGCAATGGGGAACCTATGTGCCACACACTATTCATTCTGTCAAGGTGTCTGCATGCCCCAGTCAGACCGCGGTTTTTTATAAATAGTCACAGGCAGGTACAACTCCGCAATGGGAATTCCGTGTGCCCCCACAGCATGGGTGGCTCCCTGGAACCCACCAGCTGTACATAAATGTATCCCATTGCAGTGCCCTGGACAGCAGAGCTAACGTCAGATTAAATGCAGGTGGGCTTCGGCCCACACTGCATGCCCCAACCTGACCGGGGTTTTTAATTCATAGACACAGGCAGGTACAACTCCCTATTGTGAAGTCCCTGTGGACCCACAGCATGGGTGGCTCCCTGGAACCCACCAAATATATCCCATTGCAGTGCCCATCACAGCTGAGGTAATGTCATGTTTAATGCAGGTGGGCTTCGGCCCACACTGCATGCCCCAGTCAGACTGGGGTTCTTTACAAGTGGACACATGCAGTTACAACTCCGTGTGGACCGACAGCATGGGTGGCTCCCTGGAACCCACCGGCGGTACATAAATATATCCCATTGCGGTGCCCAGCACAGCTGATGTAACGTCAGCTTTAATGCAGGTGGGCAAAAAATTGGATTACACTGTAGGCGAGGGCCCCAAAAAATTGGTGTACCAACAGTACTAATGTACGTCAGAAAAATTGCCCATGCCCAACCAAGAGGGCAGGTGAAACCCATTAATCGCTTTGGTTAATGTGGCTTAATTTGTAACTAGGCCTGGAGGCAGCCCAGTTAAAATAAAAATTGGTTCAGGTGCAAGTTTATAAAAATTGTTTACAAAAATTATATGACTGAGCCTTGTGGGCCTAAGAAAAATTGCCTGTTCGGCGTGATTACGTGAGGTTTCAGGAGGAGGAGCAGGAGGAGGAGGATGAATATTATACACAGATTGATGAAGCTAAAAGGTCCCCGTTTTTGATGGTGATAGAGAACAATGCTTCCATCCGTGGGTGCAGCCTACGTATTGTTTAGGTATCGCTGCTGTCCGCTGGTGGAGAAGAGAAGTCTGGGGAAATCCAGGCTTTGTTCATCTTGATGAGTGTAAGCCTGTCGGCACTGTCGGTTGACAGGCGGGTACGCTTATCTGTGATGATTCCCCCAGCCGCACTAAACACCCTCTCTGACAAGACGCTAGCCGCAGGACAAGCAAGCACCTCCAGGGCATACAGCGCGAGTTCACGCCACGTGTCCAGCTTCGACACCCAGTAGTTGTAGGGGGCAGAGGCGTCACGGAGGACGGTCGTGCGAGCTACGTACTCCCTCACCATCCTTTTACAGTGCTCCCGCCGACTCAGCCTTGACTGGGGAGCGGTGACACAGTCTTGCTGGGGAGCCAGAAAGCTGTCAAAGGCCTTAGAGAGTGTTCCCCTGCCTGTACTGTACATGCTGCCTGATCTCCGCGCCTCCCCTGCTACCTGGCCCTTGGAACTGCGCGTTCGGCCACTAGCGCTGTCGTATGGGAATTTTACCATCAGTTTGTCCGCCAGGGTCCTGTGGTATAGCATCACTCTCGAACCCCTTTCCTCTTCGGGTATGAGAGTGGAAAGGTTCTCCTTATACCGTGGGTCGAGCAGTGTGCACACCCAGTAATCCGTAGTGGCCAGAATGCATGTAACGCGAGGGTCACGAGAAAGGCATCCTAACATGAAGTCAGCCATGTGTGCCAGGGTACCTGTACGCAACACATGGCTGTCTTCACTAGGAAGATCACTTTCAGGATCCTCCTCCTCCTCCTCTGGCCATACACGCTGAAAGGATGACAGGCAAGCAGCATGTGTACCCTCAGCAGCGGGCCAAGCTGTCTCTTCCCCCTCCTCCTCATGCTCCTCCCCCTCCTCCTCCTCCTGAACGCGCTGAGATATAGACAGGAGGGTGCTCTGACTATCCAGCGACATACTGTCTTCCCCCGCCTCTGTTTCCGAGCGCAAAGCGTCTGCCTTTATGCTTTGCAGGGAACTTCTCAAGAGGCATAGCAGAGGAATGGTGACGCTAATGATTGCAGCATCGCCGCTCACCATCTGGGTAGACTCCTCAAAGTTTCCAAGGACCTGGCAGATGTCTGCCAACCAGGCCCACTCTTCTGTAAAGAATTGAGGAGGCTGACTCCCACTGCGCCGCCCATGTTGGAGTTGGTATTCCACTATAGCTCTACGCTGCTCATAGAGCCTGGCCAACATGTGGAGCGTACAGTTCCACCGTGTGGGCACGTCGCACAGCAGTCGGTGCACTGGCAGATGAAACCGATGTTGCAGGGTGGCAGCGTCCGTGTGGGACTTGCGGAAATGTGCGCAGAGCCGGCGCACCTTTCCGAGCAGGTCTGACAAGCGTGGGTAGCTTTTCAAAAAGCGCTGAACCACCAAATGAAAGACGTGGGCCAGGCATGGCACGTGCGTGAGGCTGCAGAGCCGCCACCAGGTTACGGCCGTTGTCACACACGACCATGCCCGGTTGGAGGCTCAGCGGCGCAAGCCAGCGGTCGGTCTGCTCTGTCAGACCCTGCAGCAGTTCGTGGGCCGTGTGCCTCTTCTCTCCTAAGCTGAGTAGTTTCAGCACGGCCTGCTGACGCTTGCCCACCGCTGTGCTGCCACGCCGCGCGACACCGACTGCTGGCGACGTGCTGCTGCTGACACATCTTGATTGCGAGACAGAGGTTGCGTAGGAGGAGGAGGGTGGTTTAGTGGAGGAAGCATACACCGCCGCAGATACCACCACCGAGCTGGGGCCCGCAATTCTGGGGGTGGGTAGGACGTGAGCGGTCCCAGGCTCTGACTCTGTCCCAGCCTCCACTAAATTCACCCAATGTGCCGTCAGGGAGATATAGTGGCCCTGCCCGCCTGTGCTTGTCCACGTGTCCGTTGTTAAGTGGACCTTGGCAGTAACCGCGCTGGTGAGGGCACGTACAATGTTGCGGGAGACGTGGTCGTGCAGGGCTGGGACGGCACATCGGGAAAAGTAGTGGCGACTGGGAACTGAGTAGCGTCGGGCCGCCGCCGCCATCATCATACCTTTGAAAGCCTCCGTTTCCACAACCCTATACGGCAGCATCTCCAGGCTGATAAATTTGGCTATGTGCACGTTTAACGCTTGAGCGTGCGGGTGCGTGGCGGCGTACTTGCGCTTGCGCTCCAACACTTGCGCTAGCGACGGCTGGACTGTGCGCTGAGAGACATTGGTGGATGGGGCCGAGGTCAGCGGAGTTGAGGGTGTGGGTGCAGGCCAGGAGACGGTAGTGCCTGTGTCCTGAGAGGGGGGTTGGATCTCAGTGGCAGGTTGGGGCACAGGGGGAGAGGCAGTGGTGCAAACCGGAGGCAGTGAACGGCCTTCGTCCCACCTTGTGGGGTGCTTGGCCATCATATGTCTGCGCATGCTGGTGGTGGTGAGGCTGGTGGTGGTGGTGGCCCCCCGGCTGATCTTGGCGCGACAAAGGTTGCACACCACTGTTCGTCGGTCGTCTGCACTCAGTGAAAAACTGCCAGACCTTTGAGCACCTCGGCCTCTGCAGGGTGGCATGGGGCGAGGGGGCGCTTTGGAAAACAGTTGGTGGATTATTCGGTCTGGCCCTGCCTCTACCCCTGGCCACCGCACTGCCTCTTCAAACCTGCCCTGCTGCTGCACTTGCCTCCCCCTCTGAAGACCTGTGCTCAGTAGGCGTCGCAAACCAGGTGGGGTCAGTCACCTCATCGTCCTGCTGCTCTTCCTCCGAATCCTCTGTGCGCTCCTCCCTCAGACTTACTCCAATTACTACTACCTGAGTGATAGACAACTGTGTCTCATCGTCCTCCTTACCCACTGAAAGGTCTTGAGACAGTTGCCGGAAGTCCCCAGCCTCATCCCCCGGACCCCGGGAACTTTCCAAAGGTTGGGCATCGGTCACGACAAACTCCTCCAGTGGGAGAGAATTCGGAACCATTGCTGCCCATTCTGGGCAGGGGCCCGAGAACAGTTCCTGGGAGTCTGCCTGCTCCTCAGAATGTGTCATTGTAAAGGAGTGAGGAGGCTGGGAGGAAGGAGGAGCAGCAGCCAGAGGATTCAGAGTTGCAGCAGTGGACGGCGCAGAATTCTGGGTGGTCGATAGATTGCTGGATGCACTTTCTGCCATCCACGACAGGATCTGCTCACACTGCTCATTTTCTAATAAAGGTCTACCGCGTGGACCCATTAATTGTGAGATGAATGTGGGGACGCCAGAAACGTGCCTCTCTCCTAATCCCGCAGCAGTCGGCTGCGATACACCTGGATCAGGAGCTCGGCCTGTGCCCACACCCTGACTTGGGCCTCCGCGTCCTCAGCCGCGTCCACGTCCTCTAGGCCTACCCCTACCCCTCAGCATGCTGTATTACCAGTAGTGCAGAAACAGAATGCTGTAATTAAATGTGCCGCTTATTGGCCTGTGGTTGGAGGCTGACTTCGCTTACGGAACGCACAGCAGATCCAGGAAACAATTTTGCGCATGGCTGCTGTAACGCTTAGCTGCTTATTAATTAGGACTACTACCCCCAGCAGATAGATACTGTAGGCAGCGTATAATATTATGGATACTGTTTCCCTCTGGCGGGATGACGGCGCTGATGTAAACTGAAGACGGTCACAGGCAGCCCAAATATAGTATTTTTCCCCAGTTTTTTGGAAAAAGACCACTGCCTATAGAGCCTGAATATCTCTTTCCCTTCCTCACCAGTACTGGCCCTATACTCTGTACAATGACTGCAGACTGCGGACGCAATGCTCTGCACGGCCGATATACAAAAAAATAAAATTGTGCAACACTGCTAAAAGCAGCCTCAACAGTACTGCACATGGTCAGATGTGGCCCTAAGAAGGACTGTTGGGGTTCTTGAAGCCTAAAATAACTCCTAACGCTCTCCCTATAGCAGCTCCGGCACCAGCAGCACTGTCCCTGATCTCTGTCAGAATGCATCTGTGGCGAGCCGCGGGAGGGGCCGATTTATATACTCGGGTGACACCTGATCTCGCCAGCCAATCACTGCAGGGGGGTGGTATAGGGCTTGAACGTCGCAGGGAGAAGTTGTAATGCCTTCCCTGTCTTTCTATTGGCCAGAAAAGCGCGCTAACGTCTCAGAGGTGAAAGTAACCCGAACATCGCGTGGTGCTCGCCTCTAGTAACGAGCATCTCGAACACGCTAATACTCGAACGAGTATCAAGCTCGGACGAGTGCGTTCGCTCATCTCTAGAGATTACTAAAACAACCCCTCTAATAGTTTATGACCTGGATGAGACATTCACTTGGGGTCCTTCCACACAGGCCAACCGTCACTTGATTTTTATGCCTGCAGAAACTGTGCGATGAATGATAAGCAAACAAATTGGCATTTGTCGATCAGTCCCCGGCAGCATTAACATTGAACGATTACTATCTAATTCTGTGATCCAGCGAGCATGTGATTGATTGATCATTTTATGTAAAACCTTCCAGGCTTTGTGTTCAGTAGTTCCTTGTGTTTGGTTGTTCCGTAATTTTCACTTTATGAAGCGTTCCTAAGAATTCCAGCATGTAGCTGAACAAAACACTCTAAAATGGGAGGTATGGTGGTATTATGGGACCGAAATAATCCTTACATATCATTTTGCTTGAATTTTAGGTCACATTCAGAACAAGAATCTATCACTGTAATATTAACAGCCAAGGAGTCATCTGCTTGGATATTCTGAAAGACAACTGGAGTCCAGCATTGACTATATCAAAAGTTTTGCTATCTATTTGTTCCCTCTTGACAGACTGCAACCCTGGTAAGTCATTGCACGGGAGCATTCAGACACCACATGAAAGTGGTACAATAATGCTTCAATCTGTTTTACACGGGCGGTTAATCAGACATGAACGTTGTTTTCCCATGTATTGACCCTTGTGAGTATGTCTGCGATCGGTGGGGAGATGTGCTACTGACTAGTGTAATCTGTCTGGTCATGTTCCCATTCTAGTGATCCTCTACTGCATGGAAATGGTGCCTAGCGCCGATCGGTGCTCATTAACATGTAGAATATCTACCTGTGCAAGAGCCTCTATACATCTGAGACTAGATAGATTGCAGAAGAGGTCACAGGAATTTCTATCCACTGCAACAGTACTTTGGGACTCTTTGATACACCGTCTGGTCTCTCCCACCTGGGCAGCAGGAGTCATGT
Organism: Eleutherodactylus coqui; assembly: GCF_035609145.1. NCBI lineage: Eukaryota > Metazoa > Chordata > Amphibia > Anura > Eleutherodactylidae > Eleutherodactylus > Eleutherodactylus coqui. The sequence continues at coordinate 65,829,369 of NC_089844.1, read as the reverse complement.
TCTCTTAACCCCCCCCCCCCCCCCAATAGTTTAGGAGGAGCGCTGTTAATTCTGCAGGAAAGGGACGTTCTAGTTTTGGATGAACGGGGCCTTTTCTACTTCAGGCAGTTGTAGCTCTGGTTCTAGTAGAGCTGTCAACATACTCTTGTCACCATTTTTAGGCAAAGAATAATGGCCTTAAAATTGCTCCAAAAGCATGTCAGTAGCACTTAAAGACCCATAGCTATATCCACTTGGAGTGGAGGCAGGAATATTGAATTTACAGCTGTCACTATTAGAGGTTTCCAGGGTTGGAAAAACCATGGCTGCGTTCTTCCCAACACAGCGCCACCCTTGTCCATAGGATTGTGTGTGCTATTGCAGCTCAGCTCTATTGAAGTGAAAGGAAGCTGCGCTACAATTCCAGATGCAACACATTGACAAGGGTGGCGCTGTGTCTGGAAGAAAGCAGTTGCGTAGTGTTGTTTTTTTTTGTTTTGTTTTTTTTTTTAAATCTTGGACAACTTCTTTAAGCCAGTGTTCAAGACGGAAAGGAAGGGGAAGAAAGTGGATGTGCAGGAAGTATAGAATGTTATTCTCCTGTATAGCCCCCTGTCTCAGGGAAGGTGTGCTATGAACTTTTCTTCTATCACCCCCTCATCAATCATAGAGCATGTTTGCATGTTCATTATCTCATATGGGGGTCCTTATTCCCAAAAAAGAGCAAAAAGATGAAGACTTGCTCATCTAATTGCTCCTCTACGCCGTTTAACACTGAAGTTGCTGCAGTCATTGCTGACTGCGGCATCTAAATCTTTTTACAGAAAATGTTAGATCTCCCTCACTCCTCCCCTCCCCCTCCCCTTTACAACTTGTATTATAAAAAAAAGTACATTATTTATCCAAAACAAAAATTTAAATGAGTTTTCTTAATCCTGCTTCCCCAAAATAAGAATGAAAAACGATCAAAATAGTACAAATAAAAACAAGTCCTTACCCCCCCCCCAAAAAAAACAACTCATACAGCTCTGTTGATGGGGGAAAATTTATGAATAATAAATGCTAAGGTCTTGGAATTTAATGAAGCCAGAAAAATGTACATTGTGCAAAAGTAATGAAGCATGATAAACCTTTAGAAATTTGGTGGTGTCCTAGGCGTAATCGCCTGTAGAATAGAGTTAACAAAATATTTATACCACATGGTGAATGCTGTAAAAATAGTTCCCAAAAACAGTGGTGAGAGCTTTTATCCATCGCCCCAGCAATAACACTAATAAGTTATTCAATATATTCTATGCATCGGCAATTATTTCTTATATAAACTAGAACTCTCCCCACAAAATACAAGGGTTTATATAGCTATTAAAAAGTTATGACTGCTGGACCACGAAAGGGCCAATAATTTACTGGTTCTTATGGCTAAAATTAGTTATGTTAATAAGGGGTTAAAAATTCACTGAAGGCAACTAAGTTCTGCCACAAAAGTATATTTACGAGATAAATTCAGCATCTGCAATATAAAAAGACATTCTCGGGAGGGTTTCAATTTAAAGGGAATCCATCACCTCCCAACAGTACCATTAACGACGCTATGGTGGTGGTAGGAAAGGTGACAGGAAGCCGGATGTGTTTTGTTTTTTTGTTGTTTTTTTTTTTTGGGGGGGGGGGGGGGGTTCATACACTCTCCTGCCCCCTTATTCTAACAGTGTCCCACTTTTGAAGATCTCATGGCAACACACCTATCTGACTGTTTTCAGAATCCCCTACGTGCACTCTCTTATACAAGTCTATGGGAGAGAGAGCAAATGCGGGACACTGAAGAGTTAGATTTTCGGGCGCTATGTGAAACGAAAATAAAAAAATACATGACCTGGCACCCGGTGATCTCCCTCAAGGGCACCATATCTTGGTTTTTGGTGCTGTAGGGAGGTTACAGGTTCCCTTTAATGTGATTGTTTGGAGATTAATCAAATAAGCTGCTCATTAATATTAATTGGAGACTCTCCCCCTGTCCCTCCCTACTTAGAATACATAATTTAGCAGCTGTCTCCCCATAGTCACAGTTGGCTGAGCTGCTATGTGACCTCACAAGTGTGAGTAACAGGATGAGTACTTTGACCAATCACATTCGCTATCAGCCAGAAAACAAAGCATCACTTTACAGATTACGTCTGAGGATATTTTGTAATGACCTGTTAAAGGGAACGCCAGGAAGACTTAAATCATGCTCAACATTTCTAGTGAAAACCAGTTTAAAATATTAAATCGGCAAAGTAAATCCAATGTTTTCATCGATTAACTGATATAAATAGCTTATTTGTTTAGAAAATGTTCCATAAAACAAGAATGCTTTCAGTCATGATGGCTTCTGAAGCAGCAGCTTTGCTTCATTGAGTACACTTACAAATTTGAATTGCATATCGTTGTGTCTGCTGTAAATTATGTTCTTACATTTGTAATTTCAGGGCAGAACAGATGGCGGAGGTTTAATGCAAAGTAATGTGTCTATTAAAATAACCGTGCTGCCAAGTGCACATGGAGGACAATTCCTTTCAACAATAAAATACATTTGGGGAGATTCTTGTATTAAAACAAAAAAGATAAATAGTCGTAGGGTTTAAAGTAGACTTCTCTGCTGAGAGTTGACTTTTTAAAGGATCGTGCCAAGTTTAAAGGGAACCTAGCGCCACCAAAAACTCCCTGAACCACAATAATCCGCACATGGCTTCAGACACAGATTCTGAATATGTAATCTTTGGACTGACTTGCTTTTCCCTGCAGTAAGCACACAAATGGTCTGTGCACTTTGTGCCGCTGAAGGAGTCCTAGGAGTTTGCTGTGTCATTTCGCCAAGCTTACAAGTCTGGGATATGCCTTAGCATGCAGCGCTCAGGCCGTTTGTGGGCTTACTGCAAACAAAAAGAACAGATTCAGAATCTTGTCTTTTAAGCTGTTCATGGATTACTATAGTTTAGGTGGGTTTCCCAAAATGACAGATTCTCTTTAAGTTCTAGAATAATCACTGATCTAGTATGGCCGGGAGCCAGCTTCACTCAACATCTCAAGGATGTGTAGTGCTAGCCATAGGAGTCCCGTTGAACCGTTAACTCTACCATGAAAATTCCGCCAGCAGCTGTGACTGTTGTAAAATAAAAGCAAAAAACAATGCATACCCACCTCTCCTTGGGCCACCCAACAACACTGCTGAGCAGCTCTTGTATCGCCAGCACCATCTTCCTGGTGTATGGCCCGCAGAAGTCAGGTGACTGCTGCGGCCATTCTGAGGCCCTAACTCCTGGCACCAGTGCTCACATTGTAGAAGTCACGATGCCAGGAGTTTAGGATGGTGACCCTGCATCCACTGATTAAGACTATGTTCACACTTTTTTGTGTTAAGGCTCTCCTTTTCTCTCTTCCATTTTTGAAGCCGAGAAATGGAATAAATGTTTCCTTTTTTTAATGCCCAGTGATTTTCAGAAAAACTGAAGCCTTTCGGTGTGTTTTCATTCTATTTTTTCCTTTTTTTAACAGAATAGTGTAGTCTGCAGTTTGTTCCTTTCCAAAGAAGAAAAACTGAAACCTGACTGATGGAAGCAAACTAGAAGCTTTTCTTTTCTTTTGAAAACCCATTGAAATCCGTTGAAAAAAAAAGAAACGTTTAATTCTGTTTCTCTGCTGTAAAAATAGAACAGACGTAAAGCACTGACACAAGTGTGAATACAGCCTAATTCACCATTTATTGGGGCAAAATTTTGACTTTTGAAAAAAATCATGAAAGTGATATCCCTGCACCCTGTGGGTGGAGCCAATTGGGGAAAAGAAGGGAAATGGGAGAAACCATGTGTTCAGGACATTTGGGGAAATGGGGTAGGCTGGGGTCACACGGTCGTATTCTTGGCAGAAATCCTGCGGTTTTGCGCAACGAAAAACTGAGAGATTTCAATCGGGAAAGTGCAGCTTTAAAACCTGCAGTACTTATTAATGGCCATGTGGTTTGTCTAGAAGCACACTGTCATTAATAGTGAACAGCCAGTTAAAACCTAATTTATTTGATAGCTGCACCAACTTGCATGATGGCTGTAGTCTTGGCCACATCAAAGCCAGAACCCAACCGTGTCTCGGCCACAAGTTGTCCGCTATGTAGGACTCTAACCACATGTGGTTGTAGCATATGCAAGTCTATGTTCACGTCAAGCTCATTCTGTCACTTCTTCAAAACTTGACATAAAAGCTATAGGTTGGTGCTACTGATAGTTCTCTAGTCTGACCTACTGTGGGGTATAGAATATTGGAGGTAATGGTCTTGTTACAACATTAAGTTTTTTGTTGTTTTTTTTAAAGTGCACAAATAGTACTCGGATATTGTGATATTTCTTCTTAATTCCTGTATGGTTTGTATCCAGTATAATAAACACAGTGAGGTTTCATTCTGTAAAGATGCATTGTGTAAAATCGCCACAGTCCCATCTGTAGCAATGTCAAATTGTAACATTGTTGTAGCACTGGGAGGAATAAAGGTTTTTACTTGCACCTGACTGCTGCCATCTCTACTCCTTGTGGATTTACTGTAGCAATGTCACATTTCAGGAATGCTTCAGAATGTGTTTTTGTAGGAATGTCTTGCTGAAATAAATAACCTATTCTTCTCTCTTTGCAGCTGACCCCCTGGTTGGAAGCATAGCCACTCAGTATTTGACCAACAGAGCAGAGCATGACAGGATAGCCAGGCAGTGGACCAAGAGATACGCTACATAAATTGTACAGCGTGAAGAAGTACAAGGCATCTGTACAATGTGCAAGGAATCTTTATAGCCTTTACAATACGGACTTCTGTGTATATGTTAAACTGATTCTACTCTCTGCTTTTATCCTATATGGTTATCATGCCCCAAAAGGTAAATGCTATCAAGAGTAGAACTTTGTAGCTGTAGATTAGTAACGTTAAAATGCCTACTTGCAAGTCTTGCTTCTTTGGGATATCAAAATGTATTTTGTGATGTACTAAGGATACCGTTCCAAACCAAATATTATAGTGCATTTTAGCCTAATTCATTATCTGTATGACGACGTTATTAAAGTTAGCTGTAGATTACTAGAAAATGTCATTTGTATTAAACCCAGAAATATTTCCAATTATGTGGTACACGCTGTTGTGAATACTGTTTTACCTTTGTCAGTTTGTACTGAAAGGATTTCCTTTATCCCTTTGTAGCTCAGAGAGCACCCAATGTATTACCCCAAACACAATAAACATGTTCCCTAAGGTGTAGTTTCTTTGCTTCCACACACGTATATCCATGTACTATTGAGTGACACGGTTCGGAGTTACTTCCAGATCTCTGATACACTTTTTTTTTTTGCAATGTAGTTTATGGATAAGGTTATGGAGGAGTCATTTTTTTTTTTTATTTTATTTTAAAGAATTGAAATATGTGTACGTTTATGTGGTTGTCACCCGCGTGAAACTGGCCGTAATCGCACAATTTGTCTTTCGATGCGACAGTGCTACAAATCGCATGTACTATGTGAAGCCCATGCTTTCCAATGGGATCCTTCACATTAGTGATGTTTTGTAGGCTGCTAGATTGCGAGGAAAAAAATATTGGGGATTGATAAACATTGCTGCGTTTTCCTATGTTTTTGTAGCCCATGTCTCCCCATGGAGCCTTCCTTTCTGTTGCATCACACAAAAACATGGTTTTCTTGTGGTGTGTTGCAATGCAACTTTTACAGTAGGAAATCCTACTGTAAAATCCCTAAAATGAAGCCTATCTGCAAAAAAAAGAAAAACACAATACATTACCTAACAGGCGCTGTCTGCTCTGCCGTGCGTCTCCTCTGAAAACTACAAGCAAGTTTGCCGGAGATGCAAACAACGTTTCCTAGTTTGGAGTTTCAAAATCCCTACCTCCAAGAAGCACAGGCTCTGGTTGGTTCTCAAGTGCCATGGCCCAATCACTGCGGCGCTCAATGAACCAATAACAGCCATTCAATGTGATGGCTATGATTGGGTCATTGAGCACTGGCTCTGATTTGCTGAGCTGCGGTGTTCGAGAATCAATTAGAGCCAGCGCTTCTTGGAAGCAGGGAATTTTATCCCCTGACCGGGAAACGCTGGTTCAAAACTATAAGCAAGTCTGTCGGTGGAAGAGACGTGCGGCAGAGCTGGCAGCGCCTGTTGGGTAATGTATTATGTGTTTTTAATTTTTTTATTTATTTTTTTACTGCAGCCAGGGCTTATTTTCAAGGTAGGGCTTATTCTTCAAGACCCCGAGAACCCCAAAATCGCGATATTGCAGCAATATCTCACAGCTGCGATACCGCTGTGATTTTCTTGCGGCTGTATTGCTGTCGCCCGTGTGAAAGTGGCCTATGTAGTAGATGGGAGTATTTTTAATATTCTTAATTAGAAATGTTAAAGGTTAAAGTGATTTGGCAGATGGCCCCTATTCTTACACAAAATGCTGTTTTATTGGCTAAGTACTCTGACTGCTATGGAGATATAGAAAATCAAGGGTACTTGGTAAAAATCATCCTGTACGCTTTCCTGGCCGGGGCTCTGCTGCAGCAGTTTCTCGGCATCTGTACAATGTGCAAGGAATCTTTATAGCCTTTTACAGTAGGTCCTCGGCACTGCTCATAGTCTTCTCTTCTGGCTGGGGATTGAAAAATCCCTGCCTCTTGGAAGCACTGGCTGTGATTAGCTAACACTTAGCCAATTACAGCCAGGACTCGATGAATAGCTATGATTGGTTCATCGAGTGCTGGCTGAGATTGGCTAAGCGTTAGCCAAACACAGTCAGTGCTTCCAGGAGGCGGGCATTTTTCAATCCCCGGCCAGATGATGAAGAGAAACAGTCTCAGAACTCGGGAAGATGACACGGCCAGGCTGACAGTGCTTCTAAGGGGATGTATACTGTGTTTGCTTTTTTGCCTGCAGCCAGGGCTTGGATTAGAGCTTTGACAGTAGGCTTTCCTGCTGTCAAAGTTGCATTGCACTGCCCAAAAACGCGTTTTCATGCAATGCAACAGCGATGAAGGCTCCATAGGGAAACATGGGCTACAAAACCGCACGAGTCGTAGGCATATCGCTGGACCTGCGAGGTAGTTGTCTGGTTGTTGCATGCTACAAAACATTGCATGTGTGAAGTGACCCATAGGAAAGCATGGGCTTCGCATACATGCGATTTGTAGCAACGTGACAAAATCGTTAGTGTGAACGAGGCTTAATGCACATACATACCATTTATTCAGTATAGTGCTGTAAATGTGACTTCCTGGTGTAAACTTTGATTTAGCTCAAATAACTAACTTGTGGTGTGTGTAAAAAAAAAAAAAAAAAATCTATATACTAGTCATGTAATTAAAGCTGCAAGAATTCAGGGCAGAGATTCGCAATTTTAAGGCCTCATGTCCACGGGGAAAATCGGGCCCGCTACGGATTCTACATGTAGAATCTGCAGCGGGTCCCTCCTGCCCCGCGGACATGAGCACTGAAAATAACAATAAATAAGAATTTACCTATCCGTAGCGGGCGGCGAAGCTCTGCTCTTCCTCACGGCCGGATCTTCTTTTTCGGCCGGCGGATGAATTCCTTACGCCGGCACATCCGCCGAGCCGAAGCAAGGGAGATGCGGCCGTGAGGAAGAGAAGAGCTTCCCGGTCCGCTGCGGGTGAATAAATTCTTTAAATTCCTATTTTAGGTCTCCCGCGGATCCGGACGGCTTCCATAGGCTTCAATAGAAGCCCGCGGGAGACCCGCACGAAAATGGAGCATGGTCCAGATTTTTTCATGCTCCATTTTTAAAAAAATCCCTTTTATTGACGATCCGCGGGTATTTATCTACCCGCGGGTGGTCAATGCATCCCTATGGAGTGCGGATCCGCGCGCGGGAGATCCGCTGCGGATTTTAAATCTCATTTTGCCCGTGGACATGAGCCCTTAGTCTGCTAGCAAACATCTCAAAGGTTTGCATGTTGCAGATTATTTACTGCAGAAGTAAACTACAGTTCTTTTTAAAGAGGTGTTCCTGGAAGAAACCTTTACGACCTTTCTTTAAAAGGTATAACTCAACTTTTAGAAAACTTCTGACCTACCATAGTGACATGTTGAGGCACCTACCAATTGTTAAAGGGCCAGAAGCGCTAATTCTAATGCGGTTCCTGATTTTATCTCTTTGGCTATCCTCAGGGTACTGTTTAAGCTCACGTGAAAGTCTGAGTCTGTACTCTGCTTACCTACCACAGCCGTGCATTCACAGTGCCTGGCTCCATGCTGCTGACACTTTGTTTTAGTGATTGAGAGTTCCCAGGACCCTCTCTGATTAAAGGCTGACACCCACTGGCGTTTTATTCTCTTACACTGCAAGAGCAAGTGTAAACACTTGCCTCACAGTGCAAGAAAGACGCCGGGATATCGCCAGTGTTTTCAATGGGGCCAGCGACAGCAGCACTAGCCTTATTAAAACCATAGGGAGAATATCAGACTTCTGACACAGCTGTGGCAGGAGTTTCCCTCATCCCCGCGGGGATGAAGGAATTCTCTGTCATAGCTGTGGCAGACGTCTACCATGCTATCCCATTGCTTTTAATAGGATTGGCGCTGCTGCCAGTCCCATTGAAAGCAGTTGTTTGTGGCAACCCCCGCAGCATGCTTTTCGGTGAAGGGCTTGAAATATAAGCCCTTCCCAGAAAATCATCAATAACTGGTTAAAAAAAGAAAAAAAAAATTATCCACCTCTCCGTCTTGTCCTCCGGCTGGCTCCCCGACACTGCTGTCCAGCACTTTCAGCAGGTGGGGATTTAAAAATCCCCAGATCCTGAAAGGGTTGTGCTGATTGGCTGAGCATCAGCACAGCCCTTTCAGGAGGCGTGAAATTCTAAATCGCCGCCTGCTGAAAGTACTGGACAGCAGTGCCGGGGACTCAGCCAGAAGACGTGACAAAGAGGTAAGTAAATTATTATTTTTTTTTTTTTTCCAGAGAAGGGCTTATATTTCAAGCCCTTCCTCGAAAATATTTTTTTAACCAGTTAATGATGATTTTCAGAGAAGGTCCTATATTTCAAGCCCTTCCCCAAATGCTGCCCCTGCCCCCATTGAAAACACTGGCGCTATCCCGGCGTCTTTCTTGCGCGGCGAGTATTTACACTTGCTCTCGCAGTGCAAGAGAGAATAAAACGTCAGTGGGTGTCAGCCCTAAAACTTATGACATGTCAGAGGTGTTCAAAAGATTTCGTTACAAAGGCATTTAAAGCGGATGACCCCCTATCCACAGGCTAGAAGATAACTTGCTGATTGGTGAGTGGTCCAACTGCTGGACCTCCATCAATCCTGAGACCAAGGGTCTGGAGCACCCTACAATGTAGGCAGCAGCAGGGGTTGCATATTTGCCCCTCTGCTCTATTCATCTCCATACAGCTGGACATGGTGTTCAAGCGCTTGGCTATCTCTAGTAAGTCCATTGAAATTAATGGAGCATTGGTACGCATGTGTGGCCATCACTGCCTTCAGTGTGAGATGTTCTAGAATCCTGTTCTTGGGATTGGTGGGGTCCCAGTGTTTGGTCCTCAGCCGTCATCAAGTTAGGGGATTGTTTTCTTGAGTCATCCCCTTACAGATACTAATGCATGATTGTGGGTTGTTAGGACCTTGAAACCTCCAGTTGAACCATGGAAGGGCGGAACCATATCCAGACACAACTAGTTGCACATTCTTGCATGTTACTGTACTAGTTCACTAGCCTTATGACCCATTCACAGGTAACTCTTATCGCTCAAAATTCGTTCAAATAACGATTATCGCTCAAATTTATTTAAGTATAAGTGCGTAAAAAAATCACTCACTGTAAGGCCGCAGTTTTTTAATCGCTGAAAGTCAGCGAAAAAGCTATCACTGGCTTCTCATTGCGTGTATACGCTCCCCGTGCAGCACTTCACATAAGCCAGCCATATCTTTTAGTCTGAACGCTCTGTACGAGCGGTGACATCGGCCCATGTGAAATGGGGCATCAATGTATGTTGCCTCTAATAACATTATGTAATACAGTTTAAAATGTAACTTCCCCTCATCTCTGCTAGGCTGCTCACCTGTAGGAATTTAGTGCAAACCGTGTAGATTATGAAGTGGAAGATACTTTTTTTTTTAAATTATATATATTTAGCCAAATTTACCAATTTTTAGTGAAAGGTTAAGCAGGTGTTCATCTACATTAATACTCTGCATTATTTATAGTTTCCTGTTCTGTATTTAAAGCCCAGAACCACATTCACAATTCTGCTTGTTCGGTTCCCATTGGAGCCTGTTAACAAGTTTGGTTAGACCCACCCGCTTAACAGCTTTGCCTAGCTCCCATAACACACTGGAATAGCACGTGTCATTGTTCTTAGCTTACAGTATCGTGGTGTTTAGCTGAGTTGTAAAAATTGTACTTTTATACTTCCCAGACTGCAAGTCACCAGAGAAACTGAGCAAACATTGAGCCATCAAGGAATGCTGGCAGAAGTTCAGATATGAAACCTGCAGAAGTCCGATTACTATCAAAACACAATAATGGGACAGATTTATAAAACTGTCTACAAGGGGGAAAAAAAATACTTTCTTGCCCGTACTAACCAATCATAGTGTAAGTTTCCATTTTCAAGAACACTACACGAAATGAAAGTTGTGCTGTGATTGGTTGCTATGAACAGCAAAGTCAGTTCTTCTTTTAGGCCATTTTATATATCCTCCCTCAGTGTATTTACAAAGTTAAGCAATTTTTTATGTGGGTTAATTCTACATGTAATCTGGTATTTAGTGGTTAGACTACGCTTAACTAAACATGTTACCTTTTTAAAGCATATGCCCAGAAATGCAAAATCCTCAACCACACCTGCTGTGTCGGAACCTCCTCTTTTAACACTGGGTCACGTGATACAGACTTTTTGAGCGTCGTCTCATTGCCGGTGGCTGGCTCTTTTGCACATTTTAACCCTTTTCAATCCAATTTGTATCCTGGTTTTCCTAGGGGGCTTCCTCTTTTTCTGCCGTTATACAACTGTGCTATATGCTGGCTAAAGCCAGTACTGCATGAGGTGACACGTTGGATAGGCTCTGACAGCAGAGAGGCTGGCAATATACAGTAAGAGAACCCTGACGGACGTCTTCCAACGTCGGAGCTGTACAGCCTTAAATCGTAATGTCTTCAGATGTCAGACAGTGGATTGGAAAGGGTTAATAACTAAGAAAATGCCCTTCTTTGACTCTGCATAGGCTGTAAGGATTTCCACCTCCCTGGACAACCTCTTTAAGCTCGTATCATGGGCTCAAAATATGGTGGAGTGAAAGTGTCCGCTATAAACATAAATTGCACTGTTTTTGTACTTAGAAGAGAAAAAGACTTGGATAATGTTTTACAAAGAACTAAAGGTGAAAAGAAACATAAAGGCCTCATGGCCACGGGCAGCTTTATTCCGCATGTGGGAACCCGCAGCGGAATCCAACCCTGCCCGTGGCCGGGGACTGTCTGTGTGAGATTTGCACGGAAATAGAGCATCCTGTGTTTTTTTTTCCGGACCAAAAGGCAATCCGCATGCTTTATTTCATTTGTGGCCGCTAATGTATTCCTATGGGCGGTTTGATCTACTGATCTTCCGCAATTCAGATCCGCCTGTGGACATTGGGCCGAATTGTTTGCAAGAATGATCTGATGATTAGTTGGAGATCATTCCTGTGAAAACAAAGTGTGGCGCAGTTAGCGATGTGACAACAGAAGAAGCCATTACATCATCATGTACTGTATTCAGTAAATACTTCTGTATATGAAACTGCCCAGGCTGATGCCACGTGGATGTTGTTGCCCTTACTGTTCTGTTTAATGTGACACTTCAAATGTACAATTGTTAAGTAAGAACTTTAGGAAAGTTACCTTGTTTTATGGTCACTAGAAAGTCTAATGTATTTTTATTTCCTCATTACATATTGATGAAGATATTAAACCTACAATGAAGAACAGGGGTATTCTATTTCAATATCTTTAAGACTTTGCTAAACACCGGAGACTCCTTAGGGAACAAAATGCATAGGGTCCAGAATCTTGGTTAAAGTGGTCAACTTTGTTGGCATAATTCTATTACAGACAGCACTAGACTAATCTTAGCTTTAACCCCTTAGTGACAAAGCCTGTTCACACCTTAGTGACGGAGCCACATTTTGGAAATCTGACATGTCACTTTGACATAGAATAACTCCATAAAGGTTTTGCATATCCAAGTGATTCTAACATTTTTTCGCTACATGTTGTACTTTATTTAGGTGGTAAAAATAGACTGATAGAATTAATGCATATTTATTAAAAGCACCAAAATTGGGAAAATGTTGAAAAAAAAAGTTTTTTTTTTCACATTTTTAGTTGCAATATCTCATATGTGCAAACATACTGTACAAATTTTTGATAGGATACATATTTCTATCTGTTTACTTTATTCTGGATGCACATTTGGAAAACTGTCGTTTTTTTTTGTTTTTTTTTTAACCATTTAGGAGACGTACAAATTTAAGATTGATTATCAACACTTTGAGGAACACTTTGATTTCCTGCACCAAGCCAAGTTTGCAAAGGCTCATAGGTGTCAGAATGATAGATATCCCCACAAATAACCCCATTTTAAAAACTACACCCCTTAATGTATTCACTGAGGGATTTCATGAGTATTTTGACCCCACAGGGTTTTGTTTTTTTTTTAGGAATTAAGGCAAGTTAGAGGAGAGCAAATAAAATGTCATATTTTTGAAAATATATAATTTTAAAGGCAGTTTTTTTTTCTATTATGCACACGAAAATGAGGATTTACACCCCTCTTTGTCCTGTGTTCAAAAACATACCCCATTGTGGCCCTAATCCTAAGTATGTATGCAAAACAGGGCCCAAAATGAAAGGAGCAGCCGGTGGCTTTCAGACCAGAAATTTTGCTTGAAGGCCTTTTAGGCCCCATAGCACACAGGCAGAGCCCTTGAGTGGCCAAAATGATAGAGAACCCCCACATTTTGAAAACAAGACCCCTTAACTAATTAATTTAGAGGTCTACTGCGTATTTCGACCCCACCGTTTTTCAATGAATTTAAGCAAAACCGAAGGAAAAAAAAAATTATGATTTTCACTTTTTTTGCAATTGTGTCATTTTAAAACCATTTTTTTTGTGGAGGGGTGGGGGTGGGGGTTTGTACAGCATACATATGAATGAAGACTTGCACCCCAAAATGGATACCCCTGTTTATCCTGTGTTCAGAAGCATACCCATTGCGGCCCTAATATTATGTCTATGCACAATGGGGCCTTAAACGAAAGCAGCAGCCAGTGGTTTTCAGAACCGACATTTTGCTTTAAGGTGATTTACGCCCCATTGCCCACTTGTAGAGCCCTTAAGGGGCCTAAACGATGAAGAACATCCACAAATGACCCCATTTTGAAATCTGGACCCATAAACGAATTCATCTAGGGGTATGAATGAATTTAAGCAAAGCAGTAGGAAAAATTTACAATTTTCATTTTTTGGGCAATTGTGTCAATCTAAAAACATTTTTTTTGTACAACACACATATAAATGAAGACTTGCACCCCAAAATGGATCCCCCTGTTTGTCCTGTGTTCATGAACATACCCATTGTGGCCCTTATCTACTTACAGGACACATGGTTAGGCCTATAATGGAGGGAACACCCATTGGATTTCAGGATACAACTGAATACATTCCAGGCTCCATTGCCCACTTCTAGAACAATTCAGCGGCCAAAACAATGGACAACCCCCACAAATGACCCCATTTTGAAAACTAGACCCCTTAACGAATTTATGACCCCACATATTTTGATCCCACAGTATTTGAATTCATGTAAGCAAAGGAGAAGGAAAACAAATTACGATTTTCTTTTTTTTTTTTGGCAATAGTGTCAATTTCAAAATATATATATATTTTTTTAATAGAGCACACGTATGAATGCAGACTTGTGGCCATAATCTACTTATAGGACACCTGTTGGATTTCAGGACACAACTGAATAAATTCCAGGCAGGCCCCATTTATACTGGTGCCGGAAAAAAAAATTGACTCCCTAAAAATTAGCCCACCCCCTCCCAGCACCCGGTTTCGCATTCACTAAATTTTAGATAAAAGCAATAATGTAAACAGCATGGTATGTCGCGAGGCAGGTGTAATTACGGGGGCCTGGTTGGAATGAGCACATAGGGCAATAATTGCATATTAAAGGTAGTGATCTGAATAACGCTAGGCTCACACGGACAGATGTGGAATCCGCTTGCAGAGGTCTGCAGCCGATCCCAGCTGTGAGCCCGGCCGTGGCCCTGCGTCTGGCCGTGTAGTGTACTGCGCATAACTGCGTACTCACACAGATGGTCATGCACAGTACCCACTTTTTTGTTTGTATTTCCCGTGCCGTCGCTTAGTGATGACGCAGGTACCCGCAGCCCGTACACAATATAGTTGCGTATGGGCTGCGGGTATATCCGCGACCATGGAGCACAGTGGGCTCTATGCCACGGATATCTGCGGTAAAATAGAAACTGCTGCATTCTGTTTTCTGTGAGTGGATTACGTAATTCCAACTTGCTAATGTAAGCGGAATTGTGTAATCCAATGCGATTGATCTGCGTATTACTGTGGATCAGATGCATGCGTAATCTGTAAATCCTATCCAGTTGTATGAGACCAGCCTAAAGTAGATTGCTACCTTTTTATCACGTGACCGGAGACTGCTCCAGGCTCTCAGCGACCGTTGGCAGCCCGGAGCAAAGAGATTTCAAATTTACTGGGCTCCCCAGCGGTTCCCGCTCACATCTCCCTGCACTCAACTATCTTTGACAGCCAGGTGCGGACAGATTTTAAATTTGCTGGACTCTCTGGCCTTCTGTGCATGCACGCCACATCGGCGCTTGCACAAAAGCCTGCGGCAGGTCCTGATCGCCGTACGACATCATGGAGGACCAGGGTGAGTATTTTCAGCTGCCCCGGTGGATCCGATGCATGAGGGCAGCTGAAACTAACTTTTTTTTAACTTTTTCGTGATCGCCGCTATCTGTTGGATAATGGCGATCAAGGGCCCAGGGACTGCTCACCGTGGTCCCTGGTGACATCTCCTGCCTCCCAGCTGCATTCAGGAGCCAGGAGATTTCAAATTTGCTGGGGGCTCCCAGCCTTGTGCGTGACGTCATACGTCTGGCACGCACGCGCAGAAGAGTGGCGTCAAGTTCCGGAGGACCGGATTACCGCTTCCCGCAGCCCCTCGTGACAGCTCCATGTTGTCGGCTACCTCCAGGAGCCGACACGATGTAGCTGTCACGTCCACAGCCCACGTGGCTTTAATCCTTAGAGGATGCATGTTTTTACGTCCTCTAGGTCCTTAGTATGTCAAAAGGCAATGGGGCTGTCACATGGGGTTTAATATTTTGTATCCCCTTCCTTAGTGCTGGTTTATGTAAAACCGCAAATTCAGGAAAATGAATGTATTCTGAGAGATGGAGGGCTCCGCCCACAAAGTTTCCTGCTCTACCAGCCTTCTGCTTGCAGTATATATAATGTTATTGCTGGGACCTCTTTGCTCACCCTTCAGTTACTTTCCCACGCTTTTTAGTCCAAATGCAGAAGGAAGTATCAAAAGGAAGCAATTTGCATTAATGGCATGTGAATGGGGTGGGCAGAGCAGGAAGTCTGTGTGGTGTAACTTCTTCCAAAAGCAGTAGGACTCTGCATAATTATTGCTGGTCATGTTCAGGATCAAGAGCAAACAGAACAGTTTGGAAATTTGTATTTAAGGGACCATACTGAAAGATCTGGAGCCCGTCTATTCCATGGACAGCACATGACTCCCATAATGGCTTATGAGTAGTGAAGAGCAAACTTTTGAACATTTCGATTGGCTACTTTCCTGAAATTTTGCAAAAAGTGTGGCTCAGTCCAAATTAGTTTTAACAAAACCGAACGCCACCAAAACTTCTAAAACTAGTTTATAACATTGTCTAAGTCATAAAAGCCCTGTGTAACACTCTTGGGTGTAATACAGAGCTGTTATGCTCTTGGACCGTGTTCTTCACCAGTGTTCTTGACTAGTCTTGAACTAACTAAACCAGTAGAACCGTGGATCGGGTAGAACTTTCCTAAAAGCCCTGTTTGAGTTTGTGACAAACTGAACTTTTAGCAAAGTTCAACTGGTTTGGTTTTCTCAACACTACTTACGAGACTATTCACATGCTTCCCCCAAACGCACTATTGATTTCAGCATCTTCTGTTCTCATGGACTAAAATAGGAGATAGGAGAGTTGCACGTGAGTTTCTTGGTCACAACAGTTATACAGCTGTGTGAATCAAGCCTTAATTGCACAGGTATATCCATTTTACTAGTTATGGAAATTTGCCTAGAGTGTCAATTTAAGCTGTGGTGTAGCATCTAGGGATTGGAAGGCCTGGGGGAAAAAATGGAAAAATTGGGGGAAATTTTTTTTTTCAGTTTTTTTTTCCAATTTGCCATTTTTTATGTTATATGGTTTGAATACCATGTCATAGATATATTATATATCATTGGAAAAGAACATATTCTACACCCTTTGTTTTCAATATTTCTGGAAGAAAATTGCTTTGGGAAAAGTTTTGTTTTCCAGGCCTTCTCATAACCCATAAAACCATGGAAAATGAGTACAGAGGATACCCTGCCTTTTAATATGAAAGGATGTGTTTAGGTAGGTTTCAATAGCAGCCCTTAAGCTCTCTCTCACACAGGTGCTTTTCACCATGATTAGCACGGCGCTTTCAGCGGTTCCATTGTTTTCAATGGGACCCCTCAGACAGTCGCTCGATCGCAGCGCTTTCCAGCAGTGTCTGTTCTATTTTTGCCTGTTTAGCACATCTTATCAATGATGCGGTATGCTAAACTTCGCTGTCAGCCGCAGCTCCTTGCGTCCGAAAGCAAAAGTTAAAACATGTAGCTTATTGCATTGCATGTGTGAGGGAGGTTTTATATGTATTTTTTTTTTTTTTAAATCATTTAAAGGCAAAACTAGTTTATTGTACTATTAAGGAGGCACAAGCACTGATGAAGCTAAGGGTGTTTTCACACATTGGAGCATTCTTACAATACAAATTCTCCATCCAATACTTTAACGGCCTTGTGTGGCCCAGAGTGTTAAGGCAGCATGTAAGCCGGCTCAAGGTTGACTCAGCCTTCCATCCTTCCGAGGTCGGTAAAATGAGTACGCAGCTTGCTGGGTGCTAATAAATAAATTACCTGAAAGCGCTGCGGAATAAGTTGGCGCTATACAAATAACAAGTCCCTTAACCACTTAATGCTGCATGGCATACATTTACATCCTGGAGGTTTGAGGTATGGAGGGGGAGCAGGGTTCAGCTGGTTTTTTTTTACAGCCGACACCCGCCTGCAACAGCTCCAAGCAGCAGCGCCGTTGATCGAAGCTGTTAACCCTTTAAAAGCCCCACTCGATGTTCAGGGGTCCTGAACGCCTCCCTGCAATGCGATTGTGTGGTGCTGTGCAGTTACCATGGCAGCTGGGGGTCTTCTGAAAGCCCCCAGGGTTGCCATGGCAGATTGCAGATCAAAGTATAACGTAATACTATGGTATTACATCACACTGCGGGAGCAATTAAACCATCACAAGTTCTTGTCCCTTATGGGGACTAAAAGAAAATGTGTAAAAATTAGTTTTAAAGTTTTATTAGTTAATGAAAACAAAGGTAGTAGGCTAACAAAAATCCTTTTGCCATACTTATAATTAAAAAATTGAAAAAAACAAACATATTTGGTATTGCTGCCTCTATAAAAGTCTGAGTTATCCAATAAACGCATGATTAACCCCGCACAGTGAACGTATTAGTAGGAGGGGGGGGGGGGGGGGGCCTCATGCCATCTCCAAGAAAAATATAATAAAAAGTGATCAAAAAGTCGCATGTACTCCAAAATAGTACTAAACTACAGGACATCCCGCCGAAAACTAGCATTCTAACAACTATGTTCACGGAAAAATAAAAAAGTTATGGCTGTCGCAAGATGGAGTCAAAAAATAATTTTTAAAAATTGGAAAAAAATAAAAGTACAGTAAAAAAAAAAACTATAAATTTGGTAGTGTAGTAACTGCACTGTCCCATGGAATAAATTGATCATGTAATTTTTGCTGCAGTGTGTTCAGCATAGAAACAAGACCCCTCAGCATAAAATGACAGAATTCAGTTGTTGTTTTTTTCTTTTCATTTTATTCCACTTTTGCAGAAGTCTATTATATGATACATTAATTAGTGTAGTTGAAAAAGGTGTGTTCCTCAAAAGAAAAGCCCTCAGACATCTTTGTGATTATATAAGGAAAACAGTTATGACTTATTAAAAGTGGAGAGGTAAAAATCGAAAATGGGGGGAAGGGGCCGGCGTCCTTAAGGGGTTGAGAATATCACTCGTTGCACTCACTGATACATTTTAAATTCCATTACTTTATTCCATAAATTTGGGTAGCTAAAGACAAGTAGGGACACGAGTGACTTTCTAAAAGTATTGGATGCTGATGGATCTTTGCGGTTTGCTGAGCATCTCCAAAAGTGCAGATTTTGGATCCCATAATAAATAAATCAAAGTCTACATTGAAACTGTGCTGAAAAACGTTTTTTTTTTTGCGGACTTTGTGAATTCTTCTGTCACCATCTTCTGGTAATCCTCCAATCTAATGATTAGGCCGCACTGACTTCATATACCACATTGCCCATTAATGTTGTAATTGCCAGTATGGACAAAACCTAACCGTAACATCCAGTGATTGGGTGATGCAGTGACAAGCAGATGCAGTGTTATTGAGGTTAAGGTTACATGGGAGAATAGCAGGAAGGGGAGGGGGGGCAGCAGTCAGTATTTTACAAGGTGATTTTTTGTTATATAATGTACCAGAGCTTTTTAGAAAAATCCCTTTTATTAGCTGCCATTAGTTTGATAAATGTTGTATTCTTGCCGGAAAGAAGGTCAACGACTAACTTCCATATTGTGTACTGTTCTGTCTGTACTCATTTAGAACTAGACAAACTTGCAACTCATTTTTTTTCAAAAGTTCTTGCTTCCTTTGTAAACCACCTTTCTTTAACCCCCCGGGATTGTATAGGCTTTTAGTTTTACATCTAGTATGTTTCTCTGTCTGTTAGCTTGCACGTTTACATTGCGTTTGCAATTATTGTATCCATACCTCTTGATCTAGGTTGGAATGTATGGCTGGTTTGCATCCAGCAGCAACATGACAGATTCTCTGCTAATGTCCCTGTAGTCAATAATCTTTACCTGACTTTTTCTGGTCAATAATCATTAAAGTAAGACCAAAACACAGATGTCATGATTTCACTTCCAGACATCTGCTAAGAAACATTCCACATGGCAAATTGGCTTGTGTGTATACACTGGGTTAAAAGTGATGGATGCCAGGAACATGTCAAAAGGATTGAGAGGGGAAACCTGCTATTGGGTTTCAACAATTAGTTTGTCTAGTGTGGAAGAGAAATAACATGTATTGTCTAATTTGACTGTCCTCCAATGTTTTATTGCCAGTCTTTTTTGGAAGACCAATGTTTATTTTTTTTCAATAATGTTTGTTAAAGTTTTAACAACAGAATATCAAAGAAATGCTAAAAGGTTGGAGTGACACATGCAGTTTATATGCTGTTTTTCATGCACTTTATGATGCAGCATGGGACAGTGGATACAAAAAGTAGTTGTAGAAGTCTTTCCTTTCCATTAAATACATTACACCCAGAAATATCGTATTTTTCTGACTATAGGATGCAGTTTTCAGCAAGATACAGATTTTGCTGAAAAAAGTGTCTGTGGTTTATTGTCCAGAAGCAGGGGGCGGTCTGACAGTTCCAGAGACCCCTAACCACTACCTTAATGATCTGGCAGTGCACTGATACAGCGCTGGACAGGTCAGTGCTGAACAGGAGCAGTCCCCTACAGTAGATAACATTAGATATCCACTCACATAACTCTCCAGGGGTGCAGGTCCTCTTCTGTACACACAGGGACAGACAATGGCAAAGATCAAAGGCAGTGCCAGCAGGCCCTTCAGTGAGGTTATAACTGTGTGAAAGGAAGCAGCTAGAGGGGGTCATGTATTACTACACTTGTAGGTGGGGGTTTAGTGTGAAATCAGTGTACATGTCAGCTACAAATGTGTGTATATATATATATATATATATATATATATATATATATATATATATATATATATACACATACATACACACATACATATATATATATATATATATATATATATACACATACATACATACACATATACACACAGAATTCTCAATTCAGTTTAAAAATCTACACGTTAGCAGTGTGGATTTTGATGCTGAATATTCGGCGGTGCTGTGAATGGCCTCGCTAGATTCTCTGTCCACACAACTGAAATTGGGCATCTTTGACCATCGCAGCATTTTTTTTCAAAGAAGTCATGCCAGACTAATCTAATTTCTTTCTATGACAGTATCACCGACTGGGTTGATCAGGGAAATGCAGTGGATATAGTTTATCTTGACTTTAGTAAAGCATTTGACAAAGTATCTCATACCATACTTATTGAAAAAATGATCAAATATGGGATTGACAAGGCAACTGTTAGGTGGATTCACCACTGGCTGAGTGATTGTACTTGTAGAGTGGTCATAAATGGCTGAACATCCAAGTGGAAGAATGTATCAAGTGGGGTACTATAAGGCTCTGTCCTAGGCCCAGTGTTGGTCAACATTTTTATAAATGATCTGGAGGAGGGAATTGATAGGAAACTGATCAAATTTGCTGATGACACAAAGCTAGGAGGGATAGCTAACACTATTGAAGAGAGAGAGTATTCAAAAAGATCAAGAAAAGCTTGCACAGTGGGCAGCGACTAACAGAATGGTATTTAACAAGGAAACATTCAAAGTCCTACATCCGGGCAAGAAAAATGAAAAAAGCACAAACAGAATGGGAGGAATTGAGCTAAGCAGCAGCACATGTGAAAAAGACTTGGGTATACTAATAGATCAATTGACTGAACATGAGTCAACAATGTGATGCAGCAGCCAAAAAGGCAAACACAATTCTGGGATGTATTAAGAGAAGCATAGAGTCTAGATCACGTGAAGCAATTACCCCCCTCTACTCTTCCTTAGGCAGACCTCATCTGGAATACTGTGCCCAGTTCTGGGCACCCCACTTTAAAAAAGACATAGACAAACAGAGCAAGTTCAGAGAAGAGTTACCAAGATGGTGAGCGGTCTGCAAATCATGTCCTATGAAGAACGGTTAAAGGATCTGGGAATGTTTAGCTTGCAAAAAAGAAGGCTGAGAGGAGACTTAACCCTTTCCAATCCCCTGTCTGACGCCTGAAGACATCATGATTTAAGGCTGTACAGCTTTGATGTTGGAAGACGTCTGTCGGGGTTCTCTTACTGTATATTGCCAGCCTCTCTGCTGTCAGAGCCTATCCAACGTGTCACCTCATGCAGTACTGGTTTTAGCCAGCAGATAGCGCCATTGTATAACAGCAGAAAAAGAGTAAGCGCCCTAGGAAAACCAGGATACAAATTGGATTGGAAAGGGTTAATAGCTGTCTACAAATATCTGAAGGGTTGTTACAGTGTAGAGGGACAAGCCCTATTCTCATTTGTACAAGGAAAGACTAAAAGCAATGGGATGAAACTGAAAGGGAGGAGACATGGATTAGATATTAGAAAAAACTTTGACAGTGAGGGTGATCAATGAGTGGAACAGGTTACCACGGGAGGTGGTGAGTTCTCCTTCAATGGAAGTCTTCAAACACAGGCTGGACAAATATCTGACTGGGATGATTTAGTAAAGAGCCGATGACCCTGGAGGTCCCTTCCAACTCATTCTATGATTCTATGACCCTACTGAGTTTCGATGAGTGTTATTGGTGTCAGTTGTGGTTTCCATTATAGACGGAAATCTGACAGAGATGAACAAAGCCTAAACAACACTTAAAATGAAACAGTTTTAAAATAAAATATTAAACCTTTGCTCATTCTGAGCTGAGTGGCCCAGTGGGAGGTCCTGTTAGTGTCTGACAGCTATGTGTGTGTAAATGTACATACAGAGATAGCTGTCAATCACTGGTAGGACCACCCACCAGGCTGTTTGGCTCAGAATAAGCAAAGGTTTACATTAATTTTTCCCCATAAAACTATATAACAATCTGCTCGTCTCCTCCTGCTCTGTAATATAATGCCTGCATTTTGGACAGTATGTTGGAGCTGGCAGGTTCTCTTTAAAGGAAACCTGTCATGTCCCCACAGCACCATAAAGTAAGTTATGGTGCTGTATTTTTAATTTTTTTTTATACTCGCTCACTCCTGTGATCCAGCTCTGTCTGAAAAGAGTCAGATTTTCCAAAACCACGCGATCTTCGGAGTCCCCTGTGTGCTTCTCTAATAGGCTTGTGCACGCATAGGACTATGATAAAAATCACATTTTCCAACGCCACATGATCCTCAAATGTTCATGGGAGCTGGCGAGTATATAACTTAGTTCATGGTGCTGTGGGGACATTGCAGGTTCTCTTAATTAGTGCCCAGGGTTTTCTTTTAATATTCTGTTCAAGCATTTCTGATTTACCTTTGTATAAAGAGTCTAACTTTGGCTTGAAGCAATGCTGCCTTCTAATACCCCGTCTCCCTGACAATAAGACTTACCCCAAAAATAAGCCATAGCATGATTTTTAAATAGTGTCCAGGCAGCTATACATGTAAAAAATAAATATTTTGGAGCAAAAATTAATATAAGACCCTGTCTTATTTTTGCGGAAACACAGTAGGTGGCACTGTAGAAGTGTTATTCCATCTCCCTTATTAGCATATTACCCAGAGGAGCATGAATGGCCTTTTGAGTCTCTTCACTCACCGTCTAGGTGCTCTCCCTAAGGAGAAAAGAAGCATTTGTGACCCCCATCCCAGGCCTCTCACTAGCAAAGCCAGACTCTTACTGCACACTGCTGAAGGACAAATACCCTGAAACAGTTGTCAGTGTGTGGAGTCTGGCTTTGCTTTTAATTCCCAGTCATTGTTATAAGGCTTGTATAAAGAGTCTAACTTTGGCTTGAAGGAATGATGCCTTCCAATTGGTGGTGCTGTGGATGTATTATTCCATCTCCCTTACTTGATTTACCTTTGTCACTTATAAGGTAACAGATCTTAGGCGACAGCATGTATGGGGCTGACCATAGATAGATTTTTTGTTTTTCTTGATAATTACTTGGTACTTGCCACCATAGACATTATAGTGTCTGCAGATCCCACCAGAATTGGCTGTATACTCCATCAAACATCTATGGTTAACTTTACAGTGTCCTTAGCTGTTACCCAGCGTTTTACCCATTAAACTGTCACATTCCTTAGTCTAGTGAACTGATTTAGTGTTTGTCTCTCTGCTCAGACCGTCTTGTGGTTTATCAAGTCTCAAATTTCTGTGCGTGAACATTTAGATCAAGAGGAGTGTGTCCCCCTCCCCTCTCCATCTGTATGTTATAATTATGTGTCATCCAAACTAGTTTCACTCATTAGCCTGACGAAGGGGGTGGGATATACCCGAAAGCTTGCTGTAACATCATGCATTTTTGTTAGCCATTAAAAGGTTATTATTTGGTTTCTCTCACTGAGAACAATCACAGACACACAACGGATTAGAAATCAGCCTGTTCTTTCACAATCCAATATTGCAAACCGTCTTCTGTGTCACCCCTGGGAGTTTGAGTATGTGCCTTCTACCAGACTTGGGCATGGCTCAGTGGAAAGGGGTTGCGACTCAATACAAGCCAAAGTCTATCCAAAATTAGTCAACCAAAATATGGCATAAAACAGAAGTGTAAAGATGTAACAAATTTATCATCTAGTGTAAGCCACAGTGATAAATGATGTGCATCTGGTGTAGTTCTAAACTGTCCAAATATAAGACGATATTAATCAATCTGGCCCAATGTCTCCCTTCGAAGCTAATATGCTTTGTATTAAGTTCTAATTGTGATAATTAATGGAAGGTGAGGGGGGGGAAAAATCTTACTTCCTGAATAATAAAATAATCATATTGGCCTAGAAGTCATTTCTGCCAGAGCCCATTTAACTCGTTGTCTCTCTATTTGATTTTTATATTCCCTACACATCATTATCTGACATGATTGAGGTTGGTTAAAAAATGATTTCTCACATTCTTGGCTTTTACAATTACACTAATTCTTCCTGCCAAAATGTTTCCCTGTAAAAGTGCTGACAGCATTAAATCATATTTAATATATCATTATGTTAATATACCATAGCACATTCTTATTACACTTCATGGCAGGGACCCAGAAAGTGATACATTTATTTTTAGTGTAAACACACAGTTGCATTCATTATATAATCCTGACTGTAGAGGAGCTACATCATTGTCATTATTGTTACTGCATTAGTGTATAATAGGGCTGAAAACAAAACAATAAACTGTACGTCATAAAACCATCTCCGGGAGGTGAGTTAAAGACTCATCACGATGTTATTTGTATCTGCTGCTGGAAATAATGAGACCAGTTTTAAGATAGTCTATCAATTTGTTATACGGCTCAAGCAGCTACGAAAAAGACCCGCAGAGCAGTTTTTATGCTCAGAATCCATTAAAACACTGGGTTATACTCTTCGGAAACAAAAAAAAGTAGTTTGGTCGATGAACACTTGGGAATTTAGGAGTATGTGTAAAAGGAGTATTGAATGCTGGCCGGAAAGGACAAGGTCTAAATTCAGATTGTGAAGCTTTTACAAATAGTTCTTTTCTGGAATTTTTTTCTTAATTCGATCTCGTATTATCCATAGGGGGTCAATTGCTTCTAGGATTATTGTCTTCAACTGGTTATAATCGGGAACCACAGCGTCATGCATGAGAAAGTGACCATGGCTTGAATGGTCAAGCTAATTCCGCAGACTTGGTCCATTCAAGTCTTGTGAAAAATAGTGTATATACGGTAGTTAAACCCAGCCCATAGTTGTAAACCTTTTTTTGTATTCACACTCATCTAATGTTTCTATCCCCAGATATTCTAGGACTACTGTTAGAATAGCGCAACCTGCTGTTCCTATATTCAGTCCACTTCAGTAAATGTTCCAAGGTGGTCATACCTACTCAGTTATGCTTCTTTCTAATAACGCCATCTCAGGACCAATTTCCACGAGCGGATCAGATTTGCAGAATCCACGCGAGTTACCTAGGCGTCCGCAAATGAAGTAAAGTCTGCGGATTTGATTTGCGGACCTTCTGGTCCGGAAAAAAAAACGCAGCATGCTCCATTTCACTGTGGATCCTACACGGACGACTTCCATTGAAGTCAATGGAAGCAGTCTGATCCGCAGCCCGTCTGCAATTGAATTGCAAATGGGCCGTAGATTCCGTGGGAAAGCAGAAGTTTAAAAAAAGAAAAACTCCACTACGCATGTGCGGCAGCACATCGGACGGCACTTCCTCACACACCTGCAGTGAAGAAAACAGAAGACCCAGACTGATAAGTAGAATCCCGCAGTGTCCTTGACCATGGGCAGGGTCAGATTCCGCATAATCCAATCCGCCCTCGGACATGAGGCCTCATTCTCTTATTACTAGTTCAAGGGGTTGTCTAGTTTTAAACTATTGATGGCCTGTGTGCAGCATAGGTCATTACTAGTAGAGCGGCAAGATCTGCCACCAGGTTTGATTACCTCCGACTGTTCTTTGGCGCGGTTGGTTTCATTGGGACACTCTGAGCGCAGGGGTTCTTTTTTTCCCGGCATTTAGGCCTCATGTCCACGGGCAAAGGCCTCATGTCCATGGGGAAAATCAGGCCCGCTACGGATTCTGCATGGAGAATCTGTAGCGGGTCCCTCCTGCCCCGCGGACACGAGGGAGACCCGCACGAAAATGGAGCATGGTCCAGATTTTTTCATGCTCCATTTTTAAAAAAATCACTTTTATTGACCATCCGCGGGTATTTATCTACCCGCGGGTGGTCAATGCATCCCTATGGGATGCGGATCCGCGGGCAGGAGAAGAGTTAAAATCCGCTGCGGATTTTAATTCTTCTTTTGCCCGTGGACATGAGGCCAAAAGAAGAATTAAAATCCGCAGCGGATTTTAACTTTTCTCCTGCCTGCGGATCCGCATCCCATAGGGATGCATTGACCAACCGCGGGTAGATAAATACCCGCGAATGGTCAATAAAAGTGATTTTTTTAAAAATGGAGCATGAAAAAATCTGGACCATGCTCCATTTTCGTGCGGGTCTCCCGCGGGAGACCAAAATCGGAATTTACTCACCTGCTCCAGATCTTCCCTTCGCCGCGGCTTCATCTTCTCTCCGTCGCGGCCAGATCTTTTTTCTTCAGGCCGGCGCATGCGCGGGGCACGCAACCGACGTGCCCTGCGCATCCGCCGGGCCGAAGAAAGAAGATCCGGCCGCGACGGAGAGAAGATGAAGCCGCGGCGAAAAGAAGATCCAGAGTGGGTGAGAGGTGAGTTAATTCTTATTTTTATGCCTCATGTCCGCGGGGCAGGAGGGACCCGCTACGGATTCTCCATGCAGAATCCGTAGCGGGCCTGATTTTCCCCGTGGACATGAGGCCTTATAGTTCTAAAAAAAAATTAAAAAGTACAATACATTAAATCATATAATTAAAAACTACATATTGTCACACAAAAAACAGGCCCTCATATGGCCATGTTGATGGAAAAATAAAAATGTTATGGCTTTTGAAAAATCGTTGTGTTCTTTGGGCCAAAATAGGCTGTGTCCTTAAGGGGTTAAAGCCTGATCAGTGGTGACTTCATGGGTAGTGAAAAAGCAATCTCTCATATAAAGAGGTTGCTTTGTCACTACCCATTTTTCACTATAAGGCTGGATTCACGCATGCGGTGTATGCACTTTTTTACGTTCTCCCTCCGTTGATATAGAAACCTGTAAACGGGTGCATAAAACTACCGGTTGTGCCCCGTTCAGACGGCAGGGACCTGGCACATATATGCTGAGCCTGCAATGCCGTTGGGTGGTGGGGGAGGAGAGACAGTTTACCTCTGCTAAGCTGTCTCCCCCTTCCCTCCCCCTCGCCGTCTTTCTGCAAGGGAAGGAGGAAGGAGTTAGTGTGTAAATCTCCCATCCCCTTTCCTCACCTTGTCAGCAGCCAGCAATGGGAGGGTTGGAATGGGGTGGAGTGGGAGCTTAGCAACTAGCTCACATCCCGTCATGTCCCCTCCCATTGCAAACAGCCGGCAAGGGGCAGAGAGGAGGAGTGAAGGGGGTGAGAATTTAGCAGTCACGCTGCCAAACTCCCTCCCACCCCCCTTCCCCGGCAGCTCTCATAGGCTCCCATAGGAGTCTATGTAGCCGCCCTTGCGTAACAGCGCCGCCCCCCTGAAATGCACCATCTTGGCTGGCCGGGCACTGTTACGTCGCAGGAATACACCCATGTGAACTTATGCATTGTAAACAAATGCATCAGAGAAGCAGCGTATATTGGCCGGGCATGAAAGCGTGGCCGATATACGCTCGTGTGAATCGAGCCTAAAAGAAAAACAGCTTCATTTCCTTCTTAAGAAAAACTTGGCAAATTTGCTCTTTTTCAGTCTTTAAACATTCATTAATGAAGAATCTTACAAGTTTGGATAATTGTATTCAGTTGGCAAGTGCAGCATCTGCTTGCTTAGGTTTTATTACCCTATTGTTTCACCTTGCTGGAGCATGTTCATTTTACCAAGATCGTCAATGTAAATCAAGGCTCCACAAACATGACCCTACAAATGTGAATGTGTCATGACCTTCACATGATTCATGCTTATGTTCATGCAGTTCACTGATATAATGAACTTTTACTACACCAATGTAAAGCAGTTCAAGTATAAGCTTTTACCCATATTTAAGTTTCTACTCATATCTGTCTGGTGGTTTCTACATGGAAACCACAAGGAACCTGTAATGTAGGACCTGTAATCAACCAATATGAGTGGTGTCTGATAGACTCTATTAACTTATAATGTACTTAATTAGGTTCAACTCATTTATCTATTGTTTTGCTGGAAACAATAACTCTGCATGCAGCTCTCCCCATTCCCCTCCCTGTTGAAACTACGGAAATTACCAGTGCAGATGTGAACATGGCCTAAGGCCCCCTGTCTATGGGCATGATTCTGCCAGCGGTAAATCGCCAGTGAATGATGCTGTCTGAAGCTTTCCATAGCATTGCTATGGAAAGTGTTGGCCCCCTGTCCACAAGCGGAGAATGATTGCGATTCTCGGCTGGCAATTCGCAGCATGCTACGAATTGTCATGAACCTCCGCAGTCAGCCTATCTGTCAGATAGGTTGACAGCGGAGATCCACCTGCCGGCTCCTGCTCCCAGGCGGCGGCTCCCAGGTGGAGATCCGCCGCGGGATACTGCAACGCCCGTGGACAGGCAGCCTTAGTCTTGAAGTAAAACTAAAACTCATGTAATTTAACATCAAGAAGTCTTTGTTGAAAATGTCCCTAATTTGTGTCATACAAACCCCATTTTATTCATAGTTAAATAAAATTTAAACACAACTGTGATTTCTCATTAACCCCAGATTTTCTAGTTACTGGACAAGATTCCCCCCCATACCACCAAATGTGCTAAAATAACAAAATAAATCAGTACTTATACATCCTCTACCACAAACCAGCGCGTCAGCCCCGCAGTTGTCCCTGTGTTTGATGATTTCAGCAGAAGCCACCTGACCACTGCAGCCAATCACCACCCATTCTGAGTGATGCTGCTGCCTCTGATTGGCTGTAGCGGTCAAGTGACTTCCACTGACAATTTACCACAACAAACACTTGGACCATGATAAGGCTGCAGTATTGGATTGCGGCTACAGAGGAGGGGTACATACTAATCGTTTTGGTATTTTAGTACATTTGGAGGCATAGGGGGAATCTTGTCTGACGCCTGGACAACCCCTTTAAGGTCACAGCCTATTTTGGCCTTCAGGATACCTTTTTTTCCCATGTTTTCATCCCCAACTTTTGAGAGACAAAACCTTTTTATTTTTTTTGTCAGTATGATGCTTATTCTTTGCAGGACAAGTTGTATTTTAAATAACACCATTTTGGAATACAAATAAATGTATTGAAAAACATATTCATTTTTTATAGGAATGGAAAAAAAATTGCAGTTCCATGTTTTTTTTCCCCATTCTTTCTTTGTTTCATTTTTACAGCATGTGGTATAAATGACATGTTAACTTTATTCTGCAGGTCAGTACAACTATGGCAATAACACATTTTTATAGTTTTTTATAGTCAATTGGCTGATCGTTATACTCATTAGTTGGCTGTACATGTAAAACCAGTTCTATGGGGAAGAACTATCATAGCCACAATCATGTGTCCTCGAACCGGAATTCTTGGACCATATAAAAGAAATGTAACTGAGATACTCACAGCTTCCTATATGATACAGTGATTGCTGCTCTTATGAGTACTGGTTTTTATGTGTTTTTTTCTAGTGTAAAATCTGTAAAAAGGATCATAGGCTGAAAAGATTTTTTGATAGTAGCTGCAAACAGCACAGCACTCCCTTTTGATTAGCCCCTGAGGTGATAGATGAAAACACAGCTGCTATCTATCATGTTTTTCCCACCACTTGTCTTGATTCCTCCAGACCTTTAGATTGCTCTAACATATAAATAAGTAACAGCGGTAAGCCGATCTGATAATAATGTGAATTGCTGATCTGGGCATGAAGCTGTGTTCCAATTGCTATCTTCTTTTTCCCCTATGGTTAGGTTTACAAGGGACAGATTTGCTGCAGAAATTCCATGCAAAATTCCTGTGCGGCAATACCGCCCGCGGCTCCTAATCCTGGGATTGGCCTGCCATGTGGACGAGACTTTGCAAAAATCTTGTTCACATGGGGCAGCCAATCCGTCACGGCAAAGCGGTGCTAAGCCGGCGCGGAATTCACAGCATATCAATTCTTTTTTTCCCATTGCAGCCTCTCTCCTCTCTATGGGGAGAGAAAGCCGCAACAGAATGCCAGCGGCTGAACCACTCCAAAACCCGCAGCAAACTGCCGCAGGTTTTGAAGCAGCGCTTATCCCGCGGAAATCTCATGTTTTTTTTCGGTGTGGCCAAACTGCGAGATTTCCCTGGGATTTCTGTCCCATGGGAACCCAGCCTAAAACCCCCTTCACACAAGCCTATGCACAAAAACACTTACATTAGCGCAGCAAATTTGCGCCGTGAATGATCCGCCTTTGAGTGTATGACTATGGGCAGAAGACACTGATTGAGTTCCAAAAGTATTCTTTTTCCTTCAGAATTGCGCAGGGTATTGAGCACACATATGCGCAACTCCTATAGACTTGTATGAGGACCACGGGTGCGCAAAAAAATAGAGCATGCTGCGCAAAAAAGAGTAATGAAAATTAACTCATTGAAATCATTGGGTTCTATTCTCTGCATGTTCCACGTGCAAATACGTTCATGTGGAGCGGCCCTTACAGCTGATTTTGGAAGTGCTAGTAGTGCATATGAATACATGCTATACACATGTAGCATAAAGATACAAAAACTGCTTGCTGCACTGTAAAACATATGTGAGCTTCTAGGATACCCTTTATTACATAACAGGACCTCAATGAGAAGCAGATCGGGGACCCTGCAATCAGCTTTTTTTTTAACAGAAAAAGCAGTCAGCGATTTCCCCCAGAGCACCCGTGACTCGCTCACGAGACTCCTCTCTATTACATCCAAATGTTCTAACAGTGAATATTTATAGGGATTGTACGGTATAAAACAGATAATCCCCTTAACACATGGAAAGGCTGAGAAATTATTCATTAGGGAGTCTAGGAAACGGTTTTGTTTTTTACTAGAATTGGCCTTTATTCCAGTAGTACTTTCTGCCATTGACCTGTTTTTTCTCATTATCTTGTATATTGTTAAGTCACAGCGTTTTAAAGAGGTGCGTTATGGATTGTAGGGATATAGTATCACAGACTATACAAAATTCTACAAACAATATATCATACAAAAAAAGAGAAACAGTTATGAAAACAGTTATGAAAACCATTTCTGTGGCACATAAAAGTTTATTCAAAAAAACCAGCTAAATTGTATTCATTCGCTGTTACAGATCAAAAGCTTTTATCAGTGAATATGTAACCTTGGTGTAGCTAATCTTCTATTATCTATGTGCTCTTTCGTTACTTCCCCTTTCACAGTCGTGTTCTATGCGTGCTGCACGGCAAGTGCTAAGGTTAGATTCAGATGCAAATGATACTTTTACTCAGTCTATAAATAAATGCCGCTTATTTCTGACTATCTATGAAGCAGAACAGCAGAATGCGTGCCATTGAAGGATGGGACAATATACACTTGCACATGATAAAATTGCATTAACAGCAATTTTCTAATATCTGTGAATGGACAGCTTCATTTAGGGGGAAGAGGGAATCAATATTAGATCATGAAAGCTATGGGGATATGATGTTCCCCAGGAATCTTTTATAGACCAGCATCAGACAGAATGGCAAGATCGACCTTAGGGACCTTTCACACGGGACGCAAAGCAGATGCAGATTTTGTCAATTGGTACAGATTTTGTTGCGCTTTCAACTGTGGAATGCGTTCTGTGGAGCGTCTTGCGGAATTACATCTCCAATATGTCTGAAATCCACAACAACAATTATGTAAGCTGTCCGTAATCGAACAGCGGAAAGCTTTTCCAATGCAGAATTTATTCTTGCGGACTTAGTAAAGTAAAGGCGCATGCAGAATTCAAGCATCATAGGGATAATATTGGAAATGTCCGTGTGGGCCAATTCTGTCCCGTGTGAAAGGTCCCTTAAATGACCTTGTGATACCAGTGTGCTTACACAGGGTGTATTAGTCACTCCTGCTTAAAGATATTATCCCACAAAAACATTTATCCCACTTACCCACAGGATAGGTGATAAATGTTTGATTAATGGGGGTCCAACAGCTTGGACCCTCAAGAATCACAAGAATGATGCATCTGAATTCCCCCTAGTGAATGAACTGGCTGTGCACATACAGGACCACCACTCCACTCCTATAGGAAAAGAAGACAGCCGAGTGCATCACTCAGCTACCTCCATAGACAGTCGTTAAAGCGTTGGTCACGCATGCACATTGCCACTCCATTTACAAAGGAGAATCAGGAGTTGCTGTTCTAGTGATCCTTCAGGGTTCCAGAGGTCAGACCCCCAGCAATCATACATTTATCACCTAACCTGTGGATAGGTGATCAATGATTCTGGTGGGATAACCACTTGAAGGGGGCATCACAGACGGCATTTCACCTAAATATTGTGACAATCACAAACCTAATATTATTTGTAGATCAGCATTAATTAGGCATATAGCTGTCATGCAGATTGAGTCCTGTTGGTGGAACTGATAAATAAAGACAGAGGCATGGGCTGAATTACATGTTACGCACAGAGGAACACATAGATATGAGGAGTTTGAGACAGTATAATGGACGAAGATAGCAAATGGAAGAAAGACTAGTTATTTACCTATATCTTCCTTAACTGGACTTGCCTACTGAGCGGAGCACCCGCCCTGAATAGGGCGATCATGCAGCTGGAACCTAAGTAGATCTCCTATTCACCCCTAGATATAACAAGGTGTGAACGGAAGATATAAGGAAAGGGCGAGATAGAAACGACAAATAACCAAACCAAGGACAAAGTAATAAATCAAGAACAACAAACTGACAGAGGCAGTCTAAAATCCAAAGTCTAAAAATGAAGGTACTAAAACATATGCAAAAGTTCCTAGGCTAAGCCTCAACAAGGAAGAACCAGTATACCAAAATATGACCACAGCAAAACTAAATCCCGAATGAATGAGTATTACTGGCATTCTCTGCTCAGAGGACCCAGAAGAAATACCCTAACGAAGATACTGATAGGCTGGCTGGGACGATAGACAGCCCAGGCAGCCAATCAGTTCAAAGTCAGAAGGAAGAAGTTTGTCTCTTGTCGTCCAGTGCCAAATGACACTGTACATGTGCTGGTAGGTGCATCATGTGATCACGCACCAATGTTGTAATGTGATCCCAGACCTGCGTCTGCACCCATAACCTGTCGGTAAGGTGACAATAGCATTGGCATTGCATGTAAGGAGCTGTTATTTAGTCCTTTTACTTTGGCATTTGCTAAGGCATTGTGTAGTGCTGCTACTTAGGCACTGTAAGATATATCATTTTTGCAGTGTATGGTTATGGCGCTGGCATGAGTTTTGATTCTAGAACTGTTCCTTAGTCGCCAACCAGAATATTTAACATATATAACTATTAGATCTTCGGCCTTCTTCATGAATAAAGGGAGATTTAAAGGATGGATAAATATTTTTCCTTGTTCAGTAGGCACATTTACTTGATATAAATGGAACATGGCAATGACAATGGAAATGAATGCCGATTCATACCTACAGAATACCACAAGTGACGGGAGAATACATTTTCAGCTGTCAATCATTGCAATAACATCCGATTGTCCCAGATGTTCTCTGAGGGATGGATACCGAAAATAAATGACCTCCTGCAACTCCTGTAATTTCAGATTCACTCTTAGGATGTTGAATTTCCTAGAACTGTGAAACACTTATTGACCTTTCTAATCTTCACTACTTTCCGCAGTCTCTTCATAATGTTTCATAAGAAGGTGAAGTCACTTGCATCTGCTAGATTCAAAAGGTGTGAAATTTTATTATGAGAAATGTATTTAGGATGGTAATTATAGTTAGAGAGAAATGTTCTTTATTTTATCAGACAAGAAAATTAGAGAAAGTAGAAGAACACATTTGTCAAAGCTGCTAAGGTTGTGTTAAAGAAGCAGGATATCATTTAACATTGTCAGATTTCCTTTAACCAAGGCAAAATGCTCCTGACCACAAATTGTCCAGCTCCCTTAAAGCACACCTACACTTTCAGATGACTTTCCAGAATAAGATGTCATGAGGTTATACTTGAGGAATAATAGTATTTCTAACCATTATATAACTAATATCTTGCGCTTTAAGCAGTTTTCCTCGCCATTTCTTATAGACAGTTTTTCCTGAGCTGGTGGGTATAGACTATAGACTAGGAAATCTCCCATACACAGTGCACAAAGAAATGGGGAAATCCTGCTCCTCTATCTCTCTAAGGGCGGACACCCACTGGCGATATCTTCTATCTTGCGCTGTGAGAGCAAGTGAAAATACTTGCCTCGCAGTGCAAGGAAGATGCCAGAATGAGACCGGGATATCACCAGTCTTGTCAATTGGGCCAGCAGCAGCAGCTGAAAAGATATGGAGAATACCGCGGACTTCTGCCACAGCTGTCACAGCTGTGACAGAAGTGCAGCATGCTATCTCATTGCTTTCAATGGGATTGGCGCTGCTGTCGGTCCCATTGAAAGCAGTGTTTTTTTTGCAAACCCTGCAGTATGATTTTCGGGGAAGGGCTTGAAATATAAGCCCTTCCCTGAAAAATCATCAATAAGTGGTTGAAAAAGTAAAAAAAAAAAAAAGTACTCACCTCTCCGCCCAGACATGTCCTCCAGCTGGCTCCCCGACACTGCTATCCAGCACTTTCAGCAGGCGGGAATTTAAAAATCCCCGCCTCCTGAAAGGGCTGTGCTGATTGGCTGAGTGCGCAGCCAATAACAGCTAGTGCTTAGCTATTAGCTGTGTGCTCAGCCAATTACAGATAGTGCTTAGCTATTCATGAATGATGAATAGCTAAGATAGTGCGTAGCTATTCATGACACGTCTGGGTGGACAGGTGAGTACTTTTTTTTTACTTTTTCAACCACTTATTCATGATTTTCAGGGAAGGGCTTATATTTCAAGCCCTTCCCCGAAAATCATACTGAAGGGTTTGCCAAAAACCACTGCTTTCAAGTCCGCAGTATTCTCCATATCTTTTTAATAGGGCTAGAGCTGCTGCCGCTGGCCCCATTGAAAAGACTGGTGATGTCCCAGTGTCATCCGTTTGTTTTTCTCGCACTGCGAGGCAAGAGTTTTCATTTGCTCTCGCAGTGCAATGGAGAAGAGCACACCAGTGGGTGTCCGCCCTTATACAGAGAAGAAGTAGCAAAAAAGACATTATATAGTAGTATTGAGCAGTGTAGATGTGATTTCAGTAGCTGTGAGATATTAAAACACTTACTGCTAGCTGCAGCAGCAGTGTATGTCTCCTCTCTCACTCTGCTTCTCCTCCGTCCTCCTCGCTCCATAGACTTCTATGAGCGGCCTATATTCTGAACTATCAGTGATCTTTTAACAAGATGGATTTAAGCAGTTTTTCAGAGTGAGTGAGCAGTTTTAGAGGGAGTGGGGGAGTTAAAAAGGAGTCTGATAAGTGTACAAAGTTTCTTATATTTGCCTGTACTATTAGCCTATGCAAAGTTTATTAAAAGTGCACTGTCTATTTAAAGGAAACCTGTCGGCATAGGTTACTTCTATTAACTATCCACACCATTAGATCAGTGCAAAGAGCCCTTTTACATGGGATAATTGTCGGGCCTAGGAGCACCCAGCAATAATCGCTCAGTGAATGGAGGTGGAGCGGGCCGGAGATCTTTCTGTCTGCCCATCTGCCTTTGCGGTAAACAGGCAGTCATTCATAGATGAATGACTTCCTGTTTAAAATGAGTCGATAATCGTTCAGTTTTTATGTCGGGAGAAAGTGAATGACGAACGATAAGCAAACAAATTATTTTTGCTGTTCAGTCACTGCAAGCATTGGTACTGAGCGATTATCATTCACATGCCAGCAAGAAGCTGAACACTTATCGTCCTATGTAAAAGGGCCCTAAGGTAGAAGACTTTTATTTCTGTTAGTGCGAATATAATTCATAGAGCTGCATTTTTCTGCTGCATGCACCATATGCCAATTAATGCGAGACTGTGCAATGGGTATTCTTCTCAGCTCGGACTTGACCAGTGCCTTCAGTCTTCCTCAGTCCCTCCCTTTGCCTATTGATTGACAGCTCTCTTCTTCTTTGGAACAATCACTAGCAGAAGAGAGCTGTATCTGTTGATCATTAGGCAAGCAGGGGAACTGTGGAAGACCGAGAACAATAACCCAGGGCCAGTCCCAGCTAAGAACACTCAGTGGGAGGTCTAGCAGTAATTTACATAAGGTGCTGGACAGAAAAACACAGGTCTCTCTGAGATGGTAGCACTACAAACAGAAGTAAAGGCATTTTAGCATTGCCAATCTTAACACCAATCTTACGGTGTAAATAATTAATAGGGGCACCATATGCCAACTGAATTCCTTTAAACATTCAATGGTTAAGTGCCCAATGCTTGGTCTCTACAGGTTAAATGCCCTATGTATCGTATTATAAACTGTAATGGAAAAAGCTATCTTGCACAGCCAAGGCAGGACTATCAAATCACACTCCTACACTCCCATTCATGGAAGTTGCTGTTGGATGGACAATCATCCATTTACTCGATCCCCTCCTTCTCCATTAATCTCTTGTGTTTTAATTCATAGTCTATACTTCTGATTTCATATTGACAATTGTACAATATAAAATCGGTTGTAAAATCTCACCAAGTTGCTGGATATGCAGCTCAGGCACTGGAGCCATGCTGCACGTGTGGCGGGACTGTCCTTCACTTAGACGATTCTGGAAAATGGTGTTCTCCACCTGAACAAATGTTACCAGATGATCTATTACAGCATCCCCTCAGATTGCCCTGCTCTCCATCCTTCCAGGACGTGCGGTTATCCCCAGACATTGGAGGACTCCACAAACACCCACTACCCGTGAGTGGATACAGGAACTGAATGAGATCATGACAATGGAAGAGATGCTGTCTGATGATTCAGACCTCCTGGGGAAATTTATAGCAATGTGGATTCCTTGACTAGGGTTTCAAAACACCTCTGATTTTCAGGCCTTGTTAAACTAAACCTCACACCACTAGGGATACCTCAGGCCCCCATCTCCCCCAATTTACTCTTTTGGAATGTATCTGTGAAACTCCACCCCCACTTCCTTTTTATTTTTCTCTCCCTCTTTCTCTTCCTCCCTTACTTCTTCCTTCTCTTTCTCTTCCCTGTAAAATTCCTTTCTACTAACCTATCACTATTAAACCTATATAGAGTTCAATTTGGTTGAGTTAAAAGTTGTAACTAAGATATTACCTCCTCTTAGTTTGACAACACGGACGTATAGTTATTAGAGATGAGCGAGCATACTCGCTAAGGACAATTACTCG
The DNA here is from genome assembly GCF_035609145.1 of Eleutherodactylus coqui. Classification (NCBI taxonomy): domain Eukaryota; kingdom Metazoa; phylum Chordata; class Amphibia; order Anura; family Eleutherodactylidae; genus Eleutherodactylus; species Eleutherodactylus coqui. The sequence goes on along the minus strand of NC_089844.1, from coordinate 65,792,095 downwards.
ATCGAGCATTGTCCTTAGCGAGTATCTCCCCGCTCAGAAGAAAAGGTTCAGCTTCTGACACGGGTGAGAGGTGAGTTGCGGCAGTAAGCAGGGGTTAGCGGGGGAGAGAGATCTCCCCTCCGTTCCTCCCCACTCTCTCCCGCCGCTCCCCGCCCGCTGCCGGCAGCCGAACCTTTTCTTCCGAGCGGGCAGGTACTCGCTAAGGGCAATGCTCGATCGAGTAATTGCCCTTAGCGAGTATGCTCGCTCATCTCTAATAGTTATCTATTTCATTATAATAACCTTAGTAAACTGGATCCATAGAATAAGCAATGTAGGAGCTTGAATAGTGGACCTCATAAGTCCTAGGGAATTTATCCTATTCCTATAACCCTACCAGGTGAAAGTTGACTAATCATAAAATCAAAATGAAAAATGCATAAACTAAACTAGGTTTTGAAACCATACAAGAAAATGTTCTGGTTAAATGTTTCATACAATTTATATGGTGCTGCGAGACCTACTTGCTACTGTTGATCTTATTTTATATGCAGACTTTAATAAAAAGGGATTAAACATAAAATTGGTTGCACTAAGAGCTTATTAAAAAGAATAAATCATATGATCCTAATTCATTGGTGCCTTAGGGGGCCACCTATTTCCGCCTTTCCTCACCCTGCCCTTGTTACTATGCGGTAGTCCGGTGACATCTGCAAATTGTGCATGACCATCTAAACAATTTTGCCCATTGTACTGTGTTTTGACTACATCTATTGCTTATGAACTCAACTGATCAAACTTGACCTATATAGATGATGTTGAGACTTCAATTGCTAACAGTAGCTAATCCACTATGTTTTCTCCATCTTGGATTCTACCAATGTTACTGATTGTTGTTGAATAACCAACATGCATGTATACCCCACAGGTAGCAAAGTACCAAGACCATAACTGACAAAAGTGTCTTAGGGCCGATGCCCACAGATGGATTATCGCTGCGGAACCTGCGGCCAGACACCCACTGCGGATTCTGCAGCAATAGCCGTTCATAGACATGCTATGTTAAAGGATTCTCCCCTGCCCACGGCTGGAAATCAACAGCAATTTTCCGCTTGCGGGGGAGGGGGGGGGGGGGAGAAACAGCATGTTCTATTTTGTGCAGGAAAATTGCAGTCAATAAAAGCCGTTCGTCCCGCGATACAGCTGAAGTATCGCGGGCATATGTGTCAACGCCCAGCGCCGGACAGGACAGTCACGGCAGATCTGGAGAGGAGATTATGGGGTCTCTGGAGGGTGACGTGTCAGATTCCACTGTGATATTTTGCAGGTTGAATCTGACACAGCCATGGGCATGAGGCCTCAGAGATGAAACTTGCAATTTGCTAAAATACTTTTTCTGGATATCATGGAACGAAGCTTCTTTGCTTGATGGTTTAAACTAGGTCTAGTCACTCTTCTTCAAACATGTGTTCAGTAGAGATGAGCGAACGTACTCAGCCAGACCGAATAATCCACCAACTGTTTCCCAAAGCGCCCCCTCGCGCCATGCTGCCCTGCAGAGGCCGAGGTGCTCAAAGGTGTGGCAGTTTTTCACTGAGAGTGCAGACGACCAACGAACTGTGGTGTGTAAGGTTTGTCACGCCAAGATAAGCCGGGGAGCCACCACCACCAGCCTCAGCACCACCAGCATGCGCAGGCATATGATGGCCAAGCACCCCACAAGGTGGGACGAAGGCCGTTCAACGCCTCCGGTTTGCACCACTGCCTCTCCCCCTGTGCCCCAACCTGCCACTGAGATCCAACCCCCCTCTCAGGACACAGGCACGACCGTCTCCCGGCCTGCACCCACACCCTCACCTCCGCTGTCCTCGGCCCCATCCAGCAATGTCTCTCAGCGCACCGTCCAGCCGTCGCTAGCGCAAGTGATTGAGCGCAAGCGTAAGTACGCAGCCACGCACCCGCACGCTCAAGCGTTAAACGTGCACATAGCCAAATTGATCAGCCTGGAGATACTGCCGTATAGGCTTGTGGAAACGGAGGCTTTCAAAAACATGATGGCGGCGGCGGCCCCGCGCTACTCGGTTCCCAGTTGCCACTACTTTTCCCGATGTGCCGTCCCAGCCCTGCACGACCACGTCTCCCGCAACATTGTACGCGCCCTCACCAACGCGGTTACTGCCAAGGTCCACTTAACAACGGACACGTGGACAAGCACAGGCGGGCAGGGCCACTATATCTCCCTGACGGCACATTGGGTGAATTTAGTGGAGGCTGGGACCGTGCTATGGCCCACATCTTTAATTTGGTGGTTCAGCGCTTTCTGAAAAGCTACCCACGCTTGTCAGACCTGCTCGGAAAGGTGCGCCGCCTCAGCGCACATTTCCGCAACTCCAAGACGGACGCTGCCACCCTGCAACATCGGTTTAATCTGCCAGTGCACCGACTGCTGTGCGACGTGCCCACACGGTGGAACTCTACGCTCCACATGTTGGCCAGGCTCTATGAGCAGCGTAGAGCTTTAGTGGAATACCAACTCCAACATGGGCGGCGTAGTGGGAGTCAGCCTCCTCAATTCTTTACAGAAGAGTGGGCCTGGTTGGCAGACATCTGCCAGGTCCTTGGAAACTTTGAGGAGTCTACCCAGATGGTGAGCGGCGATGCTGCAATCATTAGCGTCACCATTCCTCTGCTATGCCTCTTTAGAAGTTCCCTGCAAAGCATAAAGGCAGACGCTTTGCGCACGGAAAGAGAGGCGGGGGAAGACAGTATGTCGCTCGATAGTCAGAGCCCCCTTATGTCTATATCTCAGCGCGTTGAGGAGGAGGAGGGGGAGGAGCATGAGGAGGAAGGGGAAGAGACAGCTTGGCCCACTGCTGAGGGTACCCATGCTGCTTGCCTGTCATCCTTTTAGCGTGTATGGCCGGAGGAGGAGGAGGAGGAGGAGGATCCTGAAAGGGATCTTCCGAGTGAGGACAGCCATGTGTTGCGTACAGGTACCCTGGCACACATGGCTGACTTCATGTTAGAATGCCTTTCTCGTGACCCTCGCGTTACACGCATTCTGGCCACTACGGATTACTGGGTGTACACACTGCTCGACCCACGGTATAAGGAGAACCTTTCCACTCTCATACCCGAAGAGGAAAGGGCTTCGAGAGTGATGCTATACCACAGGACCCTGGCGGACAAACTGATGGTAAACTTCCCATCCGACAGCGCTAGTGGCAGATGGCGCAGTTCCGAGGGTCAGGTAGCAGGGGAGGCGCGGAGATCAGGCAGCATGTACAGCACAGGCAGGGGAACACTTTCCAAGGCCTTTGACAGCTTTATGGCTTCCCAGCAAGACTGTGTCACCACTCCCCAGTCAAGGCTGAGTTGGCGGGAGCACTGTAAAAGGATGGTGAGGGAGTACGTAGCCGATCGCACGACCGTCCTCCGTGACGCCTCTGCTCCCTACAACTACTGGGTGTCGAAGCTGGACACGTGGCCTGAACTCGCGCTGTATGCCCTGGAGGTGCTTGCTTGTCCTGCGGCTAGCGTCTTGTCAGAGAGGGTGTTTAGTGCAGCTGGGGGAATCATCACGGATAAGCGTACCGGCCTGTCAACCGACAGTGCCGACAGGCTTACAATCATAAAGATGAACAAAGCCTGGATTTCCCCAGAGTTCTCTTCTCCACCAGCAGACAGCAGCGATACCTAAACAATACGTAGGCTGCACCCGCGGATGGAAGCATCGTTCTCTATCACCATAAAAAACGGGGACCTTTTAGCTTCATCAATCTGTGTATTATATTCATCCTCCTCCTCCTGCTCCTCCTCCTGAAACCTCACGTAATCACGCCGAACGGGCAATTTTTCTTAGGCCCACAAGGCTCAGTCATATAACTTTTGTAAACAATGTTTATATGTTTCAATTCTCAATTCAATAAAGCATTGAAACTTGCACCTGAACCAATTTTTATTTGAACTGGGCTGCCTCCAGGCCTAGCTACAAATTAAGCCACATTAACCAAAGTGATTAATGGGATTCACCCGCCCTCTTGGTTGGGCATGGGCAATTTTTCTGAAGTACATTTGTACTGTTGGTACACCAATTTTTTGGGCCCTCGTCTACAGCGTAATGCTAATAATTTTTAGCCCACCTGCATTAAAGCTGACGTTACCTCAGCTGTGCTGGGCCCTGCAATGGGATATATTTATGTACAGGCGGTGGGTTCCAGGGAGCCACCCATGCTGTGGGTGCACACGGAATTCCCATTGCGGAGTTGTACCTGCCTGTGACTATTTATAAAAAACCCCGGTCTGACTGGGGCATGCAGACACCTTGACAGAATGAATAGTGTGTGGCACATGGGTTCCCCATTGCTATGCCCACGTGTGCAGCTCCTGATGGAGGTGGCACAGGATTGGATTTCTCATTGCTTCTGTACAGCATTATGGGCTATCGCCCCGCCCCTTTTAAAGAGGGTCGCTGCCTAGCTATGCCAACCCTCTGCAGTGTGTGCCTGCAGTTCCTCCTCATGGCAGACGCACTTCTAAATAGACATGAGGGTGGTGTGGCTATGAGGCCAGCGTGTGGCATGAGAGCAGCTGAAAGCTGCGCAGGGACACTTTGGTGTGCGCTGTGGACACTGGGTCGTGCGCGGGCGGGGGGGGGGGGGGGGGTTGGGCAGCATGTAACCCAGGAGAAGTGGCAGCGGACTGTCATGCAGGCAGTGATTGTGCTTTGTTGGAGGTAGTGTGGTGCTTAGCTAAGGTATGCATTGCTAATGAGGGCTTTTCAGAAGTAAAAGTTGTTGGGAGGGGGGGGGGCCCACTCTTGCCGCTATTGTGGCTTAATAGTGGGATCTGTGAACTTGAGATGCAGCCCAACCTGTAGCCCCTCGCCTGCCCTATCCGTTGCTGTGTCGTTCCCATCACTTTCTTGAATTGCCCAGATTTTCACAAATGAAAACCTTAGCGAGCATCGGCGATATACAAAAATGCTCGAGTCGCCCATTGACTTCAATGGGGTTCGTTACTCGAAACGAACCCTCGAGCATCGCGAAAAGTTCGTCTCGAGTAACGAGCACCCGAGCATTTTGGTGCTCGCTCATCTCTAGTGTTCAGCCTTTCACAGAAAAAACAAACACTCTCAACAGGCTGATGATGTCATTTTTTTGGATTAGCGATCGTTGCTTAAGAGAAGGGAAATGAGCAGCTGTGTCCATGAACATGAAGGATGACTGTGTTGTGGGTGCATTGCACTACTCATCAGATGTGCTTCATGATTCACCGATTGGTATCATCTTCAGTCACAGAAGATGTTCTTTTCCTGATTATATGTCTCCTAGTAGATCCCTATATGCAGTGTGTCTTTTTAGTTTTGCTCATATCACATAAGATCTGGCATAAAATGCTCACATCATTATCCTTATTGTTTGCGTGACAACCTCTTGCAGAGTTTTCCAAGGCAAAAATAGCTATTGAAGATAACAGGTCCTTGGATACAAAAGACATTGACATTTTTGTAGACATTGATTCACATTGTTGTCGAAGTATGAAAAAGTTTCACACATATTGCATATGAATTTGTCTTTTATGAATGAGGCTAGGAAAGCTTTCATTATGGAGATCAAGCGGCATAGCTGTATAAGAATATGCTGAAAAAGTTTTCTAGTTAGCTTATTTTAATATGTAGGAAAATAAAACCCATATTTACAGAGCTGCTGCGCTATATCCAGTCAAGATAGGATATGCTGGATATTGTAGGCATTATGTCATTTGATCAGGGCAGCCAAACCATTACCAAAAAAATAGAAGATATTGTTCCATTGTTCTCATTTGCATATTTCCCAGAGGAGCAAGCATGGCCTAATAAGTCTCCTCAGTCATCTCCTTGGTGTCTCCTCACACACCTTCTAGGTGATCTCCTTAGGGAGAGAGGATACCCTTCCTGACTAAAAAAATTCTCAAATGTATGCCCTAGAATGATGTGGCGGATTCTAAGTCAACATTTTTATAAATGACCTGGAGGAGGAAATTGAGGGGAAACTGATCAAATTACACAAAGCTAGGAGGGATAGCTAATACTAGGGAAGAGAGATATATTAGAGAAGCATAGAGTCTAGATCAGGGGTCCCCAACTCCAGTCCTCAGGGACCACCAACAGGTCATGTTTTCAGGATCTCCTATAGTAAGAACACCCGTGGCAATGTCTGAGGCACCAACAATAATTACATAACCTGTGCAACACTGAGGAAATCCTGAAAACATGATCTGTTGGCGGTCCCTGAGGACTGGAGTTAGGGAACACTGGTCTAGATCACGTGAGGTAATTATCCCTTTCTTTCCTTCCTTAGTCAGACCTCATCTGGAATACTGTGTCCAGTTCTGGGCACCCCAATTTAAAAAAGACATAGACAAACTGGAGTAAGTTCAGAGAAGAGTTACCAAGTTGGTGAGCAATCTGCAAATCATGACCTATGAGGAACGGTTAAAGGACCTGGTATTGTTTAGCTTGCAAAATAGAAGGCTGAGAGGAGACTTAATAGCTGTCTACAAATATCTGAAGGGCTGTCACAGTGCAGAGGGATCAGCCCTATTCTCATTTGTACATGGAAAGACTAAAAGCAATGGGATGAAACTCAAAGGCAGGAGACACATATTAGATATTAGAAGAAACTTTCTGACAGTGAGGGTGATCAATGAGTGGAACAGGTTACCACTGGAGGTGATGAGTTCTCCTTCATTGAAAGCTTTTTAACAAAGGCTGGACAAATATCTGTCTGGGATGATTTAGTGAATCCTGCACTGAGCAGGGGGTTGGACCCGATGACCCTGGAGGTTCCTTCTAACTCTACCATTCTAGGATTCTTTGAGCTCACCTCACATTCATGGTTTAATGTATCTAGATCAGTAAGAGAAGTCATGGGACTGTAATACAGCAATAAGTTTGTACACTGACCTCTAAAGGTGTATTCACATGAGCAATTTTCCCACATATGTTCTATTCAATCCTGAGACAGGCAACACTCGTGCGAGAAAAGAACCTGTTCATTTGAATAGGTTAATTCACACAAACAATATTTCTTTCAGACCAATAGTCCGAGTTAGAAAAATCATATGTCCTATTTTGGTGCAATTCTTCTTCAAGCATCGCCCATTATTCTTTATCGGACTGTAAAAAAACCCCTCACAATTGCATGCCATGTGATTTGCATGCGATTGCAATGCTTTTTTCAGAGGACCACATAAAGAGAGCCAGGCAGTGTTGAGCAGAGCAAAATGTGATAAAAAAATGTGAAAAACACAATTTTATCACCTGAAAATCACAAGTAATTAGCATGAAAATTACATGGGAAAATGACCCAAATCACGCTCACCTATGTGAGTACAGCCTAACCATGAAAGTGAATATCATCAATGGAATAAGAGTATAAAACCAATATTACAAAATGGAACATTATTCATAAGCTCAAGTAGACAACTGTTAGAAAAAAACTCAAAAATATCCAAAAGAAACGTTTAGAACCAAAATGTTATTCACAGAGCAGCTTGTCATTCATTCATAAAAGTAAAAAAAAATCTTGAGTTTGCTTCCCCACGGAGTTTTCACTTTAGCCTGTATCTTTACAGATTACATGATTGCAAATGTCTTATGGAAATTATGTCCTTTCATCTCAGTTCTCTGCTCATATTGTTAACATTTGTTTCCAGTTGCATTCAGGTGCAGAGATAAGTAAACTATGAAACCTCCTTGCTCTTAAAAGCTTCTTAGAAGGGAGCATGTGAATATCTTCTGTTTAAAAAAAATGTGTTTACTTTTAAGTGTGTGCCAAATTGCACAGGAATGCTATCTTTTCTCCTGAGGCCTCCTGTCCATGGGCGATTTTTTTTTACTGCGTTTCCCGCAGTGATAATCTGCATGCGGGTAACGCATTAAACGCTTTCCATAGGATAACTATGGAAAGCGCAGCCCAAATCTCCACAAGCGGAAAATATGTGTTAAAAATTGCGGCATTCTGCGATTTGCTGCCATTCTCCGCGATGAACCTATCATTATAGATAGGTTTAGTGTGGAAAATCGCAGTGCCAAAGTGCTTCCCGAGGCGGCTCCTGCAGCGGGATATGGAAGACAGAACAATACTTCTGCGGCACCACCTACTGGAAGGCAGCATTCCAGCAAGTCAATGTTAGACTCTTTATACAAGCCTTGCAACAATGACTGGAAATTGCAAGCCAAGCCAGAATGCATACATAGACAGCTGTTTCTGGGTGGTTGCCCTCCATCAGTGTGCAGTAGGTTTCTGGCTTGGCTAGAAGGAATCCTGTGACGTGGGCAAATACCCCAAAATAGCTGTCCGTATATGGATTCTGGCTTGGCTTCCCAGTTATTGTTACAAGGCTTATAAAAAGAGTCTATCATTGACTTGCAGGAATGCTGCCTTCCAATAGGTGGTGCTGCAGAGGTATTGTTCCATCTCCCTTAGGGCTCCTACACATGAGCACATATTTGGCATGTTTTTACGCCCAGGCGTATATTCATGCCCATGAGAGGCATTGATTTTCAATGCATCCGTTCACACGGGCGAATATACGGCACGTTAATACGCAGGCAGCATGAAAAGTAGAACATATACGCGGCCAGCGCATATACGCTCAGCTAAAAGATAGTTCTGGAACTATCTTTTGGCCAATATACGCCGGCGGGTCCCATAGACTCCCATGGGAGCAGGGAAAGAGAAGGGAGGCATTTATGAAGCGTCCAACACTGCGAAAAGCTTACAGGTGCCTCTATAGAGGCATTGGAAGCCATCCCCAGGATTTTGGTAGAGCAAGGGTTTTCCGGGGTGCGGCATATTTTTTCGCTAAAGACATTGCTCACGGTCGTGTGAATGGACAAGAAAACGCTGGCCGCAATCAGGGAAAAACGCGCATTTAGGCACTTATACGGAGCTGGTGTAAAAACGCGGTTGCCATTTATGCGCTCATGTGAAAGGGCCCTTATTTCCAAATTCCACAAGAATGGGGCCTTTGGTCATTTTAACCCTTCTCACCTTACCCTTGCTACCTCCCTTGGAGTAGACCTCCATAGAACCATGATTTTCATATCTTGTACTAACAAACTCTAACAAGTCCAAAACAACTGTATGCAAGTTGGAATAGATACAGTCGTTCTGCACTTATCAGGCTACATCTGTTCTATATACCATCTATTCTTGATGCCCAGTTGGCCAGTAGGGGCAGAAAGGAATAATTTGCATGTTTCTGTCTACTATCCAAGAATGAGGAGTCATTTTCTAATTGTTTTTAATATTCATGAGGGATATGAACACATAAATATATTCAGTAAAAAGATCTTTGATTGATGCCAAATTGTTTTAACCATAGAAATCCATGTATTTGTATTTTTATCGACTCCATATTGCTGAATTTTTTTAGTGTAAGGTTTGCTGTCTAGAAAACGTAAAAGTCTAAAAATGGGCAGTCACCATATACTGATGGCCGCTCACCATTCAGGGGAAAGTTGATTATTTAGTTGAGTATCTAAATGTACTAACCTGCAGTACCTAAGGAGATTATATAGGGAATGCCAAACCAATGATATGCTTAAATCTAACTACCTGAATGTGCAACTTTAACAGGACATCCTGGGACATAATTCACTCAGCATTACATTTTGAGAGTGCCACTTACAATCCGAGTTCCTAGTCCCCTAAGCTTTTTTGCAAGTACTGTTAAGGGAAACTAGACACCAACATCAGAGTCTTAGCAAGTAAGTTTTACCAAAGTCCTTTTTCTTTATTTTTACTGGATATTTCTAAATGGGAGAGTAGCATTAGAATAAGAAATGCTACTTGCCTGATAGACATCTAAGACATTACACTGGTTGAAGTTCACGAGTGCGGATGACTATACTAATTGGGCCCAAGCATAGAGTAAGTAGCAAGCAGGAAAGGACAATTTATCAGGATGAGGCCAATTTAAAGAGCTTGTTTTACCCCCAAATACCTTGCTTATTAATAAAAAAACTGTTTTTATACTCTATGTGAAGTATCATTCTGACTTGACAGTAACAAATATATTGATGGATTTTCATTTCCTGTTTGATTTTGGAGTAATATGGACCATAGTCTATATAGGGTACACAGGTAGCAACCTCATCTGAGCCCTGGTGTCCAAGGTGACCACGGACCCCTCTACTACATAGAAAGAAAGCATTATAAATTGCACATGATAACTGGGGGGCCCTGTTAAAAACTTTGCATTAGGGCCCAGAAACTTTGAGTTACACTTCTTAATGTCTCATTTCTGCAAAACCAGAGCAACAGCCACTCACATTGATTAACCCTGCCTTCCCAGGGTTAAGGGGTTAAGAGAAGTTGGGGGACTCCAAGATAAACTTTGGCACCCGGGCCCATGAGCCTTTAGCTATGCCCCTGTTGTGCCTCCCATCACCCAACCACATTTTGGCACAAAATTTGGTGTAAACTAAGCCGAGTTTCTGGTTTGGCTAATGAGAGGCCTATGATGTAGGTCAGGAAGGGTATCGTTTCTTCTTAAGTAGAGCACCTAGAAGGTGTGTGAGGAGACTTATAAGGTCATCCATGCTCCTCTGGAAAACATATGCAAATAAGGAAAATGGAACAATACCTTTGCAGCTCCACCATAGGAATGGTAAACACAACAAGAAGTGAACGGGAAGTTCCCAATTCCCAGTGATGATTTGCCTGTCTAAACAGGCTGCATGAGCACGAATGAGTTGGTGATGATGTCACCAGCTTGTTCGCTCAGGCAGACATGAATTGTGAGGGTCTCGTATGGTGCAAAAGGGTCATTAGACTGGACAGTCTAAAGATGCACCAGTTTGGGCCACTGTGATAAATCGGGCACATTTTAAGACTATCGAAGATAGCACTGTCTATTTATTAGCCAGTATTAGTAAATCTGCCCCATTAATTCCAGTGGTTTCTCAGAGGGCATCTATATTAATTACAATAATGATATAATGGTCCTAAGTTTTTGAAATCTCATATCACAACCACCATGTAAATTACTCTGCAATACCAAGAGCTAAAATAATACAACATAAATGGTGAAGGTAGCATGCTTTGTCTATTTCTGACTATATTGTACAATATTTGAATGAATCCATGTCTACCTACCTCTATAGAGAAGTTCTGCCTTTTACAGCCGCCTGATTTTCACTTCTATTAGCCATTGTCTCGTCCTTACCCATTATATAGCTCTGAACATGTGCTTGAAATTCCTCCACTACTACTGCATGGCAGAGAAATATTACAGAGCCATCTGTTGTTTGTAAGCCAGTCCTCCATCAACCTGAATTTTTATCTTGTGGGTAAATAGGTTCAGCTCAACAGCTTGCTCTACTCAACCTTGTGGTTTAAAAGAAAATCTAAAAAATATAATTTTAAATCAAGTTCACTGATGTAAATTAAAATGTTCCCAGCTTCTGTGAGTTAGTGGAAGTATGTAAACAGAACTGCGCTCCATATGTCTATCGCTCACTGAGATATGCCACTTATCTGTTTAACTGCACACCAATTCATGCCATGTGCGGAGAGGAATCTAAAACGAGTAGCTAGTCTTAGCAGGTTTCCTGTCGCAATTTTTCATTTTTTTTGCATTAAATTTCGGAGAGTGTCAAGCTTGTTTCAGAGTTGTAACATTAATATCATGTTGAATATAACTCAGTTTTTATAGTATATAGAGGCCTGTTGCCATTCTTGTAACATATATTGCATTGTATTAAATAGATTTATCCAAGAATTTCCATTGATCAATGTGTGATCAGTGAGGCGCTTTGTTGGGTGCCTCAACAATCAAACTATTAACAGCCACCTGTCTGTCTGTGCGTGCGTGAGTTACATGGTCCGCCCCTGATCATATGACGGTGACGTCATCACAGGTCCTGTAAGCACATGGCTGCTGTTCGGCTAAGGCCTCATGTCCACGGGGAAAATCGGGCCCGCTACGGATTCTACATGTAGAATCCGTAGCGGGTCCCTCCTGCCCCGCGGACATGAGCGCTGAAAATAAGAATAAATGAGAATAAACTCACCTCCCATCCGCTCCGTTTCTTCTCTGCGTCGCGGCCGGATCTTCTTTCTTCGGCCGGCGGATGAATTCGTCACGCCGGCGGCACGTCGCCGTCACGTCGTCGATGTGCCGCGCGCATGCGCCGGGCACATCCGCCGAGCCGAAGCAAGGGAGATGCGGCCGTGAGGAAGAGAAGACCTTCCCGGCCCGCTGCGGGTGAGTAAATGCTTTTAAATTCCTATTTTAGGTCTCCCGCGGATCCGGACGGCTTCCATAGGCTTCAATAGAAGCCCGCGGGAGCCGTCCCCGCGGGAGACCCGCATGAAAGTGGAGCATGGTCCAGATTTTTTCATGCTCCATTTTTTTTTAAATCACTTTTATTGACGATCCGCAGGTATTTATCTACCCGCGGGTGGTCAATGCATCCCTATGGGGTGCGGATCCGCGCGCGGGAGAAGAGTTAGAATCCGCTGCGGATTTTAATTCTTATTTTCCCCGTGGACATGAGGCCTAAGTATTCGTTAGAATTCCATACAACTGAGACCACAGGGGTTTGTAGGGGATGGAAGACTAACGAATACCTATAGCAGCCATGTGCTTACAGAATTTTTGATGATGTCATCGTCATGTGATCAGTCACCTATGTGGGAGGAGTCCGGGGTCACATGACCAGGGGTTGATCGGTGTGTGCAGGACTCTGCTGCGCTGCTTTTGATCCCTGTTTTATGAAGAATGTATGTAGCAGAGCTCTATGTGATGTACATGTAGCGGTGTGTGTTTGTGACGTGCATGTAGCAGAGCTGTGTGGTGCATTGTGCCACCAGAAACACTATGTAATTTCCTTATAATTACTAGTTAACAGAATAAAGGAAACATGTGGTGGTGGCCCAGTGATTAGCACTGCTGTCTTGCAGTGGTGAGGTCCCAGGCTCAAATTCCCATCAAGGTCAGAGTCAAGCCCAGTACTCTAGCACAGCAAAGCAGCAGCACTAAGTCAACACATTTGTCCTTTCTGCTCCAAGCAAAAAGCTGTGATTTTTAATAAAAATTGGTTCAGTCTTGCCCAATCCAATTTGGTGAAAATTGGGACGATTTTATTGGCTGGCCGATCATACTAAGCCACAGCAGTCCTAATTTCATGCCTGGGTGTAAAGGCCCATTTACACATAACGATTATCGCTCAAAATTCATTCAAACTATGTATTTTGAGTCATAATCGTTGCGTGTAAATGCTACCACCATTACCTTTTTGGACGAACGTTTATTTTTAGTTCAGCATAAAAACCATCGTTTGGACAGCCAGCTGATAGCAGTGACCACACACTGTGATTCTCCGCTGTAAAACGCAGCATTCAAAAATGCAGCGTTTTTACAAACACTTGTATGAGAATGCCCTAAGACATCCCCTGGCTATGGATTACATCTGTAACTTTTAAAACATTATTTATTGCTTTATATGGACTATAAAGGACTGAGGAATGTTTATTTTGTTCCTGTTATGTATGTATATTTAGTTGCACTGTACATACTTTCTGCTTTCTTACAGGTTGTCTGGATGGCTTGCAGGACCACAATAACAAGCTGCTGTATATATTATTTTAGTTGTGAAACTCCTTGTGGCTGTAGTGGCCCAGAACACCATCCTGGTCCCCTCTGTAAATGTCATACATGTTTGTCCTATGTGGATGCACTGTGCAAAGCTTGTCCTGTCATTTCCAGTGTGTGTGTTGCACATCTGCAGCGCTTGAGAGGTTAACTCTACTAAAATCATTGCCTGCATGTAAATGTATTAGTCTGTCACGTGATGTGGTATGAGTGATGGTATAAATAGAAGTGCTTGAGAACGGGAAGATGTCTTGAGTTTCCATCTTGTCTGCTACCAGACTACTACCAAACACAGAGCCACATGGAAGCACCTTTAGCTTCCATGTAGGTGAAGATGGAGGAGAAGGAAAGACTTCCTGTAGCGTTTGGAGTCTGGATGTGATTGGATTGAGTCTCTAGATCCTAAGAGAGAGAGCAGTTTCTAATAATTCTGTATATAGAGACCCATCGTACAGGTACCAATTCACATTACAAGTTTTCCTATGCAGCCATTCAACTCCAGGATCACCATATAGAGGTATGCTGCTGAGTCACACTAGGGTTACCACCCGACCGGTAATTCACGGGGCCTGACTGGTATTTTTACCGTCAGGCTGGAGGCGGTATTTTTTTTACCGGCCCAATTAGAGGCCAGTATTTTTGATTGTCTCCTACAAGGAAAATTCCGATTGAGCGGTTTATAGAGGCCGGGTACACGGCCAGATTGCGAAGCTGACAGCCAGGTTTGATCTCCTCATGAACTGGCGGCGCTCAGAGAGGAGATTCTCCTACATCCAGAGATTAGGCGCTGCTAGTAGTGTATCGGCTGCTAGGAGGAAGAGTCACCTGATCGGGCTGGAAGGGCGGGGCTTATCATTAATGCAGCTCTATTGAAGGAAGAAGACGTTGCTGCTGTGGTGTAAGGTAATGAGGAGGAGAGGGAGCAGAGTGTGTGGAATAATAAGGCCCCCTGTTCACGGCCATGAGGGAATATCACCAGCAATATTCCGCCATGGGGGACAAGGAGGGAGCGCTAACAGGTCTCAGTGGTGAGCCTGACAGATAGGTCCACCGCCGAGAATTGTGGCATGCTGCGATTTAGATCCCACGAGCAGAGAATCACTATGATTCTCTGCTCATAGATGCCACAGCTGTGCTTTCCATAGCAACGCTATGGAAAGCGTTCACTGCGTTACCCGTGGCCGGATTATCGCCGCGGGTATTGCAATAAACAATCGCCCGTGGAGAGGCAACCTAAAGGAGGAAAAAGGCGGTCATAAGCCACGCCCCAAAGCTACACCCTTTTTACTATGGCCGGTATTTTTTCGTGACGAATGTGGCAACCCTAAATCCCATCCATGTGCCTGCCATGTGGGGTGTTATAAGTAAATAGTGGCCAGAGTGTCTGTGTAATGACCCCAGCCCCCTACCTCCTCTGGAGTGCTCCCAGTCCAGGAGCGGTACCGTACAGATAACATGAACTGTAGGACCGGTTTTCATCTGTGTATCCTCCCTGATCTCTGAGCTCCGTTCTGCTACACTTTGAAGAATTGTACCTGCATTATTTTGAATAATTGTTTGCATGTTATTTCAAGTAAAGTTATACTGGGCCCTAACTATTCCTGGGGACCTCAGGTAGTATACACAAGTCTCTGTGTTTATTCTCCACCATGTAGCATACCGGTGTGTGGGAACAGTGGCGTCACGAGTGATAACTACTACCCCCATCATCCCATTTATTGGCCTTTCCTATCCTATGAGTGTAGAAGGTGGCCTGCAATCCTGCTCTGACCTTGGCTACGTGTCATTCCTCCGGGACCAGAGCCTGGTAAGTGTCACCGTGACAAGCTAACACTTAACCCTCCCAGCTCTTCACGTTAGTCAAGTGTCCAGGTAAAAACTCCTCTGAGGTGTTGCATAGGCAGAAGATATCTGGTGCAAAAGTTACAAATGGGCAAAGAGGTTTTCTACAGAGGGTGGGGGAGGCCTAAGAGGAGCAGTATGGCACTTTACCTAGAAAAGCCGTGGAATGAAGGTCATAGAGTGGATGGTAAGCTACTAATGACCATTAGTGGTCAAGGAGCTGAAAGGGAGGGTTATATAGGCTACTCTCTGGATGTGGGACCCAGGAAGCAAGACGGGTTGAGGTTCCAGTTCATTCAAGTGGAGTAAAGTGCATCGTATCTTCATAGCCTTCCATTTTTTCGGGAATCAGGGGAAAACACCAAGAGGTGTATGGTGTATAACAGGGGTCCCCAACTCCAGTCTTCAGGGACCACCAACAGGTCATGTTTTCAAGATATCCTATGGTAAGAACACCTGTGGCAATGTCTGAGGCTCCGGCAATAATTACATCACCTGTGCAACACTGAGGAAATCCAGAAAACATGACTTGTTGGGGTACCTTGAGGACCGGAGTTGGGGAACACTAGTGTATAACATGGCAGTGCCCCCCCCCCCCCTTACCTACTGGGCCACAGTGCAGCTGCACAGATAGTATGCTGGCTCCCAATTTTATGCTTTCCCTTTAGGCCTCCTGCACACGTAATTTCCGCAGCGGAGTTTGACCCGGTGCCCGGACGGTGACTCCAGCTTACCTGTCTAGCGGCTTCTGCACACGCTGCAGGTGTGCCGGCCGGCACTACGTCGCGCATGCGCAGCAAGAGGGGGGGTGACGCATATCCCACGATACTTCCACAGTGCTCACTGTGGAAGTGCCGCGGGTCGGAAGCCGGACGTGCGTAACCTGCACAAAAATCACAGCATGCTGCGATTTATTCTTCGCAAGCGGGAAATCGCAATTGATTTCCGCTCGTGGAGATGAAATGCTGTTTTGCCATTGAATACTATGGCCAGTATTTGCTGCCCTATGAAATGAATAAGCATACAATACGCTGAGCCTCTCCTGCTGTCCGGTGCCCTCCCTTCACAATATGTGTGTATGTGTTTATTTCGGTGACATCTGATATTCCAGCGCTCCACAGTTGGTTAATAACTTTTAAGATTCCTTTTTTCTATTACACTATGATGCTTGGTATTTGCTGCATTTTCATAATTAGGTTCATGACGTAAATTAGGTCGCTTTCACACGGGCGACAAAATCATGAGATTCTTTACGATGCGACAGCGCTACAAATCCCATGTACTATGTGAAGCCCGTGCTTTCCAATGGGTTCCTTCACATTAGCCATGTTTTGTAGGCTGCTACATTGAGAGAAAAAAAATTGCAGGTTGATAAACATTGCCACAATTTGCTATGTTTTGTAACCTGTTTCCCTAACGAGCCTTCCTTTCTGTTGCATCACACAAAGTCGCAGTTGAATGGCTGTGATTGGTTTATCGAGGGCTGCAGGGATTGCTTCTCGAGCGCCGCGTCTCAGACAATCAGAATCAGCACTTTCTAGAGGCGGGATTTTTTAGCCTCCTGACTAGGAAGTGCTGGCTGAAGACTACGGACAAGTGCCGCGGAGTTTCAGAAGCAGACGTGCGGCGGAGCGATCAGCGCCTGTTAGGAATTTTTTTTTATGCAGCCAGGGCTTATTTTTGGGGTAGGGCTCATATTTCGCACTGATATCGCTGCTGCCCATGTGAAAGAGGACTTAGGCCGCTTCCACACGGGCGATTTTGTCACATATATGTAGAGACCATTCTTTCTATGGGTTCTTCCACAAGAGTGATGTTTTGTAGCATGCAATGCTACGAGACTACAAAATCGCAGCATGCTCTATAAAGCTGCGATTAGCAATTTTCCGTAGCCCATGTTTCCCTATGGACCCGTGCGGTGCCAAAGCCCTAAAATAATGTACATCAAAAAGAGGGAAGACATCACCTCTCAGGCGCTGTCAGGCTCCAGCGCGCGTCTTCTCTTCAGCCCTGAAGCATTTCCTGGAGGCGAGGATTTCAACCTCCAATCAGGAAGGGCTGGCAGCGCCTGAGAGGTAAGGTATTCTTTTTTTTTGGTGTTTTTTGATGCATATAGGGCTTATATTTCAACCCCCCACCACCCATGAAAAATCCTCGCACGTGCAACCTTCTAGCGACACAAAATCATGTTATTGCTGCAAGAAAACAAAGCGATATTGCACAAACCACCGTCACCTGTGTTGAAGCGGTCTTATAGTTACGAAAAAATATTCAGATTTTCTACATGGGTAATTACATTTGATTTTGATACTTATTTCTATTTATGTACTTGTTTTATACCCATATCATTGCTTGAAAAGAATTGTACAAATGTAGCAAAGTTTAATATACCAAACTTAAGAAAAAGCGCTGTGCGACGGTTTAATTGCCTTTTTGATGGCTTGCGTAGTACAAACATAAAATAACTTGTTGGTACAAGTTATCACAGTCAAGTTAAACGTTGCTGCATCTGAAAATGTGACATGCATGTGTGCTGGCAGAGTTTTATATCTGTTGCTATGTTCAGCCAGGTTATTTTTAGTGGGCCACCAGCAGATGGCAGTGTTCTCTGTAAATTACACATTTCACTTGACCTTCAATGTCAGATAGACCTTAATGTAGATTCAGATAGGGATATTAAAAAGTGTTGTCTTCAATTTGCAGCCAAATGTGTAATAAGTGAAGGCCATTCATATGTCTTATTTTATAGGTTTACTAGAGATTAACAGATTTTGTATACTAATTGCTTATAATCAGTTTGTATTTAGCATTGGCCGGAAGGCATGGTGGTATTCAGGATATATAATGGCATTTCCTTGTAAGATGAAACTTTGACTGGTAGGTTGTACGTAGATAAGATGACTTTGCTTCAACATCACATCCAGAGGATGAAATATCCTTGTATGGATAAACCTGTGCTGAGAGTTTGGCCTGAACAAGCGCAGGCCTGTTTAAGAGCTCATTCACACGGGCGTATAAGTTTTTATGTTCACCCATATGCGACATAAAATCACATGAATGAGGAATAGCCACAATTAAGTCCCAAATTTAATTACCGTGTTTCCCCGATAGTAAGACACCCCCGATTGTAAGACGTATCGGGGGTGTCAGGGGGGGTCGGCCAATGTAAGCCGTACCCCGAAAGTAAGACATACCGTGGAGAAAAAAAAATTCATTACTCACCTCCCCCGGCGTTCTGTCGCGCTCCGGCAGGATGTCGCTCGCTCCTCGTCCCCGGCGCAGCATTGCTTTCTGAATGCGGCGCTTGAAATCCCCGCCTCCAGAAAGCTAATACACACGCCGTCAGCCAGTTACATTGAATGGCTGTGATTGGCTGAAGGCGCACGTGGCTTCAGCCAATCACACTATTCAATGACATCATTGAATGGGTGTGATTGGCTGAAGGCGCACGTGCGCCTTCAGCCAATCACACCCATTCAATGATGTCATTGAATAGTGTGATTGGCTGAAGCCACGTGCGCCTTCAGCCAATCACAGTCATTCAATGTAACTGGCTGACGGCGTGTGTATTAGCTTTCTGGAGGCGGGGATTTCAAGCGCCGCATTCAGAAAGCAGTGCTGCGCCGGGGACGAGGAGCGAGCGACATCCTGCCGGAGCGCGACAGAACGCCGGGGGAGGTGAGTAATGAATTTTTTTTTTATAAGACATACCCCGAAAGTAAGACATAGTGGGGCTTTTGGGGATTAAAAGAAAGTAAGACACTGTCTTACTTTCGGGGAAACACGGTAGTAGAGATGAGCGAACGTACTCGGTAAGGCCGATTTCGCAATCGAGCACCGCGAGATTCGGGGGTCGCTGGGGGGGGGGGGGAGGAGGCGTGGGGGAGCGGGGGGTAGCAGCGCGGAACAGGGGGCAGCTCTCTCTCTCTCCCTCTCCCCCCCACTCCCCTCTGCAACCCCCCGCTCAACCACAGCGCCCCCGAGTACTTTTCACCCGGGTAGTAAAGTACTCGAAAATCGCGGTGCTCGATTGCGAAATCAGCCTTACTGAGAACGTTCGCTCATCTCTATTAATTAGCGAATTCACGTCCATTCACATGGGCGGCTGCTGTGCATCAGCAAAAAAATACGCTGCAGCGTGGAAATCCGGCGATCAGCAAAAATCCTCGGAATGACTGCTAATACTTAAATAGAGGCAGCTGTCTCCCTCCCCCTCCCTATTTTTCAGAGTTCCACAGGAGACTATGTGAGCCTCCAGATAGGGCATGACCTATCTCCTGATGCAAAGTATTAAATCGGCGACCGAAAACGGTCGCTGATGTGCTATTTTTCCCCGGCGTAATTTCTTTACGTGGCCAAAAATGGTTCATCTAAATGAATACATTGGAATCCAATGCTTCGGATGATCACGATTTTTGGATGTGGCTAAATAGCTGCATATATACGATCATGTGAATAAGGCCTAAGGGTGGCGTCACATCTATGTTGGAACCGCAGATCCAGCAGAAAATATCTGAACAAAAAGCCCTGCATGCAGCGCAACTGAACGGACACCGAACGGACCCTATTATAGTCAATGGGGACTGTTCCATCCCAAGAAAAAAAAAAAGCTGTTCAGCCGTCGGGATTCCCCTTTTCTGCTCCCCAAATGGAGCAAAAAAGCAGAATCTCTGCCGCAGATGTGAAACCACCCTGACATAATAATGATATTTAAACATTGCATAACATTCCTTTATACGGTCACTTAATTTACTAACCAACAGACATTTCAATTAAAAAATAAAATCACAATAGGCGGCCATACTTACTGGTATAGAATACAGGGGCAGGTATAGACATCACAACCCTCAGCATGCAGATGGCCAAATTGGTCTATGGAGGAGGTTGCACAGGTGTAAGGTACTGATGAACACCCACTCCCCCGCCTATGGGACTTTTCACACAGGACAGAATAGTCTGCAGGATGCAGCACAGATACGGAATTCAAGTGCTATAGGGATAACATTGTGACGCAGAAACGTCCGCATGACTAATTCCATCCCGTGAGAAAGGTCGCTATCATATATTATGGGCAGCTGCTTAGTGTTATACTTGCACATAGAAAAGGCATACAAAGGGTGGCAGCCCCACTGATACATGTGCTGCACCATGCAGGCTTTCAACCTAATTACTCCTCATGTAATTCAGCCCGGCGGATTGTCCTGCACTTCACGGTGGTCAGTATGTGAGTGCTTGTTCATCAGTATATTGCACCTATGACATGCTCCCCCATATAACACTTTGCCCATCTGCATTCTGAGGGATGTGGTGTCCCCAACTGTCCTTGTACTTTGTATCAGTAAGGGCTTATTCACACGGGCGTATATCGGACAGCGTTATAATGGCCAGCTGATATATGCTTACATCTGATGCACAGGCTCAGCCCCATCCCACCCCCTCCCATTGCAAACAGCTGCAAGAGGCGGAGAGGAGAAGAGAAGGGGGAGGGAGTTTAGCAGTCACGCTGCTAAACTCCCTCCTACCTCCCCTCTCCAGCCGCTGTCATTGGCTCCCATAGGAGTCTAGGGAAGCGGCCGAAGTCTGGCCAGGAAGATCGTTCCAGGACTATCTTTCCTGACCGGCGCTTTTACGCCACGAGAATACGCCTGCGTGATCTGATGCATTGGAATCCAATGCATCAGATGGTAACGTATATCGGCCGGCCGTGAAAACGCTGTGTGAATAAGCCCTAAGTATGGGTGCCTTATGTTATAATTAGCAAAAGTACAATTCAGTTCATGTATCTAAAATAAGGTCTTTGTGCTGAAAAATCCCTCTGCCCGCTAAAATTCTCGCTTCCTTCTAATTTGCTGCTGACTGCCTATTGTCCAGTAATACTTATTTCTAAAACAACCAGTCTTAGGCCCCCTGCACACGGACGGAAATTCCGTGGCAGGATTTCCCACAGAAGCTGCCATAGGATTGCATTAGAAAACACAATCCTTGGCAGACGGCTGCGATTTGTCCGTGCGAAATCACGCACAGAAAACAAATCGTGTCATGCTCTATTTCTGTGCGGGACTCGCAGAGCCCCGCACAGAAATGTCACTCCCCGGCCTCGCTCTGCGCATGTGCTGGCTGGCAGCCTGCTCATCAAAGAGCCAGAGCCGCGGGAGAGGTGAGTGCCACGCTGGTCCCTGCAGGGCCTAGGGTCAGGTCCCGCTGCCAGAATCCTCGCAGCGGGATCCTACCCAGCCGTGTGCAGGCGGCCATAGGCTGCTCTCACACCTGCGTTGAGACTCAGTTTTGGGTTTTCATCTCTCTGCTCTGTTTTTGGAAAAAAGAAACTGAAATGAAATACAAAAAACTGATGTTTTTTTCTCCATTGATTTCAATGGGGTTTCAAAAAACGGAAAGTCTTTAGCTCCGGGACGCAGGTTATAAGGTTGGCACCATTGTAATGTTTATTTTCCTATTATTGTCCTGTACATGTGAATATGTAGTATTGAATACGCATTATTTCTTTTTGTTTGGGAACTCATCTCTTCTGTTATGTGATAATTTTAATTAAAGGAGTTGTCCGGCCACACAGGGTAAAAAATTTTATAATGCTGCTGCTTTCCTTTCAGTAAGGATAGTAACACACAGCATACAGGGGCTCAAACCGGCCGGCAGATCAGCTGCAATGTCAGTTTATTACCTTAGAATCTGATCTTCACTGCAGCTTTCAAAGATGGCGCCTCTGTGCTGCCTTCTCACATGCTCTGCGCTCTCCCTCCTGTGTGCGTGCTCCCGATGGTAGTAAGAGACATGAAAAGGCAGGATTTCCCTCAGCTCAAGTCCTAGCCCCGCCCACAACACGCCCACCTCTATTGAACTGCTCTACAGTCTCTCCCCGCCCAGGCCCCGCCCCCTGCTGCATACTATAATCAGAGGGGGTGTGGCCAGGGGAGACTGCGTTATACACTCATGTCAGGATGAAATCCTGGTATGAGTGTAAATAGCAGCACAGTGTAGATAGTGAATGGAGAGGGGCAGGGGAGAGCCCAGAGAGAACTCTCCTGCAGCCCCCCACTGCAAGGCTACCTACTGCCCCCCCACCCTGCTAAAGTGAAACAAAACATTTCCCCACACACACATGCCCCCATAGTGCCCCTCCCACAGCGACCCCCCCCCCCTCACAATGACCCCCCCCCACAGTGCACTCTCCCACAGTGCCCCCCTAATGATCCCCCACAGTGCCACAAACAGTGCCCTCTACAGTACCCCCTACACATGCCCCCCAGTGTCACCCCTACAGTGCCCTCCAAAGTAGCCCCCCTCATTCCCCCCAACCACAGCATTCTCCACAGTCCCCCCTCAACAGTGCCCCCCCAGTATTCCCCCCCACAGTGCCCTCCGCAGTACCCCCCCTACACATGCCACCCCCCAGAGTCCCCCCCTACTGCACTCCAAAGTAGCCCCCCTCCACATGCCCCCCCCATCCACAGCGTCCCTATACAATGCCCCCCCTGTGACCTCCCCCACAGAGTCCCCCTTTACAGTGCCCACACACAAGTACACTAACAGCACCTCCCCCCTCCCCCCGGGATTTCCGACAGCCGGGTCTCCTGACGTTGCACACACACACACACATCCACATCCACATCACTGCAGCGCCCCCCCCCCCCGGACTTCTGACAGCCACTTGCACACATCCATCCATCCATCCATCCTCCCCCCTCCTCCCCCCCCCACGAGAGCCCACCCCTCCTCTCATTCTTACCTTGGAGTTGAAGAGCTCTCCCCTGCTCCCCGCTGCGACTCACCTGTCAGCCGCAGCGGCACCCGAATCTTCAGGGACGAGCACAGCGATACTCGGATAAAGCAAATTACTCGAGCGAGTAGTGCTTTTCCGAGTACGCTCGCTCATCTCTAGTGCTGACCTTTTTTTTGTCTTCCGTTCTGTTAGGTTTCCATTTTTTTGAACAATAGAATAACGCAATGTGCAGTGATATTCTAAAAAAAAACCCAGAAACCTGCTGGAATAGAAGCAAACTAAAACTTTCAGTTTTTTTTAAACCCAATTGAAATCAATGGTAAAGAAACAGATGTGTTTTTTTTTCCTGTTTTATTTCAGTTTCCCCTTGTAAAACATCTAATGCAGCTTTTAAAATAAGCAGCACACCTGCTGTCCTGTGTAGCGTAATTTTTGGTAGCTCTACAGCTGTTCCTTGGAGCAGCTCCGTGCTTGAGTGTTGTGTTCACATGACAGAATTTTCCTCGTAAAATTTATGGCATTGCTGTCTTCCCTGGCACAATTTTTAAAATAGAAGACCCTATGCGGGCCTTCTTTTGCTTTCAGTGACACCCTTGTGCTACAATTGACCGCCTTTAACAAAGTGGGAGGAGCAGTGTTTCACAGAAATGCGGCTGTATTCCCACTCTATTAGGGGGGGGGGGGCTTTAGCTGCATTTGGGACCAAGGACAAAATAGGGAAAGCAAATTTTACTTTCAATTACTTGAATGGGAATCTGAATTGTCTGTCCCGATTCATGATGATTTTGGTGAAATCGTCCTGATTCCAACATGAACCGATTATTCTACTAATAGCTCATCAATAATCAGTAAGCTAGGCCATTTTCAGTCAAGCCATTATTTTTGTATGGGTTTGGCCCTTTTTCACTGAACTGATGCCGACCTTTAGTAACAGAGAACATGATGGAGAACAGGAAGCGAAGAATGACTTATGCTGCTTATTGAAGTGTGTAAAGAGTAAGAGGAAGGGGTGGAGGAAAAGAGAAGTTGAGACTCAGATGTATGTGCTCTTAGAGCTAATGGTTAGTTACTATAGTTTATTTATCTCCATTGCTCAGTACTGCTGTACAGTGTCCTTCATAATGATATTTCTCTCTGTGTTACAGACAATTAGAAAGCAGCATCTGCAGCTTTTTGCTCAGGGCACAGTGAGCAATGACAGCAAAAGACTGCATACTCCTCCCACCAGCTCAGAGATAACATAAAATGAAACTTGGAGAAGGGTAAAGGGGTGAAAAATGCAAGGATCCAAGTTATATGACCAGAAATAGTGTTAAACCTCATGTACACACATGAAAGCATATTCTGAAAAGTCAGATAAGTATTTTTTTATTCCTAATTATTATTATATTTATTTTGTATTGTTGGCTTGCAGCACTGCTAGTGCCCCATCTGATAACATGGTCATTGCTACCATAGCCAGTTGTTACAGGTAACGTATTTTGTAGTATTGTACAGTTTTCACTTCTGAAAGTATTCATTGCTGTGTTTTTCTTTTCTCCTGCTTTGGGGCTCTTTCACATAAGCGTAGTGATTTTAGTTGGTCGTGTCACGGCCACAGCGCGACTGAAAATTGCATGAACTGTCGCACAAATCTGCTGTTTGTGCACCCATTCATTTGGCCTGGGTCTGGCGCATATACACCAAGCCCAGAATGCCATAGGGCAAAGTGAAAAACAGCCCTGCTAAACTGCCTCCCTCTTTTCGCCCCTTCGCTGGCTCTTGGTAAGGGGAAGGGGTGGAATGAGGCAGGAGCTAGTATGCTAACCCCCCCCCCCCCTCTCTGCCCCTTGTCGGCTACCAGGAATGGGAGGGGGTGGGATGGAGTGGCAGCTTAGCAACTAGTTTGCACCCCTTCTCATTGCAAACAGCCGGCAAGTGGCGGAGAGGAGAAGGGAAGGGGGTGGGAGTTTAGCAGACACGATGTTAAACTCCCTCACATCTCCCTTCTTCGGCAGCTACCAAAGGCTCTCATATGAGCTTGATAAAGGCTTTTTCAGGCCGAAACATCACTTTTAAAGCATGAAGAAATAAAGAATTGGAAGGATTTTATTTTGCACCAAAACTATGCAGCCATTAAAACTTCTTTATTCGCGATATTTCATGCAACAATGACACATGTGGCATAATTATATTCCATAGAGCCATACTGGTATAACCTGATACCCACCAAGTGTAGATTACATTGTCTGTCTATATTGCTATCATCTAATGCTTCATTCACATGAGCGCATATATGTCGTGTTTTTACGGCCAATCAATATACACGACCATCTGAGGCATTGGTTTCCAATGCATTCGTTCACACGGGCGAATACACGGCGCATAAAAACGTACCGTAAAAAATGGAAAATACGCGACTGAAATACGCGTCCTGCGATCATACAGTGGGTAAAAAGATGGTTCTGGAACTATCTTATGACCAATATACGGCGGCAGCTCCCATAGACTCCTATGGGAGCTGGACAAAGAAAGGGAGAGGGAGGCATTTTAGCAGCATCCAACGCTGCGAAAAGCATACAGGTGCCTCTATATAGCATTAGAAGGCATTCCGAGGATTTATGCCGAGCGAGGACTTTCACGCACGGTCGAGAAATGTGAAATGGACAAGAAAATGCTAATTAAGCATGGGACTTAAACGCAGAAAATTGTCCGTTCATGCGATTCTATGGCGCGGCCAAGAAATAGTAAAGACGCATACGATCATGTGAAAGAGCCCTGATGCTTTAAGAAACTTTAGAACTACGTTATTACAACTTTACTTTTTAAGTAAGAATAACATTTTACCCTTGTATCCACACACAACATCTTATACATTAATTACAATTCATCTATTTCCGTTCATAGTGTTCTGAATTATGTATTCACACTAATCATCGGCAAGGTCACATATGATAGATAATTTAGAGCTTCACGATGTTGCTGCACGTCATTACATGTTTTTCATAAAATAAAAATACCTTACAGTCTTCTTTTTTCTTCTCCATTGTCAGGTGTGAACTAAATGAGTCTTCCCATTAATGACTGCCTGCAATATACACCTATAATTGGACATACCGGAATCAAATATTATAGAATTTAGTAGATGCCAATTAGAGTAAACTATCCAAGTTAAATTTTTCACTCTCCAATTAGAGTTCTGTACATTTGACTATGTTATAGTTTTTTTGTATTTTGTAAGGATTAGTTTCCACATGGACTTTTGGACCTTACCCCATCTCTAGCCATGCAGTCCCAAAAAAGTGCCAGTGCTCTAGGGTCTAAAGCAGCATAGGTGGCACTAACTGTGTAATCTGGGCAAGCAACGGAGGTGTGCTAACAGTAAAAGGGGTGGAGGGGTTAGCAGGGCAGGTGGTTATGATCGTTCAAACAGGGACTGTAGTAAGATATTGTAAAATGCTATACCCCAGTGACAATATAGTGATTGTCACATTGTGCTCCCAGGACCTGTAGTTCTATGGGTTTCTAGAAGCACACTTCCATAGGTGTGGGATGATTGAGCTGGCTGGGTGTATATTGCTCCAATCAGCCAATCACCACTGGCCTACTACACAAAAATGCCAGACCCTCCGCTAGAGATCATTTATCTTTATCCTCATTCCTGCTCAGAACTCTGGTGTTTAGAGTCATGCATGTTTTACTTGGTGTTGCTGCATGCATGAGGTTCTCAGGGGAATTCCCTTATCTGTTGGTGTGAACTGTGTCCTGTTCAGCTTGTATGCCATTTACCATCTATGATGAGCTAGGCCCCTAGTTTCCAATGTGGGACCATCCCTATTTGGACGATTGCCCCGCTTGCAGGCAGGACTCTCTGGGTTTAAGTTGTCTTGTTAGAGTAGGGACTCCCGAGACAATAAGGATCCTTGTCATGGGCTCGTGAGCTTACGTATCTTGGCCAAAATATGAACTAATACCTCATACTTACTTTAGCTAATGTACTGCTTATGCGTGTTGGTATTCTAGGTAAGTGTTTTGGTGTTTGTCAGTCATTGTTGGATGTTGCAAGTCCCATTTGCAGCTCACTTTGCAATTGTGTCCAACGTGTATGCACGTTTCCCCTATCCAAATCCCTTCCCTCCAGCCTTCTATTTGCGTTTGTCCTGGGCACAGTGTGCATTAAGCCCAGGATGGACGCGACAGTGAGATATGCCAGTTATACATGCTCTGCAGACCATAAAGTCGATTGCAATATGGTTAAAGATCTGTAGGAAATCCTGGCACTCAGGCATGGATGGATAAAATCTTCATCTTTATTTCTTCACAGGCTGGCTGTTCTTAGCCATGACTAAGAACCGACAGCCTGTTTGAAACTCATTGCAAAAGTGAAAGCTTTTATGCCTATAAAGCTGTTTTTGTTATGAAGAAATAAAGATGAAGATTTTATCCATCTATGTCTGAGTGTGGGACTATTAAAAAATTCCTTTTGCCAATATCAACATTTCTCCTGTTGCATCGGTGAATGCGTACAATAGTTTCTACTCCTGATGGACATGTGGAGGGGAACACCGTTCAGACTTATTTCATATAGTTATAGATCTAGCAGCACTTAGGCATGATGGGTCGGCAAGCTAGTCTCTTAATGAGTCGCACTGAGCAGCAGCTTGGCACAACTATGCTAATTGCATAGCACCATTGTGATTCACTATGAATGGCAGGTGCCGTGCTACGCAATAAGCGTAGCGTTGCCAAAAGGTACCCAACATTCTCTACTTCAGATGTAGTGTGCCAAACATCCTTGTTGGCATTGCTACATCTGTACATTCAGTGATTCACAGTTGACAACTTCTCTGATTGTAGATGTTCTCTTTCCTATTCTTCGCCATCTGGCTCAGACTACCATGATGACATCTCCTTACAATTCTAGAGTTTGCTGCCAAGAGAGCTTTGGACTCTTCTCTCTGCAGTAATTTTCAGCTTCTCTACTAACACTCAGACTTTAGACTAGACCCCCAAATTGATTCGGACCACCAGAGAGGCCTACAGTTCAGTGCTATATGAGGATCCTAAGGTTAAGGCCTCTGTCACATTAGCATTAGATGCTGGTACGTACCTGTGGTGGTGGTGGTTTCTTCCTGTCCCCCAACCCCTCTCTGTAGGGGGCAGATAATATATTTATTTGTCTCAGAGTACATTCCTAGGTCAGCTTTGGCTTCACTCCCCATGAGCAGGTTCTAGAAGATCTTCCTGGAATTATCACGTGTCATGCTGACTCCCGATTTGACTTGAAGCTTCTGGCGGGAAGCTGGAGAGGCCATTTCTGTCAGCAGCGAGCGGTTCCTGGAGTTCATCTACAGAAGCTGAGTAATGCTCCCTCCCTTCCTTGAAGGCAGTAGTTGCGGTGTTTGTTTAGAGGGGACGGTGGCCCATTTTAATATCGGTGGACATGGTTTGTATGATGTCACTAGTAATTAGACTTAGGCTTGGGTCTTTAGGACCAAGCCCAGTAGGGGTATGGTATTTATAAAATTTGGTTTAAAGAAATAATATTAATAATGCCTTAAATAAATGCTGCAGCCTTTTATATTCCAATTTCTGAGTGTGACGTTTTCAAGGTTCAAAGCTATTTAACTATGGCTCATATATGCTTTAGGCCTCCCTCCCACGAACGGATTTACGCCGCGTAAATCCGCGGCAAAAATCCGCTGCGTTGCCCCCTGCTATTAGGTTCTATTGAACCTAATAGCACAATGCACACGATGCGTAATTCCACCGCGGAATTACGCACCGTGAAATCTCCCGTTCTCACCCGCAGCATGTTCTATTTGCTGCGGGGGTACGCGCTGACGGCTTCCATTGCAGTCAATGGAAGCCGTCCGTTCACGCTATCTCCCGCTGCAACCAGCGGAAGATAGCGTGAAAAAACGCTTCCCCGCCTACCGCCGCGCGTCATATGACGCGGCCGGCGCGTCACGTGACACGGCCGGCCGCGTCATGTGACGCGGTGGGCGTGTCACATGACGCGACGGCGGTGGGCGGGGAAGCGTCTTCACGCGATCTTCCGCTGGTAAGTATGGGGTCTCTGGGGGGCGCCGTGACTTCACTGCGGAATATTACGCGGCGGAGCCCGTCACGCTCGTGGGAAGGAGGCCTTAATGGTCATACTGGTTATAATGGCGCCTGGGATCTCATGTAATCATGCAAGGTATCAAGTTCTTTATTTATCATACTTACAGATGATATAATAATAAGTGCATGAGTCAAATATCAAAACTTGGCACTGTTGACACAGACATGCCATAAATGGGTGGCATGAATTACTTTCCTGATACCTTGCGGTGTTACACCTTCTTTGGATCTGATTTCTTCAGCCTTGGTGTGGCTGAAAGAGAGGTGTACCAGCCTGTATCCAGCGAGGATATGAAATTATCACACAAGGAGATTTGCTTTGAATATATTTCCTTTGGATGGTAGAAAGGTTCCTTTATGGTACTTTATGAATCCATTCCTGGAGATCTGGCATGACATTGAGAGGTGTGGTGCATTATATATTTAAAGAGGCTGCCCCATTTCTAGCTGTTTTGCTGCAGTGATCCGGGTTGGTACTGCAGGCTGAATCCTATTGAAGTGAATGGGACTCAGCCTGCACTTCTAACCTGGGCCACTGTGCAACGTACGGAGCTGTCTGCTTCCTGCAATGAGACAGCTAGAAGTGGAACAACCCCTTTAAGGAGAATTGATCACTTGCTACAAGGTTCTGTCACAGATTACAACATGTTCCTAATTTTCAAAGAGCCTCTCTATCAAAAAGGGATTGCACAACCCTATATAAGCTATTACAAACTGTAACACAGGGTTGCACAGGAAGATACAGTATATTTTAAAGGTTTATATATTAATTTATAACAGCAGTAGCAGATATCATAAGAAATGGATAGTGTGTAAAATCTGTCAGAAAAATACTTTGGGAACATGGGGAGCTCCATAAAACAGGGTCGTAGGAACTCAGAGTAAAAAAAGCAACGAGTGTCAATAATTCATCTATTACTGTAAAGGAAGAAAATGAAAAACAGCAGCCCTCCGCTCGGCACTGCTATTGCTTTACACTTTATGGCTCTACGCTCCATTCATACTAAAGACATTCACTGCTTTGTAAACTCGATGTAGGAAAATATGATATATCAAAGGGGAACCTGTAGAAATGGCTTTTATCTAGCTATCTTTAAAGGGAATTGAATCATTTATCTACTTTATGCTTCCCTTGGCTCCCCTATAGGTAATTTCCTTATGTCAACATTTTTATTCTTTTTAGCTGTGATGTTTGTCAGATTTGACCTACATTTTATTTTATCTTATCCCTTTATTACTTTGTCCATCGCCAGTGTTGCTCACATTTGGCTTTTATCCAGTGCTTTTTTTCCCCCTTGAACAAAATGTGCTCTACATCATTGATTCATTTTTATCTTGTCAGCAATTCTCTGCTCAACCAGCCAAAGAAACACTACTGTACACATGAAGGAAAGGGATTTTATGCTTCTGCTAGATACAGTATCATTACCAGGAAACTGTGATAGCTCTCTTTTTTTGTTGCTCTATTAAGAACATATAATAATTCGTACTATTTGTTGTTTGTTTTTATTTATTATGGAAACTGTCTGGATTTTCAAATAAATTGGATATAATCTATATGCCTATGTAACCTATAGGGATATACAGAGCAAAGAACGATGGCATCATCACTTGGGTCCATGCTCTTGGCTCATTATTTAAACTGATATTTCACTGCTAGCCTTTGCCTGAGTATAGTTTTTTACTTCTAGTGCCCTAAGGCCTCATGTCCACGGGGAAAATCAGGCCCGCTCCGGATTCTCCATGGTGAATCCGTAGCGGGTCCCTCCTGCCCCGCGGACATGAGGGCTGAAAATAAGGATAAATAAGAATAAACTTACCTCCCGCCCCCTCCGGATCCTTCCTTCGCTGCGGCGTCATCTTCTCTGCGTCGTGGCTGGATCTTCTTTCTTCGGCCCGGCGGATGCGCAGGATGACGTCGGTGACGTTCCCCGCGCATGCGCCGGCCCGAAGAAAAAAGATCCGGCCGCGATGGAGAAAAGATGGCGCCGCGGCGAAGAGAAGAAACGGAGCGGGTGAGTAAATTCCGATTTTTGTCTCTCGCGGATCCGGACGGCTTCCATAGGCTTCAATAGAAGCCCGCGGGAGCCGTCCCCGCGGGAGACCCCCACGAAAATGGAGCATGGTCCAGATTTTTTCATGCTCCATTTTTTTTTAAATCACTTTTATTGACCATCCGCAGGTATTTATCTACCCGCGGGTGGTCAATGCATCCCTATGGGGTGCGGATCCGCGGGCAGGAGAAGAGTTAAAATCTGCTGCGGATTTTAATTCTTCTTTTGCCCATGGACATGAGGCCTAAGGCTTCTTTCACGAGCACATATTGGTCTGCGTTTTCACCGACGGCCAATATGCACTGGAATCCAATGCATCAGATCACATGGGCGTATTACTGAGACGTAAAAGCGCCCTGCAAGGCCAATATAGCACCAGGTGTTTTTATGTCGGGCCCAAAAGATAGTCCTGGAACTATCTTTTGGGCTGAAATACTTCTGCCGTTGCATGAGGTCCAATAGGAGCCTATAGCAGTGGCTGTAGATGGGAAGGAGTTTAGCAGCATGGCTGCTAAACTCCCTTCTTCTGCTCCCCTTCCCCCCCCCCCCCCCCGTGCAGGTTCACCTATCGTCTCCTCCCCGCTTGTTCTGTACAATGGAAGGAGTAGGGGTGGAGCTAAGCGCTGTCCCGTTCCGCCTCCTCCCATAGCCATCAATGGGGGAAGCGGGACACAAAGACACTTAACCCCGCCCCGCCCCACCCCCTTCCATTGCAAAGAACAAGCGGGGAGGAGACAAGAGGTGAGCCTTTGATGGGGTGGGAGGGGAAATGGGCGACAGCATGGTGAGCTCAGTGCATATGCACTTGGCCCCATGCCATGTGAACAGGTGCACAAACATTAGATTTGTGCACCCGTTCACGAGCTTCTACACCCCAGATGAAAGTGTATAATGGCTGGCCCTGAAAATGCCCGCCAATATGCGCTTGTGTGAAAGAAGCCTCAAGTTGTTCCTGCTTGTTTCCTGCACACTGTTTTAGGCTTGTTTAATTATGATTACTCACCTTTTAATCCTTACAATTCTGCTCTTCTACTGCCTGTCTGTTACTTTTTCCTTTTCTTTTTAGCAATCATCTCTAGTGATCACACTAGAAAACCCCTTAAAGGGGTTGTCCAGTTGTAAACTATTATCCTCAGAATAGGCCTCTAGTAGTAGATTGGCGGGGAACTGTCGCCCAGGACTCCTGCTGATCAGCTCTTTTCTGCACTGGGGCACTCATGCACTGAGATGACATCTGCAGGAAGTAGACAGCACTGTGCCATCTGCAGTGGACATTTCTGGTATTGTAGGCTAACTTCTCATTAATTTCAATGGGAATTTGGCCTGCAATACCAAACCTGGTCACTGCAATGGTGTGTGTTTTCTGCAAAAATCGGCACAGTGCAACGGTCCAGCAAATAATCGATTTGGCACGGATTTGTTACCAGGTACTCTGCCAATCTACTATTGATGGCCTGTCTTGAGTAGAGGGCAATAAATAGTTTCCAGCTAGACCACCGCTTTAAGGGGCATGACCTGCAGGTGGTGAATATAAAAGTGCCCTTTAGACTCAATGTCTTGTTCCTCTGCAGCAGTTCTAGTTTATGCTAGATAATGCACATCTCTGCCACAGGCTGTTAGACTTAAGTGCAGATGCACTTTCATTCACACTTCCAAATCTGAACATCTATCATTTTTGAGTCAAAAAACTCTATTCCCATTTATGTTGAAGGCTCAGAATAATTAGTGCTGTTTGCAACTACGGAAAACACAACAGAACTCATCACACCCCACTATAAGTCAATGGTGTCTGACACGCATTGGCGTTATCTGTTGTACAACGTATCAAATGTAGTTGTGTGACTTCAATTATAATTGAAGTCACACAACTACATTCATAATTATGAATGGAAACCACAATACAAATCTGAACATATAGAACCCTCAAAAAGTTTAGAAACACCCAGTGTTTTAAACAGCAAATCGCTTGTTTGAAACATCTCTGGGAGGTTTTCCACCAAAAAATGAAAACGTGTCCCAACCCGAAAGCATAAAAGTTGATCTACCGGTAATATGTATGCTGTCATAGAGGTAAAGGGTGGATATTTTGAGTTCAAAATTTTAAGTTATTTACAGATTCCAAGAATCATTTGGAAGACTGGCCTATTTTTGTTTCTTTGGTTCGATAAGCATGTAAATCCCAAAGCATCAATAAATTTTTGACTATTTCTTCCAAATTTTACATTTTTAAGGGGTGTTTCCAAACTTCTGGAGGGTATTGTAGCCATATCTTCCATATTTTGTAATGCTGCATTTAGACAGTGGTGGATTTCTCATCCTCTTTCCAGTTTAATTTCACTTACTTTCATCTTTTCTGTAATCAAACGTTTAGGATATCTTCACATAGTGTTTTTGGTAAAAATAAATAAAAACCAGAAAGTATTCTTCGAGCAAACAATAAAGTATTATTGTAGTACTACAATGTCAGCTGCACCTCAAGAACATCGCAAGAATCCGCTCTTTTCTCATTGTGGACACGCTAAAAACGCTTACTGTTGCCCTCATCCACTCTCGGCTCAATTATTGCAACTCGTTGCTGATCGGCCTCCACTGCACCAGACTCTACCCTCTCCAATCCATCCTGAATGCGGCAGCCAGGCTCATCTTCCTGTCCAGCCGCTACTCGGATGTCTCTGCCCTGTGCCTGTCGCTGCACTGACTGCCCGTTAAATACAGAATTCAATTAAAACTCGCTACCTTCATCCACAAAGCCCTCCACAGCGCAGCGCCCTCCTTTATTGCTTCCCTCATCTCAATCCATCACCCAGCCCGGGCTCTCCGCTTTGCTAACGAAACCAGACTGAGCGCCCCTTTAATTCGAACTTCTCATTCCTGCCTCCAAGACTTCTCCAGAGCAGCACCGGTCCTCTGGAACGCATTACCAAAGGCTACCCAGGCAATCCAGGACTCGCAGAATTTCAGGCGTGCTCTAAAAACACACCTCTTCAGGGAGGCATACCGCATTCCCTAAACAAACCCCTCTGTACTCCGCCTCATAACATGCTCCCTGACCTACTGACTGCAATCCCTGCTAGCCATCATAAACCGCTCCTGCAGTCATACCGTTTCTGCCCTCACATGGCCAAATGTCGGACCATTGTCTATGTGTATAGCATCCTTCACTCTCCACCTCACCATACCGTGCACATCTCCAGCCCTTTACCTTCTGTATCACCCCACTATTTGTAGTATATAAGCTCGTTGGAGCAGGACCCTCACCCCTATTGTTTCCATCAACTGATTACTATGTAACCGTGGTTCTGTAATTTTTGTCTTTCTGTATTCCCCCTGTCTATGTAAGCGCTGCGGAATATGTTGGCGCTATACAAATAAAGATTGTTATTATTACTTCCAATACCCAACAGTAATGAAATTAGCCAGTTGTAAAGACCTGTAGACTTGAAGACTTGTATTTCTTGCTTTGTGTTTATAAACTTCCTAACTATTAAAGATGGGGTTAATCTTCATAAACCCAATTAATAATAAATAATAGAATTGCATTGCAATACTTTGATTAACTCGTTGGATATCCTGCATCTATGCAAGTACTAATGCAAGCAACATAGACAAATGTTGTACCAACCGGGCTCATAGACCAAAATATGCTGAAGTAAAGACAAACATGACCTCCACAGAAAAAGGCTTAGCGTAATCTCTTCTTCAATGGCAGAAATACCACTGGACCCCTCCGGTATGAGGGCCCAGATGTGATTGCTACCGTCACTTCCTGCAGAATTAGTGGTAGAGTAATGCATTTATGAGCATTACCAGTTCAGGAGCTATCAGGTTCTCGTCCACCTTTCTATGAAAGCCCTTTTTGGGAAGAGGATGAATAGCTATGTTAGTGTGCACACTGGCAATGTTCTTATAACTATACTATAAATATATTTCAATGAACTGATCTGTAAATTAAAGCTTTCTAAATGTGCAGTAATTTGCCTACCTGAATTTGCTATCTAGCTTTTATCACTTTTGTGTTTGCCTCCACATTTCATGCTTTAGTAAGCATGACAAATTCTATTATTCTCTAAAAATACATACTCCGGCATAACAGCAGAAGCTAAAGGATTATGATCTTGCCATTTTAGTTTCTAAGTACTCATTTGGAATGTTGAAACACTCCTCAGTGCAATGTCATATACTACAGAAAGTCTAATTAAAAGCATACTGCCTGTAGCCGATCACTATTTTATTAAAGGAGCACTGACTCGGGAGCCTTACACTTGCTCTATATTCATCTGATAATGAAGGGACTTAAAGCTTAATCATTGCAATATAAGAAGCTGTGCACATTTCAGAAATCATTTCTTTCTATTTCTCAACATTTGCAATCTCTCTTCTTGCTGTAAGAGATTGAAGCATTAGGATACATCCACATGGGGTGGATTTGCTGTGGATTTTCCATACAAAACCACCACATTGAAAATCTGCAGAATTTACATTAGCAGCAGAGTGGATGGGATTTTCCAAATTTTGTCCCCATGCTGCATAGAAAATCGGCTGTAGAAATTGACATGCAGTGTGGACTTTAAATCTGCAGCATGTCAATTATAACCCCAGATTTTCACTGCAGAAGGCACTTCTCTAAATGAAGGGAAGAATTTCACACCAAATTCTGTGTCAAAAGACTGAGAATTACATGTACAGACTGCAGAGGGGTAAAATAGGGGAAAAATACCATCTATAAGTCATATAATAGTCATGTACACACAACTTATTCTGAAAGGTTATCTGTCAGAAACAGGACCTTCACAGCATATGGTGTGGGCAGGACTGTACAAGATTAACTTACATCTACTCCATCAATCCTGCACTCATTGCAAGAAGGAGCATAAATCCCTCTCCAAAACAGTCCTATGTGCCCCCCAAAAATGATCACCGATACCACTGTAGTTTTTACTATAAAGTAAGTTATCTGCCTAAATACTGGTAACATACTGGGGTGTGGGCACTCACCAAACTCCAGCAGTCAAAATTACAGTCTTATTGGGGCCTATAAGCTCTTTATAGAGCAACAAGGACTGAACTTATTAAAAGTTATAACTATATTACAAAAAAGTTACAATGCTTAAAAAGCACAAAAAGATGTGAAAAGGATATATCTACATATATAAAGGTGAAAAATAGGAAAAGCAAAAGGGGTCACAGCTCAATTATTCAATGCTAAGTGCAAAAGTATTGGCGCCCCTGTGTAATGTACCTAATCTAATTCTCTAACTTCCCGGTGTAGTACAAACATGAAATTTGGCACAACTATTCTATTCTATAGCTCCTAAATTGGAAAAGTGAAAGGGTCACTACTAGAGATGAGTGAGTATACTTGCTAAGGCTAACTACTCGAGCGAGTAGTGCCTTAGCCGAGTATCCTCCTGCTCGTCTGTAAAGATTCGGCTGCCGGCGCGGGTGACAGGTGAGTTGCGGCGGTGAGCAGGGGGAAGCAGGGGGGGGAGAGGGAGAGAGATCTCCCCTCTGTTCCTGCCCGCTCTCCCCCGCCGCTCCCCACCGGCCCCCGAATCTTTAGAGACGAGCCGCAGGATACTCGACTAAGGCACTACTCACTCGAGTAGTTAGCCTTAGCGAGTATACTCGCTCATCTCTAGTCACTACTCGATTATTTAATGCTAAGTGCAAAAGTATTGGCACCCCTATGTAATGTAACTTCCTGGTGTCATACAAGCATGAAATTTACCACAAGTGTTTTTTTACCTCCTACATAGAAAAGGTAGATGGGTCATAACTCGATTATTCAATGCTAATTGCAAAAGTAAGTGCACCCCTATGTAATGTAACTTCTCGATGTCGTACAAACATGAAATTTGGCACGACCATTCTTTAGGTCCTAAATAGGAAAAGTAAAGGGGTCACAACTTGATTATTTAATGCTAAGTGCCAAAGTATTGGCACTCCTATGTAATGTACCTAATCTAATTCTCTAACTTCCCGATGTCGTACAAACATGAAATTTGTCACAAGCATTATTTAGCTCCTACATAGGAAAAGTAGAGGGGTCACAACTCGATTTTTCAATGCTAATTGCAAAAGTAAGTCCACTCCTATGTAACCATGAAATTTGGCACATTCCTTAGGTCCTAAATAAGAAAAGTATCGGGGTCACAACTGAATTATTTAATGCTAATTGCAAAAGTAAGTGTACCCCTATGTAATGGAACTTCCTGTTATCGTAAAAGCGTGAAATTTGGTGCGAGCATTCTTTAGGTCCTAAAAGAGGAGAATGAGAGGGGTGGCTCACTCTGCAGAGGGACATTGGTACATGCAGCCTATGGAGAATCTAATGCTCTTCGATGTGTATACATATTTTATTCCTCGGTTCCTGTAAAGTAACCTTGACTTCATATGATTTTCAATGCGAACAACACGTAAACACCTGTATCAAATTAACTCAGGTGAAGCTGTGTATATCAGCTAGTAATGCATAAACAAAGCTGGTACAAAAATAAAAGGGAAAAAAAGTAGAATACCAGACCTTACTAAGTTGAATCTGGGTCTGAGGAGGCATACTGGGTATGTCTTGGGCAGTCCTGTACAGTGAGTACAATCTCCTGCAATTTGATATTGAACTTTGATTGGTGCTACACTTTTACCATATCCCGGCCAGACCCCCATAACCCTTCTCTTTACTATAGGATAGGACAGGCCAAGTAGATTTGGGATCACACACTTTTACATTCAGAATTCTTAGTTTGGTCATATTTCCAATAGGAAGCTCCTGGGGAGAAACTATGACTTCTATTTCGGTACATAAATTTAGTCACCTATCAATACTAAACACAGGTGTCATATCTTACTTGAACAGTTATTGAGTTCCCGCTGTCCTACAATCTTGCTGTTTGGACAGTAAGACGTGGCTGGATTCCCCCAGCATAACCATATAAATGCTGTTACCCAGAAAATGGAAATTTAAATTTTTTGATATTTTCTTTGCATCATAAATATCCTGATGCAGATTGCTGAGATTGGAGTCAGTGCAGCTCCCTTCAAGCTAACGGCCCTTTTATACTGAATGATTGTCATTCAGATTCTTGCTGGATTGCAGGAATCTGAACAATTACTGTAAATTCCTCCACAATCTGAACGACGAATGATAATTCATTCATAGTTTGAATTGTGCAGGAATAAAAATCAAATGATGCTTGGCCTGCATATTAACGACTGCCTGTTCACTGTGAAGATGGGTGGCTAGAACAATCTCTGGCATTCTCAGCCTCCATTCACTCAGCGATGATCGCTCCTGTGTTAAAGTACAGAAGAGATTATCACTGGGACGCTTCTGAGCCCAATAATCATCCCAAGTAAAAGGGCCCTAAGTCGGCTGCATCAGTGGCTTAAAATTTCTTTTCAGCTTTGCAGGAAGTATTT
This sequence comes from Eleutherodactylus coqui, assembly GCF_035609145.1. Classification (NCBI taxonomy): domain Eukaryota; kingdom Metazoa; phylum Chordata; class Amphibia; order Anura; family Eleutherodactylidae; genus Eleutherodactylus; species Eleutherodactylus coqui. Next base: position 65,753,314 of record NC_089844.1, on the reverse strand, counting down.
ACATAACCATTGACAATACTAGGACCAAACTGGCTGTTTTACCCAAATTCACAGAACTGGTTTTAGACAAAGTTTGCATTATCTCATGTCACATAAGATTTGCATAACTCGTTAAAACTGAAACCTAAAATAGACAGAATCTAAGCATTTCCATAGCACATTAAATATGGTTACTGAACACATTTCTAAGATCATCTGAAAAGTGTAGGTACACTTTAAGACACACAACCAGCAGCTCTTCTCCCTGCTGTAATATTCCCATAAGACTTTGAAATACTATGTAAAGGTTATCAAACAAGGGGAAGCAAAAAATATCATCTTGCTAACAGTGAGTGGAAGAGAGAGAAAACTGAAAAAATAAAATAAAAACTGCTTCTACAGAGTCCTCTACAGCTACGGAAAATATTACTGTAGATATTATGTAATGAGGAATTATGATTAAAGAGGTGTTCTCGCCACTTAGGTAAGACTCACTTTACCAATTACCCACCATTTCTGTTCTTGAACTTTCCAGAGTCCACCACTGGTTTACATACTTCCTGCTGACATGGAAACGCAACTGCTGCATTCAATCATTTGATATCCTGGTTTTTGTTTTTTTTAAGTTAAGTTGTTGGAGAACCCCTTTAACCTCTTTAGGACTAAGCACTGTAAATATATGATGCTAAGGGTAACATAAATGTTAAAAAAATTGTGATTTTTTTTTTTTTTGTGTGTGTAAAGACCGAAATAACGGAATAAAATACAAATACATTTGTATTTTATTCCGTTATTTCGGAATATATATTATATATTATAAAAAAAGCCATATCCACCCCATAGTCCAAGACTATGCAAGTTGTATATCAAAATGTCCGGAACCCATTCCTATACTTTTTTTATATTGAGAATATAATAATTTTAACAATAAAGAATTATAACTTAAAAAAAAAAAAAATCACTTGTGTTTCCCTAATAAAACAAAAAAAAAATGGGAAAAAAATGTAGTGAAAAAGTATTAAAAATAGCCACATATGTCATGAAAAATAAACACAGCAAAAATAAACATGTCAGCCAATGAAAAAAATAGGCCTATAAAAGCACCACATGCATAAAATCTCTAAAATGGGTCTAGTCCTTTAGGACCAAAACATTCCAGTCCTAAAGGGGTTAAGTTGTAAGCTATAAAATAGAGGGGGTTGTTCAGTACTCTGTTTAGAATGAAATCATGAATTGTATTTCATCCCATCTGAAAATGCATATTGTTGTGTCCGTGTGATTTCTGAAGGAGTTTTTTATGTATTTTTTTTTAATCATGTCTTTTAGTAGACTTTGAATACATTTCTCTCAATATAAAGGCTGATGGCTCACTGGCCACGAGATGGTGCTAGAGACACATTTTCAGCATATGCTTGCACAAAAGCGGAACATTTCCTGTGTGGGTTCACTGTGTGAGCTTTTGGCATCCACGGCTCTTAATAACAATGATCAGTTGTTACTAATGTTCAGCAAGTTCTCTCATTATTTTCTTTTCAACGTCTCCTAAATCATACAAGATTAATAATTGTGTCAAGCGTTTCAAAAAGACTCAAATAGCCCTATAATGTAAATCATGTCAAAGCTCGGTAATTACATTTTATTTACCTAGAGATATTGTCATTTTTTTGTTGTCTTTGGTGGCTATTAGAGATGAGCGAGCATACTCGTCCGAGCTTGATGCTCGTTCGAGTATTAGGTTGCTCGAGATGCTCGTTACTCGAGACGAGCACCACGCGGTACTCGTCTCAATTAAACGAGCTGACCATTGAATTCAATGGAGCCGGCAATACAGCCGGCTCCATTGAATGCAATGCGCTGCGGGCGATCGCGGGATGAATTTTCGGGAAGGGCTTAAATATATAAGCCCTTCCTTGCAATTCATCCAGAAATGTGTAAAAATAAAAAAATATATATATACTCACCTTTCCGCTGCAGCCGGAGTTCAGCTGCGGCCGCCGACAGTTCTCCTGAACTGCTTCTCTATACTATTCAGCAGCCGGGGCTTTAAAATCCCCGCCTGCTGAATGAGCTGCCTCTAATTGGTCACAGCCTGACCAATCAGAGGCAGGTCTCACTCACACACCCATTCATGAATTCATTAATGGGTGAGTGACTGCTGCCTCTCATTGGCTCAGCGCAGGGACCAATCTGATTGGTCCTGAGCTGAACTCCGTCTGCCGGGACCGGGTGAGTATATATATTTTTTTAATTTTTACACATTTCTAGATGAATTGCAGGGAAGGGCTTATATATTTAAGCCCTTCCCGAAAATTCATCCCGCGATCGCCCGCAGCGCATTGCTTTCAATGGAGCCGGCTGTATTGCCGGCTCCATTGAATTCAATGGGCTAACATCGTTCTTCTCTGCCACAGCTGTTACAGCTGTGGCAGAGGAGAACAATCTTTATGCTGACAGTGCGGGGGGGGGGGGGGGGGGGCGCTCTTGCTGCTATTGTGGCTTAATAGTGGGACCTGGGAACTTGAGATGCAGCCCAACATGTAGCCCCTCGCCTGCCCTATCCATTTTTGTGTCGTTCCCATCACTTTTGTGAATTTCCCAGATTTTCACAAATGAAAACCTTAGCGAGCATCGGCGATATACAAAAATGCTCGAGTCGCCCATTGACTTTAATGGGGTTCGTTACTCGAAACGAACCCTCGAGCATCGCGGGAAGTTCGACTCGAGTAACGTGCACTCGAGCATTTTGGTGCTCGCTCATCTCTATTTTTTCAAAAGTGACAACAAGAAATGTGCCGCCATATAAGGTTGGTAGCTTAGACTTAGCTTTTCGGATAATGATGACAAATATTGAGTACATTCTGTCTACAATGAAGTGACAGTTTTCTCAATCAGTTTCTGAGACGTTAGTTTAAAGCTGACAACCAATATGGTTACACTTTCTGTTGTCACTATTGTGTCTCCGAGGATGAATTGTTGCATTGCCCTTGCATAGCAGTTGCTACAAGCTAATCTGCAGTTGCTTGTTACCCATTTATCTGCCAAGACACCATTTGATAAGGAAGAAATGTTTGGACATTGTTAGGGTATTTTAGTTGTCGAACAGGGTTATCATTTTGATACTAGCAACAGATTATTACAGCTACATTGAGTTTTGGGGGGGAAGTTACCTATATAGATGTTTGCAAGGCATGGTGTAAGGGTTTGCATGGTCAGATTGACTATCCCAGTCTGTTACCACTTTGTTGTTCCAATGTAAGTTTATTGTACTTGTGTATTGTATTTTTTAGATGATGGCTAATCTTTTGTGGTGGTTTGCACAAGGTTTGGCAGAGGTAACTGTACATATGTAGAGTAGTGCTTTTAAATAGTAGTGCGTTCCACCATGCAGGACGTGTTTAAGTTCCGGATGTGAAAGAGTAGGCTGACCAATTCTTCTTGCAGCCAACATAGCGTTGTAAACTCATTTGAGTGTAGAGCTCTGTGTGAGTCGCATGCTAGAGTAGTGCTCATGTCAAGTGGATCAAGCAGAGCCGACTATTACTAACTGCCATCTGTTATATGTTGTGCCACCAACTACAGATCTGCCAACAACTGTCTGTATTGCTATTGCCACCCAAGAAAGAGAATGTTTTTTGCGGTTATTAAAGTTCTCAGTAAAGTTCCTGTTGGCCTATTAGTTGCTTTGCCACCAAGTTGTCTCATCATAACTACCACCACCGACTCATCACTCATAACTAGTATAATTTAAAAAAAAATCTGGTCCACCAGCTAATTGAGTGATCCAAATCCTGTCCTCCTTGGACTAGCAGGTGAACCTGGCATCATGTTACATCACCACCCCATGAGAAGATCACTTGGAACTTGTCTATATAGTTTCACACATTTAATCTATATATATATATATATATAAAGACGAAAGCCCTCACTGACTCATTCACTGACTGACTGACTCACTCACTGACTCACTGACTGACTCGCCAAAAGTTCTCCAACTTCCCGATGTCGTAGAAACATGAATTTTGGCACGAGCATAGATTATCTCCAAAATAGGAAAAGTAATTGGGTCCCAACTCGATTATTCAATTCTAGCGCAAAAGAATTGGCGTCGAAATTTAACGTATGGAATCTAATTCTTTCACTTCCCGGTGTCATAGAAACTCGAAATTTGGCAGGAGCATTGATTATGTCATAAAGAGGAAAAGCTAATGGGTCCCAACTTGATTATTCAATTCTATGCGCAGCGTCCAAATTTTACGTACGGAATGTAATTTTCTCACATAGAAACTTAAAATTTGGCACGGGCATTGAATATGTCATAAATAGGAAAAACTAACGGGTCCCAACTTGATTATTCAATTCTATGCGCTAAAGAATTAGTATCAAAATTTTACGTACGGAATGTATTTTTCTCACTTTCCAGTGTCATAAAAACGTGATATTTGGCACGAGCATTGATTATGTCATAAATAGGAAACGCTAATGGGTCCCAACTCCATTATTCAATTCTATGTGCAAAAGAATTAGCGTCCAAATTTTACGTACGGAATGTAATTTTCTCACATAGAAACTTAAAATTTGGCACAGGCATTGAATATGTCATAAATCGGAAAAGCTAATGGGTCCCAACTCAATTATTCAATTCTATGCACAAAAGAATTAGTGTCCAAATTTTACGTACGGAATGTAATTTTCTAACTTTCCGGTGTCATAGAAGCGTGAAATTTGGCAGGAGCATTGATTATGTCATAAATAGGAAAAGCTAATGGGTCCCAACTCGATTATTCAATTCTATGCACAAAAGAATTAGCGTCCAAATTTTACGTACGGAATGTAATTTTCTCACATAGAAACTTAAAATTTGGCATGGGCATTGAATATGTCATAAATCGGAAAAGCTAATGGGTCCCAACTCGATTATTTAATTCTATGTGCAAAAGAATTAGCGTCCAAATTTTACGTACGGAATGTAATTTTCTCACTTTCCGGTGTCATAGAAACGTGAAATTTGGCACGAGCATTGATGATGTCATAAATAGGAAAAGCTAATGGGTCCCAACTCGATTATTTAATTCTATGCGCAAAAGAATTAGCGTCCAAATTTTACGTACAGAATGTATTTTTCTCACTTTCCGGTGTCATAGAAATGTGAAATTTGGCACGAGCATTGATTATGTCATAAATAGGAAAAGCTAATGGGTCCCAACTCGATTATTCAGTTCTATGCGCAAAAGAATTAGCGTCCACATTTTACGTATGGAATCTAATTCTCTCACTTCCTGATGTAATTTTATATAAAGGAAACGTCGCATGGTTACCTCCCGTGGTGTTTCCTGGGTAACGCAGAGAACTATGCAAAATGGTGAAATATGTTTTCCTGGTATCTCTAAAGTAACCACGACTTCATAAGATTTCCATGTGACCACCAGATAAATACCAGTACCAAATTAACTCGGGCGAAGCCGGGTATATCAGCTAGTTATCCATAAGAATATGTTTTTTCATCTTCATGGATGTGTATAAGCCTGTTACATCACCTAGTACTCATGCCCAGACGTTTCTAACATTAACATATCAGTCGGGAATCCGGTGATAAAGTATACTTGTGACACAGTCTCTCACTTCTAATGCATTCCGAAATATAAAAAATCCAACCAGCAGCACCAAAATCATACCCCTATGAGTCAGGCCAAATAATGCATGAACCTGAAAAGGAGCTCAAACCAGATAAACTCCAATTTGCACATCATCCAATAGAAGGGTAACTGGCAGCATAAACGGATGAAGTAGAAAAGACTTTATTGCCCCATCACCACAGCAGTGGCGTTTCGGCTTAAGCTTGAAGAAGGCCATTATGGCCAAAACGTTGCGGCTGGGGTGATAGGGCAATAAAGATTTTTTTTACTTCATCCGTTTATGTTGCCAGTTACCCTTCTATTGGATCACTTCCAATGCATGACACTGTATGACACCCGGTCTGTGGTGTGAGTTTGTGCATACTAATGTAATTGTACTCGCAAGAGTAACCAAGTCAACTTGTAGATATGGTACCTTTTAATGGCTAACAAGAATACATTATGTTATAGCGAGCTTTCAAACCTACTTTGGGTTCTTCCTCAGGCTTATGGAGTATATCTGAAGACATGTGCGTTTATATATACAGAGAGATTTCATCGCCAGACAATTAAAGAGAGAAAGGTAGAATTGCCTGTGGCCGAGCACTTTTCTAGTCATGGACACAACATAGAATATATGAAAGTCACTGTATTAGAAGGCAATTTCGAATCACAAAGCCATAGAAGAATTTGAGAGTACAAGTTTATAACCACCTTTGACACTTTCAACAGAGGCCTACATTTTTCAAGAGGATTCATGTGTGACTGGGAAGTATGAGACATTTATAGCACAGATAACACACAGGCCTGGTGACCCCCTAACACCAATTCAGAGACCCATAAAACTTTTCCATCCCTTAACAGTGGACTATTTAAGTATTTACTCCTCTTCTGGTATTTTTTAAGTGCAAATTGATCCCACCATCTCTGTGCCTTTTTTACATGTATGTATATATAAATGCATGTTTCTTCAGATCTATTCCATAAGCCTCAGGAAGAACCTGAAGTACTTTTGAAAGCTTACTATAACATCATGTTTTTTTGTTAGCCATTAAAAGGTATCACATCTACAAGATTACTTGGTTTCTCTTGCTAAGCACAATCACATTTTGCTTTACAGGCTAACACCGTACCAAACTTTTTTTTTATTTTGCATACCATTATGCATGATGCCAAATAGAGAGGGATGGTGAGTTTATTCATTCTAATACTGCACACATGTATACAGAAAACAATGATTGACTATGTGATATAAATAGTGTTACAAGGCTTTATGGTGCCAACCCTAATGAAGGCTGTGACCCAAAACACATGTTTGGGTAGACACCATCTCCTAATCTCCCTGTTATACATAGGTTGGTACTGTATATTCACATGAATTGTTTGGCATATATACTACATGGCACTGTTGCACTAGATTTTTCCTTGTATTGGGGAGTAGTAAGGGGTATGGCCTGTTAGATTACATTTACCATTATCATTAGTGGATTATTTGCATTGATATTTATTGAACATTTACACTGCATTGGTGTATTGTACCCTAGTGTTTGAAGTGATTGATAAACTAGATATATTTTAGTCTGCAAGATTTTATACAGGTTGTGCTTGTATTCATCAAATGCACAGAAAGCGGCCACATACTCACTGATACATTGATACAAGAGGGCAGGCATATAAACCAGATATCTCTCAAATATGCAGAGTCCAGATTGCTATATGGAGTCTGGCCTCTGCATGTTTGAGGGATATCTGGTTTTTATGCCTGCCCTCTTGTATCAATGTATCAGTGAGTATGTGGCCGCTTTCTGTGATTTTTTTCTGTTTGATAATTCCCTTCCTGTGATTTTAACTGTTAGTGTAGGTACCCACAAGAAGCGAGGACCCTTGCCGTGGGTTGTGGGCTCACATATTCTAGCTAAAATATCAGCTAATATCTCTCATTTATCAGCATTTATCTATAACATGCAGTGTGACTTTGACTGTTGGGGGAGCCCAGGGTGTCAGTGTCGGTGTGGTGTACATTTGGGGTGCCGGGCAGCCCACTGGTTTCAAATCTGGCTACATTATTAGGGTGCAAGCCTGCATGGTGCACTATACGTATCATGTAGACTGACATCCTGTATTTGACTTTCTTGTGTAGGTATTAACACTAAGCAACCACTCCTCTCATTATAAAGAGGGTTGTGAGTGGTTGTCTCATCAGTGTCCTCACATGTGTCTGTTTTTGGCTCCTCCATATATCAGGCTGGTCTTTTTTTCTGTTTGATAATTCCCTTTCTGTGTATTAATGAAATGCAGTTGAATTATATCATGTAATGTTGCAGTTGATTCATAGGGGTTTAGTTGTCCTCCTGTTTCTGGACATTATTGGGCTTCCTTTTTAGGTTACTACATGAAGTATGTATGGATTAAACAGGATGTGTACATCTTCTGTAACCACTGCCAAAGAGAACTACCAATTCTCCTCCAGCTGTAGTATCTGTAACATTAAAAAAGTAAAGATTTTTTTAACTGAATTTTGTTCTCAAATCACAGCAAAAAAGGGCCAAATTAATTTCATAAAATCACAGAAGGTGGATATACTTACTAATATACTAATACAGAGATATAAGGACGGGTAAAGACACCACTGCCCAGCAACATGCAATACAAGCATAATGCTATATGGAGGAATACTGCATAGGTGCAATGTACTGATGAGCAACCACTCACATACCTACCACATATTGGGGGGAGTGGCTGCTTAGTATAATACTTGCACATAGATAAGGCATAAAAAAAAGGTGTCACACAGATACTTGTAGTGCACCATACAGGCTTGAAACCTATTAATGATGCCCCATAGCATAAAGCCCAGCAGACTCTCCTGATTCTCACAAGTGAACTACATTAGGACTGACACCGCAGTTTCCCTCAACATTTTAAAGCCAGAGTACTTTTTGCAAAAACACTGATAAAAACGAGGCATTGGTTAATATTTTGACCAAAATATACAAGCTCACAACCCACGTCAAGGGTCCTCATTATCTTGTGAATCCATATACTTAACATTGGAAATAAATCACAGGAAAAAGGGACACATGTATTTCAGGAAATCAGAGAAGGCAGCCATACTTACAGAAATACAATGGCATACAGAGATAAAAAGGCAAGTAAAAACACCACTTCCATGAAGCATGCAGACAGGGAAATTGCTATAGTGAGTAGCTTGCACAGGTGCAAAGCATTGACAGACAAAGTTAAAACCGGGCCGGGCTCTTTAGAAAGAGCATAGTGGTGACTTCATCTGGTTGAGGTCTCTTGAGCTTTCTCCGATAATCATAGTAAATTAATTTGGACACATTGGAGAACTCAGATCCCAAAAACATTAGTAGCACAGGAGTTGGGTCTGATCCACACCTCCGGCCTGGGGCTTCTAGCATGCCCTGTGCTATCATACAGGTCTTCCCCATTAGCAGCACACAAATTATCTGTTTTTCAGAGAACTAATGGATTTTGAAATAAAGCCCAAAGTACCAGGTAGGTGATAGGTCCTCTTTAAGTCAGAAACATCACAACATGTGACTTTATCCAGAGTGGTGTAGACAATTCTACTCAGTTTGTCAGATATGATGCCTCCTTGATACATGGGTAATGGTGGCCACCAATTCAGCTGAGAATTCTAAAGATCTGCACAATGATATCGAGAGTCCCTCTCACACCTTCCCAATTCTGTGGTGACCAATTGTCTGGACAGGATGCCTTAGTACCAGGCATAGGTCCCTTGGGGCTTTCTCCAACTCAGCATTAGAATGTGCTCAATTTGCTTTTGGTAGGAAGGGCTATCCCCTTATGATCTTTGCCACCAGGTCCATGTAAGGTATAATATACACCTATAACTATGCATTGTTATGCTGTCATTGACAAATCACTGTGTACCTCCCCACCAATAATGGTGTTTGGGGCTGGACCTCCTCAGTGCAAAGTTGGTTTTGTACAGTCGTTGCATCGGAGAACCACTAAGGCCTTATAAATAATCAGCAATCAAGCACAGCATGCCAGCACAACATAGCTGCACAAAACAGTATCCTCTTGCTCTCTTGATGACCTTCAGATAATAGCAATGTGACCAAAGGTCTTGCTTCAGTACAGGTCTTCACACAAATACAGTGCATGAAACAATATATTCCATCATGACACTACTTTACAATTTTATTTAATAAATACATTAAAATGCACACAGTACAATATAGAGTAAGCAGCAATAACAGTTCATAGGGTTAACTCACATCGAACAGCACACAATCTGCACAAAACATACAGCAATGGTTTTGACATGGACCATCAATCCATGTGAAAAAATGGCCATCTGAATAGCCTCATAGGCTATAATGGAGCTGGGTGCTGTCCATGGAATACACAAACAGCACACGTCCAGAAGATATGCTTGTTTGAACGAGTTCTTAAAGATACGGTAATAAATTAATTTTTTGGGCCATAGCAAACATTCACTTTTTAATACAATATACATAGTAACATAGTTCGTAAGGCTGAATGAAGACAATGTACATCTAGTCCAGCCTGTTTAGCCTCCTTTTTTGTTGATCCAGTGGAAGGCAAAAAACCCCAAGAGCAAAAGCCAATTAGACCTTTTGGGGAAAAAATTCCTTCCCGACTCCCTAATGGCAATCAGACTGTTCCCTGGATCAACCCCTAATAGTTCCTACCTGCCTGTATACCCGGATTAACAATTAACCTAAGATTTATATCCTGTAATATCCTTCCTCTCCAGAAAGACATCAAGTCCCCTTTTAAACTCCTCTATGGATTTTCCCATCACTACGTCCTCAGGCAGAGAGTTCCACAGTCTAACTGCTCTAACAGTAAAGAACCCTTTTCTATGTTGGTGATGAAACCTGCTTTCCTCTAATCGTAGCGGATGCCCTCTCGTTACAGTCGTAGTCCTGGGTATACACAGATCCTGGGAGAGATCCTTGTATTGTCCCCTCATGTACCTATACATGGTTATTTGGTCGCCCCTTAACCTTCTTTTTTCTAGAGTAAATAGTCCCAATTTTGATAGCCTCTCTGGGTATTCCAGTCCTGTCATTCCATGTACTAGCTTAGTCGCTCTTCTTTGAACCCCCTCCAATACCGTAACATCTTTCCTGAGCACCGGTGACCAGAACTGTACACAGTATTCCATGTGAGGCCTGACAAGTGCCTTATATAGTGGAAGGATAATGTTCTCGTCCTTCGCCCCTATACCTCTTTTAATGGATCCCAAAACTTTATTTGCCTTTGCAGCAGCTGACTGGCATTGATTGCTCCAGTTAAATCTACAATCCACTAGTACCCCCAGGTCTTTTTCCATATCACTTTTCCCTAGCAGTACCCCATTTAGTGTATATTGGTGACATCTGTTTCTCCTGCTCATGTGCATAACCTTACATTTATCAACATTGAACTTCATTTGTCATTTTTCTGCCCAAGCCCCCAGCTTATCTAGGTCCGTTTGTAGCCGCACATTGTCCTCCATTGCATTAATTATATTGTAAAATTTGTGTGTAAACTGCAAATAACAGTCCTTTTTGCAATATGACACGGTAAAAAACACAGGGATGCAGGCCACATATAACAAATCTAGGCCCAATTGGTTTCCATCAGAGGCATAACTTGAAGCTGCTGGGTCCCAGTACAAAATCTGGAACTGGGCCCCCAAGTATAAAGCTTCATTGATAGTATTGGTTGGCAATATGGGAAAGAGAGACTTTATGGGCCCCCTAGGGCTCCTGGCCCCCAGTGTTACAGCACCCCTTATATAGTTATGCCCATGGTTTCAATACATGGCAGACTGGGAGGCTATTCATTGTCAGGCCTTTAGCTGCCATTGAATGGAGCAATGAAGTACAGAGGGTACCCTCCCTCTTTCAGTCAACCACTTAGATGTTGTAGACACTAAGGTTTTTAAATGCCAGGATGGAAGCTAGATCCACTCCCTGCTATTGCAGCAGAAGCCTAGCTGTATATTACAACTGGCTCCCTCAGTCAATGGCTCCCTACTTATCTCCTCATTTCCTCACAGAGAGCAGAGCTGCAGTGAGACTATGTAACATGATCTCTCCATGAGAAGCTCTGTTGGCTTTCATGCCTTACTATTGTCATGTTTTTTTCAGTAAGTGCAGAGATTCTGAACAGATACAGACAGCACAATAGCCAGATATAAACTGGAAGAGAAGTGTGCCTTTATAAGATATACTACATAGAGCCTTGTATATACAAGGATTTATACAAAACAAACAGTTCTAATGAAAGTTAAGTTTTAACATGGAACATCCACATCTCCAGTTGGCCAACAGACTGTATTTAAAGGGGTATCCCCATCTCTGAAAACTTATTTTAATGTGTTTGAAATCACAAAACAATGCATTAACCCATATGATGTTCATTTTCAAAATGCTCCGTTCTCCAGATATTGCAACTATTGATTCCTCTGCCTTCTGGTTGTTTATTGCTTGTTGCAACTTTTCTATGGGAATAAATAGAGCATAGCAGTAGCTGGTGGGAGGGCCGAAAGCTAATGCGCATGTGCTCCTTAGATCCCGGCCATCACAAGCACCAACCTCTTCTGCTCCTCTGCTATTTCTTTCCATAGAAGAGACGGTCTGTGTTCCTGGCAACAAGCAGCAAATAACCAGAGGGCAGAGGAATCAATATCTGCAATTTCGGGAGAATGGAGCATTTGGGAAATAAACATCCTATAGGTGTCTCCACGGTTTTGCAATTTTGAATGCACTGAAATAGTATTCCTGAGATGGGAATACCCCTTTAAGCTCCATTCATATGCAGTAGTGCTCTGTTCTTTGCTTTCAGGATAGTGAGATTTAATTACCTTACAAGTGTCAGAGGAAAGAACAATGCATTTCGCTAATTTAATTAGCGTTTAGTGTATTCAAGATATGATTGTTATAATTCATTGCACATTATTCTTTTCATACCTGTAATGATAAACTAACATCAGCAAATTTCAATTATCTTTCAGCTACTAGAACATCATAGTTAAGAATGTAACAATGACAACAATTAAAAATGACTGCCGCTTATTATAATAAAATCTGATCGACATCGTCTCAATACAGTTCCCAAGGCTGCTTTTCCCAATGCTGCCGGTTCACATCACAGATATGGTTGCCTCTATCTTTAGTATTATGCGGCGTTTCACTTTTGAGTCATCCAGGTGAATTAGTGCTAGAACTGTGTAATGCTTCATGTCAGCTGTGGTAGCGTAGCAGGGAAATTGAACACTTGTTGACATGTTACCCTGCAGAGTGCAGTTGATTGCTAGGAGATACCAGCAATGGGACACTATGTGATGAATTTATTGTCAGGGGACTCTGCTAACAAAACACACAGTCCAAAGTGGACAAAACATTTAATTGTCCCCTTTAAAGTCCACCTCTAGCCAAAAACTTACAACTGCATTTTGGAAGGCATTTGCTTGTCTTACCTTACTTATGGGGCTGATTTCTTGTGATTCAGTAATGGATGTGGGTGAGAAGGTAGTTTGAATAGGGAACCTGTCATCAGTATTTAGCTCATTTTGCATAATGAACAAAAATAACTTTGCTTCTTTCAGATGCCAGCAAGTAGTTATTGGTTGAACAGTCAAGCTGGCTGGTGTCACATCTGTCCAAGACTGCTGACAAAACTATGGTGAGCAAGGTACTGGAGTAGTCTGGACAGGCATGTGTACACAAGACTAAAGGTAGGTAGGACACAGGAGTGAACTAAAAGAAGGTGCACAGATTTGAGCAGAACACCTTGAACCTCTCTAACAGGACCTATCTCAAAGCGGGGCACCCGTCCCGAAATGGACAACCCCACTGTTTGAAGAAGGCAAGATCCAAAGTCAGAGAAGAACCGGAGAACCAAACTGGGGACTACTGAAGGACTGAACATACAACTCAGAACACCAACAAAACTGACAACAAACAAACAGACTGCAGACAATAGACGAAAATGTAGAGTACTAGTCAGACAACAGCCAGGTATCCTGTGAGTGCAGCCAGGACCAGAATACAACAAGTACAAATGGCACTTCTGGCCAGGAAGAACTGGATTATATATCTAAAGGGAAGTTGCTGCTTGGCTGTCAGAGCTGTCAATCCTCACAGACAGCACAGTTGCTGACATAATTAATGAGGATACTGATTAGTTGACAAAGCTGTAAATCATCAGCTAGAACTTCAGTTAACAGCAGCAAAGAGATGTTTAACCCTAACTACACAGGACTGACTGAAGTATGTGTGTGCTGGCAGCGAGGTGACAGCTGGTCTTTGGTTCTACTCCTGACTTGATTGCCAACCCTGAGGCTGGGTCATCATCATAAGCCTCTTCCAGTGGCCTCTAGCACATGTGGAGTGAAGTTAGGTGTACTGGCCTTAGCTTCATCATTGCAAACATGTAACAGGATAGCAGACTGGTGGCAGTTTGGGGAGTAAATATTAAGGACGAGTTTCTTTTAGGGCTCCCAAACACTTGCATTTGCGTTTTTTGTTAACGTGATTGCCAATGGGACTTTCTAATGTTAAAAACGCAACGCAATGCACCAAAAACGCAAGTTGCGCTGCGTTGCGTTTTTAACATTAGAAAGTCCCATTGACAATCGCGTTAACAAAAAAACGCAAACACAAGTGTGTGGAAGCCCTTAAAGTAAGAATCTATAACCAAGGCTGAGCTCTTAACTTTTTACTGGCAAGTCTATTAAAAGACTGGAACTATTGGATCTTCCTTGATCATAGTCTGCCAAGTGAGAACTGCTGTATCCCCATTTTTCAAGTTTGCTTGTTCCCTTTCTCCTTTTGTTCTAACAAATCTATTCAAGAGAAACATAGCAGGTGGTCATACTTAGTGATATAATGGTATACAAGTACAAGGGCACTTTGTGCTTGTAATCTTAGTGTAAGGGCTTGCAAGGCAACAAGGACCCTTCATATGGGTTGTGAGTAGTGTATTTGGCAAAAATATTAACTGCATATTACCTAGTAACATAGTATGTAAGGCCGAAAAAAGACATATCGAGTTCGGCCTATTACCCCCAATGTTGATCTGGAGGAAGGCAAAAAAAACAATGAGGGAAAAAATTCCATCCTGACTCCAATCTGGCAATCGGAATAATCTCTGGATCAACAACCATTTTAAATTTATTAATGATAACATATAATATTGTATCGCCCAAGAAAGGTGTTAGGCCTCTCTTGAACTCTTTATTAAATTTGCCGTCACCACATCCTCAGGCAGAGAATTGCATAGTCTCACTGCTCTTACAGTAAAGAACCCCCTTCTATGTTGGTGTAGAAACCTTTTTTCCTGTAGACCTAGAGGTTGCCCCCTTGTTACAGTCACAGTTTTCGGGGTAAACAGATCACGGGAGAGATCTCTATATATTACTTGTAATTTTGGCAGTAAGCAGTCTGGCTTTCAAGGATTAAGGGAGCCTTTAGATACGCCCCTGCCTCATTATGATAATCACCTTTATTTATATAGTGCATGCGTTTAATGAGGAGAGGAGGAGAAGGCACCTTGCTTCACTCATTAGGAGAGCTTTAGACTGGAACAATATGGGAAAGGAAGTGAAAAGCCAGGTAAAAATATAAAGCTAATTAATACATTTGAGAACCTTGCTAGTAGAAGTGGAAAGAAAGAACAAAGACAAAAAATTCAGAAGGAAAGTAGAGAGTTAAGAGACACCAATCACAAACTAAAATGTTTCTACACAAATGCACAGAGCATTGGAAACAAACAAGGAGAATTGTAGCTCCTAACACAGGAAGAGAAATATGATGTGATAGGCATCACGGAAACTTAGTGGAATCATACACATATTTGGAATACAAGGCTTGAAGGATACAATGTATTTATAAGAAACAGACATAAAAAAAGAGAAGGTATTGCATTGTATGTTAGGAAAACATTCGTCTCAACAAAGATTCAATCTTCAGAGCATGATAGCTCTGTTACAGTCACAGTTTTCGGGGTAAACAGATCACGGGAGAGATCTCCATATATTAGGGTGCCTACCCACTGGAGTTTTTTTTTCCCTGCAAAATTCGCAGCATTTTTTTTTCTGAAGAGGTCTATGGGACTTGTAATGTTAAAATCGCGATCGCGCAAAATCGCAATTTACCGCGATTTCGCAGTAAATTGCGATTTTGCGCGATCGCGATTTTAACATTACAAGTCCCATAGACCTCTTCAGAAAACAAAATGCTGCGAATTTCGCAGGGAAAAAAAACTCCAGTGGGTAGGCATCCTTAATTGTAATTTTGGCAGTAAGCAGTCTGGCTTTCAAGGATTAAGGGAGCCCACTATTGTGGTCAGCTGAAAAGTGCAGGGTAGACCGTTGGATCGAATAGTGGCATTACTGATAGGCTTTGCGCCCACATGGTGCACTATATGTATCCGTGTGGCTGATACTCTTTATATGCCTTATCTACATGCACATATAATACTTAGCCGCTCCCCCCAATATGTGGTAGGTGTGTGAGTGGTTGCTTATTAGTAATTTGCCCCTATCATTTTCCAGTCTGCAGTTGGGAAGTGGTGTCTGGTGGGAAGTATGGCCGCCTGCTATGTTTTAATTGTAATTAAAGACTAAAAACACTGTTATAGTAACATATTAGATCATCTTTGCAAGATTATTACATACCTTGGACTAGGGCATTAGGTATGATTATTGCTCAGTGGCAGAGTAGCATATTCTCAATATAGGTTCCATTCCAACGTCATACCTGAGCTGATCCTGTTCAGCCTCACCGATTTAACAAAATTAAACATATAATAGTAACCAGATTACAAAAAAAGTGGAAGCTCAGCATTGTTTCCAAAGCATGAAGAGAACCATATGTGTTCCTGCACAGTGTTGCTTCTTTAATAAAACCTGGGTCGGTAAACACATTTCTGAAGGATGGCTGCTAGCTAAGGGCTGTGTAACACTAAAAGAACCATCTGCCCTTTATGTTTTTTGCTCCCTGATTTTCCTGCAATTGTATCATTTTGCTGGTGCAGACCTTATAATTATGTGATGCAAATGTACTGGATGAAATAGCAAAGCACAAAAGAAAATGATGCCAACTGCAATATTTTAGCATCTGTGGCACAATTCTCATTTTGATAAATGAAGCTCTTTGTTTTAAGAGACAACAATAAATGCAAGTACCAATTAGCTATTGCTGAAAAGCAAATGAGGTTTATATTCTCTATCTATCTATCTATCTATCTATCTATCTATCTATCTATCTATCTATCTATCTATCTATTTATTCTAATCTATCTATCTCATATCTATCTCATATCTATCTATCTATCTATCTATCTATCTATCTATCTATCTATCTATCTATCTATCTATCTATCTATCTATCTATCTATCTATCTATCTATCTATCTATCTAATCTAATCTTATCTATCTCCTCCCCATCTCTCTCTCTATCTATCCATCCATCCATATTATATCCATATTTTATTTAATGATGCTTGTTTAGACATTATGAGTTACAATAAAGCATCCTTCTGTACAGTGTCTGACTTAACAGAATCTTTAGGTCTCATGTCCACGTTAAAAAGATTATTTAAAATCCACAGCGATTTTCCAGCACGTGGATCCGTGTCCCATAGGGAAGCATTGGATACCCGCAGGTAGTTAAATACCTGCGGATGTCATTTTACCCTTGAGGTGCGGATTGCGTGTGCAGGAAAAAAACCTCGGCATGCTCCATTTTAGTGCGGGTCTCCCGCGGGGATGGCTCCCGTAGGCTTCTATTGAAGCCTATGCAAGCCGTCCGGATCCACGGTACACCCGCGCCTGAATTTCTGGTGTGCCCGGTGCATGCGCGCGGCACGCTGTCGGCGTGCCGAGCACATCTGCCAGGACGAAGAAAGAAGATCCGGCCGCGACGGAGGGCAGGTCTGCAGCATCCAGGCAGGTGAGTAAATTCTTATTTTTACTCTCATGTCCCCGGGAAAGGAGGGACCCGCTGCGGGATTCTCCATGTGGAATCTACGGCGGGCCTTATTTTCCCCGTGGACATGAGGCCTAAAGGACCTTTCACGCGGGACAGAATAGGACGCACTAGTCACCGCAAGACTCTGTAAATTTCGCAACAAAATTATCAGCCTATCTGCGGATTTTGATGCAGAATTGAAAATGACTTAAAATCTGCCTGCAATTCTGCATCAAATGCTGCAGATTTTGGTATGGAATTCCACAGCTGTGTATTTGGTGGCAGCATGCAGTGTAATTCCGTCCAATGGGAAAGGTCCCTAAATAAGAGTGACTCACTAATGGGAACTGTAGTTATTTTCTCAGTCAGTTTTCTGTGTAATCATTTCTAGGCCAAATGATTAATATCTGGAGTTGAAGAGGTTATGAGATGATCTTTCTACAGAAATACAGTTAGATAAACTTTTACTTTATGAGTACTGGCTGATAGCAGTGATTAATTTCAGACGGCCATAATATAATAACATTTTGGTTGTGTATTACATCTGTAAAAGGTTTTTTATAAGGCCCTGTGACTGGGCAAGGACATTCGTAGGAGATAAATAATCTCTCGGTGTTTGTGTGGATTTCTTCTTCAGAATAATCATTTTTATTCATATAGCGCATGCATTTTTGTGGAGGAAGAAGAAGCATGGTGGCTCAGTGGTTAGTATTGTTGCCTTGCAGTGCTGGGGCCCTTTGTTTGTGTGGGTTTATTCCTCATTACATAGGCATACCATCAGGGGTCACTGGGGTCACAGTGGTGACCCGGCCCCCTGCGCTGAGGGGGCCCAGAGGCTGACCTCCACCATATACATATGCACATTCAGTGCATTATCGGCTGGTCGCTCTGTCTGCAGCACCACACCGATCATGGGGCAGGCAGTGCAATCAGCCTAAAAGAGGAGGCAGAGAAGAGGAGAAGGAGGGAGGCAGCAACACAGGCCGGCAGGGAGTTGAGCATAGTGATGATGTCAGCATCGTGCTGCCCCTGTCTCCTGCTGGATGCCGGCTGCTGCTTCTGCCCGTCCTGCTGCTATCACATAGAGAAGAGGTCCAGGCACCGGGATATGTGTGTGTCTTTGTGTATATGTGTGTGTGTGTGCATATATATAATGTGATTGTTCCCTGCAGGAGGAACCACGTAATCTTGTAGATATGATACTTTTTAATGCCCAACAAAAATACATGATGTTATAGCGAGCTTGCAAACCTGTCGGGTTCTTCTTCAGGCTAGGGTGGAATATATCTGAAGAGCCATGAATATTTATACACACTTATGACATGAATACTTATGACAAGGTACAGACATGGATATAATTGGTTTGCACTTAAAAGGAATACTGCAATAGAGACAAACATTTTTAACTAGGCACTTATAAGGGAGTAAAAGTTTTATGGTCTCTGAATTACTGTTGGGGGGTCATCAGGCGAGGAATGCTGCAACAGGTACACACACCTTTCTAACTAGACACTGATAATGGAGTGAAAGTTTATGGTCCCAGAATTTCAAGTCACAAAGCCCTAGA
Source organism: Eleutherodactylus coqui (assembly GCF_035609145.1). NCBI lineage: Eukaryota > Metazoa > Chordata > Amphibia > Anura > Eleutherodactylidae > Eleutherodactylus > Eleutherodactylus coqui. Next base: position 65,734,174 of record NC_089844.1, on the reverse strand, counting down.
AGAATTTCGGAATATAAATTTGTAACAACTTTTGACATGTTCAATGGGGGATTAAATTATTGTCGAGGTATAATGTGTGAATGGCAGGTGTAAGACATCTATAACACAGATAAGTCTGCTGGCCTGGTGAACCCCCTCCAACAGTATTTCAGGGTATGTGTGCTGAACTTTTGCACCTGGGCCCCTGAGCCTTTAGATACGCCCCTGTCTCATTATGATAATCACCTTTATTTATATAGTGCATGCATTTAATGAGGAGAGGAGGAGAAGGCACATTGCTTCACTCATTAGGAGAGCTTTAGACTGGAACAATATGGGAAAGGAAGTGAAAAGCATACTTGGATGCTTACAAGATGAAAATGGTGAATTGGTTTAAGAATGATGTTGAGAAAACTGTACTTTTAAACTCCTATTTTGTATCTGTTTGATCTCCGCACCTCCCCTGCTACTTGGCCCTTGGAACAGCGCTTTCTGCCGCTAGCGCTGTCAGATGGGAAATTTAGCATCACTTTGTCCACCAGGGCCCTGTGGTATTGCATCACTCTCGTAGCCCTTTCCTCTTCGGGAATGAGAGTGGAAAGGTTCTCCTTGTACCGTGGGTCGAGAGGGGTGTACACCCAGTAATCCGTGTTGGCCAAAATGCGTCTAACGCGAGGGTCACGAGAAAGGCAGCCTAACATGAAGTCAGCCATGTGTGCCAGGGTGCCAGTACGCAAGACATGGCTGTCCTCACTAGGAAGATGACTTTCAGCCTCCTCCTCCACAGGCTATACACGCTGAACAGATGAGAGGCAAGGAGCATGGGAACTCTCTGCAGTGTGCCCAGCTGTCTCTTCCCCTTCCTCCTCTTGCTCCTCCCCCTCCTCCTTCTCCTCCTCCAAAACATGCTGAGATATAGACATGAGGGTGGCCTGGCTATCAAGCGACATACTGTCATCCCCCGTCTCCTGTTCCAACCGCAAAGTGTCGGCCTTTATGCCTTGCAGCGAACTCCTCAGCAGGCATAGCAGCGGGATGGTTACGCTAATGATTGCAGCGTCGCCGCTCACCATCTGGGTAGACTCCTCAAAGTTTCCAAGGACCTGGCAGATGTCTGCCATCCAGGCCCACTCCTCGGTAAAGAATTGGGGAGGCTGACGACCACTACGCCGCCCATGTTGGAGTTGGTATTCCACTATTGCTCTACGCTGCTCATAGAGCCTGGCCAACATGTTTAGCGTAGAATTCCACTGTGTGGGCACAAAAAGTCAAGAAAATAGTAGAGAGCGCCACAGGTAAGTGTAATCCAAGACTGTAAGGGTATGATTAAATAACTCAGGTGAATCTTTTCCTCATTACTCCGATCCTCTGGGTCAAAGGAGAGCTGCAGATAAAAACCGGGGGGTCTGGAGACCAGAACTCCCCCAGGTATAACAGAAAGTAGGGTGTCAGAAAAAAGTCTGCGCTCAGTTTGGAGTGAAAACTCAGGACAACTTCACATACAAAAAAGTGGTTTGTTGTGACACTTACTTGGAAAGGAGGGGGGTATGATGCACAGATGCCCCCTCCTATGAGTGTCTTCCACAGGATGCAAAACTATGTTCCACAACACATAGTAGTAAACAGGATACTTTAATAAGGTGACGCGTTTCAGTGCAATATAAAGCACCTTTCTCAAGCCATACAGACAAACAAGTATACAATACATTTATACATAATAGAAAATGAGAACATACCCTTCACATGTTTGTCAGTGCCATGTTCCCGGCGTCTCAAAGGGTGGGCGTTTACTGATGATGTCGGAAGCGTCATGCAGCATGGAGGCGGTGCTTTATGACGTATACAACGTCCCCGTGCAGTTTGATCACATATTGGGGCTATCATGAGACAATCTGTGCATCATACCCCCTTCCTTTCCAAGTAAGTGTCACAACAAACCACTTTTTTGTATGTGAAGTTGTCCTGAGTTTTCACTCCAAACTGAGCGCAGACTTTTTTCTGACACCCTACTTACTGTGTGGGCACATCGCACAGCAGTTGGTGCACTGGCAGATTAAACCGATGTTGCAGGGTCCTCAGGGTGGCAGCGTCCATGGTGGACTTACGGAAATGTGCGCAGACGCGGCGCACCTTGCCGAGCAGGTCAGACAAGTGTGGGTAGTTTTTCAGAAACCGCTGAACCACCAGACTGAAGACGTGGGCCAGGCATGGTACGTGTGTGAGGCTGCCGAGCTGCAGAGCCGCCACCAGGTTACTGCCGTTGTCACACACGACCATGCCAGGTTGCAGGCTCAGCGGCGAAAGCCAGAAGTCGGTCTGCTCTGTCAGACCATGCAACAGTTCGGGAGCCATGTGCCTCTTGTCACCTAGGCTGAGTAGTTTCAGCGCAACCTGCTGACGCTTGCCCACCACTGTGCTGCTGCGCCGCGCGACACCGACTGCCTGCAACATGCTGCTCACATTTCTTAATTGAGAGGTAGAGGTTGCGTAGGAGGAGGGGGAGGGTTTAGAGGAGGTGTCATAGACCTCCGCAGATACCAGAACCAAGGAAGGACCCGCTATTCTGGGTGTGCGGTCCCAGGTTCTGAGTCGATCCCAGCCTCCACCAAATTCACCCAATGTGCCGTCAGGGAGATATAGTGGCCCTGCCCGCCAGTACTTGTCCACATGTCCGTGGTTAAGTGGACCTTCCCAGTAACAGCGTTGGTGAGGGCACGATTGATGCTGCGGGAGACATGCTGGTGTAGGGCTGGGACGGCACACTGGGAAAAATAGTCGCGAATGGGAGCCGAGTAGCGTGGGACCGCCGCCGCCATCATGTTTTTGAAAGCCTCCGTTTCCACAAGCCTGTATGGCAGCATCTCCAGGCTGATTAATTTGGCAATGTGCACATTTAAAGCTTTAGCGTGCGGGTGCGTGGCGGCGTATTTGCACTTGCGCTCAAACAGTTGCGCTAGCGACGTCTGGACGCTGCGCTGAGAGACATTGCTGGATGGGGTCGAAGACAGCGGAGGTGAGGGTGTGGGTGCAGGCCGGGAGGCGCTCGTGCCTGTGTCCTGAGAGGGGGGTTGGATCTGAGTGGCAGGTTGGGGTACAGGGGAAGAGGCAGTGGTGCGACCCGGAGGTGATGAATGGCCTTCGTCCCACCTTGTGGGGTGCTTGGCCATCATATGACTGCGCATGCTGGTGGGGGTGAGGCTGGTAGTGGTGGCTCCCCGGCTGATCTTGGCGCGACACAGGTTGCACACCACTGTTCGTCGGTCGTCCGCGCTCTCACTGAAAAACATCCACACCTTTGAACACCTAGGCCACTGCACGGTGGCTTGGCGCGAGGGGGTGCTTTGGGAAACAGTTGGGGGATTCTTCGCTCTGGCCCTGCCTCTACCCCTGGCCACCCCACTGCCTCTTCTGTCCTGCTGCTGCACTTGCCTTCCCGTCTGAAGACCTGTGCTCAGTTGGCTTAGCAAACCAGGTGGGGTCAGTCACCTCATCGTCCAGCGGCTCGTCCTCAGAATCCTCTGTGCGCTCCTCCCTCGGACTTACTGCCCTTACTACTACCTCACTGATAGACAACTGTGTCTCATCTTCATCGTCCTCCTCACCCACTGAAAGCTCTTGAGACAGTTGCCGGAAGTCCCCAGCCTCATCACCCGGACCCCGGGAACTTTCCAAAGGTTGGGCATCGGTCAAGACAAACTCCTCAGGTGAGAGAGGAACCATTTTTTCCCAATCAAGGCAGGGGCCCGAGAACAGTTCCTGGGAGTCTGCCTGCCCCTCAGAATGTGTCATTTTAATGGAGTGAGGAGGCTGGGAAGAAGGAGCAGCAGCGAGAGGATTCAGAGTTGCAGCAGTGGACGGCGTAGAAGACTGGGTGATCGATACATTGCTGGATGCATTTTCTGCCATCCACGACAGGACCTGCTCACACTGCTCTGTTTGTAATAAAGGTCTACGACGTGGCCCCTTAAATTGTGATGTGAAGCTGGGGACCCCAGAAACTTGCCTCTCTCCTAATCCCGCAGCAGCTGCTTGCGATTCACCTGGACCAGGAACTCGGATTGTGCCCACACCCTCACTTGGAGCTCCGTGTCCTCGAGCCCTACCCCTACCCCTCAGCATGGATTACGAATAGAGCAGACACAGTGGTGTAAATAATTATGGAATTATTTGCGTACAGTTGGAGGCTGACAGCGGTATTATAACGCTAACTCCAGGCAGAAACAAAGAATACGGAAGGCTGCATAAAGGCCTAGCCGTGCAATAGTGATGCACTATAACTCCCACCAGACAACCTGTAAAATGCAGACGGTCAGAGGTAGCCGTAAGAAGGAGCTTTTTAAAAAAAATTTTTGAAAAAGAATACAGGCTATATAGCGTGTATATGACTTTCTCTCTATCAGTGGCTGTGGCCGTACGCTGTGCGTGAAGTTCACAGCAGACACAGACCGGCGTAAGAAATTATGGAATTATTGGCGTACAGTTGGAGGCTGACAGCGGTATTGTAACGCTAACTCCAGGCAGAAACAAAGAATACAGAAGGCTGCAAACAGGCCTAGCCGAGCAATAGTGATGCACTACAACTCCCACCAGACACCCACTAAATTTCAGACGGTCAGAAGTAGCCCAGCAAAGGAGCTTTTATTTTGATTTTTTTGAAAAAGAATACAGGCTATATAGCGTGTATATGACTTTCCCTCTATCAGTGGCTGTGGCCGTATGCTGTGCGTGAAGTTCACGGCACACACAGACCGGTGTAGAAAATTATGGAATTATTGGCGTACAGTTGGAGGCTGACAGCGGTATTGTAACGCTAACTCCAGGCAGAAACAAAAAATACGGAAGGCTGCAAACAGGCCTAGCTGTGCAATATTGATGCACTGCAACTCCCACCAGACACCCAGTAAATTTCAGACGGTCAGAGGTAGCCGTAAGAAGGAGCTTTTATTTTAATTTTTTTGAAAAAGAATACAGGCTATATAGCGTGTATATGACTTTCCCTCTATCAGCGGCTGTGGGCGTATGCTGTGCGTGAAGTTGACGGCAGACACAGACCGCTGTAAAAAATTATGGAATTATTGGCGTACAGTTGGAGGCTGACAGCGGTAATGTAACGCAAACTGCAGCCAGAAAAAAATTATACGGAAGGCTGCAAAAAGGTCTGGCTCTGCAATAGTGATGCACTACAACTCCCAGCAGCCACGCAGTAAAATGCACACGGTTATGGGTAGCCCTAAGAAGGACCGTTGGGGTTCTTGTAGACAGGATTCTACACTACCATTGTCCCTGTCTCACCAGCGCTGTCCCTATACTCTGTATAATTGACTGCAGACTGAGAATGCTATAGCTGCAATAGCCTGCACAGCCCGAGATGAAAAAAAATTTTTTGGTGCAAAACTGCTCCCAGCAGCCACAACAGTAATGCACACGATCAGATGTGGCCCTAAGAAGGACCGTTGGGGTTCTTGAAGACAGGATCCTACACTCCCACTTTCCCTTTCTCAGCAGCACTTTCCCTATACTCTGTATAATAGACTGCAGACTGAGAACGCTATAGCTGTAATAGCCTGCACAGCCCCAGATGAAAAAAAAAAAAATTGGTGGAAAACTGCTCCCAGCAGCCACAACAGTAATGCACACGATCAGATGTGGCCCTAAGAAGGACCGTTGGGGTTCTTGAAGACAGGATCCTATGCTAACACTATCCCTGAATGAGCAGCAGCACTTTTCCTGATCTCTGCCAGCGTGTGCCTAAGGCGAGCTGCGGGCGGGACCCCTTTAAGTACTCAGCGATCACTTGATCTCACCAGCCACTCACTGCAGGGGGGTGGGATATGGCTGGAATGTCACAGGAGGAAGTTGTAATGCCTTCCCTGCATTTTTATTGGCCAGAAAATGGCGCTAAACATGCAGGGAAGGAAATGGAATTGACTCGTGTACCGCGTGGTGCTCGTCTCGAGTAACGAGCATCTCGAGTACCCTAATACTCGAACGAGCATCAAACTCGGACGAGTGTGCTCGCTCATCTCTACTGTTCAATATTTTCTGGGATGCCCATTTGCTTCAGACACTTCCAAAGCTTGTCATGTTCGACACAATCAAATGCTTTTCTGTTGTTGATGAAACACATGTACGCATCCTTTTGATGCTCTTGGGTCTTCTCCATGATCCAACGCAGGTTGGCAATTTGGTCTCTGGTCCCAGAATCCAGCTTGAACGTTCAACAGTTCCCATTCAACAATTGTCGCAATATGTTTTTGTATGATCTTTAAAAGAATTTTGCTCACGTGAGGTATAAAGGCAATGGTGCCGTAATTGGAACATTCTTGAGCATCACCTTTTTAAAGAAGTGTGACAAAGACAGATCTTGTCCAGTCTTTGGGCCACGACTTGGAACTCCAGATCTTTTCACATAGGTCGGTTAGGCATATAAACTAAACTCGTGACCATAAATTACAAATGTTTTACATGTCAAATAGACTATTTCTATTCCTCCTCACTGCATATGGGCTGCCAGACATCTAGCTCCATTTTATCATCCTATCCAAGAAAGTTGATAATAGCAGCAGGATGATTATTTGTATTGACTTTCATCTCTGCAGTTAAAGGAGATGTCCCGAGGCAGCAAGTGGGTCTATACACTTCTGTATGGCCATAATAATGCACTTTGTAATGTACATTGTGCATTAATTATGAGCCATACAGAAGTTATAAAAAGTTTTATACTTACCTGCTCCGTTGCTAGCGTCCTCGTCTCCATGGAGCCGACTAATTTTTGGCCTCCGATGGCCAAATTAGCCGCGCTTGCGCAGTCCGGGTCTTCAGCAGTCTTCTATGGAGCCGCTCGTGCCAGAGAGCGGCTCCGTGTAGCTCCGCCCCGTCACGTGCCGATTCCAGCCAATCAGGAGGCTGGAATCGGCAGTGGACCGCACAGAAGAGCTGCGGTCCACGAAGGTAGAAGATCCCGGCGGCCATCTTCAGCAGGTGAGTATGAAGACGCCGGACCGCCGGGATTCAGGTAAGCGCTGTGCGGGTGGTTTTTTTAACCCCTGCATCGGGGTTGTCTCGCGCCGAACGGGGGGGGGGGTTAAAAAAAAAAAAAACCCGTTTCGGCGCGGGACATCTCCTTTAAGGGTCAAGTGGCACTTTTGCAGATTTTCTGCCTTGTTGAAAACTAACGAGATTACTATGCTTCTTGAAAGGTCCTACAACTATAGTTTAAGAAATAATTTATGATGCAATATATCTACCCTTTTTTTACACTTAACTCTTTTATTTATCCTTCGATGTAGCTGTCTAACGGCTAGTTTTTTGCAGAACGAGTTGAATTTTCCAATGCTATTATTTAGTGTACCACAATGTACTGAAAATCTTTTTAAAAATTCTGTTGCAGTGAAATGGAAAAAATATGCAGTTCTGCCATTTTTGGGTGGCGGTGGGTGGTTTGTTCCTATGGCATACACAATGCAACAAAAACAACATGATAACTTTATATCACAGGTTAATATGAGTACTACAATACAAAAGTTATATAGGTTTTTTTTTTTTTTTGCTGTACTACTTTTAAAAAATAGAATATCTTTGAAAATAAATAAAATAATTTTCTGCCGCCATCTTCTGACAGCCATAACTTTTTTATTTTTCCGTCAACATAGTTGTGCGCTAGCTCATTTTGTGCGAGATGTCCTGTAGTTTCTGTTGGTACCATATTGGAGTACATAAGACCTTTTGATCACTTTTTGTATTATTCTTTTTCTTGGAGACAGGCTGACCAAAGAAGTACAATTCTGACATTGTCTTTTTTTCTAATGTTCACTGTGTGGGGTAAATGTTGCATTACTTGGATATATCGGACTTTTATGAATGCAGCGATACCAGATATGTTTTGGAGATTTTTAATTTTGTTTTTTATTATAAATATGAGAAAAAGGGAAGAGGAAGGGGCCTGGCTATCAGTAGTCTGCCAAGCCACTGCCTTAAAAAGATGCAGGGAAAGTTTGAAGCCTATTGGTAGGGGCCTCTGAGGTGCAAAGAGCTAAGGCAGCATCAATGCATTCCTAAACTCTCACCCATGACCTGAAGGTTGCAAGTTTAATCCCCGCCTGGTTCAGGTAGCCGGCTGAAAGTTGACTTAGCCTTCCATCCTTCCAAGGTCTGTAAAATGAGTACCCAGTTTGGTGGGAGGTAATAAACAAATTACTTAAAAGCACTGTAGAATGAGTTGGTGTTATATAAATAACATGATTTATTACCTTTTATTTTTTTAAATAATTAATAAAACTGGTTTAAACTGATTTTTACATTTTTTAGTCCCCATAGAGGACAAGAACTTGCGATGGTTTAATCTCTACTGCAGTATGATGTAATGCAACTGTATTACATCATACTGCAATCTGGCAGGCAATCTATCAAGCCATGCCACAAGCATGGCGTGATAGGCAATCTGCAATGGCAGCCTTGGGGGCTTCCAGAAGGCCCCCGGCTGCCATGGAAACTGAACAGCACCCCACAAAGTCATAGCAGGGGCCATTTGGGACCCCCAAACTCCCATTGGGGCATTTAAGTGCCGCTGTCAGAATTGACCATTTAAGAATTTAAATGATTAACAGCTGTGATCAGTGGAAGCACTGATTGCAGCAACTGAGGGCAGGTGTCAACTGTAAGAAACAGCCAGCACCCGCATTATATGGAGCAGGATCAACCCCCTGATCTCCCTCCATACAAACCCCGAACCTCCATGATGTCATGGAGCATTCAGGGGTTAACATAATATTTAAATATTAAAATTTGACTCTACGGGGTCAATGATATCTAATATAAAAAAATCCGACAGGCTTTTTCTTGCACCACACTTTGACCCCTTTGCGTGACCTTTAGTGGATGATTTTGATATCATTAGATTTGTTACATCCTCACCACCACCGTATAATCATAAAATTTGAGTTTGATACATTGAGTGATCTGTCAGGCAAAATCAAAGTTCCTATGTTAAGTCTAGCAGTGCTGCACCACTAAGGAGAGTCAAGCAATGCTAAGCGACGTTCATATCAAGTGGTTACCAATTTGACTGTTGCCATGTCCCCAAAACATGGAAGACCAAGCCGTGGACGTTGAACAGTTCAAGCTCAATCCTCGGCTCGACAGTTCTTAAAACATTTACAACCATTTTCCCAAACATTTTATGTTTGCGTAGTAAACATCTGGTCAATCTAGTATTATAAATTCTGCCCTCTGTAGTATCATATCAGCAATGATGATCACTAGAGATGAGCGAGCACCAAAATGCTCGGGTGCTCGTTGCTCGAGTCGAACTTTCCGCGCAGCTCGAGGGTTTGTTTCGAGTAACGAACCCCATTGAAGTCAATGGGCGACTAGAGCATTTTTGTATATCAGCCATGCTCCGCCAAGGTTTTCATTGGTGAAAATCCGCAAAACCCAAGAAAGTGATGGAAACGACACAGAAACGGATAGGGCAGGCGAGGGGCAACATGCTGGGCTGCATTTCAGGTCCTCAGGTCCCACTATTCAGCCACAATAGCGGCAAGAGTGCCCCCCCCCCTAACAATTTTTACTTCGAACAAACCCTCATTAGTAAGCCACACCTTAGCTAAGCACCACACTACCTCCAACTAAGCTCAAGCACTGCCTGCGGGACACAACCCTGCCTCTTCTCCTGGGTTACATGCTACCCAACCCTCCCCCCCCCCCCCCCCCCGCATGACTCAGTGTCCACAGCGCACACCAAAGTGTCCCTGCGCAGCCTTCAGCTGCCCTCATGCCACACGCTGGCCTTACAGCCACACCACCCTCATGTCTATTTATAAGTGCGTCAGCCATGAGGAGGAACCGGAGGCACACACTGCAGAGGGTTGGCAGGGCCAGGCAGCGACCCTCTTTAAAAGGGGCGGGGCGATAGCCCACAATGCTGTACAGAACCAATGAGACATCCAATCCTGTGCCACCTCCGTCAGGAGCTGCAAACGTGGGCATAGCAATGGGGAATCCATGTGCCACACAGTATTCATTCTGTCAAGGTGTTGCATAGCTCAATCTACACTGCAAGGGGAAAGCTGTCAGCGCTCTGCCCTCTACCCAAGTCAGTCATTGTCTTTGTGCCAGACAGGTCAAACACTGCGATGGGAACTAAGTTTGCACCAACAGCATAGGTGGGTCCTAGGAAGCCCAAGACATGAACAAAAAATTGATCTGAGCGGCCAAACATGGCAGACTTGCACCGCGCCCACGCCATAGGCCTCGGCCCACAGATTCAGCAATCCTAGGCAGGAAGCGGACTTTCACTGCACCCAGGACATAGGCCTCTGCACAAACCCTCAGCAATCGCGGGCCTACAGCGGACTCCTATGCTAGCGTAGCTGTGCGTGTCTCATTAGCGCTGTATTGCTCCTGTAGTTTGTCCCAATGCAGTGCCACGGATAGTAGAGTTAACGTCAGATTAAATACAGGTGGGCTTCGGCCCACACTGCATGCCCCAGTTAGACAGGGGTTCTTTATAAGTAGACACAGGCAGGTACAACTCCGTGTGGACCGACAGCATGGGTGGGTCCCAGGAAGCCACTGGCATTACATAAATAAATCCCATTGCATTGCCCAGTACAGCTGAGGTAACGTTAGATTAAATGCAGGTGGGCTTCGGCCCACACTGCATGCCCCAGTCTGACCTGGGTTTTTAATACATAGACACAGGCAGGTACAACTCCCTATTCTGAAGTCCGTGTGGACCGACAGCATGGGTGGGTCCCAGGAAGCCACCGGCGGTACATAAATAAATCCCATTGCATTGCCCAGCACAGCTGAGGTAACGTCAGATTAAATGCAGGTGGGCTTCGGCCCACACTGCATGCCCCAGTCTGACCGGGGTTTTTAATACATAGACACAGGCAGGTACAACTCCCTATTCTGAAATCCGTGTGGATCGACAGCATGGGTGGGTCCCAGGAAGCCACCGGCGGTACATAAATAAATCCCATTGCATTGCCCAGCACAGCTGAGGTAAGGTCAGAATAAATGCAGGTGGGCTTCGGCCCACACTGCATGCCCCAACCTGACCGGGGTTTTTAATTCATAGACACAGGCAGGTACAAATCCCCTATGTGAAGTCCCTGTGGACCGACAGCATGGGTGGGTCCCAGGAAGCCACCAGCGGTACATAAATAAATCCCATTGCATTGCCCAGCACAGCTGAGGTAACGTCAGATTAAATGCAGGTGAGCTTCGGCCCACACTGCATGCCCCAACCTGACCGGGGTTTTTAATTCATAGACACAGGCAGGTACAAATCCCCTATGTGAAGTCCCTGTGGACCAACAGCATGGGTGGCTCCCTGGAACCCACCGGCGGTACATAAATAGATCCCATTGCAGTGCCCAGCACAGCTGAGGTAACGTCAGATTAAATGCAGGTGGGCTTCGGCCCACACTGCATGCCCCAGTCAGACTGGGGTTTTTATAAGTAGACACAGGCAGGTACAACTCCCTATTCTAAAGTACGTGTGGACCGACAGCATGGGTGGGTCCCAGGAAGCCACCGGCGGTACATAAATAAATCCCATTGCATTGCCCAGCACAGCTGAGGTAACGTCAGATTAAATGCAGGTGGGCTTCGGCCCACACTGCATGCCCCAACCTGACCGGGGTTTTTAATTCATAGACACAGGCAGGTACAAATCCCCTATGTGAAGTCCCTGTGGACCGACAGCATGGGTGGGTCCCAGGAAGCCACCAGCGGTACATAAATAAATCCCATTGCATTGCCCAGCACAGCTGAGGTAACGTCAGATTAAATGCAGGTGAGCTTCGGCCCACACTGCATGCCCCAACCTGACCAGGGTTTTTAATTCATAGACACAGGCAGGTACAAATCCCCTATGTGAAGTCCCTGTGGACCGACAGCATGGGTGGCTCCCTGGAACCCACCGGCGTTACATAAATAGATCCCATTGCAGTGCCCAGCACAGCATAGGTGGGTCCTAGGAAGCCCAAGACATGAACAAAAAATTGATCTGAGCGGCCAAACATGGCAGACTTGCACCGCGCCCACGCCATAGGCCTCGGCCCACAGATTCAGCAATCCTAGGCAGGAAGCGGACTTTCACTGCACCCAGGACATAGGCCTCTGCACAAACCCTCAGCAATCGCGGGCCTACAGTGGACTCCTATGCTAGCGTAGCTGTGCGTGTCTCATTAGCGCTGTATTGCTCCTGTAGTTTGTCCCAATGCAGTACCCCGGATAGTAGAGCTAACGTCAGATTGAATACAGGTGGGCTTCGGCCCACACTGCATGCCCCAGTTAGACTGGGGTTCTTTATAAGTAGACACATGCAGTTACAACTCCGTGTGGACCGACAGCATGGGTGGGTCCCAGGAAGCCACCGGCGGAACATAAATATATCCCTTTGCAGTGCCCTGGACAGCAGAGCTAACGTTAGATTAAATGCAGGTGGGCTTCGGCCAAGAATGTTTTTATTGTTGGAGGAGGAGGACGGGAAAGTTTTTGAGGCAGTACGTGTCCGTTCCCCGTGTCTGTGGTTATATGCACCTTCCCAGTGACCGCGTCGCTGAAAAGTTGTTGCGCCTGTGGAGCCTAGTAGGGTGGCCTCACCACCATCATGTCTTTGGGAAGCCTCCGTTTCCACTACCCTGTAACATTGCAGTAGTATCAGTATAGACAGACCCCAGTAACAGTAACGTAGAAGCAGTAGGGACAAAGCAGCAGATTCACATTTCCCCCTGCAACAGTGTAGGGAGAGCATAGTATTGGTAAGATTTCAGTAGTAGGAGTATAGACAGGCCCCAGTAACAGTAACGTAGAAGCAGCAGCAGTAGGGACAAAGCAGCAGATTCACATTTCCCTGGCAGCAGTGTAGGGAGAGCATAGTATTGGTAAGATTTCAGTAGTAGAAGTATAGACAGGCCCCAGTAACATTAACATAGAAGCAGTATGGGCAGAGCCCACTATTAGTTACATTTGTGTTATAGCAGTATAGACCTGCCCCAGTAACATTTCCATTGAAGTATTACGGGCAGAGCCCAGTATTAGTAAAATTACAGTAGTAACAGTATACACCAATCAAGGTAACATTTCAGGAGCAGAAGTATCGGTAGACCGAAGAAACATTTCTGTTGCTGAAATATAGTCAGACCCCTGTAGCATTACTGTGGCAGAAGTATAGGTAGGCAGAACAGAGTTACATTTATGTAGCAAAAGTGTAGGCCAACCCCAGACACAGTGGTGTACCATGAGTGCAGGCGAAGCCCATAAAAATTACTTGGATTACATTGTAGGCGAGGGCCTGAAAAATTGTTTTACCGACAGTACAAATGTACCCCAGAAAAATTGCCCATGCCCAACCCAGAGGGCAGGTGAAACCCATTAATCGCTTAGCGTACTGTGGCTTAATTTTTAACTAGGCCTGGAGGCAGCCCAGTCTAAAAAACAATTGGTTCAGTTGGAAGTTTCAATGCTTTAATGAGAATTGAAACAGATAAATATTAGTTAGAAAAGTTATATGAGCCTTTTGGCCCACAGAAAAATTGCCCATTCGCGGTGATTACGAGAGGTTTCAGGAGGAGAAGGACGAATACCATACACAGATTGACAAAGTTCTATAGGTAGCACTGCTGTCCGCTGGTGGAGAAGAGAAGTCTGGGGAAATCCAGGCTTTGTTCATCTTTATGAGTGTAAGCCTGTCGGCGCTGTCAGTTGACAGGCGGGTATGCTTCTCCGTGATGATTCCCCCAGCTGCACTAAACACTCCCTCTGACAAGACGCTAGCCGTAGGGCACGCCAACACCCCCAGGGCATACAGCGCGAGTTCGGGCCACGTGTCCAGCTTTGACACCCAGTAGTTGTACGGAGCAGAGGCGTCACGGAGGACGGTGGTACGATCGGCTGCGTACTCCATCACCATCTTCTTACTGTGCTCCCTCCGACTCAGCCTGGACTGGGGAGGTGAGAGACAGTCTTGCTGGGGAGCCATAAAGCTGGCAAAGGCCTTGGAGAGTGTTCCCCTGCCTGCGCTGAACATGCTGCCTGATCTCCGCGCCTCCCCTTCTACGTGGCCCTCAGAACTGCGCCTTCTGCCACTAGCGCTGTCAGATGGGAAGTTTACCATCAGTTTGTCCACCAGGGCCCTGTGGTATAGCATCACTCTCAAACCCCTTTCCTCTTCGGGAATGAGAGTGGAAAGGTTCTCCTTATACCGTGGGTCAAGCAGTGTGTACACCCAGTAATCCGTAGTGGCCAGAATGCGTGTAACACGAGGGTCACGAGAAAGGCATGCTAACATAAAGTCAGCCATGTGTGCCAGGGTACCTGTACGCAACATATGGCTGTCCTCACTAGGAAGATCACTTTGAGCATCCTCCTCCTCCTCCTCAGGCCATACACGCTGAATGGATGAGAGGCAAGCAGCATGGGTACCCTCTGCAGTGGGCCCAGCTGTCTCTTCCTCCTCAGGCTCCTCCCCCTCCTCCTCCACGCGCTGAGATATAGACATGAGGGTGCTCTGACTATCCAGCGACATACTGTCTTCCCCCGCCTCCGTTTCCGCCCGCAAAGCATCAGCCTTTATGCTTTGCAGGGAACTTCTCAACAGGCATAGCAGGGGAATGGTGACACTCATGATTGCAGCACCGCCGCTCACCATCAGGGTGGACTCCTCAAAGTTTCCAAGGACCTGGCAAATATCTGCCATCCAGGCCCACTCCTCTGTAAAGAATTGAGGAGGCTGACTCCCACTTCGCCGCCCATGTTGGAGTTGGTATCAGACTATAGCTCTACGCTGCTCATACAGCCGGGACAACATGTGGAGCGTAGAGTTCCACCGTGTGGGCACATCACAAAGCAGTCGGTGCACTGGCAGATTAAACTGATGTTACAGGCTGCGCAGGGTGGCAGCGTCCGTGTTGGACTTGCGGAAATGTGCGCTGACCCGGCGCACCTTGCCGAGCAGGTCTGACAAGTGTGGGTAGCCTTTCAGAAACCGCTGAACCCAAATTAAAGACGTGGGCCAGGTATGGCACGTGCGTGAGGCTGCCGAGCTGCAGAGCCGCCACCAGGTTACGGCCGTTGTGACACACGACCATGCCCGGTTGGAGGCTCAGTAGTGAAAGCCAGCGGTCGGTCTGGTCTGTCAGACCGTGCAACAGTTTGTGGGCCATGTGCCTCTTCTCTCCTAAGCTGAGTAGTTTCAGCACGGTCTGCTGACGCTTGCCCACCGCTGTGCTGCCACGCCGAGCGACACCGACTGCTGGCGACGTGCTGCTGGTGACAAGTCTTGATTGCGAGGTAGAGGTTGCGTTGGAGGAGGAGGAAGGTTTAGTGGAGGTGGCATACACCGCCGCAGATACCAGCACCGCTCTGGGGCCCGCAATTCTGGGGGTGGGTTGTACATGAGCGGTCCCAGGCTCTGACTCGGTCCCAGCCTCCACTAAATTCCCCCTATGTGCCGTCAGGGAGATATAGTGGCCCTGCCCGCCTGTGCTTGTCCACGTGTCCGTTGTTAAGTGGACCTTGGCAGTAACCGCGTTGGTGAGGGCGCGTACGATGTTGCATGAGATGTGGTCGTGCAGGGCTGGGACCGCACACCGTGAAAAATAGTGGCGACTGGGGACAGAGTAGCGCGGGGCTGCCGCCGCCATCATGTTTTTGAATGCCTCAGTTTCCACTAGCCTGTAGGGGAGCATCTCCAGGCTGATCAATTTGGCTATGTGGAAATTTAAAGCTTGAGCGTGCGGGTGCGTGGCGGCGTATTTGCGCTTTCACTCCAACGATTCTCTTAGCGACAGCTGGACGCTGCGTTGAGAGACATTGCTGGATGGGGCCGAGGACAGCGGAGGTGAGGGTGTGGGTCCAGGCCAGGAGACGTCGTGCCTGTGTCCTGAGAGGGGGGTTGGATCTCAGTGGCAGGTTGGGGCCCAGGGGGAGAGGCAGTGGTGCAAGCTGGGGGCGGTGAACGGCCTTCGTCCCACCTTGTGGGGTGCTTGGCCATCATATGCCTGCACATGCTGGTGGTGGTGAGGCTGGTGGTGGTGGCTCCCCGGCTGATCTTGGCGCGACACAGGTTGCACACCACTGTTCGTTGGTCGTCCGGCGTCTCCATGAAAAACTGCCACACCTTAGAGCACCTTGGCCTCTGCATGGTGGCTTGGCGCGAGGGGGTGCTTTGGGAAACAGCTGGTGGATTATTCGCTTGTGCCCTGCCTCTACCCCTGGCCACCCCACTGCCTCTTCCAACCTGTCCTGCGGCTGCAATTGCCTCCTCCTCTGAAGATCGGTCCTCAGTTGGCTTATCACACCAGGTGGGGTCAGTCACCTCATTGTCCAGCGGCTCTTCCTCCGAATCCTCTGTGCGCTCCTCCCTCCGACTTACTGCCCTTACCTCACTGATAGACAACTGTGTCTCATCGTCATCGTCCTCCTCACCCACTGAAAGCTCTTGAGACAGTTGCCGGAAGTCCCCAGCCTCATCCCCCGGACCCCGGGAACTTTCCAAAGGTTGGGCATCGGTCACGACAAACTCCTCCGGTGGGAGAGGAACCATTGCTGCCCAATCTGGGCAGGGGCCCGAGAACAGTTCCTGGGAGTCTGCCTGCTCCTCAGAATGTGTCATTTTCATGGAGTGAGAAGGCTGGCATGTAGGAGGAGCAGCAGCCAGAGGATTCAGAGTTGCAGCAGTGGACGGCGTAGAAGACTGGGTGGTCGATAGATTGATGGATGCACTTTCTGCCATCCACGACAGGACCTGCTCACACTGCTCATTTTTTAATAAAGGTCTACGACGTGGACCCAAAAATTGCGATATGAAGCTCAGGACCCCAGAAACTGTCCTCTTTCCTACTCCCGCAGCAGCCGTCTGCGATTCACCTGGACCAGGAACTCATCCTATGCCCACACCCTCACTTGGGACTCCATGTCCTCTGCCCCTACCCCTACCCCTCAGCATGCTGGATTAAGAATCGAGCAGAGAGAGAGCGGTGTAAAAATGTTTGTGAATTATTGCCGCGCAGTTGCTGGCTGCCAGCGGTAATATAACGCTAAATGAAGCCAGAGATAAATTATAAGGAAGGCTGCACGCAGGCTAGGCTGTGAACTATGCAGTTTGGATGGACGTGAAGTCCCACAGGCCACGCAGGCACATGCACTGGGTAACCGTTAGCCGTAAAAAGGAATTTTTGTTTAAATCTCCTTATTTTACTCTGCAATGCAGGCTGAGGCTAGGCAGTGTGTATTGCACTTTCTATGGGCGTCGGGCAGACCGTGAACGTCTGAGACAGCACACGTATAACAGAGCGTTGTAGAAAATGTGTGGTTTCTTGGCGTAAACTTAGAGGCACACTGCAGTGAGGCTACGCGAAGTGCGGACAGAAAAATATTTATAAATGAAGGCTGCACGCAGGCTAGGCTGTGCAATGCAGAGGTACTACAACTCCCAGCAACCACAGAGTTAAATGCACACAGTCGCAGGTTGCCCTAAGAAGAACTGTTGGGGTACTTGTAGACAGGATTCTACACTACCACTGTCCCTGCCTGACCAATAGTGCCCCTATATTGAAGTATAGACTGCAGCCTGCGAAGGCTACAGCCTGCACGCCCGATATACATTAAAAAAAAAAAATTTGCAAAACTGCTCACAGCAGCCACAACAGTAATGCACTAGGTGAGCTGTGGCCCTAAGAAGGGCCGTTGTGGTTCTTGGAGACGCTAACACTGTCCCTATAGCAGCAGCAGCATCAGCAGCACTTTCCCTGATCTCTCTTAGCTTGTGTCTGTGGCTAGCCGCGGGCGGGGCTGATTTAAATACACGGGGGTCACTTGATCTCGCCAGCCACTCACTGCAGGGGGGTGGGATAGGGCTGGAACGTCACAGGAGGAAGTTGTAATGCCTTCCCTGTGTTTCTATTGGCCAGAAAAGGGCGCAAATTTCTCAGAGAAGGAAATGTAATGGAGTCGAGTGCCGCGTGGTGCTCGCCTCGAGTAACGAGCGTCTCGAACACCCTAATGCTCGAACGAGTGCGCTCGCTCATCTTTAATGATCACATCTAAAAATGCTACTTTTTGTCCATTTAGAGAATGTTTAACCAATGCATGGTGATAGTCCTGAAATTTAGCACTATGATTCTTTACAACAATGTGGTATGTTTAGATATATAACTTTGCAGCTTAAAAAGTTCATGCCACACTATGTTCTTAGCTTATTTTTCCTTTGTTATTTTCCAAATCTGCTTTCACTGACATCCTCGTCCGTGAAGCTGCAAGTTCAGAGCTCAGTAAGAATTACCTATGAAGCAGGTTCTCTTTCTCTTCTCTCATTCTAGCCAGGGTCTTCTTCAAACTTCTTTTCTCACACTGAAATGGTTGTACAGGCTGTGAGAAAATACAACTTATATGTATGTTTCTTTGGAGATATGTAATATTCTATATTTGTGTGTAAATAACAAAGGTGTTCTTTCCATGGATGCCTCACAATGCTCAGGAGAAGGTTGGCAAGAAGGAAGAGCGTAATACATGACTGCCAGACAAGGTTATAACTACATCAACCTTGAAACATGTATTATAGCTCTGCAGAGGAGCTGTATACACCAAGCTGAATGGTATTTTTAATCAATACTATTTGTAAATGTATTTCATTTATCTGACAATATAGTCTCCACTTAATCTCTCAAGCATTCCTTAGTTTATTTAGTTCTAATTAGAGGTCATCAGTGCGACATATACTGACTATAGTTTAAGTCATGTGCAGTGCATGTATATGGTGATTCAAAAGTCAGGGCCACCCATAATATCTATTGGAAAAAAATAGATTCAAGTAGGAAACTTCATACAACAATTAGATGGCTGAGGGAAATTTTTGGGCTCTATGGTAGTGCCTGTCAGCCATCTTGGATTGAATCCAAGCATCTTCTATGGAAAGATGGTTATAGGATACATTAGTTAAAATCACAGAAAGGGAAATATAAAACAGACCAAAAAAAATCACAGAAATCAGCCATATACTTACTGATATACTGATATAAGAGGCCAGACATATACACCACTTAACCCCCAACATGTAGACAGCCAGACTGCTAAATAAAGGAGCAAGTAACACATGTGCGGGACACTGATGAGTCAGTCACTCACAAACCCGCCTTATATTGAGGTGGTGGCTGCTTATTCATGCACGAAAGAGTAAATACAGGGTGTCAGGGTACCATCCCGGCTTACAACCTATTAATGACACCATATTTGAATCCAGTGGGTTTCCCTGCACCTCACAGGTGAACCACACCAGCAATGGCACCCTGGGCTTCCCCAGCATTCAAAGCCATACTGTATTTTACTGATATATTCCAATAAATACAAGGTATTAGTTAATATTTTGGCCAAAATATGTGAGCTCACAACCCAGCATCAAGGGTCCTCATTTATTGTAGGTCCCTACACTAAAATTAGATAAAATCAAATATAAATATAAAACAGACAAAAAAAAATCACAGAAAGTGGTCATATTCTTACTGATATACTGATACAAGAGGGAAGGCATATAAACCACATTCCCCCAATATGCAGATAGCCAGACTGCTAAATGGAGGAGCAAGTAATACATGAGGATGACACTGATGAGCAGCCACTCACAAACCCTCCTTATGTTGAGGTGGATAGGTGCTTAGTGCTTATTCCTTCTCAAAAGTAGCAGTCTGGCTGACGGTATGTTGGGTGATATGTGGTATAAATGCGTGCCCTCTTGTATCAGTATATCAGTAAGTATATGGCCACTTTCTGTGATTTTGTTTGTTATAGGATACATGATCTGGGGGAAGAATTTCATGGTTCAGAATTTCATAGGTGCAGTCCTTTTTTCAATTCTTGCAACCATTCTTGAGTTATAGATGATGATATGTTGAATGTTTTGTTAAATTATATTGTATGGAAAATACTAATTGCATGTCTTTTTAAGTACCAGAAGATGCCATTAACAATCCAGGGCAGAACTGAGATCATCCTGATGGCTGGTAACAGAAGCTCACGTGAGGTGGCTGAGGCTCTCAATCAAGAACACTCAGGAAAACAGCCAGTGATTGCATGAATGGTAAAGAAACTGATCTAGAAGATCAGGGATACTGATAGTGTCCAGGACAAACTAAGAAACAGTTTTCTGAGCCATGTTTCTGATCCACAGATGTTAACAGCTGTGCTATTGTGTGGACTTGTGTGAAAACAGCTAGTGCAGTTGTGGATACCTGGGAATCGGAACTACTGCTCTGGCGACTAGTTATCGGTTTGTCCTGGACGATATCAGTGTCTCGGAACTTCTAAATCAGTTTCATGGCAGTTCATGCACTCACTAGCTGTCTTCCTCGGTGTTCTTGATTGAAAGCCTTGGCCATTCACATGACCTTCTATTACTGACTGTCAGGATGATCTCAATTTTGTCCATCAGCATCTTCTAGTACCTGAAAAGTAGAGATGAGCGAGCACCAAAATGCTCGAGTGCTCGTTACTCGAGTCGAACTTTCAGTGATGCTCGAGAGTTCGCTTCGAGTAACGAACCCCATTGAAGTCAATGGGCGACTCGAGCATTTTTGTATATGACTGGTGCTCCGCTAAGGTTTTCATTTGTGAAAATCTTAGCAAATCACCAAAGTCATGTAAAAAACACAGAAATGGATAGGGCAGGCGAGGAGCAACATGCAGGGCTGCATTTCTGGTTCCCAGGTCCCACTATTCAGCCACAATAGCGGCAAGAGTGAGACCCCCCCCCCCGTACTGTCAGCATAAAGATCGTTCTCCTCTGCCACAGCTGTAACAGCTGTGGCAGAGAAGAACGATGTTAGCCCATTGAATTCAATGGAGACGGCAATACAGCCGGCTCCATTGAAAGCAATGGGCTGCCGGCGAGCGCGGGATGAATTTTCGGGAAGGGCTTAAAAATATAAGCCCTTACCTGAAAATCATCCTAAAGTGGTCAGTGCTCGTTTAATCGAGATGAGTACCGCGTGGTGCTCGTCTCGAGTAACGAGCATCTCGAGCACCCTAATACTCGAACGAGCATCAAGCTCGGACGAGTATGCTCGCTCATCCCTACTGAAAAGACATGCGATTAGTGTTTTCCACAGCCCATAACTCAACATAAAAACTTAATTCATACTCAATATGACATCACCCATAACTTTAAAATGGTTGCAATTATTGAAAAGATAATGCACCGATCAATTTGAGATTAAATTCTACTCTTAAATCATGTATCTCATGACCCTCTTTCCATTGAAGTTTCTTGGGCCTAATCCATGATGGCTGCCACCGAGATAGCTGACAGACATTAACGTAGTGCCAAAAAGTTTCCCCCCACCTATCTACGTGTTCTACAAAAGTTTCCTAGTTGTATCTCATTTTCTTCAAAAGATATTCTAATTGGCCCTGACTTTTGAATCACCCCGTATAATACTAATACAGCGCAATACGTAATCTACAGAGGTGTCAAAAATAATGCATATTTTATTTTTCAAAGAAGCACAAGTTGTATCTTCTTTCTCAGGTTCATACTTAACACCTTCCCTTAACACAAGGGCTCATCTAGCGAACTATCTGCAAAGCTTTCAAAACAAGTGAAAATTGGAAGTGATAAAAAGAATTGTTTAAGGTGTAAATGAGCTGAACTGCGATGTAGCCTTTTTTTAAATGATACTATTAACATTGACTTTAATTCAACAGAAAAATCAACAAGGTTTAGCCGAGGTGTGAAGATCTTCTTGTTCTGGAATGTTGGGAGCATGACAAGAACCTGAAAAGGCTAGGATCGACAAAGCGCTCTGCAGACTGGAATCCGATGATGACATGTGGAAGAAGAACAAGCAGGCTTTTCCCATTAAACAAAGCTCAGAACATTTCCATTTCAAGAAGAATACTTGATGCAGTCATGCTAAGCCATGCACTGTTTCATATTTTCCATCATTTTTGCATTCAGACTTTGGCTTGTTATTGTAACTATAAACAAAAAGTCTTCTTTGAAGCTGATTTATGTCAGTAAACAATGGGATATTCAGCCGTTCTCTTCAGCATTTACATATCTTGCTATGTTGTTATATTGCAAGTCATACATAAGGCTTCTAAAGGATAATGTTGAAACTGAGGAAATACTGTCATTTAGAGGGGGATGAAATACAATGCAGAACACACTCTTAGATACTCATATACTGCATATGGAGGATTAGGGTAATCTGTTCTCCATGCTTGTATGATTTCATGATGTATCCATAAATTACTGTTTGGTAATTAAATTAACTTTAAAGGGGTGTTAGAGATGTGAATAAAAGGGTCTGTTTTTTTCCGTAAACAGTGACACTCTTGCCTATGGGATTTGTCTGGTGTTGCAGCTAAACTTCCATTCAGATCAATAGAGATGAACTGCGATACCTGACCTGGCCCACAGACAAAAGTCAGTTTTATTAAAAAAGTCCTATCATTCTAATCTCAAACATAGCTTAACCCTTTCCAATCCAATTTGTATCCTGGTTTTCCTAGGGGGCTTACCCTTTTTCTGCTGTTATACAATGGTGCTATCTGCTGGCTAAAGCCAGTACTGCATGAGGTGACACAATGGGTAGGCTCCGACATTAGAGAGGCTGGCAATATACAGTAAGAGTAATATACAGTAACAGTAAAGGGAAATAGGCATGAGGTGTCTTAAGCTGGGTTTACATGGGACGAATGTCAGGTAAATGATGCCCGACACTCATCCCTATGTGTCCTCGCTCCCATGCTCGGGCATGGGAGCTAGTAGTGTTGGCTCACTCACAGAGCGGCCAACAGGGGGGCAGGGCGTCTGCAGGTGATTTCTCTTGTCTCGCTTCCCTGCCCCTCTCCATTGACATAACACAGTGGCCGTTCACTACTGAACACCTGTTATTTACACTTAACGATGAGCAATCAGCTCATCGTACATCGTTTATGCAGCATAAAGCATAAGGCCTCATGCTGATTGCAGAGCTGTGTGCAGGAATGGTACAACAGCAGACTGAGATCCTATGCTAACATACCGTATTTTATTGGGTACAGCACTATATGTACAAACTTTTCTCCATGAAAGCACTCCTTTTTCTACTAGAAAGTTTTGCTTAAGAAATCCCATTAATGCGAATGTAACCTTAAGAAACAGGGGCTATATCAGTGTGGGAAAATGTAAATGAAAAATTTTCTACAATAGCAAATATTCTATCAAATGTTAAAAATAAGGGCCCATTTACACAGAGCGATGATCACTCTAAAAAAACAAATCGCTAAAAAACCGATCGTTTAAATGATAATAGTTGCGTCTAAACTCACGGCCATCATGCATTTTTTGTGCACTGCTAGCTGATCGTTGAATTCAGTCCAACATAAAAATCATCGTTAAGCCTTGTCAGGAGTGCTCCATGGGTAGTGCTGACAGCATTGTTTCCCGTCGGAGAACAAATGAACTGAAAGCGGATAAGAGCCCTCTGGCTATTAACTGCTTTCAGCTAATGCTTTATTTGCACACTAAATTGATATTAAGTAGCTGAGTTGCCACTTAATAGTTTATGCAAAATGATCGCTCAAAGCTGTCACACAAACTGTCGTTTGAGCGATTATCGCTCCGTGTAAATGGGCCTTAAGACTGAATTTCATTAATTGCATTCAAATGCTGAATGAAAAATTCATTGTACATAATAAAGCCTGAAGTTATCACATTTCAACATTAAGACACAATTTTTGTCATTAAATATATTTTTCTCATATTTCATATTTCTGCATTATATACAAATTTACCAGAGCAACAAGCGAGTCATATCATAACTTGACAAATTGTGTTATGTGTCTCTTTAAAAAAATGAAATTAATATCCAGATAGACATTCAACAGTAAAGCCAGTGATGTACAAGTCCACTGCTAATGAAAGAAAGCCAATGTTCTGTTCCAGAACATATTTGTGGATCTCCTTTTTCCACAGGATTCTATGAAATCAAACTTTGCTAATTAGTGTAGTTTCAAAACTGAATTCTAAGGGATATGGATATATATATATATATATGGCGAAAGCCCTCACTGACCGACTGATTGACTCACTTATCTCACTCACTTGTTACTAATTCTCTAACTTTTCGATGTAGTACTGTTAAGGACCGCTCCTGGTCACATAACCTTTCAGGTCAAGAGGTCCAAATTAGCCCCGTATCAGGGTGCACCCCGGAAACCAAGAACTAGACACTGAGACAGTTATCAGTTTCCTCAGATACGTAGAGAAATGCCACGGCAGGTAACAAGTGGCTCTCTCTGTAGGGAGGCGACGCGTACTGAGCGTTTATTCTCCTTTTTATAGCTTTTAAGAATACAGGAAAGGAATGTCTTGTTAGTCACAGCAAAGATCTCATTGGATTAGGCAGAGATTATGAATTATGCATTGTTCGGCAATCGCATAGCGTGAGACGTGAGAGTCTATGAAATGTCCTTCAAATATCTGTTTATCCGGCGTGGTCTGGTTCTTCCCTTGTGATTTAGACGGTCGTAGTGTCTTGCTAATACAGTCAGTTCCTTTGTCCAAACCTGGAGGTGTGGGGGAGCTTCTACTGATAACAGTTGCACATCAGGCACCCAGACTTGGTTTCTCGGAAAAATAGAAACAGATCATGAGACACTGTACCGTACCTCCTGCCCTAAGCTTATCTCTGCTTTGAATTATTTGTTCTAGTACACACAAGCCTATTCACATCTTATAATGCTCCATTTTGTATCTAGCTTCCATTTTGAGGCAGATTCCTCATTTTAATACACATACTTTCTCAGTACAAACATGAAATTTGGCATGACCATTCTTTAGGTACTAAATGGGAAAAGGAAAGGGGTCACAACTTGAATATTCAATACTAATTGCAAAAGTAAGTGAACCTCCATGTAATGTAACTTCTTGGTGTCATACAAACATGAAATTTGACACGAGCATTCTTTAGGTGCAAAATATGAAAAGTGAAGGGGTCACAACTTGATTGTTCAATGCTAATTGCAAAATTGAATGCACCCTTACTTAATGTAACAAGTGTGAAATTTGACACAAGCATTCTTTTGGGACTAAATAGGAAAAGTAAAGGGGTGACAACTCGATTATTCAATGCTAAGTGCAAAAGTATTGGCACCCCTGTGTAATGTACCTAATCTAATTCTCTAACTTCTCGTTGTTGAACAAACATGAAATTTAGCACAAGCATTCTTTAGGTCCTAAATAAGTAAAATAAAGGGCACAACTCGAAAATTCAATGCTAATTGCAAAAGTATTGGCACCCCTATTTAATGTAATGTAACCGGTGTTGTACAAACATGAAATTTAGCAGGAGCATTCTTTCACTAAATGGGAAAGTAAAGGGGTCACAACTCGATTATTTAATGCTGAGTGCAAAACTATTGCCACCTCTGTGTAATGTACCTAACCTAATTCTCTAACTTCCTGGTGTCGTACAAATATGAAATTTGGCAGAAGCATTCTTTAGGTCCTAAATGGGAAACATAAAGGGGTCACAACTCAATTATTCAATGCTAATTGCAAAGGTAAGTGCACCCCCATGTAATGTAACTTCCCGGTGTCATACAAGTGTGAAATTTGGTACAAGCATTCTTTAGGGTCTAAATAGGAAAAGTAAAGAGGTCCCAACTTGATTATTTAATGCTAAGGGCAAAAGTATTAGCACCCCTATGTAATGTACCTAATCTAATTCTCTAACTTCCCGGTGTAGTACAAACATGAAATTTGGCACAAGCATTCTTTAGGTTCTATTTAGGAAAAGTAAAGGGGGTCACAATTCCAAAATTCAATGCTAATTGCGAAAGTATTAGCACTCCTATGTAATGTAACTTCCCGGTGTCGTACAAGCATGAAATTTGGCACAAGCATTCTATAGGTTCTAAATAGGAAAAGTGAAGGGGTCACAACTCAATTATTCAATGCTAATTGCAAAAGTAATTGCATCCCTATGTAATGTAATTTCCTGGTGTTGCATAAGCATGAAATTTGGCATGAGCATTCTTTAGGTCCTAAGGGAGGAGAGTGGGAGTGGTGGCATATTCTGCAGAGGGACATCGGTATATGCAGCCTGAAGAGACTCTAACGCTCCTCCATGTGTATACATATTTTATTCCCCGGTTCCTCTAAAGCACATGTGTCAAACACAAGGCCCGCGGGCCGAATCCGGCCTGCTGCCTAATTTTCTGTGGCTTGCGGCGTGCCGACGGTCGCTCACCACTCTAGCGATTACCAGCTGGGGTGCCGTAGCTCCCCGCTGGTAATCGCGCTGCTACCGCTGATCCCGGCGCACACTCTGATGTCAGTGTGCAGCCGTGATCCTCCTCCCCCGAGTCCCCTGCTCTTCAGTTCCGCAGGAGAGGACTCAGGGAGGAAGCGTGTCAGGCGCACACACTGACGTCAGTGTGCACCCGGGTATCAGCGCGAGCAGAGCAGGGAGGAGGTAAGTATATGGGTTGGGGGGGAACTATTATTACTGAGGGGGGGTTAATAGTGGCTGCGGAGGGAGTTAATATTGTTGCTGAAGGGGTTAATGGTGGCTGCGGAGGGAGTTAATATTGCTGCTGGGGGGGTAATATTGCTGCTGGGGGGTTAATAGTGCTGCTGGGCGGGGGGTTAATAGTGCTGCTGTTGGGCGGGGGGTTAATAGTGCTGCTGCTGTGTGGGGGGTTAATAATGCTGCTGCTGGGCGGGGGGTTAATAATGCTGCTGCTGGGCGGGGGGTTAATAGTGCTGCTGCTGAACAGAGGGTTAATACTGCTGCTGCTGGGAGGGGGGTTAATAGTGCTGCTGCTGGGCGAGGCATTAATAATGCTGCTGGGCGAGGGGTTAATACTGCTGCTGCTGGGAGGGGGGTTAATAGTGCTGCTGCTGGGCGAGGCATTAATAATGCTGCTGGGCGAGGGGTTAATAGTGCTGCTGCTGGGCGAGGGGTTAATATTACTGAAGGGGATAATATTGCTGTGGGGTTATTACTACTGAGGGGGTCGCTATGACTACTGGGGCCACTGTGGGGTACCCCTTTACTATTGGGCCCACTGTGGGGGTTGTTAGTGCTAATTGAGCCCCTGTGGGGGTCGCTATTACTAATTGGCCCACTGTGGGGGTCAATATTTTTACTGGGGCCACGATGAGATTCACTATTACTACTGCGACCACTACGGGGGTCACTATTAGGGCTCGTTCACACGGGCGTAATCTTATTTCGGTCGGACAAGTACGCTGCGTATTTGCACAATCAAAAATCGCTTGTGCCTGCATATTTGGGCACGCAAAAAACAACGCAGATGGGCCGACTGAGATGGTGCGCAAATATGCATTGAATACACAGGTTTCCTGCACATTCACCAGGTATTTGCCCGGCCCATTCACTTCAATGGCCTATCGGGGTGCGTAGTACGCAACAAAATAGGTCATGCTGTGTGAAAATATACATCATGTGAATGACTAATTGAAATCAATGGCTTCTATTCACTGCATATTATGTACGTAAATACGCTTGTGTGAACAGGCCCTTACTATACTGTCTTCCAATCGGCCCTTTGAAGGTCACCATAAGCCTGATGTGGCCCTCGGTGAAAATGAGTTTGACACCCCTGCTCTAAAGTAACCTTGACTGTATGAAATTTTCTGTGCGAGCAACATGTAAACACATGTGTCAAATTGCCTCAGGTGAAGCCGGGTATATCAGCTAGTAAATTAATAAATTCAAAATATTTTTTTGTATTATTTACAGTTCAAAATATTCTCAATAACTTGGATTAATTTGAAGTAGGAATACTGTATTCTATAAAATAATGTGTACAACTTCACTTTTCTAAACTGTTTGTAGAATTTTCTCATTCACCAGATCTTTCTTAATTAAAAGTGATTCATTGTTAATGGCCTTAATTAAAACTAGATTAGAACTAATTATTTCCTTTGACCAAGTCTAATTAATTAGTTGCTTCAATTAAAGCAAAAAATGAGAATATTTGCCAAGATCCATTTCAATATGCAGTTCATAAGCAAGGCAAGAATTTCTAGCAAATGTTATCCAATAAATGTTGGATACTAAAGGAGTTGTCAACTTTTAAATATTTGTTATAATGGTCTGCTGAAAAATGTGATCCCGGGATATACCATAACTGGGAAACCGAGACAAGGAAGTAAGATATCTATTAAGTTTTCATGTCATCTGGATGGCAAAATAAGGAATTACACATGTTGCCCATTCAAAATAATTCACAAATATAATGAGAAGTTTAAAGTTCTTATTTTGGGACCTCTTTCGGTTGATTCTATGGGTTTTCTACATCAGGTAATCCCTTTAATATTTCATAGACAATAAAAATTAGGGTAGTGCTTAATGTACTGTTGTCGCATTTGGTACAAACCATCTTTCAGACCTAGGCTGTCCCACTTTTTAGTCAATTTGGCTATCAATCAATCTATCTATCTATTTAGTCATGTCCAAATCTCGTTGACTCCATGCTTCTCTGTCAAATACTGCTTCTTTTAACTGCTTGATGCACATATCAGTATCCATTTTGATGGTGTCGAGCCAGCGGTTCTAGGTCGGCCCTTTGTTCTTGTTTCAACATTATTAATAGAGTTGAGCGAACATACTCTGCCAAGCTTGATGCTTGTTCGAGTATTAGCGTACTCGATGGTGCTCGTTACTCGAACGAACATCAAATCGTGTTCGACCCCGCCCCAGTTTTTGGCTCCTTCCCGCTGTGACGTGCCTGTTTTGGCCCCTCCCCGCCACGACGCAGCGCGCGTCATTCGAAAATTTGTGGTCTGGCAGGAAGGGGAAGGGAGAGTGGGGAGAGGGAGGGGGAGAGGGAGAGGGAAAGAGAGAGAGAGACAGAGTAAGAGACGGACGAACCAAGAAAAAAAAAAAAAGCTCAGGACCTGGCGTCCCACATACAAAAATGCTCGACTCTCCCATTGTAGTCAATTGGGTTCGTTACTCGAGTAGAGCTCTCGAATTTTACGAAAAGCTCGACTCGAATCACGCGGACCCGAGCATTTGGGTGCTCGCTCATCTCTAATTATTAACGTTTCTAGCATGGTTGCACGCATAACGGGGCCAATGTAATTCAGTCACAGTCTAGTGACTTCTAGCGATGTCCCTGGTTTTATGTAATCCAACACTTCTGTTTGTTACCCTGGCTGTCCATAGTATTCTCAATAATTTCCGCCAGCACCACATTTTGCATCATTTCATCCTTCTGTCACCTTTCTTAGTGTCCAGCTGTGTGACCCATGCATCATCATAGGAAAGATGATGACTCTAACTAATCTGCTTTTGGTAGTTAGATCTTATTCATGTCAACCATTGCAGAGCGTCCCAATACAACCCTATGTTTTATTTCTGGGGTGATTTTTGGCCCAAGGAAAATGAATTCCTGATCTGTTTCAATTTCTTTATTGTCAATTTTAAGCTTCAATTTTCCATTAACTGCTGTTGTCATGATCTTTGTTTTCTTGATGTTAAGGGGCAGCCGCAAATTTTCACTTTCATCCTTAAGTTTCAAAATTACGTTTATCAGGTCCTCCTCTCTTTGGGCCAACAGTATCATTTCATCCACATATCTCAAATTATTGATGGTCCTTCCTCCGATCTTCACTCTAATGTTGGCCAAGGTCTAATTTCCTCATAATCACCTCAGCATAAAGGTTGAAGAGAAATAGGGACAATGTGCAGACCTGTCTCACACCCTTGCCAATCCTGAGCCAGTCTGTATCACCACAGAGTGTTCGCACCATTGCTTCTTGATTGATGTACAGTGTTCTGATAAGCTTGATCAAATGAACTGAGACACCAAGGTCATGCAGAGCTGCCTAGAGCTTGCTATATTTAATGCAGTCTAAAGCCTTGCTGTAGTCAATGAAACGTATGTATAGATCTTTCCGATATATTTCATGTGGACAAAGGACATCTCCCTCTTCATCCATAAACTTCAGTGGAAAAAATACTTTGCCCTAAAAAACAGGGAATTAGCCACTGAACTAGGCCTACAGTTGGATGATTTACCGAGATTAAAAGCGCTCCAAGAATTGGAAGACGTATTTTTGAGACCAGTTGGAAGTGGCGCTTTCACAGATTTGAAATCTTCTAATACCTCGAACCCTCCATTTCTGAGTTGGCCTTAATTGGATATTTTTGAAAGTTTGGTCACTAAAAATCTAAAGACACTCAAAGTATCCCAGTGAACACACACTAATCTAACACAGATTGAATTGACATTGTTGAAAAACTTACAGTCAAATTCATCCAGGGTTCTAAAACCGTCAGATAAAGGCAGTAAAATTGTCATTATGAACAGACAGCAATATGTATTGATGTACCAGCATCTTCTTGGTGATGATTCCACCTATGGTATTCTACAAATTATCCCACCATCATATTCTTGTTCAAATTAAAAGACATTCTGACAAATGCTTTAGATTTGTATTAGGGATATGGAGTTTAAATTTATGTTTCCATTAAATCCATCTGTTGCCACATTCTACGTACTTCCAAAAGTGCACAAGGGTACCAACCCGTTAAAGGGCAGACCCATTGTGTCAGGCGTTGATAACTTAACACAGAATTTGAGCAGCTACATTGATAAGATCCTCGGACCCATTGTTCTATCATTTACGTACGTCTTACGTACGCAACACAATAGGTGTTCTGCGCCTCTTGGATGGCATTTCTTTGGGCCCTGACACCTTTCTGGCAACTTTGGACATTGAATCCCTTTATAGCTCTATCCCCCATTCTGGAGGACTGTAAGCCATCAATTATTTTCAATATTCAACCCACAATCAATGTATTTTGGACTTTTTGGAATTCACTCTTACGCACAACTCTTTTCTGTTCAACACTCAGTACTTCCATCATCCCAGAGGCACAGCGATGAGGACCCCTTGTGCCCCATCATATGCCAATCTATACCTGGGTTGGTTGGAGGAATAGTGTGTTTATATCACTGACAATAGCATTTGGTCTGACAGCATTATTACATGGCTAAGATTCATCGATGATGTATTACTGTTTTGGAATGGCACAAAAACATCATTCCAGTCATTTGTGGACTCTCTTAATGATAACAACGTGAACCTCCGTATCACATCAGAAATTAATTCAACATCAATACCTTTTCTTGACCTTCTGATCATAAAGAAGGCTGATGGCTCTATTTCTTCCACTTTATTTTGGAAATCAACTGCCACAAATAGCCTTCTTGGCTGCAAGAGCCATCATCCGTATTCTTTCAAAAAAAGTATGCCAAAAGGGCAATTTTTACAGGTTAGACACAATTGTTCAGAAGAGTCCACCTTTCGAGATGAAAGTGTTAAACTGATAGTCTTATGAAACCACTCTATCCTCATGAGGTAGTCCACAATGCGTATACATATGCAGCACAACAAAAGAGATCAGATTTTTTATTTCCACGTGAACGTCAGATAGGTAAATCACCCGCACAACAGCAACCTTCGATACAGGAACCAATCAGGTGCATAATATCTTAAATAGAGATGAGCGAGCATACTCGTCCGAGCTTGATACTCATTCGAGTATTAGGGTGTTCGAGATGCTCGTTACTCGAGACGAGTACCATGCGATGTTCGAGTCACTTTCATTTTCTTCCCTGAGAAATTTGCGCGCTTTTCTGGCCAATAGAAAGACAGGGGAGGCATTACAACTTCCCCTGCGACGTTCCAGCCCTATACCACCCCCCTGCAGTGAGTGGCTGGCGAGATCAGGTGTCACCCGAGTATTAAAATCTGCCCGCCCGCGGCTCGCCACAGATGCATTCTGACATAGTTCAGGGAAAGTGCTGTTGATGCCGGAGCTGCTATAGGGAGAGCAATAGGAGTGATTTTAGGCTTCAAGAACCCCAACGGTCCTTCTTAGGCCATAGAAATCGCAGATCGCACCTATCTGCGATCTGCAATTCCTGTTCTCTTCTCTATATGCGCTCAATGGGGCCGGCGGCAGCAGCGCCGACCCCATTGAGAACATATAGAAGACAAATCATTCTCCTCTGCCACAGCTGTAACAGCTGTGGCAGAGAAGAACGATGTTTGCCCATTGAATTCAATGGAGCCAGCAATACAGCAGGTTCCACTGAAAGCAATGGGCTGCCGGCGATCGCGGGATGAATTGTCGGGAAGGGCTTAAAGGGGTTGTCCCGCGGCAGCAAGTGGGTCTATACACTTCTGTATGGCCATAATAATGCACTTTGTAATGTACATTGTGCATTAATTATGAGCCATACAGAAGTTATAAAAAGTTTTATACTTACCTGCTCCGTTGCTAGCGTCCTCGTTTCCATGGAGCCGACTAATTTTCGCCCTCCGATGGCCAAATTAGCCGCGCTTGCGCAGTCCGGGTCTTCTTATCTTCTCAATGGGGCTCCGTGTAGCTCCGTGTAGCTCCGCCCCGTCACGTGCTGATTCCAGCCAATCAGGAGGCTGGAATTGGCAATGGACCGCACAGAAGCCCTGCGGTCCACGGAGACAGAGGATCCCGGCGGCCATCTTCAGCAGGTAAGTATGAAGACGCCGGACCACCGGGATTCAGGTAAGCGCTGTGCGGGTTGTTTTTTTAACCCCTGCATCGGGGTTGTCTCGCGCCGAACGGGGGGGGGGGGTTAAAAAAAAAAAAAAACCCGTTTCGGCGCGGGACAACCCCTTTAAATATATAAGCCCTTCCCTGCAATTCATCCAGAAATGTGTTACAATAAAAATATATACCATATATACCGGCGTATAAGGCGACGGGGCGTATAAGAAGACCCCCCAACTGTCACCTTATACGCCGGGAATACAGCGGAGCAAAGAATAAAATTCATTACTCACATCCCCCAGCGGTCTGCGGCGCTGCTGCAGGATGTCGCTCCCTCCTGGTCCCCGGCAGAGCATTGCTTTCTGGACGCAGGGCTTGAAATCCCCGCCTCCAGAAAGCTACTGTGATTAGCTAACACACGCTGTCAGCCAATCACAGCCATTCAATGACATCATTGTCATTGGCTGTGATTGGCTGAAGGCACGTGTGTTTCTGGAGGCGGGGGTTTCAAGCCCTGCGTCCAGAAAGCAATGCTCTGCCGGGGACCAGGAGGGAGCGACAGCCTGCAGCAGCGCCGCAGAACGCCGGGGGAAGTGAGTACTGATTTTTATTCTTTGCTCCGCTGTATTCCCGGCGTATAAGGTGACAGTTGGGGGATCGTCTTATACGCCCCGTCGCCTTATACGCCGTATATACGGTATATATTTTTATTGTAACACATTTCTGGATGAATTGCAGGGAAGGGCTTATATATTTAAGCCCTTCCCGACAATTCATCCCGCGCACGCCGGCAGCCCATTGCTTTCAGTGGAACCTACTGTATTGCCGGCTCCATTGAATTCAATGGGCTAACATCGTTCTTCTCTGCCACAGCTGTTACTGCTATGGCAGAGGAGAACGATCTTTATGCTGACAGTGCGGGGGGGGGGGGGGCACTCTTGCCGCTATTGTGGCTTAATAGTGGGACCTGTGAACTTGAGATGCAGCCCAACATGTAGCCCCTTGCCTGCCCTATCCGTTGCTGTGTCGTTCCCATCACTTTGTTGAATTGCCCCAATTTTCACAAATGAAAACCTTAGCGAGCATCGGCGATATACAAAAATGCTCGGGTCGCCCATTGACTTCAATGGGGTTCGTTACTCGAAGCAAACCCTCGAGCATCGCGAAAATTTCGTCCCGAGTAACGAGCACCCGAGCATTTTGGTGCTCACTAAAGATGAGCGAACACCAAAATGCTCGGGTGTTCGTTATTCGAAACGAACTTCCCGCGATGTTCGAGGGTTCGTTTCGAATAACGAACCCCATTGAAGTCAATGGGCGACCGGAGCATTTTTGTATTTTGCCGATGCTCGCTAAGGTTTTCATGTGTGAAAATCTGGGCAATTCAAGAAAGTGATGGGAACGACACAGCAACGGATAGGGCAGGCGAGGGGCTACATGTTGGGCTGCATCTCAAGTTCACAGGTCCCACTATTAAGCCACAATACCGGCAAGAGTGGCCCCCCCCCTCCCAACAACTTTTACTTCTGAAAAGCCCTCATTAGCAATGCATACCTTAGCTAAGCACCACACTACCTCCAACAAAGCACAATCACTGCCTGCATGACACTCCGCTGCCACTTCTCCTGGGTTACATGCTGACCAACCCCCCCCGCACGACCCAGTGTCCACAGCGCACACCAAGTTGTCCCTGCGCAGCCTTCAGCTGCCCTCATGCCACGCCACACTCATGTCTATTTATAAGTGCGTCTGCCATGAGGAGGAACCGCAGGCACACACTGCAGAGGGTTGGCAGGGCTAGGCAGCGACCCTCTTTAAAAGGGGCGGGGCGATAGCCCACAATGCTGTACAGAAGCAATGAGAAATATAATCCTGTGCCACCGCCATCAGGAGCTGCACACGTGGGCATAGCAATGGGGAACCTATGTGCCACACACTATTCATTCTGTCAAGGTGTCTGCATGCCCCAGTCAGACCGGGCTTTTTAATTCATAGACACAGGCAGGTACAACCCCCTATTGTGAAGTTCCTGTGGACCGACAGCATGGGTGGCTCCCTGGAACCCACCGGCGGTACATAAAAATATCCCATTGCATTGCCCAACACAGCTGAGGTAGTAATGTCGTGCTTAATGCAGGTGGGCTTCGGCCCACACTGCATGCCCCAGTCTGACTGGGGTTCTTTACAAGTGGAAACAGATGCATTTATAATTCTCTGTGGACCCACAGCATGGGTGGGTGCCAGGAAGCCACCGGCGGTACATAAAAATATCCCATTGCATTGCCCAACACAGCTGAGGTAGTAATGTCATGCTTAATGCAGGTGGGCTTCGGCCCACACTGCATGCCCCAGTCAGACTGGGGTTCTTTACAAGTGGACACATGTAGGTTACACTCCGTGTGCACCTACAGCATGGGTGGCTCCCTGGAACCCACCGGCGGTACATAAAAATATCCCATTGCATTGCCCAACACAGCTGAGGTAGTAATGTCGTGCTTAATGCAGGTGGGCTTCGGCCCACACTGCATGCCCCAGTCAGACTGGGGTTCTTTACAAGTGGACACATGTAGGTTACACTCCGTGTGCACCTACAGCATGGGTGGGTGCCAGGAAGCCACCGGCGGTACATAAAAATATCCCATTGCATTGCCCAACACAGCTGAGGTAACGTCAGCTGTAATGCAGGTGGGCTAAAAATTCATTTGATTACACTGTAGGCGAGGGCCCACAAAAATTGCTGTATCAACAGTACTAATGTACATCCAAAAAATTGGCCATGGCCAGCCAAGAGGGCAGGTGAAACCCATTAATCGCTTTGGTTAATGTGGCTTAAGTGGTAACTAGGCCTGGAGGCAGCCCAGTTTAACGAAAAATTGGTTCAAGTTAAAGTTCCAACGCTTTTAAGCGCATTGAAACTTTTAAAAATTGTTCAGAAAAATTATTTGAGTGAGCCTTATGGCCCTAAGAAAAATTGCCCGTTCAGCGTGATTACGTGAGGTTTCAGGAGGAGGAGCAGGAAGAGGAGGAGGAATATTAGACACAGATTGATGAAGCAGAAATGTCCCCGTTTTGGATGGTGAGAGAGAACGTAGCTTCCATCCGCGGGTGCAGCCTACGTATTGCTTACGTATCCTTGCTGTCCGCTGGTGGAGAAGAGAAGTCTGGGGA
The DNA here is from genome assembly GCF_035609145.1 of Eleutherodactylus coqui. Classification (NCBI taxonomy): domain Eukaryota; kingdom Metazoa; phylum Chordata; class Amphibia; order Anura; family Eleutherodactylidae; genus Eleutherodactylus; species Eleutherodactylus coqui. The sequence goes on along the minus strand of NC_089844.1, from coordinate 65,698,457 downwards.
AATCCAGGCTTTGTTCATCTTGATGAGTGTTAGACTGTCGGCACTGTCGGTTGACAGGTGGGTACGCTTATCTGTGATGATTCCCCCAGCCGCACTAAACACCCTTTCCGACAAGACGCTAGCCGCAGGACAAGCAAGCACCTCCAGGGCATACAGCGGTAGTTCAGGCCGCGTGTCCAGCTTCGACACCCAGTAGTTGTAGGTGGCAGAGGCGTCACGGAGGACGGTCGTGCGATCGGCTACGTACTCCCTCACCATCCTTTTACAGTGCTCCCGCCGACTCAGCCTTGACTGGGGAGCGGTGACACAGTCTTGGTGGGGAGCCATAAAGCTGGCCAGGCCCTTAAAGACTGTTGCACTGCCTGGGATGTACATGCTGCTCGATCTCCGCACCTCCCCTGCTACCTTGCCCTCGGTACTGCGCCTTCTGCCACTAGCGCTGTCGGCTGGGAATTTTACCATCAGCTTGTCCGCAAGGGTCCTGTGGTATAGCAACACTCTCGAACCCCTTTCCTCTTCGGGAATGAGAGTGGGCAGGTTCTCCTTATAGCGTGGGTCGAGCAGTGTGTACACCCAGTAATCCGTAGTGGCCAGAATGTGTGCAACGCGAGGGTCACGAGAAAGGCATCCTAACATGAAGTCAGCCATGTGTGCCAGGGTACCTGTACGCAACACATGGCTGTGTTCACTAGGAAGATCACTTGCAGGATCCTCCTCCTCCTCCTCCTCAGGCCATACACGCTGAAAGGATGACAGGCAATCAGCCGGTGTACCGTCAGCAGCGGGCCAAGCTGTCTCTTCCCCCTCCTCCTCATCCTCCTCATGCTCCTCCTCCTCCTCCTGTACGCGCTGAGAAATAGACAGGAGGGTGCCCTGACTATCCAGCGGCATACTGTCTTCCCCCGCCCCCGTTTCCGAGCGCAAAGCAGCTGCCTTTATGCTTTGCAGGGAATTTCTCAAGATGCATAGCAGAGGAATGGTGACGCTAATGATTGCAGCATCGCCGCTCACCACCTGGGTAGACTCCTCAAAATTACCAAGGACATGGCAGATGTCTGCCAACCAGGCCCACTCTTCTGAAAAGAATTGAGGAGGCTGACTCCCACTGCGCCGCCCATGTTGGATTTGGTATTCCACTATAGCTCTACGCTGTTCATAGAGCCTGGCCAACATGTGGAGCGTAGAGTTCCACTGTGTGGGCACGTCGCACAGCAGTCGGTGCACTGGCAGCTTAAAGCGATGTTGCAGGGTGCGCAGGGTGGCAGCGTCCGTGTGGGACTTGCGGAAATGTGCGCAGAGCCGGCGCGCCTTTACGAGCAGGTCTGACAAGCGTGGGTAGCTTTTCAGAAAGCGCTGAACCACCAAATTAAAGACGTGGGCCAGGCATGGCACGTGCGTGAGGCTGCCGAGCTGCAGAGCCGCCACCAGGTTACGGCCGTTGTCACACACGACCATGCCCGGTTGGAGGCTCAGCGGCGCAAGCCAGCGGTCAGTCTGCTGTGTCAGACCCTGCAGCAGTTCGTGGGCCGTGGGCCTCTTATCTCCTAAGCTGAGTAGTTTCAGCACGGCCTGCTGACGCTTGCCCACCGCTGTGCTGCCACACCGCGCGACACCGACTGCTGGCGACATGCTGCTGCTAACACATCTTGATTGCGAGACAGAGGTTGCGGAGGAGGAGGAGGAGGAGGAGGAGGGTGCTTTAGTGGAGGAAGCATACACCTCCGCAGATACCACCACCGAGCTGTGGCCCGCAATTCTGGGGGTGGGTAGGACGTGAGCATTCCCAGGCTCTGACTCTGTCCCAGCCTCCACTAAATTCACCCAATGTGCCGTCAGGGAGATGTAGTGGCCCTGCCCGCCTGTGCTTGTCCACGTGTCTGTAGTTAAGTGGACCTTGCCACTAACCGCATTGGTGAGGGCGCGTACAATGTTGCGGGAGACGTGGTCGTGCAGGGCTGGGACGGCACATCGGGAAAAGTAGTGGCGACTGGGAACTGAGTAGCGCGGGGCTGCCGCCTCCATGATACTTTTGAAGGACTCCGTTTCCACAACCCTATACGGCAGCAACTCAAGGCTGATGAATTTTGCTATGTGGACGGTTAACGTTTGAGCGTGCGGGTGCGTGGCGGCGTACTTGCGCTTGCGCTCCAACAGTTGCGCAAGCGACAGCTGGACGGTGCGCTGAACTACACTGGTGGATGGGGCCGAGGACAGCGGAGGTGAGGGTGTGGGTGCAGGCCATGAGGCGGTAGTGCCCGTGTCCTGAGAGGGGGGTTGGATCTCAGTGGCAGGTTGGGGCACAGGGGGAGAGGCAGGGGTGCAAACCGGAGGCGGTGAACGGCCTTCGTCCCACCTTGTGGGGTGCTTGGCCATCATATGTCTGCGCATGCTGGTGGTAGTGAGGCTGTTGGTGTTGGCTCCCCGGCTGAGCTTTGCGCGACAAAGGTTGCACACCACTGTTCGTCGGTCGTCAGGCGTCTCTGTGAAAAACTGCCAGACCTTAGAGCACCTCGGCCTCTGCAGGGTGGCATGGCACGAGGGGGCGCTTTGGGAAACAGTTGGTGGATTATTCGGTCTGGCCCTGCCTCTACCCCTGGCCACCGCACTGCCTCTTGCAACCTGCCCTGCTGCTGCCCTTGCCTCCCCCTCTGAAGACCTGTCCTGTGTAGGCGTTGCACACCAGGTGGGGTCAGTCACCTCATCGTCCTGCTGCTCTTCCTCCGAATCCTCTGTGCGCTGCTCCCTCGGACTTACTGCCCGTACTACTACCTCACTGCAAGACAACTGTGTCTCATCGTCATCGTCCTCCTCACCCACAGAAAGTTCTTGAGACAGTTGGCGGAAGTCCCCAGCCTCTTCCCCCGGACCCCGGGAACTTTCGAATGGTTGGGCATCAGTGACGATAAACTCCTCTGGTGGGAGAGGAACCACTGCTGCCCAATCTGAGCAGGGGCCCGAGAACAGTTCCTGGGAGTGTTCCCGCTCCTGAGCATGTGTCATTGTAGTGGAGTGAGGAGGCTGGGAGGAAGGAGGAGCAGCAGACAGAGGATTCGGATTTGCAGCAGTGGACGGCGCAGAACTGTGGCTGGACGATAGGTTGCTCGAAGCACTTTCTGCCATCCACGACAGGACCTGCTCACACTGCTCATTTTCTAATAACCGTCTCCCGCGTGGACCCATGAATTGTGCGATGACTGTCGGGACGCCAGAAACGTGCCTGTCTACTAATCGCGCAGCAGACGGCTGCGATACACCTAGAACAGGAGTTCGGCCTGTGCCCACACCCTGACTTGGCCCTCCGCGTCCTCGGCCGCGTCCACGTCCTCTAGGCCTACCCCTACCCCTCAGCATGCTGTATTACCAGTTATTTGATTTCACAGGCAGGAAATAAATTGGCGCAAGACTGCAGGCCAAATATAATTTTTTCCCTTTTTTGAAAACGAAACGCCCCACTGCCTCTAGTGAATGAATAATCTAAGTTTAATAACTGTGCTGTGGCCCTGCTAATGTGTCACAGAACTTGAGGGTCGCAGACTTATTAACTCTGGCAGAGCAGGTATTTTTTTCCCAATTAAGGAAAGCAAATGGCGAAGCCAGCAGTAAACCGTAGCTGGGTGCGTCTGATTTTTTAACGTTGTACACGCAGCTCACACGTGTCCACAGCCCTTAGGACGGACAGAGGCAGGACAAATAGATTTCTTTTCCCTTTTTTTACACCAAAAGGACCCACTGCGTATATTCAATGAACATGAGAAGTTTTATAACTGTGCTGTGGCCCTGCTAATGTGTCACAGAACTTGAGGGTATCAGAGTTATTAACTCTGGCAGAGCAGGTATTTTTTTCCCAATTAAGGAAAGCAAATGGCGAAGCCAGCAGTAAACCGTAGCTGGGTGCGTCTGATTTTTTAACGTTGTACACGCAGCTCACACGTGTCCACAGCCCTTAGGACGGACAGAGGCAGGACAAATAGATTTCTTTTCCCTTTTTTTACACCAAAAGGACCCACTGCGTATATTCAATGAATAATAACTGTGTTGTGGCCCTGCCTACACAATTCTTTCCCTGTAGTATCAATGGAGGGTGCAATGCTCTGCAGAGGCGATTTTGAGAAGAAAAAAAATATGCAGCACTGCTAACAGCAGCCAGCACAGTACTGCACACGGTTAAATATGGCCCTCGAAAGGACCGTTGAGGTTCTTGAAGGCTACACTCACTCCTAACACTCTCCCTGCCTATCCAACACTTCTGTCCCTAATGCCGGGTGCAACGCTCTGCAGAGGCGATTTTGAGAAAGAAAAAAAAAAGTCACTGCTAACAGCAGCCAACACACAGGTATTACTGGCCCTAATAAGGACCTTTGGGGTTCTTGAAGCCTACACTAACTGCTATTTCTCTCCCTACAGCAGCTCCGGTACCAGCAGCACTGTCCCTCATCTAACTCACAAGGCATCTGAGGCGAGCCGCGGGAGGGGCCGACTTTTATATTCGGGTGACATCTGATCTTCCCAGCCACTCACAGCAGGGGGGTGGTATAGGGCTTGAACGTCACAGGGGGAAGTTGTAATGCCTTCCCTGTCTTTCAATTGGCCAGAAAAGCGCGCTAACGTCTCAGGGAAGGAAGTGAAAGTAACCCGAATACCGCATGGTGTTTGTTACGAATAACGAACATCCCGAACACCCTAATATTCGCACGAATATCAAGCTCGGACGAATACGTTCGCTCATCTCTAGTGCTCACTCATCTCTAATCTTAAACCATTATTGGAACAACCTTAAGATTAATGCTGACCTCTGTGAAGTACTACCAGAGTCACCTCTGATCACATTTCGACGGGGTCACAATCTTAGAGACCACCTTGTGAAAAGTCATCTACAACCATTAGATCAGAGTAAAACTTAATTCTTCAAGACCTTCTGGTACCTTTCCTTGCCATTACTGCACGGCATGTTCTTTAATTCTGAAGAGTAATTCCTTTAAGAGTGCGGCAATGAACAGAGTGTATTCAAACCGAAACTTTATTAACTGCAGAACTCAAAATGTGGTTTATCTGGCAACCTGTTCATGTCCCAAGAATTATGTCGGTAAGACGATCCAGCAGTTCCGCCACAGAATACTAGCACATGTTGATAACATCCACAGGCATGAGTCAACTTCACTAGTGGATCACATGTGGGCTGTCCACGATGGAAATATGGAACATCTCAACTTCCAAGGTATAGAACTCTTCAGAACACATGGCTGTAGGGACAATGTAGACAGAAGGTTGCTTCAGAAGTGAGCAACATGGCTTTATCAGTTGGATACACTTAGCTTCCTTGGTATAAACGAAAATCTATTATTCATTTGCTTCCTCTGATGGTTATACATCGTTATATTCACTGTCATATTCAGTCGCCGTTTCCTAACCATGTGATTTCTCCTTCTGTGACCATAGGATCCTATTTTGGCCCAATTATCTGTATCTCAGGCATTATCTTAGAACATCCTTTTCTGTATTCATCGATTTCCCCCAGGTACTGGTACTATCATGTATACATACATGTTGGATGAACAAATTGTCGCAACATATAATAAATGTCTAAAATATCCTTTATTTCTAATGCTGTCGGTTTTCCAGCTGCTGGGACAGAATTATATCTCTAAGTTAAATCCACGGAGTAGGACGTGCCAAACGAGACTAGTGCGCTGATGTCCCAGTGGGCAGACGTATACGCACTGACATCACAGTTGGCGGACATACCCCTTAGCATACCAACAAATCTTGTATTTAATTGGGTCATTCTATTAACGATCAGGGACACTATTTAACTCTTATGGGAGTGTACTAACACTCCTGTATTAGGATTTCTGTCTACCCCGTGGAGTTTATGACGAATGGGACCAAGGCCATTTAGGAAGGTACTTTTTCTATCCTTATCAACGCCCTCAGCACTACTGATTGGCTGAGATGGTTAGTATCTACCCAGTGAGGAGGGTCCTGGGGGACTATATAAAGTGTGACTGATAGTACTGAGCTCATACGCCTGTGGTTCACCATCAGAGCCACAGGTTCTATGGGATCATCTATTCATTTATTTATTTATTCTTTGACTCTGTATTTAATACTATCATACACAGGGAACCTCTATTGAGATCAGATAAGGATACTCCTTTCCTACGATACATCTGAGAGTCAACTTTGTGCTGGCTTCTGACCATTACAATTCCTTGTACCAGAAAATAATCTATCATTTCCAAATAACATTGGTCATAGACAGCTGTACAATTCTACGTTCTCCATTGCAGTGACATATATGGGTAATTCTCCAGTCTGTTGCTTTATTGCAATGCTGAATTCGCTGTCTATTGCAATTTAACAGTTTGACCATACTTGATATTTTTATTCAAGTAAAGATTGTTACCAAGCCTCAAACAATTTGGTTTGGAAAATAGCATATTATATCTTATATAGGGAGCCATATCTGAGCACACTTATACAATGTCAGTACCCTGTCTTTAAATGATAAGGAAATATGAGTTATGATTGATATAAGTGGTTCAGATGAGTTCCTATTTACTTTCTGTTTTTTGGCTGCACTGGCCATTCTGCAGTTCATTGCCAATACATAGATACGCTCTGGGTTAGAATTGCAGATTAAATATATCTTGCCTTTTTGTTTCTTGATTGATTTATCTATGAGGGGAAACGTGGTCCTGATCTAACTATAATTTTCCCAATATAGTCAACTGTGTGAAACAAAGCACAACACAAAAAAAAGTCCTTTTTCTTCTGTACACTCAATTCTGTTGCTTTTTTCTGAACCTTTTAGGTGGGGGATTTTCATGACACTCACAGTGTCATTATTCTAACGTAGTGGACCCGGGGAGGCCCTCACTGGTATTTAGGGCCACCTCTGGGTTTCCACAGTATCTGGTGGCCAAGTGGCATTAAGATACACTCCCCTCTGTTGTTTTGTTGTATGTTTGTTAGTCCATCAGCCCACCTATGTATAGTTTTAATTTTATATAGTAATAAAGATTAATATTTCAAGTCTAGTCTATGAAGGGTCAATTTTCCGTTAACTGCTGTTGTCATGCTCTTTGTTTTCTTGATGTTAAGGTGCAGCCGCAAATTTTCACTTTCATCCTTAAGTTTCAAAATCATGTTTACCAGATCCTCCTCTCTTTTAGCCAACAGTGTCCTCTCATCCGCATATCTCAAGTTGTTGATGGTCCTTCCTCTGATCTTCACTCCAGTGTTGGCCAAGTCCAGGTCTAAGTTCCTCACAATCACCTCAGCATAAATTTGAAGAGAAATAGGGACAATATGCAGACCTGTCTCACACCCTTGCCAATCCTAAACCAATTTGTATCAACAGGGAGTGTTGCTTCTTGATTGATGTACAGTGTTCTGATAAGCTTGACCAAATGAACTGAGACACCAAGGTCATGCAGAGCTGCCCAGAGCTTGTCATATTTAATGCAGTCGAAAGCCTTGCCGTAGTCAATGAAACATATGCATAGATCTTATCAATATATTTGTGGTTTTTTTCCATGATCCATCTGATGTTGGCAATGTGATCTCTAGTACCTCTACCCTTCCTAAAAAAGGCTTGGACATCAGGCAGTTCCCGAACAATGACCTGCTGCAAACGGTTTTGAATAGTCTTCTATAGGACCTTACTGGTGTGGGATTTGGATGTAGTTGGCTATAGTTAAAGGGGTTGTCCCGCGCCGAAATGTTTTTTTTTTTTTTCAATAGGCCCCCCGTTCGGCGCGAGACAAACCCTATGCAGGGGTAAAAAAAAAAAACCGGATAGTACTTACCCGAATCCCCGCGCTGCGGCGACTTCTTACTTACCTTGCTAAGATGGCCGCCAGGATCTTCACCCACGGTGGACCGCAGGTCTTCTTCAATGGTGCACCATGGGCTCTGTGCGTTCCATTGCCGATTCCAGCCTCCTGATTGGCTGGAATCGGCACACGTGACGGGGCGGAGCTACGAGGAGCAGCTCTCCGGCACGAGCGGCCCCATTCAGAAGGGAGAAGACCGGACTGCGCAAGCGCGTCTAATCGGGAAATTAGACGGCATCATGGAGACGAGGACGCTAGCAACGGAGCAGGTAAGTGAATAACTTCTGTTTGGCTCATATTTAATGCACGATGTATATTACAAAGTGCATTAATATGGCCATACAGAAGTGTATAACCCCACTTGCTTTTGCGGGACAACCCCTTTAATTATAATTATACTAGTAGAGACAAGCTCTGGACAGACACTGAACAACCAAGGAATGCTGGGAAATTCTGAAGAGCTGTTTTTGCTTCTCATTTGTTTTGAATGTATGCTGCTAGTAACTCTGGTACCCATTGATTACTCATACAACTTTTATATCTCTACAATCACTAAATGATCTAACAGCTTACAGTCATCAGCACAAATTTGCACATTTAACAGAATCTGCAGAGGAAATTGTGGAAAAACAATGTGGTTTATCAAAATACGTATTAGTTCCTTTAGCTCTGGGAAATAAGACATATGATACTATCTCAGATATGTCAGAAGGGTGTGGACTACTTTTATAAAACAACTTTCCAAACAGAGAAGCAGAAGTATTACAGATACATGCTATATAAAGCAGAGATAAGTGAGATGGGTGAGCTGAGTGAGTGTGTGTGGGTGTATTCTAAGTGTACTGTATTCTAAAGTGTGCTGTGTCTTAAGTGTATGTCTTGGGATTAGTGATTTTGGATTCAGGGATTTTGGAAGAGTAACTTGAATTTAATTATTCCTTACCTAGTCGAATTTTTGCATCGACTGCGATATCGAATCTATCTGTAGAACTCCCATTTAGAATGGTCAACAGTGCCATCCAGTGTTCATGTTGTGCCATCAATGCAGACCTTGAACAGCTGTGCGAGGGTGCATACTGATTTATGAGATGTTGCGCATTTGGAAACCCAGATCCTGGATCTAAATGCATAGCTTGCAACACTGAGATTCATTGGCACCATGGAAAGCAGTCTGCTGCTCACTGAGCCGGCACTCACTGGGGAAGATGTGGAGGTGGATGGTAGTATGCAGGAGAAAGATGAGCCAGCAGCTAGCTGGGTGACAGAAAGATGGGTAGAGGGAAGAGATTGAGGGAGGCTAGTCCTGAACTGGCACAACCCAACAAGTTTGCAAGATTGGTAAATATGGAGAATGCCTTTATAGAAATAGCACTAGTGCAACAAGACATGGCCTCTGACCGCCAGGGGGATGTCTGCTCCAGTAAGAAGAGGAATAGGAGCACAGGGCAGGCTAAACAGGTCCTGGTAGTGGGAGACTGTATTAGTGGGACAGACAGGGCAATCTGCACAAAAACCAGAACCAGGCATTGTCTTCTTGGCACTTAATTTTGACACATCGTGGATCGGGTTGACAGATTACTGGTCACTGGGAAGAGCTGGTAAGGACCCAGTGGTCATGGCACACATTGGTACCAATGACAAAATTAGAGGTAGGTGGCGAGTCCTTAAAAATTATTTCAGAGAATTAGGATGAAAGCTTAGGGCAAGGACCTCCAAAGTAGTATTTTCTGAAACATACTACCTGTACCACATGCAACACTAGAAAAGGCAGTGTGTGATTAGGAAGGTAAAGAACTGGCTCAAGAGTTGGTGTAAAAAGGAGGGGCTTAGGATCTTGGAGAACTAGGCAAACATTCCTGTTGGCTACAGGTTTTTCTGTAGGGATGGGTTGCATCTCAATGGAGAGGGTGCAGCTATGTTGACAAAGATGGCTAGAAGGTTGGATGAGTTTTTAAACTAAGTACTGGGGGAAGGGGGAAAGGGCAACAAGAGAGATAGAGGGGATAATAGTTTAGAAAGTGATCTGAGACTAAGTAATGAAAATGGGGGTTGAGTTGTGGGAGGGGTTAGTACAGTTAGAACTGGCAGAACAATTAATAGGAATACACTTAACCCTTTCCAATCCACTGTCTGACCTCTGAAGACATTATGATTTAAGGCTGTACAGCTTGGATGTTGGAAGACGTTCGTCGGGGTTCTCTTACTGTATATTGCCAGCCTGTCTGCTGTCGGAGCCTATCCAATGTGTCACCTCATGCAGTACTGGCTTTAGCCAGCATATAGCGCCATTGTATAACGGCAGCAAAAGAGTAAGCCCCCTAGGAAAACCAGGATACAAATAGGATTGGAAAGGGTTAATATAAAAAAATTACAAAAACCTTCTAAACTGTATGGTGACTAATGCTAGCAGTCTGACCAACAAGGTTGATGAACTGGAAGTAATAATGACACCTGGTTGGATGAAAGCTGTGAATGGATGGTGAATTTACAGGATTAGAGTCTGCTCAGAACGGATCGTAAAAAGGGGGAGGGGTTTGTCTTTATATAAAATGCTGTTTAAAGCTCACACTAGGGGAAGATATATGTGAGGAATATGAACATGTGAATTATCCTATGGGTAGAGATATATGGAAAGAAAAACAATAATAAAATCCTCATAGGGTTTTCTATAGGTCGCCAAATATAACAGAAGCCACTGAAAATCTATTACTGAGACAAATAGATGAAGCAGCAAATCACAATGAGGTAATTATTATGGGGGACTTTAACTAACAGGATATAAGCTGGGAAGCTGAAACCTGCGGATCTCATAAAGGTAAGAAGTTTCTGTCAATTACAAAAGATAATTACCTTACCAAACTTGTACAGGACCCAACTAGAGGGGCAGCCATTTTGGACTTAACCCCTTAACGACCAGCCCATAGTGTTTTTACGTCCTCCCGAAGTGGGCTCTATTCTCTGAGGACGTAAAAACATGCTTCCTGCAGAGAATAGTGCCCCTCGGGCTGTGGACGTGACAGCTCCATGCTGTCGGTGTCCGCAGGTAGCTGACAGCATGGAGCTGTCATCCCGGGCTGTTCGGAGCCCCCCCCGGCATTGCGATCGGCGCTATGCAATGGATAGCGCCGATCGCAAAAAAAGTAAATAAAAGTACATAAAAGTTAAAGATTCAGCTGCTCTGATGGATCGGATCCATCGGAGGAGCTGAAATTACTCACCCAGGTCCTGCACGCTGCTCCCCGCTCTCCTGCCGCTCCGGGGCCCGAAGCCGGTCTTCTGCGCATGCGCGCCAGGCGGCATTACGTCAGCCGCATGCGCAGAAGGCCCGGCGGCGCGGGAGATTTAAAATCTCCTGGCTCCCGGCTCCTGTAGGTAGCCGGGAGGCAGGAGATGTCAGCGGGGACTGCGGTGAGCGGTCCCCGGTACCGCGATCGCCGTTATCCAATGGTTAGCGGCGATCGCGAAAAAGTTAAAAAGAAGTTTTAAAAAAGTCAGTTTCACCTCCCCTCATGGATCGGATCCATGAGGGGAGGTGAAAATACTCACCCCCAGTCCTCAGCGGTGTCCCGATGTCCCGGGACCCGAATCCCCGTCTGCGCATGCGCGCCCGATGATTGACATCGGGCGCGTGCACAGACGGGCTCGAGCCCCGGGGAATTTAAAATCCCTCTGCTTCTGGCTGCCATGTGTAGCTAGGAGCAGAGAGATTATACCGGGGACATGATCACTGTCATCCAATGGATGACAGTGATCATGTAAAGTGAAAAAAAAGTGTAAAAAAGTTAAAAAAAAAAAAGTAAAAAAAAGTTTTTAAAAGTTTAAAAAGCGTACGTTTCATCTCCCCTCATGGATCATATCCGTGAGGGAGGATGAAAGTACGTACCTAAGGCCCCCAGATTTATCCGCGGACCTTACCACAGCTTCTGCACACGCGCCCGTCGCCAAAATGGCGGGCGCATGCGCAAAAGCTGTGGATTGCCAGGATAATTTAAATTCTCCCTGCTCCTGGCTACAAAACGTAGCCAAGAGCATGGAGATTTAATGGGGGTCCGCGGTGAGCGGTTCCTGGTCACGTGTTCGCCATTATCCAATAATGGCGATCACGTAAAAGTAAAAAAAAAAATTTGAAGTTTCATCTCCCCTCACTGATGCGATCGGTGAGAGGAGATGAATCTTTTTACCGGAGGCCTGCGTATTTGAATCCCGACGCGATCTTCCTCCGTGGACCTTCCAGGATTCTGCACATGCGATTGCCGGCAAAAAGCCGGACACATGCGCAGGAGTCAGGGAGCCCAGGAAACTTAAAATCTCCTTGCTCCCAGCGACCAACGGTCACAGAGAGCCTGGAGCAGTGACCAGGGGCCTCGTTGAGCGGTCCCCGGTCACGTGATAAAAAGGTAGCGATCTACCATAGGCCGGTCTCACATGACCGGATAGGAATTACGGATTCTGCACGCTTCTGATCCGTGGTAATACGCAGATCAATCACATTGGATTACACAATTCCGCTCACATTAGCGGGTCAGAATTGCGTAATCCACTCGCAGAAAAGAGAACGCAGCAGGTTCTATTTTACTGCGGAATCGGCAACATAGAGCCCATTGTGCTCCATGGTCGCGGATATACCCGCAGTCCATACGCAACTACATTGTATACGGGCTGCGGGTGCCCGCGTCATCGCTAAGCGATGGTGCGGGAAATACAAACAAAGGTGTACTGTGCATGACCGCCTGTGTGAGTAGGCAGTTATGCGCAGTACATTACGCAGCCGTACGCAGGGTCACAGCCGGGCTCACAGATGGGATCCGCTGTGGGCCTCCGCAAGCGGATTCCGCCTGCACCCGCGTGAGCCCGGCGTTATTCAGACCGCTACCTGTGATACGTATTTTACAAGAAGCCCCGGGAACGCTCGCTTTCCTGCAGTTCCAGGAGCACCTTGTTGAGCGCCTTCTGTGTGAGACCGCCGCACCTCATCAAGCTTACGGAGACTCACGGAACGCCACTTTTTACACCCCATACCCGCCACTGAGGTCATGAAATACCCCCAAAAAGCATGAGCGGGGGGGGGGGGGGGATACCCGGTTTTATTGCCCCATGGGCCCATTCCAACCAGCCTCCGTAATTACCCCTGTCTTCGGAAATACTACACAGTTCACATTTTTACTTTTATCTAAGATTTGCGAACGCCAAAAAGGGCGTGGAGGGGGAGGGGGGGAATTTTTAGGGAGTCAATCTTTATTCTGTACAAATAAGCAATGGGGCCTGGAATTTATTCAGTTGTGCCCTAAAATCCAACAGGTGTTCCGTCCTTTATAGGCCTTGCCATGCGTCCTGTAAGTAGATTAGGGCCACAATGGGTATGTTTCTGAACTCGGGACAAACGGGGGTATCCATTTTGGGGTGAACGTCTTCATTCCTATGTGCACTGTACAAAAAAACTGTTTTTAAATTGAAAAAAATTGCCAAAAAAATTGAAAATCGTAACTTTTTCCTACTGCTTTGCTTAGATTCATTCAAATACTGTGGGGTCAAAATACGCAGTACACCCCTAGATGAATTCGTTAAGGGGTCTAGTTTTCAAAATGGGGTCATTTGAGGGGGTTCTTTATAGTTTTGGCCGCTCAATGGCTCGATAAGTGGGCAATGGGGCCTGAAATTTATTCAGTGGTACCCTGAAATCCAACGGGTATTCCTTTCATTGTAGGCCTAGCCATGGGTCCTGTAAGTCTATTAGGGCCACAATGGGTATGTTTCTGAACACGGGACAAACAGGGGTATCCATTTTGGGGTGAAAGCCTTCATTTATATGTGTGCTGTACAAAAAAAACTGTTTTTAAATTGGCACAATAGCCCAAAAAATGAAAATCCTATTTTTTTCCTTTTGCTTTGCTTGAATTTATTCAAAAACTGTGGGGTCAAAATATGCAGTACATCCCTAGATAAATTCGTTAAGGGGTCTAGTTTTCAAAATGGGGTCATTTGTGGGGGTTCTATATGGTTTTGGGCGCTCAAGAACTCTACAAGTGGGCAATGGGGCCTAAAAGGACTTCAAGCAAAATCTATGTTCTGAAAGCCACCGATTACTCCTTTTATTTTGGGCCCCGTTGTGCATGCGGACATAAGATTAGGGCCACAATGGGTATATTTCTGAAAACAGCACAAACAGGGGTATCCATTTTGGGGTGTAAGTCTTCCTTCATATGTGTGCTGTACAAAAAAAGCTGTTTTTAAAATGACAAAATTGCCAAAAAAACAAAAATCCAAATTTTTCCTTTTGCTTTGCTTGAATTTATTCAAAAACTGTGGGGTCAAAATGCGCAGTACACCCCTAGATAAATTCGTTAAGGAGTCTAGTTTTCAAAATGTGGTCATTTGTGGGGGTTCTCTATGGTTTTGGGCGCTCAAGAACTCTACAAGTGGGCAATGGGGCCTAAAAGGACTTCAAGCAAAATTTGTGTTCCGAAAGCCACCGGTCGCTCCTTTCATTTTGGGCTCCGTTGTGTATCCAGACATAAGATTAGGGCCACAATGGGTATGTCTCTGAACACAGGACAAACAGGGGTATCCATTTTTGGGTGCAAGTCTTCCTTCATATGTGTGCTGTACAAAAAAAGCTGTTTTTAAAATGACAGAATTGCCGAAAAAACGAAAATCACAATTTTTTCCTTTTGCTTGGTTTGAATTCATTCAAAAACTGTGGGGTCAAAATATGCAGTACACCCCTAGATAAATTCCTTAAGGGGTCTAGTTTTCAAAATGGGGTCATTTGTGGGGGTTTTCTATGGTTTTGGGCGCTCAAGAACTCTACATGTGTGCTATGGGGCCTAAAAGGACTTCAAGCAAAATTTCTGTTTTGAAAGACACTGACTACTCCTTTCATTTTGGGCCCCGTTGTGGACTCAGATATAACAATAGGGCCACAATGGGTATATTTCTGAACACGGGAGAAATAGGGGCATCCATTTTGGGGTGTAAATCCTGATTTTCATGTAAACTATAGGAAAAAAACATGTCTTTAAAATGACAGATTTGCAAAAATATGAAATTTTACTTTTTCTCCTCTAAATTGAATTAATTCCTGAAAAAAAACTGTGGGGTCAAAATACTCATGACACCCCTCAGTGAATACATTAAGGGGTGTAGTTTTTAAAATGAGGTCATTTGGGGGGGTATCTATTATTCTGACACTCATGAGCCTTTCCAATCTCGGCTTGGTATAGGAAAACAAAGTGTTCCTCAAAATGCTAAAAAGTAATGTTAAATTTGTACGTCTCCTAAATAGTTAAAAAAAAACGAAAGTTTTTCCAATGTGCGCCCAAAATAAAGTAAACGGGTGGAAATATAAATCTTAGCAAAAATTTCTATATTATGTTTGCACATATTTAAGATATTGCAGTTGGAAATGTGAAAAAATGACGATTTTTTCAAAATTTTCCCAATTTTGGCGCTTTTAATAAATAAACACAATTTCTATCGGTCTATTTTTTCCGCCTAAATGAAGCACAACATGTGGCGAAAAAACAATGTCAGAATCGCTTGGATATGCAAAACCTTTCTGGTGTTTTTCCATGTTAAAGTGACACATGTCAGATTTGCAAAATTTGGCCTGGTCATTAAGGCGCAAACAGGCTTGGTCACTAAGGGGTTAATATTAACCAACAGACCTGACAGAATAACATGGTTGCAAGTTGAGGGGCACCTGGGAAATTATGACCATAATATAATAAATTTCCACTTGTCTTTCAAAAGGAAGTTTTATCGGGGAGCTACGAAAATACTAAACTTTAGGAAGGCAAAGTTCAATCAGCTCAGCGATGCCCTTAACCTTACTGACTGGGACAATGTCCTCAAAAATAAGAGTACAAACAATAAAAGGAAAATATATAAACACATCTTAAATACTTACTGTGAGCAGTTCATACCATACAGGAATAAAAGGGTTAGGTATAGGAAAAAATCGACGTGGCTCAATAAAAATAAAATATTTTCTAAAGGAATCCAAGGGTTAAAGCCTATATATACTCTTTATATATTCATTGCTACATTAATGTGCTAGGTTCCAAGAAACATATCCATTAAGAGAGTGGTAGAAGGAGGTAACCCAAAAATTTAGCAACAAAGAGTGGCAGCAAGCCCTGACCCATAAAGCACTTAAGCGTAGCACACATGTGAAAACATTAATAGAAATCATACTAAAATTAAACTACTACTAAAACAAGATGGCAGTGAAGAAGCACTAAAAACTTATAAGGGCTCAGTTACACGGGAGTTTGTACATGCGTCTGTCAGTTGCGTTTGCCAGCAGCATCTAAATAGAATCAATGCTTTTCAATGGGAGTGGGCACATGTGCGAATTTAACATGCATACAAACTCAAAAATTATAGGACACCGTCTCACAGAACGCATGTAACTGCGTTCTGCGCAAACTGGTGTTCTGTGCATGTGAAACCCCTGGATGCTGTCACATCCAGGGGTTTCACCTTGTGCTAAACGGGGCCGGTGGCAGCAGCGCTGACCCCATTGAGAACATATAGTGAAGATCGCGATCCTTTTCTACAGCTGTGGCAGAGGAGAGCGATGTTCTCCCATTGAACTCAATGGAGCCGGCAATACAGCTGGCTCCATTGAAAGCAATCGGCTGCCGGCAAGCACTGCAGTGATTTTTGGAGAAGGGCTTAAAATATAAGCCCTTCCCTGAAAATCAATCCACAAGTATGTAAAAAAAATGTATACTCACTAGAGATGAGCGAACGTGCTCGGCCACGCCCCTTTTTCGCCCGAATATCGCGATTTCCGAGTACTTCCGTACTCGGGCGAAAAAATTCGGGGGGCGCCGTGGCGGCACGGGGGGTAGCAGTGGGGAGTGGGGGGGAGAGGGAGAGAGAGAGAGGGCTCCCCCCTGTTCCCCGCTGCTACCCCCCGCACCGCCACGCCTCTCCCCGCCCCCCGGCGCCCCCCGAATCTTTTCACCCGAGTACTGAAGTACTCGAAAATGGTGGAACTCGGGTGCGTAAGTACTCGAAATGAGTACGTTCGCTCATCTCTAATACTCACCTCTCTGCAGCTGCCAGGGCTCAACCACGTCCAGACGGCTCTTCTCCTGCACTGCTCTGAGGATTTTTCAGCAGGCGGGGATTTAAAATCCCCGCCTGCTGAAAGTGCTGCCTCTGATTAGCTGAGCACTGTGACCAATCAGAGGCAGCTCTCAGCTATTGAATGACAGCTGAGAGCTGCCTCTGATTAGTCCCTGCACTCAGCCAATCAGAGGCAGCACTCATGAATTCAGAGAGGTGAGTATACAATTTTTTTTTACACATTTTTGGATTGATTTTCAGGGAAGAGTTTATATTTTAAGCCCTTCCCCGAAAAATCACTGTAGCGCTGGCTAGCAGCCCATTGATTTCAATGGAGCCGACTGTATCGCCAGCTCCATTGAATTTAATGGGAGAATATCGCTCTCAAAAATTTGTGCGTCAAAACGCCCGTATGACTGGGCCCTTAAGGACAAAAAATATGTAAAAAGCAACAAAAGCAGACAGAGAAATTAATTGTCAAAGAGAACGAAACTAACTGTAGACGGTTCTTCAATTATTTAAATAGTAAAAAGAGTAATACTGAAAGTATGTTTCCTTAAATAATGTAGGGAAATTTGTAAAGAATGATGAGAAAGCAAATCTATTAAATATTTTTTTCTTCAGTGTATTCACAGAGGAAAATCTGAGATGCTGAGTTATAAAGTAAACTATCAACTAAATGTCACCAGTTTAACCCAGGAAGAAGTGTAGACCTGCCTTAAAAAGATTATAATGGACAAAACTCCACATCCTGATGGCATACACCCATACAAGGGAATGAAGTAATGTGATAGACAGACCATTGTTTCTTATATTTAAAGACTATAGTGACTGGGTCTGTTCTACTGGATTGGTGCATCACCAATGTGGTGCCAATATTTAAAAAGTGGTCAAAAATGAAACTGGCAACTACAGGCCAGTTAGTCTTACATCTATTGTGGGTAAAATGTTTGAAGGGTTTCTAAGAGATGGCAAAGAGGGGCTTGGATGACTTTCTTCAGCATTACATTACATGTAATAGTCACTAATTACTTCAGTAGGATTGTTGATCCAGGGATTATTCCGATTGCTAGACTTGGAGTCAGGAAGGAATTTTTTTCCCTTAAATGAAGAAAATTGGCTTCTACATCCTGGTTTTTTGCCTTTCTCTTGATCAACATTTGGAGGAGGAGGGAGAATAGGCTGAACTACAGTAGATGGACATGTCTTTTCTCAGCCTAACATACTAGCTTACTATGTAACTACAAAATGACCATACGTATACATTATTGTATGTGCTGATAAGGCTAGAAGTACAATCTGTGCTCTATCCGCATCACATAGGTTATCAGTTCTCATGTAGAACACAATTTATATGAGCCCCTTTAGTGTTTGGCAGCAGTCCCGTGTGTTGCAGAGGCCCTATGCTCTTCTTTACACAGCAAATCATAAGTCTTACTGGTACCTCCTGCCCCAAGCTATGTGAGGGCTGCAATGCCCTATTTGTTTGAATTTTAGCTTTTTAGAGCCACCACTTCTATTTTTGGAAGAAAGCAGCCATTTTCTTCTAAACCTTGTGAGGTACTGAGGGGTGTAGTGGTGGATGGTCGCTACGTCGCCCCTCGG
The DNA here is from genome assembly GCF_035609145.1 of Eleutherodactylus coqui. Lineage (NCBI taxonomy): Eukaryota > Metazoa > Chordata > Amphibia > Anura > Eleutherodactylidae > Eleutherodactylus > Eleutherodactylus coqui. The sequence continues at coordinate 65,679,942 of NC_089844.1, read as the reverse complement.
TTCCGGTATTATGCATAAGGGGACTGGAGGAGGGTCATGTCTCGCTCTCAGAGACATAAGAAACTGGGAGTGTAATGTGGTCTCCAGCAAGTAGTTGCTGAAGATCTGTTGTTTAAAAATATCCGGGCCGGGTTTTTTTGGAATGGATGGCAGGTTGGTAGTGGGGCTGTCCATTCCACCTCTTCCACTCCAGGGTGTGTTGCGAGCTCAATCAGCTCAGGGGCTGAGGCTGAGCCAGGCTGCACATAAATAGCCGATGCACGGACACAGGAGGGCGAAGATGGCTGCTGAGCCCTGGCAGCCTGAGTGACCGGCTGGGGAGGGAAACCCTGCGTGCGCTGCACTTGCCAAGTATGACCTGATTAGGCCAGGAGGGCCTGATAGCCGAATTTGGACTTTTATGTGGCCATTTTGCCTGAAGTCAAGGTTGGACTTTTATGTTGCCCATTTTGCCTAAAGTTAAGGCTGGACTGTTTAAGTTGCTGATATAAGAAAATAAAGACGCAGGTCACGCCTGTTTTGGACTGCATCCGCTGGGGTTTCCGTCTCTGTATATCAAGAACCCGCACGCCTACCGAGCCATACCCCCACAACCTGTACAACCCCTTTAAATGATTTTTGCTATAGCCCATGCATTTATTAGATGGTTAAATAGTAATTCCCTAGTATAACATAATTTCTGTGTCTACTGAAGACGACCGTGGGGAATTTGAAATTTCAGCAGCCCTGAATGTTACAGAGAAACAGTAAGATAAATTATTCTAAAATATGGGATTAAAACAGCTATTTATGCGATTCCTTGATATATTATTTGCAATGTCTCTAAAAGTGGATCTTCATGTTAACATTTTATTGGCTTTATAGCTTACAATTTGTCGTGTTTTCATTTATTTTCTTAGCAGAAATTCTTTATTTGCCTTCTCTGAGTTTGTAAATCTTTCCACTATAAACCATTTTTAAACTAAAACATGTTCCAAAGAGGAAGCTGCTTGGAATACATGAAGAGACAGATTGGACAAGAGCAGCGAGTACCTTTGGCAAGTGGCACACTCTTGTCAGCCTTATATCATGAGATGCACACAGGCATGCCAAATTTTTATTGCCAGTTCTCCTACTGACTGCATGTACTCAGACGGTTGTATCATTCTGTCTACTTACCGACTGCTTTTCAGAAAAATAAGTAATTAAATGTTAAGCCATTGCCATAATGCACAAAGTCTTCATACAAGACAAAGAAGTAATACTGAAAAGTTTATAAGGGTTTTTCTGACAGCTTAACGTAAGCAGCGTATAAACAAAATTAGTCACACATTCACTTCCCATCCCCAATACTTCTTGCTCTACATAGAACCACTGTAAAGAAAATGTGGTACGCAGTGCAACATCTCAATGAAGAAACTCTTGACCAGTAAATAAAGATTGATAGCTTTTATTGTGTAAAGCACCATCAAAGAAACACGTTTTGAAGCCAATGGCCTCTTTCTCTCGATTCTCTGCTCATAGATATCAAGCCATCTTAAATCTCAAACCTTGAGGCAACAACTCAGGGTTTCTCCACCATTTTTCTTCTCCACACTAGTTTTTTGTCATCTCTGTGGCAGTGAGTAACTGTCATGGCTGCAATCAAATGAACAATGACAGTCAAGGGACCATAGAAACGTTGATGGAGAATTTCAAAGGTGAGAGTAGGACATGTTGGTACCCACCAACTACAGAGGTCTTGTCAGGTTGTGTTGCTGGGATCTGTTGTTCTACTGGGTTCCAGGAGCACACCTTCATAGGTTGTGCTTAAGTGAGATAGCCGGGTGTGGTATTCTCTAGCAGCCAATCTCCTTTAGTCTGCAGCACATAAAGACCAGCATCTCTCAGTAGTTGATGTTGGTCTTTGTACTTTGGATATATCTGTTTTGTGCCCACTCAGAAATGTGTTTGCATGTAGGTCTGGTGTGTCTCTCTGCTTCCCAAAGATGGTTTCGACACCTGTAGTCCTTGTCTGTATCATATGCAGATCCCTTCTTCCCTTCCCCTGGCAGGTGCGGCCTCCAAACGTCTTATGTCTCGTTTGTGTGTCAGATGGTGATGTCTGACTTAGTTCCTATGTCAGCACGGTGGCTGACTGTCTATCCCTCTTTGGCACATTCGTGTGGGCCCCATGTTTAGTTGCCCACACAAACATAGCATAATGCCTCCCCAGTTAAAAAAGGGGGTGCATTATGTTGGCAAGCAGTATGCTTTGGTATGTTGTATGTTATATGTTAGCATGCACTATTTCATAGGTTGTATGTTGCTGGCAGTCATGGTTTGTCTGTATTTCCATCCTATGTCTGATCCACCAGTCCATTAGTCGTTGGACACCCAATTTCTTTGTTCTGTATGTCTACCCGTTCATTGGTGGCCGGATGCCTAATCTGTATTCTGTCTCCTTTGTCCGTTGGTAGGCGGAGTTTAGAACCCTGTCTGTTTGTCTGTCTGTTACGTCTGATCTGCATTCTGTTCCCTAGTCTGTTGGTAGGCGGATGTTAGGGCTTTGTTTTGTCTGATGCCCGATCCTTATCCTGTCCCTCTTGTCTGTTGGCAGGCGGATGTTAGGTCTTTGTTTTGTCTGTTCTGTTGTAATGTCCAGCCTTGTCCATTTTCTGTAGAGCCCTGTGCACTATGTACCGGGGTTCTTCATCCCTTCTCCTGCTGACTGAGTGGTGTCAGTATCAGGCTCGTAGTGATAAGTCCTGTGCACGCTATGTCAGTAGGGAGGGCTACCATTTTTTCCCCTCTGGATTGGTGCATATTCTTTGCAGGCTACTGTTTGGTGGCCTTTTGTATAGGGCATAGTGGTTCTGCTTAGTTGTGCAAAATTTTTACTCTGCCTCATTTCTTTCAGCTTTGCCATTTGTGTCAGGGCCTTGGTAAATCCTGTACACATAGGTGGTTTGAAGGAGTTGCGTAATATTTGTTTATGCCTTAATTGTCCAGGGGCCCCTTTTTTAAAGGGGAGGTACTGTCAGGTTGCGCTGCTGGGATCTGTTGTTCTACTAGGTTCCAGGAGCACACCTTCACAGGCTGGGGTTAATTGAGCACACCTTCACAGGTTGAGTGTGGTATTCTCCAGCAGCCAATCTCCTTTAGTCTGCAGCACATAAAAACCAGCATCACTCAGTAGTTACGGCTGGTCTTTGTACTATTTGAATACATCTGTTTTGTGCCCACTCAGAGCTGTGTTTGAATGTTGGTCTGTTGTCTCTGTCCTTCCCAAAGATGGTTTGGACACCTGTAGTCCTTGTCTGTATCTTATGCAGACCCCACTCTTCCTTTCCCCTGTCAGGTGTGCCTTCAAATGTCTTATGTCTTGTGTGTGTTTGTGTGTGTGTCAGTTGGTGGATCCCTGACACAGTTTCCTATGTCAGCACAGGGGCTGACTGTCTATTCCCCTGGTATGAGGACACTTTGGACTTGCTGTGGAGTTTCATCTGTGTGCATGTACGCTCTGGGTGGAGTCCGTGTTGTATGCACTACCTGTTGTAGTCTGGTGTGAGCAGTCCTGTTCTATGTTCATTCTGTCTCTGTTTGTGGTGTGAACAGGTTCTATCCGTGGTGGCTGCAAGAAAGGTTGGTGTCGCTGGACTCCTCTTTAGTGTAGGGACTAGCAGTATAGCCAGCAGCCATGACGTGGCCCGCTAGCTTCCATATTTTGATCAAAATGTCAACTAATACCTGGCATTTATAGCTTAACATCTGCTACTAGTGCTTGCATTTTGGCTGCTGTATGGTGTGTTTTCTGGATGTGTGTCTTCTTATCCTGTCCAGTTGTCCCTGTCGTGGTGGCATGTTTATGTGTCCTATCCTGGGTGCGTGGTTCTTAGGAACAGCAAGGGCCCAGAACCGAAGACCACTGGGCTGCCCTTTTAAGGGAGGGTGACCTCGCTCTGGTAGGTCTATGTCACTAACCTTAGTAGAAGATAGATGGAGGTGTATATCTGTGGTAGTTCCATGTGTTCCCTATCCATCATGGACACGTTCGTGTAGGTCCCGTGCTTAGTTGCTCACACAAACATAACAGGTCTTCTGTGCATGAACAGTATCTAATAGTATCATCTTGCATCTCTACTTATCACATGGACCCCCTTGTTTTCCAACTGCTAATTAATTACAGTGGGTTGCTGGTTATAGACCAACTTCTTCATCAAACTCCAAAAACTCCTTAGTGTTGTGCCCTCATACATCTGATCTAATAAACAGTAGGGAGCAGTAGTATTTTTTTAAGGTGGCAGGACCCATGTGCACATATATGTCCACCCCTGATGTAGCTGAGAATTGTGAAATTAGCAGATATAGCCTGTCCGCAAGATAAGGCATAGATGTCATACAGCTGGGGAAGGGGGGTGTCCCAGAGGAGATGACGTCAGGCATTTCCACAAATGTCTAACAGCTGTGTATGTTCAAGGCTTTTCATTCAAGCCTTTGCAAGTATGGAAATGGTTGACCAAGCTTGTTTGGCAGTTTCCACCCATTTTTATTCCTCCCCGCCGTCCCCACCAGACATTTATACCATATCCTGCAGAGCACAGTATTACTACAATTAATTATAAGCAGAATGAATTAATTAGACTGCATTTTCAAATATTTGTTTTTGCATGTAGTCTGGGATCATAGAAGGAAATAGCGGTAGAATCTATAATGGGTGGAGTAGAAGAATAGCAAATCACTGCTGAGAACTTTCCAAATAAAAATTTAACTTTGATAATGCATTAAAATCTCCATAGTGGGACCCACTTAGTGGAAACAAACACACATAAAATATGATCTGGTATAATTAATATTTCCAGCTTATTCTTATTAGACCTAAGGATACGGCATAGATGTCAATACTGTATATATTGTGTGGCTGAGGGCCACATATAGGGCCAGTTGTGATAAAAACTGGCTCCAGGTCCCCCAACAGCTCTATGTACTCTATAACATATGGTCTAATGATACATGTCTATCAGAATTGAAGCCGTGGGATAAAGAGATTGCAGGAGGTGGTTTCTCCCAATTGATGACTTTTTTTTTAGAAAAAACGGTTGGTGGTATATATCAATCCACCTTATTTTAGTGTAGTTAATACCTTATATTTATGTTATGACACTTTAGGAGGACAGATAGGGATATATAAGATTTCAATTCACTGTGTTAGATAGTATACAGTGAATGCTAATAAAGCTCTCAGTTCTATCGCTTATTTGCGGATCTGTGTCTCTCTGTATTTCACCACACACCTGTCTGCTATAGGCTGCCTGCAGATGGCCAGGTCGGATCCCAACCTGAGCCCCTGCAGGGAGCAGTGTGGCGTTCACCTCTCTCGTGGCTCCGGCTCTTTGATGTGCCGGCTGCCAGCCAGTCGGCACATGCGCAGAGCGGAGCCGGGGTGCTGGGAGTGACATTTCTGTGCGGGCCTCTGCGGGACCCGCACAAAAATGGAACATGTCACGATTCGTTTTCCGCGTGTGATCTCACACGGACAAATCGCGGCAGTCTGCATAGGAATGCGTTTTTTAATGCAATCCTATGGCAGTCTCCTCTGGCGGAAATTCTGCGGGAAATCCCACTGCAGAATTTCCGCCCGTGTGCAGGGGGCCTTATAATGATGGATTCTGTTTCTCTTAGGTTGCTAGCCAGCCATTAAGGAGAAACCCTTGCTCCCACAAATTACATTTGAAGTGTCATTGGACAGATTCACTCTTGCATACCGTGTTTCCCTGAAAATAAGACACCCTCTGAAAATAAGGCACCCCCTGAAATTTGCAGAAGTCCCAAATATAAGGCACCCCCCGATAGTAAGGCATAGTAAAGTGTGCAGGCAAGTCAAGAGGCCTGTCCCCTGCTGCCATCCCCGTTGTCTCCTACCTCCAGATGTATAGGTAGATCTGCAGACAGTCGGCTGTTATCCTGTCCCTGCTGTGCTGTTCAGTGTGCTGTTGTGAGCTCCCATTGCTGGCTGGAAAAGTCCATACTGTACGTTCTGTTCCTGCTGTACACGTCTGCTGTGATGAGCTCCCCCTGGTGGCCGGAAGCTGCAATACCATCCCTGCTTACAGGTGGTCCAGGACCTTCTGTCTGCAGACAGGTACGTTACTTTACAGCCCTTTTTTTATGGCTCTGTGTGTGAGTCAGGCAACCTGTGTGTGATTCTTAAGGCTGGGTTCTCACAGAGCGTATTTCCAGCGGAAATCTCGTGGTTTGGCCACAGCTATAAACAGCGAGATTTCCGCCGGGAAAGCGCTGCTTGAAAACCCACGGCACTCAGCCGCTTGTTTTGAAGCAACCTGGCTGCACGCTTTTTCGTTTCTGTTGCCGGTGAATCCGCACCACAACACCGGCTTCTCCCAGCTTTACTGTGACAGATTTGCTGTCCCATGTGGACGAGATTTCTGAGAAATTTCGTCCACAAAGCTGGCCAATTGATGGATTAGCAGCCACAGACGGATTTGCCGCGGCGAAATAAGACACCCCCTGAAAATAAGATGTAGCGCATATTTGGGAGCAAAAATTAATATAAGACGTGTCTTATTTTCGGGGAAACAGGGTAGCTGCCAATCTAGCTCAGATGTACGCTAGTATTTTAGTGAGACTATAATAAAGTCTCATCTGCACTCTGTGCATTCCTAACTAGAAAGGTGTTCTAGTGCTGGTGTTAATCTTTTTACAGACCTCTATGTTATTAGGCATCTGTACTCCCTGTCTCTATTTTTGTCTGTCTAGCAATGCGTTTCTAAAGCTCTGATGTTTTTACTGTTTCATCAGGATAGTTGCACATTCACTCACACACGTCACCAAGATGAAGGCTAATGTGTTTTCAGACATATACTGACACGCCACCCCTGGGTATGAGGACCCAGTATGAACTGACAGACCTGGTAGGCAATAGCCTGGTGTGTGTTTAAGTAGGGTAAACTCCACCCACTCATTCCCGAGGGTTTGTCCCTATGCACCAATGGATGTGCATCTGGTAGCACTCATGAACCATTGCCGAGATCTTGCGATATCTGATGTCATCAATCCCGAGCCGCGCTTCCCGATGTATCACTGCAGACTAGTAGCAGCACCTCTTGCGTTGGTTCATTGGAGATCCTGTGCATGCGCAGGCGGCAGTATACTCAGAGTGTGATAACAGCTGTATGACGCAATGCTTGTCATGGTTGCTGTGGGGCCGCGCATGCGCAGAAAGCTCCATGGGCCGTTAATGATCCGGATTAAATAAAAAAAGATGCACATATTAACAACAGTATTTATCTAATACGGCGCTACCTGAGATTAACCATCCAGATATGAGCTGGTGATCTATTACATGCCACACTTGCTAGAGGAATAGGGGAAAAAAGGTAAGTTTACTTAGAGGTAGTGAAAATTCATACCCCCCCCGCCCCCTCCTGGATTATATCATCCTGTGCATAAGGGCAATATTGTCAAAAAGTCTTACAATAAGGCATAATGATTGAATGATCAAGTAACTTTGAAAAACAAATCCTTAAGGATTATGATGTACAGCAAAAACATCATAAAGGTACAGCTCAATTGAGTATACACAGAGATCTGTAATGCCTTTGGGGTATTGTGTCACATCAAAATGCTGAGTATGTTCAAATAGCAGTTATTCAGATCATAATATTCAACCGAATGCTGTTATAACCATATCCAATAAATTTTAATTCAAAGATTTCACACCAAAATACTCGATTGCTAATATCACAGTACACACCTTGATTGTCTGTCATGGAAATAACTTATTTTATGGGTTTTTAAGAACACTCACATTACCACACCATGGTATTAACAAATTTTTATATAAAGGCAGCAAATGATTGGCATTCATTCCACCCCTAGTGGCGCAGGATTCAAGGCGATGAATCCATACTGCCTCCTTTTGGAGAAGTTTATGGTCAATATTGCCTCTACGTCCTGTAAGTCTCATAACTTCTATGCCCTTAAACTTAATTAGGTTCAGATCATTATCATGTGCCTTCCGAATGTGAGTTGCCAGGCTTGTAGATTCATTAGATTGATGTTACCTTTATGGGCTAATACCAGTTTCCTCAGTTGCTGGGTAGTTTTTCCGACGTAGTCCCTAGGGCAAGGACAAGTTGCTACATAAATCACAGCCGAGGATCTACAGTTGATATGATGTCTGATCGTATAGATTTTGCCTGTTGCTGATCTCTTGAAGGTGCTGCTTTTGTCCATAAACTAGCATACCTTGCATCCATGACAAGGAAACGATCCTTTGATGAGGTTTAGGCCAAGCCAGGTATACGTATCCCGTTGTTGTGTGTGTAATGGCTGTGTACTAGATGATCTCTCAGGCTTCTGCCTTTTCTATACATTATGGATGGTCTTTCTATCAGACAATCCACCAGGTCAGGATCCTCTCTGAGAATACCCCAATATTTGGAAATGATATTCCTGACTTGTCCTGATTTTTCATCATAGGTTCCGATTAATCGAATTAGGGGTTTCTCCTCCACTTTTTGTCTAGTCATAAGAATTTCTGTCCTTTGTTTACCAAGGGCGGATTCTCGTGCGGTAAGGATAATATCTTCCGGGTAGCCTCTATTTTGGAACCTCCATGCCATGTCATCTGCCTTTCTTTGGAATTTCTCTGGATTTTAACAATTTCTTCTAGTTCTTTTGGAATACCATTTTTAAGGGCCCATGGATGATGACTTTCATAATGAAGCAAATTGCTGGTTGCTGTAGATTTTCTATATAGAGTACCTGCAAGGATGTTTTAGAGATCTGCAGATCCAAGAAATTGATGCATTCATGTTGTATTTCAGAGGTCAGGAACAGCCCAAAGCTGTTGTCATTCATGGCGGTCACAAATTCGTCAAATTCCATTCTAGTTCCTGACCAAAGGATCAGGACATCGTTGATCTACCTGATCCACATGTCCACTTTTGTAGTCCACTGATTATGTGACTCCTTAAAGATATGCTTTTTCTTCCCCCAGCCTAGGTACAGATTTGCATACTGGGGAGAACAAGGGCTCACCATTGCAGTACCCCTGAGCGGGTGCAAGTACTTGCCATCGAACATAAAATAATTATGTTCCAGTATGAATTGTAACAGCTGGAGAACCAGATCATTATGTTGGTTTAGCAGAGTGCCCCTCTGTTTTAGAAAAAAAACCTGATTGCTTCTAAGCCTCCCCTATGGGGGATGGAGGTATAAAGGGCCTCAACGTCTAGGCTGGCCAGAAGGGTTGTCTCTGGTACATATATGCCTTTCAATTGTCTAAGTACGTTGGTGGTATCATGCACAAAAACAGGAGTGCTTCCACAAATGGTTTGAGTATTCTTTCAATGCAAGGCACATTTCTCTGTAAACTGTGTCATCCATAATTACTATATTTCCCCCTTTGTCAGAGGGTTTTATTACAATTTGTTTATCATTTTCAATTGCAAGTAATGCCTTCTTCTCGGCATGTGAAAGGTTTCAATGATGGTAATATTTCTTGTTCAAGAGGGCTGACAATTCTTTATTAACAAGCATCTCTAAGATGTCGAAGTGAGGGCAGTCACAGGGTGGTGGCGTGTGGGTATTTTTACCTTTTTAATTAGTAAAAGGGCCCTCTCCCAGAGGCCTTTGGACCTCCTCAGAAAGTTCTTCCAGATCATTCAGAGTATTAACCCTTTCCAATCCATTTATTTTTTCTCACCCATTCTCCCCAGCTCCAAATAAACTGGAGCTGGGTAGAATGAGTGAGAAAAAATACATTTTCTCTGCACCCTCCTGAACTGACAGAGTTCAGGAGGGTGCTGGGAGGGACCTGCTTACCTGTCCGGCGTCTTCCGCATTCTCCTTCTGCCTCCCGGCTCGGCGATCATGTGACCGCTGGGGTCAGGTGGCACCCAGCGGTCACATGATCGCCGAGCCGGGAGACAGAAGGGAGAATACGGAAGACGCCGGTCAGGTAAGCAGGTCCTCCCACAGTGCAGGCTCCCGGCTCGGCGTTCATGTGACCGCCGGGGGTCAGGTAACACCGGCGGTCACATGATCGCCGGCCGGAATCTATGCATTGCATAGCGCTAATTGAGCGCTATGTAATGTGTAAAGGAGAAGGCAGAAAGGGTTAAAAACCCTTTCTGCCTTCTCCTCGGTGGTCCTCGATGAGGACCAGTGCAGGAATGTATCTGCACCCAATGTGTCTGACGATCGGGTGCAGATCCACTCCTGCACTGCAATGTCGGGCCTGCCCCGACATCAGAGCTGTGGAGGGAAATTATGATGTCGGGGCAGGCCCGACATTGGACTGGAAAGGGTTAATGTCACCCACATCTATCCCTAGTTCTGCACTTTTTTTGCGGTTTTGGATAGCTAAAAATTTTTACCATTTCAATTTTCTAAGGAAAAACTTCGATATAAATGGATCCTTTTTCCATATAAACGGATCAAAATGGTGTGTGGGGACAAACGACAAACTTTTTTTCGTTCAAAAAGTATTTTATTCCGAATTTTCAATTTAGAAAACATACATTCAACCAAGATGAGCACAATTAATGTAATGTGGATTATTGTCAAATACTGTAAATAAACGTGCTTTCACAACAAGTAATTGAGTATGTTCTCATTTTTCTCATCTCTCCTATGGCAGATCTTCGCTGCCCAAACATATTAACTCTTAAACCAAGACAAGGACAGGACTAACAAACAAATATAACCGGGGAGAGGGGGGGGGGTGTTATAAGGTGGAGGGGGGGGAGGGAACGGGTGGATTTCTGGAGAGCGGTCAGGGGTAATGGAGTAGATCACGGTGGGGGGGGGGGGCACACCCAGGTTCTGGGACGCCTCCAAGTTTTCTATAGCCGTCCCGACTCCACCCAAGTTTTAAATTTCTCAGAGGATCTAAAAGCGATCCACGTCTGCCAGGTATGGTAGAAATTTGCCTGGGTGTCGCCCTCCTCCGCCCCCAGCTCGTCAAAGCGCATGAGGTCGTTCAGTTCCTCCACCCACATTGCTCTAGAAGGAGGTGTCGTGGTTTTCCAGAGTCTGGGAATAACTCTTCTGGTCGCGAGTATGAAGAATCTTAATATGCTTTTCTTTACATTTTTAATCGGGCCTGGGAGGACTGAGAGCAGAGCCATCTCCTGAGTTAGATTTAATTGTGTCTTACAGATGTAGTTATATAGCTCTATCGTTTCCTTCCATAGGTCAGCCACTCCGGGACAGCTCCACCAGATGTGGGACATATTTCCTCTGTCTGCGTTGCATCGCCAACAGCAGGGGGATGTCTGCGGGAAGATTTTGTGGAGATGGTCGGGGGTTCTATACCATCTGGATAGAATTTTAAAGTTTAGGTCCTGAGCTTTGCAAGCCGGGGACAATTTATGACACAGGAGCCAGGCTCTCTCCCAGTCCTCCTTTGGCAGTCCATGCCCCAGTTCTCTCTCCCAGGCCTCTACATATGCGGGTTTCTGGGCCTCTGCCTCCCGATCCAGCACCATCTTGTATATAGATGAAATCCTATGACTCTGCGGGGTCGAAGACACCGCCATTTGTTCGAAGGGGGTGAGGGAGCTCTAGAGGCTCACCCGAGGGACCAGGGACCCCACAAATCCTCTTAGTTGAAAGTATTGTAACCAGGAGCCAGGGCGCGTTTCCCCCTCTCCCAAGATCTCAGACAGGGTCTTTAAATTCGCATTGGACATAACATCTCTAATTCTCGGCATTGGTGAAGTGTGCATACCTAGTATTGAAGATCTATCTAGCATTGTCTTAAATTGGGGATTGGATATGAGGGGGGTTAAAGGCCCCGGCACTGAGACTAATCCATTTTTTTGGCCAAAGTCTGCCCAGGTCCGGCATAGCTGGCCAATAAACGGGGAGATGTTGGGTATTGCATTTATCAATTTAGGTGGGATCCATGCTACTCCCCGCTGGGTTCCCGGGACCAGAGCGTGTTCTGCCGCTACCCAAAGCTTCTGGTTGTCCTCTTTAAGCAGGTCTAAAATACAATTTGAGAGGCACGCTTTGTAGTAGAGGGTAAAGTTGGGTAGCCCCAACCCCCCTTTTTCCTTTTGTCTGGTGAGCAACGAGAAGCGCATACGTGGCTTCCTTCCTCTCAATACGAATGCAGTGATCAGGGTTCGGAGGCGTTTTAAGTAATAGTTTGGTAGTTTTACCGGGACTGTCTGGCATAAGTATAGAAATTTCGGGAGGGAGTCCATTTTGATAACATTGACCCTACCACTCCAGGACAAAAACAGTGGTTTCCCAACAAACCTTTTTTAAAGACATTGGTTTCATCAATAGAGAAAATTCTAGATAAAAAATTAACAATCTGTAAATCATTGTCCTGTTGAGCATTGCTCTAACTAGTGGTCCCTCTATTCTTAATAGTTCTCTTCATTGTGACTGCTCATGCATTCTCCTCTGTTGCTGCTGTTGTGGGCCCCTGCGTTCCCTCATCATGTGAGTGGGGATCGGTGGTCCTAAAAAATAGTCTCCTATTGGATTAGAATTTCTGCCTCTGTTTTTTTTATTGTCCTCATGTATTACCTCAGTCTCTAGGTCCCTGGTACGTTGGTACCTTCCTCGGAAACTCGTTCCCCGAAACCACACTCTCAGAGGAACTAGGTTCAGATTCTGTCAAGGTACTTGGATGGTAAGCTTTATTTTCAGAGAAGTCTCTCAAATCACTCATGAACTGATAATGCTTTCTATCCTTAAGATAATTGGTATACTTTTCAATTGTGAATTTGAGTCTTCTCTTTTTTTTCAAAATCCACTTCGTCCAAGAATTTTTTGTCTCCTTTATAGCTTCATGCAATAGTTTACTATTTTCATGCATTTTTTTCTCCTCCTGTTTTAACAGGCACATGAATCTAAAGGAACTCTCTGAGGCCTCTTGCTCCCACATCTGCATAAATGGTGGGGTGTGTAATTTTTGAGGTGGCAAAGTTTGTATGCGCAGTCTTCGTGTAATGATTTTATTTTCTACATGTTTTGTTGGTCCTTGCACTTCCCACCAGGAATGGGTTCATTCTTTGTATATTGCGGTGAGGTGTTTGAAGTCACGATTGATGGAAATGGTTTGGTTACTGTTCATTACATTTTTATTAGAGAAAGCCATATTGGCTTCTAAGAGCCAGGGTGCCGTATCCACGGGACAGGTGTGTGGTGAAATACAAATAGACACAGATACGCAAATAAGCAATAGAACTGAGAGCTTTATTAGTATTCACTGTAAACTATGTAAGGCCTCAGTCAGACGGGAGTTTTTTCGCGCGATTTGCGCATGCGCATGCGTCCGGCGATTTTATAAAACCATTGCTTTGCAATGGTATCAGACACATGAGCGCTTTTTATGCGCTCGTCCAATAAATTATAGAACAGAAATCGCAGATCGCACCTATCTGCGATTCCTGTTCTCTTCTCTATATGCGCTCAATGGGGCCGGCGGCAGCAGCGCTGACCCCATTGAGAACATATAGTAGACAAATCATTCTTCTCTGCCACAGCTGTAACAGCTGTGGCAGAGAAAAATGATGTTTGCCCATTGAATTCAATGGAGCCGGCAATACAGCCGGCTCCATTGAAAGCAATGGGCTGCCGGCGATCGCACGATGAATTTTCAGGAAGGGCTTAAAAATATAAGCCCTTCCCTGAAATTCATCCAGAAATGTGTAAAAACAAAAAAAATATATATACTCATAATGGAGAGCATTATACAGTAGTACTGAGAAGAGTATATGGGATTTCAGCATTGGGGGACCTAAAACACTTACTAGAGCCTTCAGCAGCAGTGCCTTCGTGTGTCTCTCTTCCATAGACACTTATGAGCAGCATGTAACCTGATTTTTCAGTGAGCAGATAGTCTAACTTGTCTCTCAAGATGAACAGACAGTGAATTTTAAAAAAGCAAACAGTTTAAGAGGAGATGGCTGGAAAAAAGAACCTGAATAAGTGGAGAAAGAAGCTTTTATCTCTAATAATATATATATTCTCACATTCACTTGTAGGCCTACTATTCATTTATATAAACTTTGTCGAAAAACTGTGATAATTTAAGTCTGCAGAAGGGAAATAATGTGTTTGCTCTACTTTTAAATATGACTGTTTACTTTTTATTCTTGAAACCTTTCCTGGGGAGTAGTTATATCGGAGGCACAGACATCTACTTTATATTTTATTTATAGACAGTACAGCCGGCTGTGTATGCATTATGATATCACTATCCTGCCTTATCTACGCCTTCAGGAGTATGGCAAAGTTGTCAAGAACAGCCTAACCTGAGCCTCTAATGATAATGAGTATTTATTACCTGCATGGAGGCCTTTACATATGTTGGCAATGGTTCCAAGTACGACATGTAGAAAAGCTTGAAACATTGGCCAAAATTGCCCATTACCTTTTTTACTAGCTGAATTATAATTGGCCTTTTTACTGCTAGCATAACTTATTCATTTAACAGTTTAAATAACAGTTTATCTAATGGTGTTGGGAAATTGAAGTGCTATAAGTAATTGTAGAGGTCCACCATACTTCCCCTTTCTTTCATATATAAAAAGTGAAGCTCTAGAGCCTGCTGTTATCCATTTCCTGACCATAGTTCTTCAAAATGTTTTAAAAGCTATTGTTGGAGGGCAACTTTTTTCACTAAAATGCGTATATTTGAGGTTGACAATTTACAATATTGCACTATTTTCCTTCTTCAGTATCTACATATCACTGTATATAGACACTGTTGTCTAAAGGCCCTTTTACACAGGATGAGTGTCAGGCAAACACTGATCCTTGTGTATACTCGCTCCCGTGTTGACACACAGGAGCGAGTATCACTGGATCACTCACAACACAGCCAGCAGGGAGGTGGGGCGGCTGGTGGAGAGATCACTCCCCGCTCTCCACCTGCTGTCTTCACGCCCCTCTCCATTCACTGTAAGCAGCGGTCGTTCATTGCAATCCTGGTCCAGTCATTCAGTTTCAGCATGCTTTTACACAGTATGATTATCGTTCAAAACCCTGCAGGAGCCTGAACAGCCAGAAGGATAATCATCCCACATAAAAAGGTCTTTAGTCTCAATAGAAGAGCCATCAGTGAAGCTAGACTGACAACTTGGTTTCCCTTTGTTCTCTCCTCTTTTGCACCTTCTTATCAGCTAAGTTATGACTCTGCTTAAAGGCCCATTTACACAGAGCGATGATCACTCAAACGACAGTTTGAGTGACAGCTTTGAGTGATCATTTTGCATAAACTATTAAGTAGTTACTCAGCTACTTAATAGCTATTTAGCGTGCAAATGAAGCCTTTGCTAAATGCAGTTAATAGCCCAAGGTCTCTTATCTGCTTTCAGTTCCTTTGTTCGCCGACGGGAAACAATGCTATCAGCAGTACCCGTGGAGAACTGCTGATAAGACCGAACGATGATTTTTAGGTTGGCTTGAATTTAACAATCAGCTAGCAGTGCATGAAAAGTGCACGATAGCCGCGCATTTAGACACAACGATGATCGCTCAAACAATCTCTTTTTAGCAATTTTTTTTGAGCACTCATCGCTCCATGTAAATGAGCCTTAAGGCAAATTTCACACTGGTGAGTGCGATATTGGGCTGTGAATCACAGCCCGATATCGTGCTCGCCAACATGCGATTTCCCTGTGGATGTGAGGCGTTTTTGTGAAAACCGCCTTGCATCAATTCAGGGAAGTAGTGATCCTCCGTCATGGCTGGCAGCCGCGGCGGAGTATTACAGAGTTTCTCACATTATTTTCAATGGGAAAATCTTGCACTGTATGCACCTAACACATGGTGCAATGCTGCCACTAGCTTCATTGATAACAATAGGAGATCCAATGCGAGAGCATGCCCAAAGATAGGACTTGCTACGAAAAAAAAAATCTCCCAACGCACAATTTTCCCAGCCGTGTGAAAACAGCCTTAAGTGTCCTTTTGCTAAGTCTTGCCCATATATACGGTAAGAGATGACCAAGACATAAGTTCCTATCTAAAAAGTTCACTTGTGTGCAAGCAGCTTTTTATGTTGCCGTTACTTCTGAATTACTTCAGTTACCAAGACTAAACTAAGAAAAAGATAATTAATTTTTTGATGCACTTATAAAATTACATAAAATACTGACAAGTAGATTCTAAACGCAAGCATAAAGGATCATCAAAAATAAACATCTTTTCCTAATTTATTAGACTGTCAGGTAGGAGGACTTCTGACGAGAACACTCCTTGCTTCTGCAATGATACTTTGTAATTAGTGCGAAACATTTGTCTTTTTCCCCATACTCCTTAAGAAACAACTTAATCTCCAAGATTTTGAAGGAAAACAGTCCTCCCAGTAGCTTATGATTTGTATTAGACGTCACTTGTAGAACAAAAGCAATCCTTGTCTTGGTAATATCAGGTTACTGAAAATATGAGTGACCCAGAAATGGATTTATGGTTCATATGATGACTGACAGATGTTTGTACGACTTAAAGTGTTTGTACTGTGGATTGTATGTAACTAACCATGTTGTTGGGTGTCTGAATTCTTATGATTCTCTAAATATCTAGATCTCATGTACAGATAAGTATAGAAAGAAGTACAGAAGTGTTCGGAATGAAGTAAGCTCTGTTTCATTTTTAGTTTCACAAATGTTTATTGAGATTGCATCAAAACTTCTCACATAACAGTGCCTATTTTTAGGGGACATGTTAAAGAGATACAAGACTGTGAGAATTGAAATGGTTAATAATTAGAGATGAGCGAGCACACTCATTTAAGGCTGCAACTCGATCGAGTAGCAGTCTTATCGAGTAACTGTGTACTCGTCTGAGCAGCATGCGGAAACGGGGGGGGGGGGGGGGGGGGGGGAGAGATCTCTCTCACTTTCCCCCCACTCCCTCCAGCTTCCGCCGCATGCTGCTCGGGCGAGTACACAGTTGCTCGTTAAGACTGCTACTCGATCGAGTAGCAGCCTTAAACGAGCGTGCTCGCTCATCTCTATTCATAATAGCAGAGATGAACTCCTGCAATACACTCTAATATTAGAGAACCCATAATAAAGTTTAAGACGCAGATTAGTTTATCTAATGAAAGTGACCCACATTACAGTAGACAACCGAAAAAACTAACTGTACTACAAAGACAATATTCCAGCAGATTGGTATTATTTCTGCCAAAATATGAGGAACAAGATGAATAGTAGCATAGAGCATAACAAACAGTGTAATGAGAGAGTTAAATGTTTTATAGTAGGTGGAAGAAAATCCAGCCTGGCGATTTACTTCGAGTGCTAGTATGGTCTGCTTGACTTCCTCCAATATAGGTGAATTAAAGGTGATCAATTAAGCTTGAGTTAAAGTGGGCATTTGAATCTTACCTAAAAGGGTCACATAATTATTATGGGTCGAAGGACTGAAGGGTTTTGTACAGTTTCTGGTACAACTCCTTAGATGTACTATAAATTTGACCTGGATTCAAAGTGTTAAAGGGGTTCTGACACAAATAATGTTTTTATGCTTTAGCAGCCATTGTTCCCTGGTCTGCCTAATGGACCCAGGGAACCCACGGTTTAATGGCTGCTAAAGCATAAAAAGATAACACTTACCTGTTCTTCTGTTGTTGTTGACATCGGGGGGGGGGGGGGTCATCTCCCGGCAGGCGCTGTTCCTCCTCTTCTGTCTGCACGAGCCGCGCCACTCCGGGATCGCGCGCATGCGCAGTGGAGAGGTGCCCTCTGACAGGAGTCAGGACGGGCTGCGTCTCCACTGCGCATGCGCAGCACTCCGGAGTTCAGCAGGACGGACGGGCCGCCCACAGCAAGCACTGTGCGGTCCGTCCGTTCACCTCGGAAATGCCTGACGGACGGACCAGAGCAGGAAGCGGTCTTTTTGACCGCTCCTGCTCTGCTTTAACCCCTTGAGTGGCAGGTTTCCTACCACCCTGTCGTGCCCACCAGGGCAGGTTTTTTAAAATGGTCTAATCATTGAATTTCAACTAGTTTTGCAGTTGCGTCTCAAGAGCCATAACTTTTTCATTTTTCCAATGACATGGCCATATGAGGGCTTGTTTTTTGCGGGACAAGTTGTGATTTTTTAAACAGGGGGTAGGAAAAAAAGAAATGGGGAAAAAAGAATAAAAAAGGGGCCATGTCATTAAGGGGTTAAATAATGTATTAACTTCCTTCTCTGGGTCATTACGACGCACACGGATACCACATGTGTGATTGTATTTTTGATTTTTTACAAAGTAAAGGGAGACAAGTGTTTTTTTTACTTTTTTTAATAATTTTTTTTACTTTTTTTTTTTAATTTTTTTTTAATTTTTTTTTTTTTTTGTACCTTTAGGGGACTTCCACAGGAACCCATCAGGACCCCTGATCACATTCCGGGGGTCCGATGGTGACAGCCCTTTACATGCTGCAGTGACAGCCCTTTATATGCTGCAGTCACATAGACTGCAGCATGTAAAGGGTTAACACAGCAGAGATCGGAGGTTTTCTCTGATCTCTGCTGTAAGAGCTAGTACCTAGCTGTCCTCTGACAGCTAACAACCAGCTCTCCCTGCCACAGAGACCATCGGCTTGCTTCTGACAAGCCGATGGTCTCTATGGCAACTTGTAAACAAAGCAGGACATTGCTGACATGTCGGCAATATCTTCTGCTGGTTTTTCAAAGCCCTTGCACTGCTCTGTGTGGGTCTGTGCAGGCAGAGCACAATGTCACAGCTTGTGGCATTGTGCTCTGCAGCTCCCATAGTGATACATAGCCCGGAAATCTTCCGGGCTATGTTGCTATGAGCAGTGGAGCTCGTCCCCGGAAATTTTCCGGGCGTGCCACTCAAGGGGTTAAAGGCACAGAAGAAGATGCCGGCTGGAGGGGACATGCCTGGCGATCGGGCCAGGCCAGGCAAGGTGAGTACAAATTTTTTTTTTTTGATGTCAGAACCCCTTTAACTTCTGAACTTGCCCTACCTGTATGTATATGGTTACATTTCACCCTATTTCCTAATTTAAGAAAATTAGCAGAGTGCCCTGTCTGTGAGCCAAAACTTCTGTGGTGATTAATAAAGATGAGGACACCCACCTGTCGTGGTGGTCGTCCAAACCACGTCACACGTAAAAACGCCTTGAAACCACACTGTAATTCCTGACAACCATGTGGAACCAGGAAGAGCGCACTCCAGAAAGCCGACAGCCAAAACGGGGATTGGAAATGAATAGGAAAATAATGTGTGAATAACCCTCCTGTGTGTTTACTCAGTATGAATGATAATTGATGGAGAGGCACTTACTTGAACAGATGGGCCCAAATGGGTGACGAGCCTCCTCTGTAGAAATCCAGGAAGACACGTCCCCACCTTGTGTTCAGTAGTCCGGAGTTCAGAGAACAGCACCAAGATTGATGGCAGTGGGATTGTGACACACAATTTTAACCGCAAAGCAACGTGGGTGTCAACTTAAAAAATCCTTAATGTAATATAAAGCCAAAATGCCACACATTGAGAATGAACATACAAGTGACCAGCACAAAAAATAGAATGAAAAATGCAACATATAAAAAAGCCTGTGGGGCTAATATGGCAACGCGTTTCGGGAGATGTATAATGTGTACTCCTTTTATCAAGCTTAAATGTAAATTACACATAATACCACTATTTATGGATCCAAAGAGGTCGGTGACCCGGAACAGGAAATGCTTCTAAAGGGTGAATGAACAAAAAATCCAACAATACCATCTAAAAATAAATTAAAACATAAACACAAGATGGAGACATGTCTTCACGGACTTCTACAGAGGAGGCTCGTCACCTATACGGGCCCTCTGTACAAGTAAGTGCCTCTCCATCAATTATCATTTGTACTAAATGCACAAGAGCGCCGGGGTTATTTACACATCATTTTCCTATCTCCTAATTTGACTGCTAACAAATGTATCAGTTTTATTGGCATACTTGTAAAAAAGGGAATTGATTCATATCAAGGCCTTCTTCATGTTATGTAAAAACAGGTAATTCAACTGAAGTCTGAGGGTTTTAATTTGATGAATAAGAAACGTCATATTATGTTGCTGATTAGCTTGCTCTAAAAGGAACAGCCTTCTCTCCAATTTTTATAAATCACTATTTTAATCAGTAGACCCCACATATATGCTTTATGAGCTAACCAAACCATCATGTGGTCCCATCCTTCTGTATCATGCAGCTGAAAAAAACATCTTTGCTTGATCAGTCAACTGAGAGCATAATCTCTGGATCTGTTAAAAGTGCTTCATTTAACTTCCAGATAAAAGGAGGGGGCCTGTATCTGGGTTTAATCTAAAGAGGTCATGACAATGTTGTGATCCAACCAAGAGCTTGGAATATGTGTAAAAAGGGAGCCCAGGTTTGCATTTGTGCTGTAATGAGCTCTGTTATGGTTCCTATAGTTATATAATCTGGATGGTATAAGGGTGACCATTACTGGCTGTCATTACTGCAGTTTGTGTATTTCTCTATGGAGTGTTGTATGTGACTTCTCATTGGCTGCAGAGATCAGGTGGGAGATCTGAAGGACTGAAAATCATAGAGAACTGCATGCCGGAGAGCAATTTTAGAGGTATGGAGCCTTAAGACAGACTGCGTTGCTAGGAAAGAGAGCTGCCAAAGGTGTAGGCTTGGGAACCACGTGAGAATCTGTGCTTGTTAGAGAGGGACCGTTGCACAAGAAATGAGTAGTACTGGAAGAAGAAGGTGACATGACAAGTTAGACAGGAGGCAGAGGATGAGGAAAATTCTATATTGTAGCTGCATGCTTCAGCGCCTCACTGGCACCTTCATCTGGCTATACATAACATAATCAAGAATAGCATAGCTTTTAAAAACCACGGAAACAGTGGCGGCTGATGTAACAGCAGTGATAAAGTTACATGGCCGTGTGGGCATTTTAAAAAAAATCACACAGGCTCTTTAAAACCAAAGTGTCAAAGTTATCGGCCAGCATTTGGAACAGACAGAGCAGGCTAAAAGTAGAATCCCGCTATAGTGGTCCATGTATACATAAAAATTAGTTGACAATATATAAATAAAAACTAAAAATAAAAATATACACAATGGGAACATAGACTAAATAACAATGGGCAACAAAAATGTACTTCTAAATTTTGTCCTTTCTCAAAATAGTTAAACTACCTTAATTTTGGGTCGAGAAACACAAACATGACATTAGATTTTGTTTATTCACTCTGGTTTTTTAAGATATACTAATCTCAAATCAAAATGCTAAAAATACGCTTTGAAGTTTTTTCTTTTCTCAAAATAACTAAACTGCCCTAATTTTGGGTCAAGGAAAATGAACGTGACATTATATTTTGTTTAGTAGGCCTAACTCTGGTTTTATAGATACACTAACTTCAAATAAAAGGGCTTAATCATGTGAATGTAATCTCTTTGCTAGTCCCCCAGTGCTTGCCCTGATCTCCTAACTGGATACCGAAATATTGGCGATATACAGTCTTAATGATTGGAGTAATTTGACGTTTCTGGGCAGAAAATGTCACCTCACAACCCTCGTAACAAAAATTTTCCTGAATTCTAACCTGAAATTACAGAAAGAAAACAAGTTGGAGAATACTTAATTTTATTATTTATTGTGATATATACACATATTAATTCTAAAGATTTAAGCATTACGATATCTGATTTACATTTTAGTTATACAGCTATTTTACTATATATACTGTTGTTTATTTAATGATTTCACTCCTCTAACCTTGTGGATCTGAATAAAGGTACATATATTTAACCTAAATGGGCTACATCTCAGAGCCAAGAGCTAACTCAAAGTTTTCAATGTCATTTTCGTTTCTTCTATGATGAAATTATTAAGAAATACCTATTTTCAAGTCAGAAAGATTTTCACTGTTGACCAGTGGAATCAGATTTTTTTTTTTTATTTTGCACAAGAAAGGAGGTAGTCTGTGTTTGTTCCCTCTGCGACATCAGCTTTGGCGCGTTATGGAGCTGTATTCTTCAAAGCTGCAGGGACTAAAGCTAGAGAGACTGCTACAAAGGATCCATATCATTTTAAAGCTCTGCGAATTGGGGTACCCCCAAAAGATGTTCAAACATGCATCTCCTACATTACAGTACCAAACATACTGGAGACATGTAAGTGAGGTGGGCCCTCAGGAAAACGCCTGACGTGCACATGGGTAGTGACTTAAAAGCAGGCCTGCCAGTTAAAATAGGCAAGCTCCAGCCAACACAAGAGGAACACATTTTTATTTGCTCGTTGTGGACAAGTTATTTGCCAACACTTGCGTTACTTTTGGACTGTGTGTGGCTGACACTGCTGGGTTGAAACGTTTAGTGGTACTACCACGTGTTCTACAGTTGAAGTGTATTGCTGATCTTTGAGATTTATAAAAGATTGTTACCATACCCTACTTAGAGTTAAACATACTCTGAGTTAGAGTCAATTAGGCTGTCTGACATTTGTGAATAACTGCATATTGCTTATCTATTAATAGAAGATTCTACTGCCAACTTAATCTCCAAATTTATTAAAATAACAGGTTTTTTTTTCTAAGCCTGGTGCTTGCATTGTACTCTGATTCCTGTGCCGCCTGCCCCTACCATGACATATGCCTACCATATGCCAAGTGTGGGAGGAATGATGTGAATATGAGATTCATCTCTATTCAGAGTAGGTTTTATAGGCTGCTGAAAAATGTGTGTAACCCTATTTAGTTAGATTGAACTCCCTTCATTTGTCACTCAGGACCAGAAACTGCAAGTTGTAGGTAAACCTCAGTCTCTGCTCTCTAGTTAAGCTATCCAGGCTAATCGAGGTTCTATCCATATTTGGAATAAGGGTGAAGTTAAAAATCACAAGTCCAAACAATTTTCTTATGAAACTCATTTGTTGTTGTTGTCCGTTGAGGCATTCACTACCCTTGGCGACCCCAAAGGCGAGTTCCCTCCATGTTTTTCAGATTTGCAGTGCTTCTTTCAGTTCTGTCATATCCATGCCAGTATCAACTTTGACAGTAGCAGCCATCGTGTCCTTTGGTGGCCAGGTCGACTTTTGCCTCTGATCTGTCCAAGAATTATAGATTTTTGTAGTAACTCTGCTTGCTTTACATGGCCAAAATACGTGAGTCTGAGTCTGGTTATCTTCCCCTCCAGTGATACATCGGGTCTTATACATTTCAGGACTTCTCTGTTTGTTACTCTTGCTGTCCACAGTATACGCAGCAGCTTTCGCCAGCACCACAGCACTAACGTATTCCCTCCACCTGTCCTTGATATTCTGTTGATCATTCAGTTCCTTTCTGTTTTTGCCTTTGATTGTGCTGTCGTGTGCCATGAAAGGTTTTTGGGCCATCTTGACCTATGAGAATAGGCCTCACATATGGCCTTTCATGGCTTCTGCTTTGATCTGTTTGCAACACTCATTCCAGTCCTTGCCACTTGCTGAAAATCGGTATTTAGTTGCGGAACTTCATCTTTGCTGCCGGTCTCCTTTGCGGCTCTTCTTTTATTGGCTATTCTGAGGGTTTGCTTGGACAACCAATAGTGTTGTTTTTCCTGCTTCTTATAGGGGAAATGCTTACTGGCTGTTTCCATAACTGTGGACTGTATATTGTGCCATAGTTCCTCTGGATGCTTTTCTGATGTGTTATGCAGTTTGAATCGGTTTGCTACCTCAATAGTGGATGATTGGGGGATTTTAGAGGTGTCGAATTTTCTCAGTAGAGCACATTTCTTAATGCTACAGAATTTGATCTTGAGCTTAGCTGTAAGGAGTTCATGATCAGTGCTGCAGCTGGCGCCAGGAAAGGTTTTTATTGCAACTGAACTTATCCAATGAAGACGACACAGGATATAATAAATCTGATTTTGATAGCGGCCATTGGGAGATGTCCATGTATAAAGTCGGCATTTGGGTTGCATAAACCATGTGTTTATTATCTTGGGCTGAGTTTCTTGGCAGAACTGTACCAGGCGATCACCAGCTTCATTTCTTTCACCAAGCCCAAATCTTCCTGTGATGCTTGTTTCTGGCTGGCTGCCGACTTTGGAATTGAAGTCGCCCATAATGTAAATGATGTCCTTCTTTGGCACTTCGTTTAGAGTTTTCTGGATGTTGGCATAAAAATTGTCAATAGTTTCCTCATCAGCATCCGTCATTGGGGCATAGAACTGTAAAACTGAGATGTTCACTGGCTTATCACGTGTCCAGATAGCAATGATACGGTTGCTGATTGTTCTAAAACTATCTACTGCCTTTGAGGTCTGCTTGTTTGTAACAAAGACTACTCCATTCCTCTAGTTTTCCTTGTGTCAGGCATAGTGAAGTCATCGGACTGAAAAAAACAATACCTGTCCAGTGCAATTCGCTAATTCCAAGAATATCAATGTTAAGTCTTGCCATTTCGTGTTTTACAATGTCCAATTTCCCTAGACTCATGCCATGCACATCCCATGCTGCTAGTATGTGGGCTTTGGTACAGTGCAGTCCTTTCCTTTCATCATGAGGCACATCAGCAGCTGGGCTTCCCGAGGAAAACCCTGACTACTTGTACTCAGATCTTGCTCTTTCCTAGTCACATTTAGAGAATCCTTTGGTCTGGGGAGGGGGGAGGGGGGGAAGCTGCCATCGGATACCATATCTGAATCACTTGAAATCTCTTTTATAGGGCTTCCAAGGCAAAGTTTTTACAGGGTAGATAGTCAGGTCTTTCCCTAACCCTTACTATTTATCCGGGCTTGGCATATAGGGATGATTCCTACACATCTGGGTTGAGACTCATTTACCAAGTGTGATATAATAAGTATAACAGAGGGCCAAGGATCTTCTGGGAGGTATAAATTTATAAACATGACTGGTTGACTTTGAACAGAATCAGGTAGCATCCAGCTTTATCAGTTTCAATTTCGGACACCTCAAAGGGGAAGGAGTTTCACAGGAGAATAAGTACTCCTTTATGTTTTTTTGGGGACAAAGGCAACATAGTGCCTTGAGTATTGCCACAGAATAGGCACATCTATTAGAACCAATGGTTTCCTATAGAAACATTTAGATGAAGTAATTTTAGATGCACAAAAAACTTGCACCTTACAAAGATAGGACTGCAATGCACGCATCTAAGGTCCATGCTGCGTGAAAAAATACAGTAGGACCTGACCTATCTTTGGTGTTTGATGTGGGGGAATTTCCATAGACTCCGATGGTAGCTAGTTAACATGCAACACGCAGCTCCCGATCATGTATATGGGCAATTTCACAGCTAATTAAGCTTGGTACTTGATAGTTGGAAATTGCCCGTTTACAATATTTTACAGTTAGCCGTGATTTTTTCACGCACCTATTCTGCATGAGAACAATGACCGTGTGAAAGAGCCCCAAGACCTATAATATCAAACTTATGTTTAAGGTAAGACAAAAATGCCTGTCTACACTTCATTGGGGAATTTAAGCCTTTTACATTGTGTGATATGATATTAACCATTAGTTACTAGGATAATGATGCTAATGCCCTTGAGAGACTGACACACATGATTGGAATAAAGGGCTTGAAGGAGACAACCATTTTATAAGAAACACACCTAATAAAAGGGGAGGAGGTATTGCATTGTCTGTTAGGAAAACATTAATCTCCACAGAGATCCAAGCTTCAGAGCATGGTACTTCTGTAGAAACTGTTTGGGTAAGAATACAAGAAGAGAACAACAGAAAGGACACCATTGTAGGCATTTACTATAGACCGCCTGGACAAGCAGAAGATATGGATAAACTCTTTCAACATCAGATGGCCAAGCTCTCAAAAAAGCGTGACATAGTGATTATGGGAGATTTTAACTATCCAGACATTTGTTGGGAATCTCGATCAAAAGTAATGGGTCCATAAATTCTTATCCGCTCTGGCTGAAAACTTTATCTTCCAAAAAGGAGAAGAGAAAACAAGGAGATCTGCTATCTTGGAACAATTGCAAAATGGGATTCTCAAAACATAATCATTAACAATCCCTAAAATAAGGAAGAATGGGAAGCATTTACCGCTTGAGGATGCGATTGCTGTTTTTTTGTTTTCCTTTTTCGTTTTTTCCTCCCCCTTTTTAAAAAATCATAACTTGTATTTTTCGATGATACTAGTTAATGTACCTTATAATGTACTGAAAAACTTTTACAAAATTATACGTGGAGTGAAATGGAAAACAAAACGAAATTCCACCAACTTGTGGGGAGGGGTCTTGTTTCTGCAGAGCACATGTTGCAACAAAAATGACACGATAACTTTATTCTATGGGTCACTATGATTACCCGGATACCAAATTTATATAGTTTTTTTTTGCTGTAAAACTTTTACTTTTTTCCCAATACATTTAATGTTTTTAAATTATTTTCTGCCGCCATTTTTGACAGCCATATCTTTTTATTTTTCCATCAACATAGTTGTGCAAAGGCTAATTTTTTTCAGGTACGTCCTCCATTTTTTATTGGTACCATTTTGGATCATATACAACTTTTTGATCACTTTTTATTACATTTTTTCTTGGAGACAGACAGACCAAAAGAGCGTAATTCTGGCGTTTTTTTTTTTCTTTCTGACGACGTTCACCGTGTGGGGTAAATAATGCATTAATTTGATAGATTAGACTTTTATGAAAGCAACGATACCAAATATGTTTTTGGGGTTTATTATTTAGATTATTTTATTATAAATATGGCAAAAGGTTTTCTTTAAAAATTTAATTTAGTTTTTTTAATTATTAAAAAAAACTAGTTAGAAATTATTATGTGAATAGCAGCAATATCAGAGATTACTATAGTGCAGAAATGAAAAACGGAACTCAAGAAAGGATTTAATAAGCATTTTAGCTTTAAACAAGGCTTTTAGTATTTTCCTATTAAGTTGCAGACATGACATCATAGGTCTCTGGAATACAGCAGGACTATTTTTCTTCCAAAGATCCACAAGGAACTTCATAAATCTGGCCCTGAATGCAGAGAAGTCTTTATTCAACTCCCTTTGTACTGAGTGAACATACATAAATTAGCATTAATACACTTTTCTTAAGAAAGATGGAGGATGTTTTTAGGAGATGTTATAGTGGCCCAGAAACAACAGTCATGCACCCATTTCTAGTGCATTTAGGATATTTATTATGTTTTTGTGACAATAAGGCATGAGTTGAGCCAGAGTGTAAAGCCAAAACAAATGGGTGCCATATACGTTTCCTTTGCAGTACTCATTTCATATGTAGCTACATAAAACACTTCCCAAAGAAAAACTCTGAGTCAGAAGGCAGACCCAGGGTAATTAGTCATCACTGCAGCTGCTTCAGTCCCGGAAGTATTCTCTAGATGAGACTAGCAATAGTAACATAGTTCGTAAGGCTGAATGAAGACAATGTCCATCTACTTGGTTCTCGAGCGCCGCGGACAGCCAATCAGAGCCAGCGCTTCCTGGAGGCAGGGATTTTGAACCTTCAAACTAGGAAGCGGTGGCTGAAAACTACAAGCAAGTCTGCCAAAACTGCAGAGGAGACGCGCGGCGGAGCAGAGAGCGCCTGTTAGCTGATATAGTTTTATTTTTTATGCAGGTAGGCCTTATTTTAGAGCTTTTACAGTCGGATTTCCTACTGTGAAAGTTGCATTGCACTACATAAAAACCGTGTTTTTGTGTAATGCAACAAAAAAGAAGGCTACATAGGGAAATATCTGCTACAAAACATCGCAAATCGCAGCAGTATAGAGCATTGGAAAGCATGGGATTCACATACATGCAACTTGTAGTCCTGTCGCATGCGAGAAAATCCCACAACTTTTGACGCCTGTTTGAAACAGCCTTAAAGTAACTACAATACATGGTGCTTATATGCCGACCCAACAAGTAGTAAGTTTGTATTGACAGCGCAATGAGAAATGTAACTTTTTGAATTGGTAAATCTTAGACGTGCTCCTACAGACACCGGTCAACCTGAATATCAGTATATGAACAGTATTTTACACTGTTTATAGCAATAGGAAATTATTACATAAGAGGAAATCCAGAAATAAAAATACACATGTTGAATTCCTGAGGTAATTACAGTATTAATGATTTATAGAATAATGGATGTCATTATATTCTGATCATGAACTACTCATTTTAATAGAACAGGAAATTATATATATTTTTTCTCAAATGTTGAGATTGCAAGTGTAAAGATGACATAGGACTCGAACTTGAACGAGCATCAAGCCGTGTTCGAACCCGTCCCAGTTTTTGGCCCCTCCCCACTGTGATGAGCCTGTTATGGCCCCTCCCTGCCGCAACGCAGCGCGCGTCAGTGGCTAATATTTTGTCTGGCGGGCAGGGGGAGAGAGAGAGAGAGAGAGAGAGAAAGAGAGAGAGGAGAGAGCGGGAGAGGGGGAGAGAGAGGGAGAGAGGGAGAGAGAGAGAGAGAGGGAAAAAAAAGCTCGGTACCCGGCATCCCACATACAAAACTGCTCAAGTCTCCCATTGTAGCCAATGGGGTTCGTTACTCGAGTAGAGCTCTCGAATTTGGGTGCTCGCTCCTCTCTAGTCTGGTACTTTGTAACATAGTAACATACATAGTATGTAAGGCCGAATGAAGACATTGTCCATCTAGTCCAGCCTGTCTATCCTACTGTGTTGATCCAGAGGAAGGCAAAAAACCCCAAGGCCAGAAGTCAATTGGCTCTTTTGGGGAAAAAATTCCTTCCCGACTCCCTAATGGCAATCAGACTGTTCCCTGGATCAACCCCTAATAGTTCCTACCTGCCTATATACCAGGATTGACACTTAAACTAAAATTTATATCCTGTAATATCCTTCTCCAGAAAGACATCAAGTCCCCTTTTAAACTCCTCTATGGATTTTGCCATCACCACTTCCTCCGGTAGAGAGTTCCACAGTCTAACTGCTCTTACAGTAAAGAACCCCTTTCTGTGTTGGTGATGAAACCTACTTTCCTCTAATCGTAGCGGATGTCCTCTTGTTACCGTCGTGGTCCTGGGTGTAAACAGATCGTGGGAGAGATCCATGTGTTGTCCCCTCATGTACTTATACATGGTTATTTGGTCGCCTCTTAACCTTCTTTTTTCTAGAGTAAATAGTCCCAATTTGGACAGCCTCTCTGGGTATTCCAGTCCCGTCATTCCATGTATTAGTTTAGTCGCTCTTCTTTGAACCCCTGTTGCTGGCTTAGCCTCTGTAACATGCAATTCCACCATGTAGGCATGTCCCAGATGATGTGGTTTGGTGGTAGCCCAAACTGTCGCTGCACTTCCAGTAGGTATGAACGTCGAAAGTGTGAGCACAGTTTCCTGGTCTTTTCCACTGGTGGATGTAAACCTGGATAATCGGTTAGGAAGTATTGGACTACGAGGTTCATTGTGTATGCCGGGCAAGGAATGTGTGTAAAATTTCTGAGGCTTAGGGCAGCCAATAAGTTGACCCCATTGTCACACGACCTTGCCGGGCTTCAGATTGTGCAGGGTCAGCCACATTTCAGCCTGGGCCTGTAGTGTCAGCTCTTTAGATGTGTGGTTGTGCTTTGATAGATAGATAAGTTTTAGCACAACGTGGTACCATTTCCCACATGCAGCGCTGTATGGAGGTCAGGTTTTGTCACATATGGATATCTGTATCAATGTGGAGGAAGCAAAGCAGTTGGAGGACGGGGCTGAGGAAGGGACAGACATGGATGAATGCCCTGCAAATTCTAAGGTATCGCACATTTTGCCTATATGCTCCAGATATGTAATGCCCGTGGCCATGCTTGCTGGACCATGCATCCAAGGTCAGGTGCATCCTGTCACTGACAATGTTCTATAATGCCAGGGACACATTATCTTCACATGGTGATGCAGGATGTGATGTCTTTTGGGGCAAAGAAATATCAGCTGGGCTTTTTGGACTTTGGGTTACCATGAAGCATCACATTGTGGAAGGCATCTGAGAGTTCATGTGACTGTTCGTACATGTTGTGTTGAAGTTGTTTATATTCTTTCCTCATTTCAAATGCTATGCAGCATAAAAGATCATCGATGAAGCTCATCGCTCATCATGCAGTTTAAACCGCAGCCGTTCAGTAGCGAATGGCCGCTGTGTTATCTCAATGGAGGAGGGAGGGGGAGGGAGG
The DNA here is from genome assembly GCF_035609145.1 of Eleutherodactylus coqui. Classification (NCBI taxonomy): domain Eukaryota; kingdom Metazoa; phylum Chordata; class Amphibia; order Anura; family Eleutherodactylidae; genus Eleutherodactylus; species Eleutherodactylus coqui. Next base: position 65,649,842 of record NC_089844.1, on the reverse strand, counting down.
GAGAGTAGAGAAATCTCCTGCATTGTGCTGCCCCCCTGCTAGCCGCTCCGTGAACCAGCCAGTTCTGCTAGCCCCCATGCAGGCGCACGTTAGTGAGGAAACACAGGGACGAGTGTCGGGCATCGTTTGCCCAACATTCGTCCCGTGTAAAAGGACCTTTAAGTCCAACAAGGACGCGCTGGATCCGCAGATCTCCCACAAATGCAAATGAATGAGTGACAAAGCAGGAATAAAACCAAAATATGAGAAACACTGTCCCTAAACAACCTAACACAGGGAAGGGGCCCTTCCTGACCACAGGGCGATCGCCCCAATAAGGACGTCCCTGATCTCGTGCCCCGGCCCCTAATTGACCCTACATGGGAAAGGGAAATAACATAAGAAAAAACAAAACTAGAAATTAAACCAATCACAGAACTTAGCTTGAGATGCAGCAGGTAACTGAACAATCCAGGACCAGAGCTCTGAATACTAGCTCAACCAGCCAGAGACTGAAAATTAACCACAGTTGAGCTCAGTATCAGCCCAGGCAAAATAGCCCTAGTAATTACCCACAGGTGCAACTAAGCAGGTCACACCTAATGCCACACCCACTGAGTTAGAAGATCTAGAAACCTCTCCAAAACCAGCACCAAACTTCTCAGCAAGGCAGCAATTCCAGAACCACCACAACAATATATCAATATATCAATATGGAAATACGGAGCTACAGCTCTTATGTTTTCACAAAAAGCACACTCTGCCCTCAAGGTGCTGTTGCTGCTGCTAATGGGGGTAGTGAAACTGATGCTGCTCTCCTTCTCCTGCTTCCACCATGTTTTCTTCTCCTCCTCCATCTCCCAAAATGAAAATGCTGTAAAGCACAAGAAACAACTGAAGCTCTACAGCTGTTCCTTGGAGAAATTTGGCTGTTCTGTTTATCTGGTTGAATTTGTTCTTTGCAAACTTTAGGACATTGCTTTTAAATAGAGATGAGCGAACGTACTCGTCCGAGCTTGATACTCGTTCGAGTATTAGCGTGTTCGAGATCCTCGTTACTAGAGGCGAGCACCACGCGATGTTCGAGTTACTTTCACTTTCATCTCTGAGACGTTAGCGCGCTTTTCTGGCCAATAGAAAGACAGGGAAGGCATTACAACTTCCCCCTGCGACGTTCAAGCCCTATACCACCCCCCTGCAGTGAGTGGCTGGCGAGATCAGGTGTCACCTGAGTATATAAATCGGCCCCTCCCGCGGCTCACCACAGATGCATTCTGACAGAGATCAGGGAAAGTGCTGCTGATGCCGGAGCTGCTAAAGGGAGAGTGTTAGGATTGATTTTAGGCTTCAAGAACCCCAACGGTCCTTTTTAGGGCCACATCTGACCGTGTGCAGTACTGTTGAGGCTGCTTTTTGCAGTGTTGCACATTTTTTTTAACTTTTGTATATTGGCCGTGCAGAGCATTGCGTCCAGAGCATTGCGTCCTGCAGTAATTTTACATAGTCCAGGGCCAGTAGTGGTGGTGAGGCAGGGACAGTGAAAGACATATACAGTCTATATTGGCAGTGGGCTTTTCCAAAAAAATTTGGGAAAAAAAATCTATTTGGGCTGCCTGTGACCGTCCTCAGTGTACTGCCTCTCTGCTGGGGGTAATTTTCCTAATTCATACGCAGCCAGCTAAGTGTTACAGCAGGCTTGCGCAAAATTGTTTCCTGGCTCTGCTGTGCGTTCCGTAAGCGAGGTCAGCCTCCAACCACAGGCCAATAAGCGGCACATTTAATTACAGCGTTCTGTTTCTGCACTACTGGTAATACAGCATGCTGAGGGGTAGGGGTAGGCCTAGAGGATGTGGACGCGGGCGAGGACGCGGAGGCCCAAGTCAGGGTGTGGGCACAGGCCGAGCTCCTGATCCAGGTGTATCGCAGCCGACTGCTGCGGGATTAGGAGAGAGGCACGTTTCTGGCGTCCCCACATTCATCTCACAATTAATGGGTCCACGCGGTAGACCTTTATTAGAAAATGAGCAGTGTGAGCAGGTCCTGTCGTGGATGGCTGAAAGTGCATCCAACAATCTATCGACCACCCAGAGTTCTGCGCCGTCCACTGCTGCAACTCTGAATCCTCTGGCTGCTGCTCCTCCTTCCTCCCAGCCTCCTCACTCCATTACAATGACACATTCTGAGGAGCAGGCAGACTCCCAGGAACTGTTCTCGGGCCCCTGTCCAGAATGGGCAGCAATGGTTCCGAATCCTCTCCCACTGGAGGAGTTTGTCGTGACCGATGCCCAACCTTTGGAAAGTTCCCGGGGTCCGGGGGATGAGGCTGGGGACTTCCGGCAACTGTCTCAAGAGCTTTCAGTGGGTGAGAAGGACGATGACGATGAGACACAGTTGTCTATCACTCAGGTAGTAGTAATTGGAGTAAGTCCGAGGGAGGAGCGCACAGAGGATTCGGAGGAAGAGCAGCAGGACGATGAGGTGACTGACCCCACCTGGTTTGCTACGCCTAGTGAGGACTGGTCTTCAGAGGGGGAGGCAAGTGCAGCAGCAGGGCAGGAGGCAGTGCGGTGGCCAGGGGTAGAGGCAGGGCCAGACTGAATAATCCACCAACTGTTTCCCAAAGCGCCCCCTCGCCCTGCAGAGGCCGAGGTGCTCAAAGGTCTGGCAGTTTTTCACTGAGAGTGCAGACGACCGACGAACAGTGGTGTGCAACCTTTGTCGCGCCAAGATCAGCTGGGGAGCCACCACCACCAGCCTCACCACCACCAGCATGCGCAGACATATGATGGCCAAGCACCCGACAAGGTGGGACGAAGGCCGTTCACCGCCTCTGGTTTGCACCGCTGCCTCTCCCCCTGTGCCCCAACCTGCCACTGAGATCCAACCCCTCTCTCAGGACACAGGCACGACGTCTCCTGGCCTGCACCCACACCCTCACCTCCGCTGTCCTCGGCACCATCCACCAGTGTCTCTCAGCGCACTGTCCAGCCGTCGCTAGCGCAAGTGTTGGAGCGCAAGCGCAAGTACGCCGCCACGCACCCGCACGCTCAAGCGTTAAACGTGCACATAGCCAAATTTATCAGCCTGGAGATGATGCCGTATAGGGTTGTGGAAATGGAGGCTTTCACAGGTATGATGGCGGCGGCCCTGCACGACCACGTCTCCCGCAACATTGTACGCGCCCTCACCAATGCGGTTACTGCCAAGGTCCACTTAACAACGGACACGTGGACCAGCACAGGCGGGCAGGGCCACTATATCTCCCTGACGGCACATTGGGGGAATTTAGTGGAGGCTGGGACAGAGTCAGAGCCTGGGACCGCTCACGTCCTACCCACCCCCAGAATTGCGGGCCCCAGCTCGGTGCTGGTATCTGCGGCGGTGTATGCTTCCTCCACTAAACCACCCTCCTCCTCCTCCTCCTCCTCCTACGCAACCTCTGTCTCGCAATCAAGATGTGTCAGCAGCAGCACGTCGCCAGCAGTCGGTGTCGCGCGGCACGGCAGCAGAGCAGTGGGCAAGCGTCAGCAGGCCGTGCTGAAACTACTCAGCTTAGGAGAGAAGAGGCACATGGCCCACGAACTGCTGCAGGGTCTGACAGAGCAGACCGACCGCTGGCTTGCGCCGCTGAGCCTCCAACCGGGCATGGTCGTGTGTGACAACGGCCGTAACCTGGTGGTGGCTCTGCAGCTCGGCAGCCTTACGCACATGCCATGCCTGGCCCACGTCTTTAATTTGGTGGTTCAGCGCTTTCTGAAAAGCTACCCACGCTTGTCAGACCTGCTCGGAAAGGTGCGCTGGCTCTGCGCACATTTCCGCAAGTCCCACACGGATGCTGCCACCCTGCGCACCCTGCAACATCGGTTTCATCTGCCAGTGCACCGACTGCTGTGCGACGTGCCCACACGGTGGAACTCTATGCTCCACATGTTGGCCAGGCTCTATGAGCAGCGTAGAGCTATAGTGGAATACCAACTCCAACATGGGCGGCGCAGTGGGAGTCAGCCTCCTCAATTCTTTACAGAAGAGTGGGCCTGGTTGGCAGATATCTGCCAGGTCCTTGGAAACTTTGAGGAGTCTACCCAGATGGTGAGCGGCGATGCTGCAATCATTAGCGTCACCATTCCTCTGCTATGCCTCTTGAGAAGTTCCCTGCAAATCATAAAGGCAGACGCTTTGCGCTCGGAAAACGGAGGCGGGGGAAGACAGTATGTCGCTGGATAGTCACAGCACCCTCATGTCTATATCTCAGCGCGTTGAGGAGGAGGAGGAAGAGGGGGAGGAGCATGAGGAGGAGGGGGAAGAGACAGCTTGGCCCACTGCTGACGGTACCCATGCTGCTTGCCTGTCATCCTTTCAGCGTGTATGGCCTGAGGAGGAGGAGGAGTGATCTTCCTGAAAGTGATCTTCCTAGTGAGGACAGCCATGTGTTGCGTACAGGTACCCTGGCACACATGGCTGACTTCATGTTAGGATGCCTTTCTCGTGACCCTCGCGTTACACGCATTCTGGCCACTACGGATTACTGGGTGTACACACTGCTCGACCCACGGTATACGGAGAACCTTTCCACTCTCATACCCGAAGAGGAAAGGGGTTCGAGAGTGATGCTATACCACAGGACCCTGGCGGACAAGCTGATGGTAAAATTTCCATCCGACAGCGCTAGTGGCAGAAGGCGCAGTTCCGAGGGCCAGGTAGCAGGGGAGGCACGGAGATCAGGCAGCATGTACAGCACAGGCAGGGGAACACTCTCTAAGGCCTTTGACAGCTTTCTGGCTCCCCAGCAAGACTGTGTCACCGCTCCCCAGTCAAGGCTGAGTCGGCGGGAGCACTGTAAAAGGATGGTGAGGGAGTACGTAGCCGATCGCACGACCGTCCTCCGTGACGCCTCTGCCCCCTATAACTACTGGGTGTCGAAGCTGGACACGTGGCCTGAACTCGCGCTGTATGCCCTGGAGGTGCTTGCTTGTCCTGCGGCTAGCGTGTTGTCAGAGAGAGTGTTTAGTGCGGCTGGGGGAATCATCACAGATAAGCGTACCCGCCTGTCAACCGACAGTGCCGACAGGCTTACACTCATCAAAATGAACAAAGCCTGGATTTCCCCACACTTCTCTTCTCCACCAGCGGACAGCAGCGATACCTAAACAATACGTAGGCTGCACCCGCGGATGGAAGCATTGTTGTCTATCACCATCAAAAACGTGGACCTTTTAGCTTCATCTATCTGTGTATAATATTCATCCTCCTCCTCCTGCTCCTCCTCCTGAAACCTGACGTAATCACGCCGAACGGGCAATTTTTCTTAGGCCCACAAGGCTCAGTCATATAATTTTTGTAAACAATTTTTATACGTTTCAATGCTCATTAAAGCATTGAAACTTGCACCTGAACCAATTTTTATTTTAACTGGGCTACCTCCAGGCCTAGTTACAAATTAAGCCACATTAACCAAAGCGATTAATGGGTTTCACCTGCCCTCTTGGTTGGGCATGGGCAATTTTTCTGACGTACATTAGTACTGTTGGTACACCAATTTTTTGGGGCCGTCGCCTACAGTGTAATCCAATTAATTTTTTGCCCACCTGCATTAAAGCTGACGTTACATCAGCTGTGCTGGGCACTGCAATGGGATATATTTATGTACCGCCGGTGGCTTCCTGGCACCCACCCATGCTGTCGGTCCACACGGAGTTGTAACTGCATGTGTCCACTTATAAAGAACCCCAGTCTGACTGGGGCATGCAGTGTGGGCCGAAGCCCACCTGCATTAAACATGACATTACCTCAGCTGTGATGGGCACTGCAATGGGATATATTTATGTACCGCCGGTGAGTTCCTGGCACCCACCCATGCTGTCGGTCCACACGGAGTTGTAACTGCATGTGTCCACTTCTAAAGAACCCCAGTCTGACTGGGGCATGCAGTGTGGGCCGAAGCCCACCTGCATTAAACATGACATTACCTCAGCTGTGATGGGCAATGTAATGGGATATATTTATGTACCGCCGGTGGCTTCCTGGCACCCACCCATGCTGTTGTTCCACAGGGACTTCACAATAGGGAGTTGTACCTGCCTGTGTCTATGAATTAAAAACCCCGGTCAGGTTGGGGCATGCAGTGTGGGCCGAAGCCCACCTGCATTTAATCTGACGTTAGCTCTGCTGTCCAGGGCACTGCAATGGGATACATTAATGTACCGCCGGTGGGTTCCAGGGAGCCACCCATGCTGTGGGTGCACACGGAATTCCCATTGCGGAGTTGTACCTGCCTGTGACTATTTATAAAAAATCGCGGTTTGACTGGGGCCTGCAGACACCTTGACAGAATGAATAGTGTGTGGCACATAGGTTCCCCATTGCTATGCCCACGTGTGCAGCTCCTGATAGCGGTGGCACAGGATTATATTTCTCATTGCTTCTGTACAGCATTGTGGGCTATCGCCCCGCCCCTTTTAAAGAGGGTCGCTGCCTAGCCGTGCCAACCCTCTGCAGTGTGTGCCTGCGGTTCCTCCTCATGGCAGACGCACTTATAAATAGACATGAGGGTGGTGTGGCTATGAGGCCAGCGTGTGGCATGAGGGCAGCTGAAGGCTGCGCAGGAACACTTTGGTGTGCGCTGTGGACACTGGGTCGTGCGGGCGGGGGGGGGGGGGGGTTGGGCAGCATGTAACCCAGGAGAAGTGGCAACAGAGTGTCATGCAGGCAGTGATTGTGCTTTGTTGGAGGTAGTGTGGTGCTTAGCTAAGGTATGCATTGCTAATGAGGGCTTTTCAGAAGTAAAAATTGTTGGGAGAGGGGGCGCCCACTCTTGCCGCTATTGTGGCTTAATAGTGGGACCTGGGAACTTGAGATGCAGCCCAGCATGTAGCCCCTCGCCTGCCCTATCCGTTGCTGTGTCGTTCCCATCACTTTCTTGAATTGCCCAGATTTTCACAAATGGAAACCTTAGCGAGCATCGGCGATATACAAAAATGCTCGGGTCGCCCATTGACTTCAATGGCGTTCGTTATTCGAAACGAACCCTCGAGCATCGCGGTAATTTCGTCCCGAGTAACGAGCACCCGAGCATTTTGGTGCTCGCTCATCTCTACTTTTAAACCAAGCAGCACACCTGCAGTCTCCCTCGGCATAATTTTTGAGAACTCTACTGCTCTTCCTTGGAGGTTACTGGCTGACTGGGTAAGAGGTCAATGATGTGGTTCGGGAGGGGTACAGTTCTCCTAGTGGAGACCACCTAGTAGGTATGAAGAAACTTAAAAAGCCATCCAATGCTATGCTGGGAAATTTGGTATGCAAATAGGAGATGTTACAATACCTCAATTGTAATGTCTGCCATTTACATAACAAATTTTCCAGAAAGCATTGCATTGCCTTTTAAGTTTCCTTTATTAGTCAGTCTCCACCAGGAGAAACTAAACCCCTCCTCACTTAAATCTCTATACCATGCTGTACCTGGTCAGGCCCTGCACTAGGCATAACATACAGTTTTGTTGAGACTGCTTCTTAAAGACTAAATTGTTAGTTCTTAGAAAGTTATTGGGCTTTCTCTGGAGTGTTTGAGTCTGTCACCTGTAGGTGTCACTGTTTCTACTGCATGTGATGGATTAGCTGTCAACTCCAGACAGCTTTTTGTTTCAAAGCGGAAAACATGATAAATATCATATTAAATATATAGAATAATTGTATTTTTCTTGCCTCAATATTTTTAAAGTAAATCTGCTCACATTGCTTTTTAAGTCTGTCTAACCTGTCATATAAATTTGATTTAGAGATGAACATCTGTGCCCTACAAGAATCTCTGAACCATGGGCTAAATAGCATCGAGCAGTTCACTTCTGCCATAGTCCAATTTATTACCAGAGTATTTCATATTCCCCCCTACTATCAGTTTCACAGTAATCACTAACTTTCCAGTCGCTGCAAAAGACAGCAGTTCAAGCAGCTACTATAATGAATAATCTGTATCCTATGCTAAGAAAGATATGCATGTAGCCAAGACTAGTCCTGAAAATAGCTAGGCCTTTATACATAATTGCATTTCATTTAAGTCATCAGCATAGAAATTAATGGCTTCCCATTTCCCATTTCAAACCACTTCAAATGCCAATCTACTATATATATATATATATATATATATATATATATATATATATATATATATAAAGATTAATCTGCATGTTCATACACTGCTAAGGGAGGGAAATGTTCAACTGTTTATTGCTCATAGCAACCAATCACAGCACGGCTTTCATTTTACTGGACCAGGAGTTTTGTCATTAAAAAAGAAATTCTAAACTCACCTATTTCTTCCCTGTCAGTCTTCTTACCACATCTTCTACTTGCTGTGCTTCTGCAGTGCCCCCTGGTTAACCTCACCGCACGCCGGAACAGCTTGTTATGAAGGCTGCATTCCTCCCATTCTCTTCCGGCTGGGTCAGAGAAGGTCACATCCCTGTGCTACAGCGTTCACTGCCTAGGAAGGAATTCTGATTTATTTCCAAGACAACTATCATGAGCAGTCTCTTAAGTAGATCAGCACTCCCCTGCTGGCCTGTGAGCTGTGCCATAGAGTACATTGGCTGGCAGAAAGAAGACTGCCAGCCAATGTACGTAACCTCACAGAAAGCAGAGAAATCAGCCAGCTGGAGGTGAGGTGATCCCTTTCCTCCCCGGACTGTAGGACACAGGAGAAGATAGGGGAGGTGAAGATCTGATAAGTAGATTGACAGGGAAGAAATACTTAAGTATAGAATTTTTTTTTTAATTACAGAACCCCTATAAGGAATGAGGATTGGTTGCTATGTTCTACAGACACAGTGCAGTTTTTGCACACTTTCAATAAATGTGGCCTATTGCAGAATGCATGGTAAAATAAAATGCTTTGTGATTTAGTGTGGTGAATCATGTAGACATGTGGTAGATACGGAACACTTCCCAAAAAAAAATGAACAAGTCCAGCTAAAAGCAAGGAAACAAAAATTACTGGGAGCGAGTGAGGCAAGTAAATAACATGAACTTAACTTAACATGGCTTAAGAATGAGAGGTAAAAAAACAGGACATCAAGGGCTGCAGAGACTTTAGAACAACATGAGACCCGAATTAGGAAAGAGCAAGACTAAGACATTGCATCAAGGACAGCAATTCTACCTGAGTAACACCAGGTATATAAGCTAGTTAATGTTATAAAGAATTACCCTCATTTTACAACCATCCCAAGTGCCAAGGACCATTTTGGACCAGGGAAGTCCTTACCAAAGAAGTCTTTGTGAAAGGCTTGTCTAATCTAACAGAACATGATACAATATTGTCCTTAGCTCTAAATACATGGTTTGTGTAAAGAGCTGTAATGCTGTCATGTATAGGAGCTCCTATAGTATGCGATCATCATACTGGATGAGTAGTGAGATGAGAACTGTAATATGTAACTCTACCTTAATAATAGTAAACAGCAATTGATATCACGTTTCTCAAAAGAAATGCAAAGTTATACATTGAGGAATAACCTTAAAATTAATTCAGACCTTAGACCCCAAAATAATTCAGACTCAAGACCAGACTTTTACCTAAATTCAACCTCAGAATTCAAACCGCAAACCAGACATACCTGCTTTCCCAGTAGTAAGCTGTTGGTAGCTTATCCTCAGGAAATGTGGGAATTCTCAGGATTGGTGTGAGTCTTTTGACAGGGACCCTTGCAAATCAGCTGTTCTCTGGGCCATTGCGCTTGTGCACTAAGCTGATTTCTTCAGGAAACAGCTCTATTCCCACTGCAATGAACCGGCTTGGTATTGAAATGAATAGAAACTTAGCCTGCAATACCAAGCTGTGCCACTGCAGTGAGAACAGAGCTGTCTGCTTCCTGCAGAAATCAGCTCAGAGCAGAAGAGCACCGGCTCAGAGAACAGCTGATAAGAAGGGATCCAGCCGATTTGCTATTAATGACCAATCCTAAAGGCCCTTTTACACGTCACGATTATTGTTCTGATCCTTCAGAACCCTGTCCTCACGCAGGGTTTTTAATGCTAATCGTCCCATGCAAATGCATGCAGAAACTGAATGATTGGACGAGAATTGTCCAGTCGTTCAGTTTAAGCATGCTTAAAAACTGAACGATATATCGTTCAGAGTTAACAGAAGCCATTGAGCACTGAACGGCCGCTGCTTACAGTGAATGGAGAGGGGTGGGGGAGAGCAGAAAGAGAAATCTCATCCTGCCGCCACACCTCCCTGCTGGTTGGGCTGTGAGCGATCCAGTGAAATTCGCTCCTGTGTAACAGCACGGGAGCGAAGATACACGGGGACAAGTGTAAATGGGCCTTAAGGATGGACCATCAATAGTTTACAACCCCTTTAATGTACCTTTTTTTAATTAAAATAGATAATAGTGATAACGTTGGATCTTGCCATAATACAGCTTAAAACAGAGTGGAAAAACAGATCTTTTCTAGGGATGAGCGAGTATACTCGCTAAGGCACTACTCGCTCGAGTAATGTGCCTTAGCCGAGTATCTCCCTGCTCGTCCCGAAAGATTCGGGTGCCGCCGCGGGGCGGGGAGCTGCGGGGGAGAGCAGGGAGGAACGGAGGGGAGATCTCTGTCTCCCTCTCTCCCGCCCACTCTGCCCCGCTCCCCGCCGCAACTCACCTGTCAGCTGCGGCGGCACCCGAATCTTTCGGGACGAGCAGGGAGATACTCGGCTAAGGTAAATTACTCGAGCGAGTAGTGCCTTAGCGAGTATACTCGCTCATCCCTAATCGTTTCATCTAAAACGTTCTACCTCACATTTGCTTCCATTTTAATCTTTTACTCTTAACTGTTTCCATAGCATATGTGACTTTATTGGCATTAAGTGAATCCAAGACTTCCCTGATGACTGCAATTGCATTGAAATATATATCTTTAACTTTACAATAAACTGTTTATTATTTAAATTTAGAGTCCATCGCTGCATCTATTGCCTGAATCTAGCCTGTAATGAAACATATAAACTACTTTGGTCTGCTTGTAAAACAGCAATCATCCATAATGTGCCAATTTATATCAATGTAGCGTTCACCAGCTGAGACACGAACATGTCTCCATCTGAATAGAATGGATGAAAATCCTAGCTAGAAAGAAATTGCAAAAAGTGGTGTGATATAGCATGTATAAAACATTTTTATAAGTACAGTAACTATTATCTTTTCGCTTTTTTTACATCGAATGTTTAATTGTTGCAGTTTATGATCATAACATCCAAGAACATTGAACAGACTGTCCCTTATCCTTGCTGAGAACAAAGAGCCCCAAATCCTTATCCTTGGCCATAAAGCAGGATGAGTATGAGCCATCTCTTTCCATCTCCAAGTGCGCTTACTTAGCTGTTTCTTTTGTTCCCATTCACTGCCAAGTGAGCTTATTTCCAATGCTCCGATTCATCTGTATGAAGAGGGATTGCGCTTGTCCTACTCTTTGGCCAAAAACGTGTAGTGGAGCTCCTTGTTCTTAGCTTAATTTTATGATTTGTCTTGAAGTCATAGGAATAACAGAGGGGGTTGCCATGGGACAACCTATTTATTGTGCAAATGCCTTGAAAGAGAAGCACAATGACATCTATAAGATGCACATAATGGTTAAATTAGTTGGTGTACACAGCTTCTACTATACATCTCCCAGAGGTGGATGTTGAGAGGCTGGGAAACTCTGCCTGGCTTCTTGCTAAAAAGGACATTTCAATGTGAAAAACAGAAAATTAACCAGCGCTCCGGTGCTTTGGAAAATGGCAGATGATGCAAGGTAGTGCAAACGAGGTGTATATGATGTGGATGTTACTTACTTCGCAGGGGTGCTAGTGGTTAAGCACCCCTGAATCCAAGGTAGCAGGCAGAATTCAGAAGGTATATATAATAATTCCTTTTTATTGCGACGCGTTTCGGCCGTTATATCGGCCTTTCTCAAGCATAAAAACATCTACAACATGCCTGCATTATATAGTGCAGGTAACTAACAAACAATTGCATGGCCTGCAGACATGATGGTGCAATAGGTTAAACAGAAAACATGGACTGGAATATACATCAAGGGGTTAATGTCAATAATCACTTATTCGATATATATATAAATTCAGAAATTCACCTATCTATATACTCCTCATGAACGTGTGGATTAGATGATAAAAAATATCCAAAGAGTTCCTATATATACTATTATTGTCTTAAACCGATGCCAGGTCTTATTGTTAGCCTGTGGCATAATTAGCAGGGTTTGACTGAGGTGGGTGTGGTTATCACATGATCATAATGCCATAATGGTGTCCTAGCAGTTTAAAGTTTAAAGAGAGAAAAAAAAAAAAAAAAAAAGGACAGATCTTAATGGGAGTTTAATAACATTAATGACATTCCTAAACCTGTTGCTTGCTACCGCTAGGTTAACAGGGTTTGACTGAGGTGGGTGTGGTTATCACATGATCATAATGCCATAATGGTGTCCTGGCAGTTTAAAAAGAGAAAGAGGGGAAAAAAAAAAAGGCACAAAACAGAACTTAATGGGAGTTTAATAACATTAACGACATTCCTAAACCTGTTGCTTGCTACCGTTAGGCTAACATACACGTGGGCTTCTAATGCGGTTCGTGCTCAATACTGCAGCGTTAATGTTGCCTTGGTGACTCTGGGATGGCCGGCGCGCGCACTTCCAATGACGCTCGCGGTAGGGACTTTGCGTGCTGCCCGCGGCGTTCGGGTCGCTATGGAGACTCTGGAATGACTGGTGCGCGAACTTCCAGTGACGTGTGCGATGGAGTAATGGCGCTCCGGACCGCAGCATTCACGTTGTCATGGTGACTTATGGGGCGGGGTCTTAAGAAAGTGACGCTGAACGTGTCAAAGTCCCTCAATGGTCCATCCCGCGGCGTTTATATTAGTTCATAGAACAAAGTCTTAGAGGGGTGTCGTTAGACACATGGAAGTCCCTCATTGATCTACAGGTAAGAATCTCATGGAACATGGAATATGTTCCGAGTGTCTTTTCCCTGTGTAACGCACCCGTAGGTGCTATCTAAGTATGATGGCATTACTAAAAATAGCTATAGAATGTTAGTAAGTGCAGCCCAACAATACTGGCTGCACGATACCATATGGCTACAAACGAGGGGCATTATGAATAGAAAATTGGATCTATACATTTTTTGGCTGAAGTGCATTATAGATGCAGAGAAGGAACATACCAAGATTAACTTTACACTAATAATAAATAAATAATAAATATACTGCAGGACCATTTCTGTGTAGTATTTAACAAGTATATGACGGGAACAGGTAAAATGAAGGTTTAGACTTGGGAACCCACAGCACCTCTGTATATACTGAATAGAATTGTGAGATATATATAGAAACTACGTACATGGGAGATGCTTGTATTCATATATATTGTGATGATCCTAAGTTTATAATCTGATGGTAGAGTGTCTGTTATTTAGAACTTATATGCAATTTAAAAACTACATGTATATGTGGTATGCATCTACTCTGGATAACCAATATATTGAGTCTCTCACATTTTTGTTTCTATTACACAACTAAACATATAAAAGTGAATACATGTATAATTTCTTGTTAAAATTTCTCTAAAACCTCATTTAAGCCATTCGGTATGAGGGTATTGAAATAAAATATATAAAACATTTCCTTCGTTTTTAACCTTGTGAATTCTCCTATATTAATCTTTTCTACCGGGGTGATTCTCATCAGATTTGGATCTGAATTGTGTTCAAGGTAAAAGTGTCGTGATAGACTGTGTTTTAAAAAGCTCCTTTTAATGTTGTGCCTGTGATGGTTGATGCGGTTGTGTAGTGAGTTGATGGTGCGACCTATATACCGTAGCCCACAAGGGCATTCTATCATGTATATTAAATAAACTGTACTGCAATTTAGATGTTGTTTGATGGAATAATGATTATCCAACTGTCTTTCAATGGTTTTTCTCTTATGACATATATTTGGGCAGCATTTACAGTTTGTTTTTCCACATTTATATGCACCTAATACTGGAGAGATTGCAGATATTTTATTTTTTTCTTTTTTGAAATTTGGTGTCCGGGGGCGCGAAGGCGCTAAGATGTTACCCAATGTTTTCCCTCTCCTATATATAATATTAGGACGGGAAGACGATATGTCTGTAAGATGGGGGTCATTTTCCAGGATTTTCCACCTATTTAGAATGATTTTTTGGAGATTATGTTGTTTAGAGTTGAATCTCGTGATAAAGCACAGTCCAAATTTATCTCGATCTTTTATATGTTTTTTCGTTTTATCTATATTGTCTACATGTCTATCCTCCTCCAATGCTCTTGCATATGATGTTTTAATGAGGCTTTCGGGGTATTTTTTGTCACGAAAACGATTATATAAGGTGTTTGCTTGTTCTTTGTACTTTTCTACAGTAGAACAATTTCGTCTTAGACGTTTGAATTGCCCATAGGGCACGTTCAATTTCCATTTTTTCAAATGGGCACTCCTGAAGTCTAATAGACTGTTCGCATCCACTTTTTTAAAGTGGGTTTTTGTGCATACATTATTATTTTCAATGTATATATCTAAGTCGAGAAAGGTTATATTTATTGGATCAATTGTGCTGGTGAATTTTAGACCCCAGGTGTTGTTATTCATGTTGGAAATAAACTGTTGGACCTCTTCTATAGGGCCTTCCCAGATGAAGATGATGTCATCTATGTATCTCTTGTAGAAACGTATATGGGGGTCATTTAAAGAGTGTTCGTATGCCCCCATATACAGATTTGCATAGCAAGGGGCACATTTTGTCCCCATTGCTGTACCCCTTGTTTGCAAATAATATTGGTTGTTGTATTTGAAATAATTGTGCTCTAATACAAAGGAGAGGCTCTCTAGAATAAAAGCTTTTTGTTTTTCTGGGATTTTATTATCACAGTCCAGAAAAGTTTTTACGGCCTGGATACCTTTTATGTGGGGGATATTGGAGTAGAGAGATGTGACGTCTAGACTGACCCAAAGGTAAGTATTCTGCCATGTGATGGTTTCTAACATGGAGAGTAAGTGTGGAGTATCCCTCAAATAAGCTGGTAAGTTGACGACATAACGCTGTAACTGTTTATCGATGTATTCAGATAAAAAACTGGTAAGTGAACTTATGCCCGATATAATGGGTCTTCCTGGGGGGTTATTAACGGATTTATGAATTTTTGGAAGAAAATAAAAATATGATATTTCGGGTTGTTGTGGAAATAAAAATAATTTTTCGTCTTTAGTGATGATTTCTTCTCTATAGGCTTTTTCAATTAGATTTTGTAAATGGATTTTGAAAGTGGAAGTGGGGTCTCCTGAAAGGAGTTTGTATTGGTCTCGGTCCCCCAATATTCGGGCAGATTCCTCCGAATAATATTTCCTATTCATTAAAACTATACCCCCCCCCCCTTTATCCGCATTTTTTATGACCAATTCTATATTTGAGGCTAGCTGTTTAACTACCTTCCTTTGATGCGGTTTTAGGTTACTTTCTAGAGTATATGGCGTTAGAGCACAATTATTTCAAATACAACAACCAATATTATTTGCAAACAAGGGGTACAGCAATGGGGACAAAATGTGCCCCTTGCTATGCAAATCTGTATATGGGGGCATACGAACACTCTTTAAATGACCCCCATATACGTTTCTACAAGAGATACATAGATGACATCATCTTCATCTGGGAAGGCCCTATAGAAGAGGTCCAACAGTTTATTTCCAACATGAATAACAACACCTGGGGTCTAAAATTCACCAGCACAATTGATCCAATAAATATAACCTTTCTCGACTTAGATATATACATTGAAAATAATAATGTATGCACAAAAACCCACTTTAAAAAAGTGGATGCGAACAGTCTATTAGACTTCAGGAGTGCCCATTTGAAAAAATGGAAATTGAACGTGCCCTATGGGCAATTCAAACGTCTAAGACGAAATTGTTCTACTGTAGAAAAGTACAAAGAACAAGCAAACACCTTATATAATCGTTTTCGTGACAAAAAATACCCCGAAAGCCTCATTAAAACATCATATGCAAGAGCATTGGAGGAGGATAGACATGTAGACAATATAGATAAAACGAAAAAACATATAAAAGATCGAGATAAATTTGGACTGTGCTTTATCACGAGATTCAACTCTAAACAACATAATCTCCAAAAAATCATTCTAAATAGGTGGAAAATCCTGGAAAATGACCCCCATCTTACAGACATATCGTCTTCCCGTCCTAATATTATATATAGGAGAGGGAAAACATTGGGTAACATCTTAGCGCCTTCGCGCCCCCGGACACCAAATTTCAAAAAAGAAAAAAATAAAATATCTGCAATCTCTCCAGTATTAGGTGCATATAAATGTGGAAAAACAAACTGTAAATGCTGCCCAAATATATGTCATAAGAGAAAAACCATTGAAAGACAGTTGGATAATCATTATTCCATCAAACAACATCTAAATTGCAGTACAGTTTATTTAATATACATGATAGAATGCCCTTGTGGGCTACGGTATATAGGTCGCACCATCAACTCACTACACAACCGCATCAACCATCACAGGCACAACATTAAAAGGAGCTTTTTAAAACACAGTCTATCACGACACTTTTACCTTGAACACAATTCAGATCCAAATCTGATGAGAATCACCCCGGTAGAAAAGATTAATATAGGAGAATTCACAAGGTTAAAAACGAAGGAAATGTTTTATATATTTTATTTCAATACCCTCATACCGAATGGCTTAAATGAGGTTTTAGAGAAATTTTAACAAGAAATTATACATGTATTCACTTTTATATGTTTAGTTGTGTAATAGAAACAAAAATGTGAGAGACTCAATATATTGGTTATCCAGAGTAGATGCATACCACATATACATGTAGTTTTTAAATTGCATATAAGTTCTAAATAACAGACACTCTACCATCAGATTATAAACTTAGGATCATCACAATATATATGAATACAAGCATCTCCCATGTACGTAGTTTCTATATATATCTCACAATTCTATTCAGTATATACAGAGGTGCTGTGGGTTCCCAAGTCTAAACCTTCATTTTACCTGTTCCCGTCATATACTTGTTAAATACTACACAGAAATGGTCCTGCAGTATATTTATTATTTATTTATTATTAGTGTAAAGTTAATCTTGGTATGTTCCTTCTCTGCATCTATAATGCACTTCAGCCAAAAAATGTATAGATCCAATTTTCTATTCATAATGCCCCTCGTTTGTAGCCATATGGTATCGTGCAGCCAGTATTGTTGGGCTGCACTTACTAACATTCTATAGCTATTTTTAGTAATGCCATCATACTTAGATAGCACCTACGGGTGCGTTACACAGGGAAAAGACACTCGGAACATATTCCATGTTCCATGAGATTCTTACCTGTAGATCAATGAGGGACTTCCATGTGTCTAACGACACCCCTCTAAGACTTTGTTCTATGAACTAATATAAACGCCGCGGGATGGACCATTGAGGGACTTTGACACGTTCAGCGTCACTTTCTTAAGACCCCGCCCCATAAGTCACCATGACAACGTGAATGCTGCGGTCCGGAGCGCCATTACTCCATCGCACACGTCACTGGAAGTTCGCGCACCAGTCATTCCAGAGTCTCCATAGCGACCCGAACGCCGCGGGCAGCACGCAAAGTCCCTACCGCGAGCGTCATTGGAAGTGCGCGCGCCGGCCATCCCAGAGTCACCAAGGCAACATTAACGCTGCAGTATTGAGCACGAACCACATTAGAAGCCCGCGTGTATGTTAGCCTAACGGTAGCAAGCAACAGGTTTAGGAATGTCGTTAATGTTATTAAACTCCCATTAAGTTCTGTTTTGTGCCTTTTTTTTTTCCCCTCTTTCTCTTTTTAAACTGCCAGGACACCATTATGGCATTATGATCATGTGATAACCACACCCACCTCAGTCAAACCCTGTTAACCTAGCGGTAGCAAGCAACAGGTTTAGGAATGTCATTAATGTTATTAAACTCCCATTAAGATCTGTCCTTTTTTTTTTTTTTTTCTCTCTTTAAACTTTAAACTGCTAGGACACCATTATGGCATTATGATCATGTGATAACCACACCCACCTCAGTCAAACCCTGCTAATTATGCCACAGGCTAACAATAAGACCTGGCATCGGTTTAAGACAATAATAGTATATATAGGAACTCTTTGGATATTTTTTATCATCTAATCCACACGTTCATGAGGAGTATATAGATAGGTGAATTTCTGAATTTATATATATATCGAATAAGTGATTATTGACATTAACCCCTTGATGTATATTCCAGTCCATGTTTTCTGTTTAACCTATTGCACCATCATGTCTGCAGGCCATGCAATTGTTTGTTAGTTACCTGCACTATATAATGCAGGCATGTTGTAGATGTTTTTATGCTTGAGAAAGGCCGATATAACGGCCGAAACGCGTCGCAATAAAAAGGAATTATTATATATACCTTCTGAATTCTGCCTGCTACCTTGGATTCAGGGGTGCTTAACCACTAGCACCCCTGCGAAGTAAGTAACATCCACATCATATACACCTCGTTTGCACTACCTTGCATCATCTGCCATTTTCCAAAGCACCGGAGCGCTGGTTAATTTTCTGTTTTTCACATTGATCTATCTCTATCCCGTGGTGGTTTTTTCATCGCCGGGAGCAACCAAGACGCTTTCCTCAGGATGTCTCGTGAGACCGGTGCGAGGAATTTCTTTCTGGATTGACACGCCATCTTGGATACTGACGCACGGGCACCCTACAGACGGGCCCGGCGTCACGGGGTGAGTTACCTTCCACATACGATTGCCCCTTATTTATTTACGTACATTCACTGTATTTTTTGACAACCACGTCTTATCCATTTCTTGGAGCGCTATCCATCTTTATCTTCTTAAAAAGGACATTTGGGAGTGGTGATGAGCAAACTTTTGAAAAGTACAGTAAGGAATGTCCTTCGAACTTTTGAAAAAGTTTGATTCGGTCTGAATTTGCTAGAGCCAAACCAGAAGTTCACCCAAACCCCTAAAACTGGTGTATAACACTGTCTAAGAGCCATAAAAGCCCTGTATAACACTCTTGAGACTGCAGGCTTTCGTGGCTCTTAGATAATGTTGTAATGTAGACCAGAGCTCAGGACTAGTCTTGAGTGAAATGAACCAGTAGAACGCTGTTTCAGGAAGAACCTCGGTTTGGGTTTGTGCTGAACCAAACTTATAGCAAAGTTTGACCTGAAATAGGTTTTACTGGTTCAGTTTGCTCAACACTATTTGGGAGGGGTACTGGAAGCTAAGCCCTATCCGCCAGCTGCTCTTATCCAAACCGCATTGTTGGGTTTCTTCTGGGCAAAGCCTATTGCCTAAGAGTAGGTGAGTGGCGTATAGTAGATCACAATGCAGTATCCTTTTTAGTTCAATATCAGGCAAATTATATTCCCCCCTCCCCAATTCTGGTTGGAGCGACTTATGCTCATTAGTTTCACCCTTTATAAGTATTAAACAGCTTGAATAGAATTCTGTATATTCACTTCTAAATTGCAACATATAAACAGTATTGATTAATAGTCTATGTTCTTGAATTTTATGCTAGAAAACATGTCTCTTAATGAATTACAGCCAAAGTCTTTCCTTCAAGCAGTTACGTAGGAAATGACATTGATGACTCAGCATGATGTTCGTCATAGCATATCCAGAGTTGAGACAAAAATTCACTGCGCTAATTAGAATTGTTTTTAAAGTCACCGTACACAATGATCTAAAAATATCTGTTTTACATCTCTGGAGACTTCTTTTCCTTTTTAACAATGAACTGCAAATAGGACTAAAAACAATTTACTGGGGATTATGACTCTATTAAATGTTACATGAGAGACTCTGCTGAACAGGATGGCCTACTGTGATCTATAACCCACGGAGGGAGATGACTCCTAACAGGATGTGTAACTAGATCTCTCTGATCTGTACTTAATTATCAGTCTGGCAGAGTGTGTAGGAATTTTTGAAAAATAGCTCTTCTCTGTTGTTATTTTTTTTTATTGATGGATCTAATGAGTTAAATACCACGCTTTCTATTGTCAATAGCTTCTTCTTTTGCTATATGCATAGATGCATCCTGATAAACATACATTCAAATACAATGGACATCTGAAAATAAACATTTTGTTTTATTCTGTATGAACCACTTTGCCACCACTTACTGTAAATTTATGTTGCTGCTTCCTGGGCTCTGTGCTGCAGCAGCATAAATGAATGCTCTTCACTCAGTGGGCAATTACATCCTTCGAAGTGGGTGAAACGTCCAAAACAGGCTTTTACTAGCAGCACGTGGTTCGGGTGCTGTCATCTACACCTGATTGGTTCAGGTCTCGATTACATCATCAAATTGACAGCCACTCGTAATGCTGTAATGCTAGCCTGGAAAGTTTGTTGTAATAAAAAACTTTGCCGGCATTTCAGTTATGTAACTAGCGCTTGTAGTTGTAGAACACATCTCATTGATTTCAATGGGAGCTGCACCTGGAAGTAGCAATGCCAGTTAGTACACAGGGGTTGGAGCTATCTGCTTCCACTCTGACCCCTGTTTATTGTGGTGCTGACAACGGGTACCTGATCAGTTAATTGGTTGGGATTCCAATTGGTAGACCCAAACCAATCGACTATTAGTGACCTATCCTGTTTATACATAATCAATAGTATTTTCCCTCCAAAACCCTTTGAGCTGAATATTGTGAATGTACACTTAGGTCTCATGTACACCCATCTATGAAAAATTGGTGGCAATCAGCAATCCATATAAAACTGTAAACTGTACTGTTTTCCATACCCTATATGTTCTTCCAAGTTTTTCCTGCTTTAACCCTTTCCAATCCACTGTCTGACGTCTGAAGACATTCTGATTGAAGGTTGTACATCTCTAATGTTGCAAGACGTCCGGTAGGGTATTGTTGCAGTATATTACTGGCCGCTTTGTTGTCGGGGGCCTCTCCAGCATGTCCCATACCGCAGTGCTGGCTCTAGCCAGCAGATGGCGCCATTGTATAATGGCAGAAAGAGAAAGCCCCCTAGGAAACCCTGAATCCAAAATTGGATTGCAAAGGGTTAAAATACTCCTCCTTGTCATTGATTTCAGGGAGAAAACTGCTAGATCAATACGATAACATTACATAACAGCCATATTACAGGTGAATTCAAATGCATGAGCAATTATCAATAGTACAGTATATAAGATGCAACTGACATAATAATTTAGTTTATATGGCCCTGAAATGGACTCACTAATATCCTCTAAATCAACCAGTGAATTGCAAGTAAGGCTAGCAAACTATTACTTCAGATCAAGACATGTGATCATCAATTTCTGTAAGAAGCCCTGTGAGATCATATTTATGGTCAAGTCTGACATCAATCATGTTATTTATTCTCATAGAATCATAGAATGGTAGAGTTGGAACGGACCTCCAGGATCATCGGATCCAACCCCCTGCTCAATGCAGAATTGACTAAGGGTCCTTTTACACATAATGAGTGTCGGGCAAACATTCGTCCCTCTGATGCTCACTCTGCACAGGAGCGAGTATCGTTGGATTGCTCACAGCGTGGCCAGCAGGGAGGTGGCTGGAGGAGAGTTCTCTCCCCGATCTCCCCTGCCCCTCTCCATTCACTACCATATAAGCATCGGACATTCAGTACTAAATAACTGCTGTTTACACCGAACGTTGTGTCGTTCAGATTTTAAGCTGCTTCAAAGTGAACGACTGCATGATTCTCATTCAGTTGTTCAGTTTCTGCATGCTTTTACATGGGATAATTATTGTTCAAAACCTTGCAGGAGCACAGGGATTTGAACAACCAGAACGATAATTGTGTTGTGTAAAAGGGCCTTAAATCATCCTAGACAGATGTCTGTCCAGCCTCTGTTTGAAGACTTCCATTGAAGGAGAACTCACCACCTCCTGTGGTAACCTGTTCCACTCATGGATCACCCGCACTGTCAGAAAGTTTTTTCTAATATCTAATCTGTGTCCCCTACCTTTCAGTTTCATCCCATTGCTTCTAGTATGACTGGGAGTCACATTCTGTGCAGTGTGTATATGTATATGTGTATTTGTGTATATATATATAAATTTGCTTTTACTCTAAAATAATATGGAGAAGCTAGCAGTATAGTAAGAGGTTTCATGTGCTATCTGTACTCATCTTAATATTTACTTTGACTTATTTTAAATTGTTTCTATGAAATTTAGGCCACGCAATCTCTTTATTGCCTGCTCCGATGTTTGCTCTCTGACTTTTCTTCATGGCATGTTACACAGGAAACGCTTGAAATCTGGATTAATCTCTTGGTGGGAACAATTTGCAGTCAGGAGAATCTTTTCAGTCTCCAATATGTTCCATATGTTTAATTTATTCAGTACAATCTCACATATACCACAGATGTTAATCACATTATTCAATAACTTGCTGAGATAGGAAAATGCTTTTCCTCCCTATTATCATCATGAAGGTTTTCTCATTCTGATGTATATTATGTTACATTGTAAATTAAGAATATTTACACATTTGGAGTATCAGAGCATGACTGACATTCAAAAACATTAAACTTTCCACTTTTCCTTCGGATACATTAGGGTAGTTCTGGTACTCTGCATGTGTATTTTCTACTTTGCTCCCTCCTTAAGGGCGAAATCTGATTAGATTTCTGCATAAATTATAGTTGGGGTCCACTGTGGTGAATTAACTTTAATAATAAATTTGATGGTAACCATGTCTGCATTAGTTGATGTTACTCTAGGCAACGAAACTGAATAACACCATCATTTTATACTTTTCCATCCTCCTTATTGGTAGTTATTGCTATTCTACTGGACACAATTCCTTCTAAACAATTAGTAAGGTACGAGACGCAAAAGTATAATTTATAGTGGTTGTCGAGTCCTGCCACATGCGTTTTGTATTGAGGCTGATCATCTTCACGGTGGCTTCAGGAAGCTGTAGTGATCTGATGAGCTCTATCATTGAAAAGAACTTGTCACAGTATAAAATCAGTGTGACGGCTGTAAGGCTCTGCCACTGCTTCCCCGCTGACTCTATCACCATTTTTTTTCATACTTCCTTCCCTTCTCCCAAATATGGTCTTCTTAAGCCCAGATCCTGACACTCTCAATATGTCAGATGGGTATTTCCCACTGCTGACTCTCAATGGGTGATGTTGGATTGTCAATAAAGTCCAAAGTCACCCAATGAGAGAGCCATGGATCGTGGTGACTACCCACTTGAAACATTGAAAGCACCAGAACCTGTACGTAAGAAGAACCCATCTGTGTAAAGGGAGGTGAGCTTGAAAATAAAAACGTGGATAGAAACAGCGAGGCCCTGGCTGTAAAGCTATGCGGTAATCCCCACTGATTTTAAACCATAACAGATCCACTTTAAATGCAGGCCACCCAAATTAAAAAGTTGTCCATGTAAGAAAGAAGAGCCAGGTTCACTAAAGTCAGAACTGCTGTTTGAAATGGCTCTATGCTCTGGCTAATAGACAGCGATCCTGAGCAGGTCACAGAAACCCCCACTTACCCACTATAATATTGGAAGGGCCAGTATGGTGTGGGTAGGTTGACCCCCATACTGTTTTATTTTTATCTGTATGGCATATTTTTGTAAAATAGCATATGGCAGGTGTAAAAGAATGATGTGATGTGTACAGAACCCAATATAAATAGGGTACTTTCTCACCTTGTCACTCTCTTGATGTGGCTGATCTGATCTGGAAGCTGCTAACCAAGGTTTGCTCGAGAGCACAGAATGGGAGTGGACTAGGCTGCATGGTGGTGTCTTTCAAATAGAACGCAGATCCGTTTTCTGCAAGAAAGTGATGGAAAAGGGCTCTGCTGCCAAGTAAGCCAGAGACTGTTGCCAGTGATACTGCTTGTCATATGCCAACAGTAAACTTGTGAAAAATATACAGCACATCCAGGAATGGAATCTCCACTAAAGACAACAGTTATTAAATATTGAAAAGTTAAAACATAAGATGAGCTTGCCCCATAGGAATTGTTGGCCTACTCATTTCGGATTACTCCTTACTCATAGTGTAGAAAACCGAGGGACTGCTACTAATCAAATAAAAAACTAGAAAAACACATGACTAAAATAACGAATAACTAATTCAGACTAACCAGAATGGTATAGAAATGAAAAAAACCATCACATTAATAATGCAAGGATACATCCAGCCGTATGTTTAAACCCCAAGGAAATCGAGTGCCCAAACAAACATCCAATTTGTTTTACGATTCATAAGTTTATGGTAATAATCACCTCCATATACTAGAATGGATACTTATTTTATACCTATGAACATAAAACAGTCGTCGTTATCATTATGTAGTTCCACAAAGTGTTTTGAAACACTGGAGACCTTTAAATCTCCTGCATGACAAACATTGTAAAGGAGCTTGTGATGGGAGTTCTTAAAGAACGTGTGGTACAACCTACGTATTGAATATTACACAGTGAAGAAGTGACTAAATAAACCACATACGTAGCATTACAGTTAATGAAAACCCATATCATATAGGATCTGTTATCTGTGCTAGAAGTAAACAGCTTTCATTTTTAAGTAAACTGACAAGCTTTACAAATTTTATGGGCACATGGGAAAAAATTCCCTACTTGAGCATTTTTTACCGATATCATAATAAACTTGGAGATAACATATTTTTTGCAACAAAATTGACATCTCTGCATACATTTTTTCCCAATGTTTCATCCTCATACAAGATCGATAATCTATTTTTAATAATGTTGACTATTTTGTTGTATGTAGGCTGTAGAAAAAAGTAATTTTGCCTTCTGAATTCTATTTATTAGATGTTTTTCATTTTTTTTTTCAACAAATCCGCTCGGTCTATACTAGAAGCTATATTGCCTGCTCTATCTAGACTCCATCTGGGATATTCAGCAACAAGATGTGGTCTCATGATTTTACTTTGCCAGCCAATTGACTCCCCCACAAGTATTATAATCCAGATCAGTTTTCAGTACTAGAATGCCAGTACTTGAAGCTGCTAAAGAAGCATTACCAGATCATGTCCCTATTGCCAGACCATCAAATGAGTCTGGTCCTATCTTACAATGTCTTGAAAATCACATGAAAATACCTATTCCCCATAATTACAGTTCATGACTTGAGAATAATGGAGCCTTCCGCCTTTACACACTACAAGTCTCCAACTCCTACGTCTAAATGACGATAGACACCATCTCTCTTTGGATAATTTGGCCACAACAGCCATTTTATTAAAACAAAATGTATAAAATTAACACATTAAGCCAATTCAACCATTAGTAATTAGTAACTTACATTCCCCACAGAATTGGGGAAATACTTGGAGCCCCAAAAATTTGTCACCTCACCATTCATGGAAATATCTGAAACGTCTCCTGCCGCACACCAACTTACTCAGGAGACACAATTTCCTAATTGCCTACAGCTGCCCACCTCCTAATTAGGAAGCACACTAGCCTATACATGACTATCCACTCAACCTTCTCTGCAAGGACTCCATCCTGTCAGAGCCAAGAGGCGACAGACCCACCAGTAACCATTAATTAAGGGGAAAGGAGGGAGGCGGCTATGCACCCCCTGTCTTCCCCTCAACCCTCTTTTATGCCGACCCCAAGAACCCCCCCATCTACCACTGCCACGATAATGCAACACATACCTTCCCATTTTCCCACATACTAAAGTTCACCATACTATCCCTTAAACTGTATCCTCTTATAGGGCAGGAGGGTGGGACTTCCTTCTACTCCTTGCTGTGTTCTCATTTCTTCTCTCCTTTCTTCAGACTGTCATTCCTGCACTTTTCCACAACTCCACCCCCTGCTTTTCCTGCACTCTGTAGCTCCTCCCTCACTATCTCCCCCTCCTCTTCCCTTTTGTTAACCCCTTACTTCCCACATCCCCATTAACCCTGTCATGGTGGCCTCCGCTCCTGGCCTTGCAGGCCTATGCTATGGCTCTTCTTTATTTGGGTCAATCACAATAAAGACATACTGTACTAATTAAAGCAACATAAAAATGAACTGAGTAAGTTGTTGTAAGTGCTAGAATGATGGTGGAAATCTATCATTCATTTTAATGTCAGGGTTAATACATGGGTAAGGGCGGCTTCACACGACTGACTCAGATTCCGCATTTAGTACCCCACAGAGGATTCCGTCTGTCAAGGCGGCCTGTGACCCCGCTTAATTTGAGTGTGATATCTAACAATTTTCCATTTACACAATTAGGCCAGCTTTATAGGAACACATTACAGCCACATATCTGCGTCCATAATACAGATGTGTGTCCCAGGCCAACTGTGGGGTTTATTGACGTGAACTGTCACCATTATAGAACTTTATGAGGGTGACAGTCCAGGTCGTCAAACTTCACAGTAGAGCTGAGACACACGTTTGTATTACAGATGCAGAAATGCAGCCATAATACAGTCGTGTCAAACTGGTATTAGGCACAAGACTGGTGTATTACTACTCAGATCGCATGTACATACTACTTTAGTAGTCACTATGGTTGCTTGCATGTTTCTAGCTCTAATTCTGTGTGGTCACAAAACCACTGCAGAAGCACTATGTGGGAAGAAGATTATACCAGTAACCATGGTATATAGACTGTATGTAAATCAGGCATAAGGACAGATATAGCAACTCCACACTATGAAAGCTCCTCTAATATTATTGAGTTATAAATACACACAAAAGGAACAATTCTATTTTTTCCTTTGGAGCGTGAGTGTACATGATAAATATTGCTTCATAAAAATACCACAGATGTATTTTATGGAAACGTCACTGAAAGTTCAATATGTTCTTCTTGATTGCACTGGCAATTTAAGATTCAGGTCTTTAAGGACAGAAAGTTCTCTCTAAAGCTTTTTTTGCATTATTATAGGATTGTTTTGTAATTGTTTTTGTGTGTGTTGCAAATTTTTTAGAACTCTTCTCCAAAACTAAAATATTTTCTATTTTTAAGTAAGTTTGCATTGCATTTAATGATATATTTCCAAGCAATTCATTTTGGCATTAGGCATCAGTGGCTTGGAGAGTTCTTTCTATTTTTCATCCATAAAGCAAAAGGAGGAAGAAGATAACACTAAAAGGGAAATCCCACTAAATCTGAAAGGTAGGGATTCAACCGCTAGAACCCTCACCGATCAGGAGAATGAATCTCCCAAGCATCCCGTTATAAATAAGTGGTAGCCATGTTTGTGCACTAAAGCTTTATTCGTTTCTATGGCACTGCTGGAGATATCCAAGTACAAGAACTTGGCTATTTCCAGCAATTCCACTGAAGTGAATGGAGCAGTAGAGCACAATTGGGAGAACTGCTGCATTCATTGTTATACACTGTTGTGTCATCAGTGGCGGCCCCGGTAGTAATACCAACAGCCATCAATCCGATACATATCGCCTGTCCTGTGGATTGGGCACAATGGCACCTCTAAACAGGACAACCGTCAGATGCAGAAGCCCCACCAGACAGCCATCCCACTGACTATTGCCCGACTTATCGCTGCTGTGCTTTACAAAGGAGCAATAGTCGTTCTGTGAATGAAGGTGGAGAGTGTCTCCATTTACAAGAAACACACAGTTGTTCATAGACAACCAACTGTCTGTTTACACGGGCGGATAGTCTCTTAGATTCTAGTATTGCTAAAAAATTAAGCAACTCAAACAAGTGAGCGATTTGTCACTAAGGGCTCTGTTGGCGGTCCCATGAACACAGGACAATTATCACCTGAATTAGCTGTTTCCAGAAGTAATTTCCAGGGACAGCCCATTTAAGATATATCTTTGCTATAATCTCACCAAAATAATGTAAAGTTTAATGCCACTAAGAAATGTGCAAATGGAATAATTGTCAACCAAGTGTTACCGAGGTCCTTAATGTCCTGCCCCCAATTATTTACATATGGGAGACGTTTTCCTATTCTTCTGTCGGATGTTTGCAAATTACAGCATCTTTTTATTTCCCGGCTCGCAACCTTCTTGGAAATCTTTAACAGATCATGTCCAGTTCATCTCCAGCCCAACTCACCATAACAAGTTTCAGCCACTTTCTTCTGGTGACCTAAATGTCCTTCACTCCGGTTCTTCTACTTTTTGAAGGAAAAAACTGATAAATTATAAATCATTAATCAATTTTAGTGAAAAAACACCACTGTATTATTCGCGATGAGCATCATTTAAAATGTAGAAAAGACAAGAATCTTATAGACAATACCTTTAGAGGCCATGGTAAATGTATGAAATAAATCACTTCTGTGAAAGTTGACTCTAGCAATTGCTTAACTGGGGTTTCCCATGACTTAAAATTGCTTCACAACCACTCTGTCCTCCTTGTTTGCTCATGACCAGGACCTGTGACTATCACTGGCTATAGAAAGTCACAGCTGTGGCCAGTGATTGGCTGCAGCAGTCACATGTCCTGGTCAGCAGTAATTATGAAGGACAGAGGGGTTGTTAAGCAATTTTAAATAATGGGAAAACCTGTTTCAACTTTCACATGGCCATACACATGCATTTAAGCAATCAATCACTAAACCAATCAGTCATTTGACTAGGTAGAGAAAAGCAACCCTTTAATAACATCTGATTGGCCACTTGCTGGCCTTTAATGCTGTAGACTTTAGATTACCACTGACTAGAGAAAACAAAATCCAAGACAGCGAATCAAATCTTGTCAGTGATTTCTCTACACAAAAGAATGTGAACAATAAATAATGGTGGTATGCCGAGTAACTCAAAATCATCCAATTCAATTAGCAAGCTCATGTCTATGGCTGTACTTTGAGGTTATTATAATAATACCTTATGCCAGCTTTAAAAATATGCCTTTGACAATATTTCATAGAGCCTATATGTCACCAATTATGTACAGTAATCTACATGAACTACATACAATGGGGCAGTTTTATTATTGAACATCTGTTAGTTCTCTGGTGCACATTGCACCAGAGACTGCCTTACATGTTTGGAACCACATTTATGATGTGTTTTAGACACATTTAAACTTATTTGTCAGTTCCAAAAAAGGTCAAGGTTTTGAGTGAAGCGGAAGTAGCTTTACAGGAAAGGGATGTGCCTAAGGGCTTATTTAGACGACCGTATATCGGCTGGGTTTTCACGCCCGGCCAATATACGGTGTCCTTGTCTGCAGGGGGAGGAGGCTGGAAGAGCCAGGAGCAGGAACTGAGCTCCCGCCCCTCTCTGCCCATTGCCACTATTTGCAATAGGAGGGGGTGAGACAGGGGCGGAGCTAAGTAACGGCACTTATCTCAGCCCCCGTCCCGCCCCTCCCATTGCAAATCGTGGTGAGGGCTGGGGAAGGGGCGGGAGCTCAGTTTCTGCTCCTGGCTCTTCCATCCTCCTCCCCCTGCAGACAAGGACAACGTATATTGGCTCGGCGTGAAAACCCAGCCGATATACGGTCGTCTAAATAAGCCCTAAATGTGACCCTTTTGTATCAAAAAGCACAAAAATTCTGGAGAAAAATCTGGCAGAAAACTAAGCTAACTAATAAGTGGTATAAACGTGGACTACGCAGGCCAAAGATGAGCTAGATCTATCATCCTACAGGACTCACTATAATAAATCTGGCCCATTTTAGCCTAAATTAGCACTCTTCCTATTAGACAGTACTAGTAAAACTGCCCTTATGTCTTTGCCTGTTCTAAATACAAATTATAATGAACTAAAATGCATCAAATGTAAGACTGTCCAAGTAAAGCCCAACAGTGGAAATATTTTCACATGTATTGCAAATGGTTTGTTCGCGCTGCGCAATCCTTGCCTATATGCTGGGTATATGTTTTTGAAGTTGTGGCATGCCGCATTGGCTGCCGAATTACAGAGCTGTTCTTCTCTAGCAGCATCTCATCTAGGCAGGTATATCCTTGTAATACAGCACTTCACGAAGCACCACACAACTCTACGAGGAGGGCCTATTGTTCTGTTGTATAGTGCCTTATGGACTCCATGTGTCACCATACAGCCTCCGGAGGCCTTATTCATTCTATGAATGAACAAATAAAAATGTATTTCTGATAAAATATTTGGTACAGGTTTTATTCCTAACATGTCCAAGTGACGTTTATATTCCTAAGGTTGATAGGATGAACTTTTGTTCACATGAGATGTCCAACTTGCTAGCCTTAATGTGAAAAAGAATTGTCAATAATAACATGAATTATTCATTCCACTGACATTTCACAAGAGCTGTATTAGTGAATAAACCATTTCAAGTTTCAGAAAAAAATCTAATAATAGCCATGCATATTAAATTAATGAAACAGTAACAGCTGTCTAGCCATCATCATTAGGACTTAGACGACGCATGAAATCAGGGGCTTAGAAGTGCAGTAATAGGAGGATGTTCAGAGCCATAATGCAGTACACTCATGTAGATGGGATCTTAGGTGGAAAGTTTGCTGTTTGCAACATTTTTAGATTTACTTCATTTGAATAAGTGTGTTTATAGGATTTAAATTGTTAGGTTTATAAATTGTTCGGTATGTATATTTTACAGGTGCGTAAATTTTTTTATTTTAACCCCTTCGTGACCACCTATAGTAAATTAGGGTCACTGCAGCCTGGGCTCTGTGCAGCAGCGACGTAAATTTATGTGAGGCACTGCACCGGTGGTTGTATTTCCCCAATGGGCACCCAGAAAAGGCTGTTAGCATTAGCATGTGGTTTGAGTGCTGTCAGGACCTAATGCTGTAATTACCTAATAATGTAAATAATGTAATTAGAGTTACAGCCAATCACAGTGCCTGCTAGGATAGTTTGTTGTAGTAAACTTTCCCAGCATTTCAACACTGTAGCATTCCTCGATTTCTTGTCACTGTAAGATCAGAGGAGAGAGAAGCTGATGGCATTGTAAAATACTACATAAACACCATATTAAAGGGGTTGTCCCGTGAAATCAAGTTGGGGTTATACACTTCTGTATGGCCATATTAATGCACTTTGTAATATACATCGTGCATTAAATATGAGCCATACAGAAGTTATACACTTACCCACTCCGTTGCTGGCAGCAGCAGCGGCTCCATTGAAGAGAATGCCTGCATTTTTATTCTTTTTTAAACTAAAATCTTTCTTTTTCAGGGAAGGGCTTATATGTAAAGTCCTTCCCTGAAAAGGAATGCAGGGAGCCAGCAGGCCATTGTTTTCAATGGAGCCGCCGGCAGCAGCCACGGCTCCATTGAAAACAATGCGTGCATTCCCTATGGTGCACACATGTCCTATCTTTACAGGCACGCACCTGCAAAGTACGGACATGTGCACACACCATAGGGAATGCAGTGTTGTAAATACAAGCGTGTTTTTGTGCGTGCGAATGCACGCACCAAAACACGCTCGTCTGAACGCACCCTTAAGGATGATTTTCAGGTAAGGGCTTATATTTTTAAGCCCTTCCCAAAAATTCATCCCGTGCTCGCCGGCAGCCCATTGCTTTCAATGGAGCCGGCAATACAGCCGGCTCCATTGAATTCAATGGGCTAACATCGTTCTTCTCTGCCAAAGCTGTTACAGCTGTGGCAGAGGAGAACGATCTTTATGCTGACAGTGCGGGGGGGGGGGGGGGGGTCTCACTCTTGCCACTATTGTGGCTTAATAGTGAGACCTCGGTGCCAGAAATGCAGCCCTGCATGTTGCTCCTCGCCTGCCCTATCCATTTCTGTGTTTTTTACATGACTTTGGTGATTTGCTAAGATTTTCACAAATGAGTCGCCCATTGACTTCAATGGGGTTCGTTACTCGAAACGAACTCTCGAGCATCACTGAAAGTTCGACTCGAGTAACGAGCACTCAAGCATTTTGGTGCTCGCTCATCTCTAATAAAGATCTCTCAGCATCAAGTACATGATGAAGCCGTAATTTATAAAATTGTGTGTGTAATAAATTAAATTCTTCTGGCAAAGTCGAGAATGGTATAAGATGACCCTCTGCCAGGATATGGGATATACATCCCATACCCTTAAATCTCCATCTACAAAAACACTCCAAACTGGACAATTTAAATAACCAAAGTACGATATGTCCCAGATTGATGTTGCCTGGATGCAACCTTGGATACCAATCATATCCCACATTTTCTACTATATCTATATCTGTATCATATTTAGCATAAAAAAATACATTTTTGAAAACATTGTCTTCAATTTTGCTGTTTGTAACAAAGAGACTGAAACTACAATATGTAACGAAAAACAATGTCAGGATTAGGGCTTATTCACACAGGCGAGAATCAGATGCGCGATTAAGGCACAAACAGTCTTGGTCTATTCTTGGTCACAATTCTACCAGAATTTAATTCACAACAGATAAGAAAACTAAAATTTAGTACTGAACTTTAATTCAAACTTAACCTTATCTTCACCTTTATCTGTGGACGTGGAGTCTCACAGATCCCTCTCGATTCACGTACCTCCCCGCTCTTTATTATGTAATACTACTAAAATATATAAATAGTACCGTGAAGGGCGGAGGGCTCCCCAGAGGTCTCCTTCCAGGGCTGGGGTAAACATCCAGTTTATTACTGAGCAAGAAATTCAATCACAATATATAGGAGACTGTGAGACCCCACGTCCACGGAAGTGTAACAAATAAATCCCGTCCACAGTTAAAGGTTAAATTGTGAATTTAAAAGAAAATCAATTTAAAATTTAAGCAAAATACAAAATGTAATCCAAAATATATTTCTACTTAACCCCTTAATGCCACAGAATGTAACTTTGCATCTTGGTAGGGTGTAAGTTAACGCAACAGGAGGTGAACATACGTCCTATGGATTGCACCCAATGGGAGCCACCTGTGTATAATAACTGGCCTCCGGCTACAACAGTGTGGATCAACGAGAAAAGTGATCCCCGCTTTTAACCCTTTACATGCCATGTTCAATGTACATTGTGGTATGTAAGGGGTTCACAGAGGGAGTGTGGAGAGATGATGAGTTGCCATGGGAACTGGATGCCAGACACTGGTGTCTAGGCCTGTTATGGCCTGTGATCGCTATTGTGAGCGATAATGCACTGCAGTACAGAAATACTGCAATGAATTATCGTAGCAATCAGAGCTTTTATTGTACAAACAACCCTACAGAGACATAAAACATGTAACAAAAATAATAGTGGAAAAAAACATTTAAAAAAATATTTAAAATAAATCTTTTTTGTGTATTTCTGTTTGTATAAAAGAAAATTTAAAAAGGAATAAAAACACATATTTGGTATCTTTGTATCCATAACGACATGAACAATAAATTGAACGCACTATTTATTCTGCGTTGTAAAAACGTAGAAAAAACGGAGACAAAATGCTTATTTTGATAAATGTGAACAAAAAACCATATGTACTCTAAAATGGTACCAATAAAAACTACAGCTCATCATGCAAAAACAAGCCCTCACAGAACTTTGTCTATGGAAAAATAAAACAGTTATGAAACTTTGACTGCAGTGATGTAAAAAAAATGATTCCAAAAAAAAGTTGCTTTATTGTGTAAACATGGAAAAACCGAAAATAAATAAATTTGATATCATTGTACCAACCCACGGAAGAAAATTATGTCATTTATGCTACATAAGCAACACTACAAAAAATGTCAGAATTGATGTTTTCTCTCTGCCCTCCAAAAAAAAAATGAATAAAACTTTTATAATAAATTATACGCACCCAAAAATGCTATCAATAAAAACTACAGTTGGCCACGCAAAAAAACAAGCCCTCATACGGCCATGTTAACGGAACAATAAAAGTTATGGCTTTTGAACATTGGAGATGAAAATCCCTCAAAAATCATGGCGTCCTTATGTCTCAAATAGTCCACATCCTTAAGGAGTTAATAGAAAGACTCAAAATGTAAAGTATGCAGTTTACATTGAGAATGTATGGAACTGCCAAGAGAGTGGCAACTGACACAAACATGAACTTTTTGTCAAGCCTGGGAACTTCCCGTTTGTGGTTGTTCCTTATGGAATTCATCAGCAAAGAATGAACATTGTACTATGGGAATCTCAATTCACGAATATCCAGAAATATGACAACATCCTGTATTAATTTTTTATATGGCTAAGCCCATTAAATAGAATGTATCTAAGAATAACGAAGTGACACTTAACACTATCATAGTCAAAGTATTGTATAGAAGTAAGGCCATAGCATTAGCAAATGATAAAATGGGAGCAGATCCTATTATGTTCAATCAAAGGGAATTATGCATGTAACCTTTCCATTATCTGGCACAATTTAAGGCATTGTGCTATTTTACAATTTGGCTCCATGCTTTGGCGGGTAATTGCAAGCCTTCTATTAATCTCTGTTCAGAAACTCCATGTTTTCAACACTTATACCATAAATTATTTTTAGATAAAACAGTCAATTTGCACTGCATGCATGGACATCATTATAAAATATATCCCACTGTGGCTGATAGGATTATGGCTGATTATGTTTTTGCCTTTTTTTTGGCTGGGCATCCACCTTTAAAGGGCCATTTACCTAAAACACACATTTCCTTACTATGGCAGAAATGTTGAGACATTTCAAATTGTGTTATCACTGCAAAATATTGTTCTACATAAACATGTAGTGAAGAATCAGATGAAATGTTCATTTCAATAGAGGAAGGGGAATAAGTCTTTCTGAAAAGGGATAACATTGGGGGACTGTTGGGATGCCCACATAGATCACCAAGATGTTCCAGAAAAAAATTGGCAAGTTCAGTTGCCTTTCTTTCAATGTCCTTGAAACTAGAATATTTATCCAAATACAGATGAAATAAAACATGGGACAAACATTGAGAAAAACAGGGCATTAAAATAATACATATGTAATATTTACCTGTTACATTGTTTTGTTTGCACTTGTTGTGACACACTACGCTCGTCCCTCTTACAAGTATCAATTACACCACAGATGCACAACCTTTCTAGTTTGTGGACCACGTTGTCCTACTGAACCACTTCCAAGAGCTGTGATAAGACTTAAAGTTGCATTAACCATCTGAAATGTTTATGGCATATTAAGGGTATATGTCATAAATGTGGGATAGGTGCAGGTCCAATTCTCATATCTCAACAATCAGGAGAAGGATGGTGTCTAGAGATGAGCGAGCACCAAAATGCTCGCGTGCTCGTTACTCGAATCGAACTTTCAGTGATGCTCGAGAGTTCGTTTCGAGTAATGAACCCCATTGAAGTTAATGGGCGACTCGAGCATTTTTGTATATGACTGGTGCTCCGCTAAGGTTTTCATTTGTGAAAATCTTAGCAAATCACCAAAGTCATGTAAAAAACACAGAAATGGATAGGGCAGGCGAGGAGCAACATGCAGGGCTGCATTTCGCGCTCCGAGGTCTCACTTTTAAGCCACAATAGTGGCAAGAGTGAGCCACCCCCCCCCCCTCGCACTGTCAGCATAAAGATCGTTCTCCTCTGCCACAGCTGTAACAGTTGTGGCAGAGAAGAACAATGTTAGCCCATTGAATTCAATGGAGCCGGCAATACAGCCGGCTCCATTGAAAGCAATGGGCTGCCGGCGAGCGCGGGATGAATTTTCGGGAAGGGCTTAAAAATATAAGCCCTTACCTCAAAATCATCCTAAAATGTGTAAAAAAAAAAAAAAAATGTATACTCACCTTTCCGCTGCAGCCAGAGTTCAGCCGCATCTGGCCGACAGTTCTCCTGAACTGCTTTTTGTAGTATTCAGCAGGTGAGGATTTAAAATCCCCGCCAGCTGAATGAGCTGCCTCTGATTGGTCACAGCCTCACCAATCAGAGGCAGCTCTCACTCACCCATTCATAAATTCATGAATGGGTGAGTGAGTGCTGCCTCTGATTGGCTCAGCGCAGGGACCAATCAGGGGCAGCTCTCAGCTGTCATTCAGCTGAGAGAAGCTCTCAGCTGAATGACAGCTGAGAGCTGCCCCTGATTGGTCCCTGCGCTGAGCCAATCAGAGGCAGCACTCACCCATTCATGAGTTCATGAATGGGTGAGTGAGAGCTGCCTCTGATTGGTGAGGCTGTGACCAATCAGAGGCAGCTCATTCAGCAGGCGGGGATTTTAAATCCCCGGCTGCTGAATACTACTCAGAGCAGTTCAGGAGAACTGCCGGCTGGCCGCGGCTGAACTCCGTCTGCCGGAACCAGGTGAGTATATATGTATTTTTTTGTTTTTACACATTTCTGGATGAATTTCAGGTAAGGGCTTATATTTTTAAGCCCTTCCCAAAAATTCCTCCCGCGCTCGCCAGCAGCCCATTGCTTTCAATGGAGCCGGCTGTATTGCTGGCTCCATTGAATTCAATGGTCAGTGCTCGTTTAATCGAGACGAGTACCGCGTGGTGCTTGTCTCGAGTAACGAGCATCTCGAGCACCCTAATACTCGAACGAGCATCAAACTCGGACGAGTATGCTCGCTCATCTCTAATGGTGTCCTTCTTCCCCAATCAGCACTCCAGAGAGGAGCCGACCATACATGCATAGACAGCCATCTCTATCTCAAAAGCTCCTTTCTGGAATGCCAAACATGGGTCTAGGGACCCTTTTCTTTTGATATATGGGGAACCGAAAGATGGCTACATAGTGCCCTACTAATACTTGCCCTTCCCTACTTTTGAGCTATGTTCTGCTCCTCTCTAAAACTGCATATCTGCACTCACACACGGACAAGCATTTCTGGGTCCAGATGATTGGGAGTCACACAGAATGGCACTGCAGGCTGCATGTGGCCCCCGTACTGCAGGTTGTGCATCTCTGAACTAGACAAACTAACTGTTAATCTCAGTCTTGCATACAATAACTGATGCAGGTCTCATGCACGGGGTAGATCCTGTGTCGAGGTAAGCAGAGTCCCTCCAGCTCCATATTTCATGTGCTGCAGTATGAAGAGTTTAATATTTTTGTAAGGGGGTGACCAGTGCTGCCAAGAGGAGGAAGTCTCACCCCCTCTGGCCCAAGGCTCAGTCCCAGAAGGGAGAATAAATGAGGCTAAACCCTGCCTATGTCCACCCACCTCCCCAAAGTACAGGGAAAATTCTTGGCCCCTGCAGGTGCATATATGAAGAAAGCAGCTGCATCACAGAGTATGCAAGAGTAGTAGTGTGTGAGAGAAAACAGCACACAGCAGTGGGACATGGCCCAGCAACAATCCTGGAGACATGGAAGTGGCAGCTGTGGGATGAAAGTGGCCCAAGTGCAACGAACTGGAGTTGGCAGAAGTATTCTCGAGTGGGTGCTCTAACTCTGGCCTAGTCACGGTGGTGGCTACTCTGTGTAGGACGGTGGCTCGTGCAGTAGACGGATTACACAAGGGTGATTGGTGATAGCAAATGGCATAAGTTCAATGTGACGCCAGTGCCTTTGCATGTAATGTAGTGATGAAAGAGACTAGTGCACAGAGCTTTAGTAATACAGAAGGCCCATAGTTTACTGGCTCTTGGAAAATGACAAAACAAAGTTCACCTAGCAGTTTTAGCAGGCAGTAAACACTTCAATAATTTTCTATAGACAGGAAGTAACCTGCTGTGATTTCTCAAGTCCTTACCCCTTTAGGGCTAAAGCTGCCAGACAAGTTAAGTCCTGACTGTCTGTAAAAGTTATTCATGGAGGAATGGAGGGAGTAGGGCCAGCTTGCCGGTGAACACACTGATGGTTAGCTGTGCAGCGACAGGTTAGACTCATGCTTTTGATAGCTACTTTCAATCCAGCTTCTGCAGGGTCTGTCCTGGCTCAGTTTCCTCCTGGCAGGGTTTAAAAAGACTCCGCGCCTCCCATCTTCCTCACGCAGGCTTCACCTCCCTCTCTTTTCCTCCAACCCCTTTCTCTCTTCTCAACTCTCCTCTTGGCTCCACCTCCGCTCTCCTGACACCCTTTTCACTAACCAATTCCAATACTAGACAGGGGAGACTGACAGGTAACAGAGTGGGTTAGGGTGCATTCTGCACAGTCATGCACAGGTTAGTTAGATACCAGACATGACCTCTTAGACAAGGCTCATACACATAACACACTAGACATACACATACATACATATGGACATATAAACACTCAACCCAAGGTAGCTAAATAAGTGCTGTGTGGGCCCCAAACTCCGGGCCACTACACAAGCAACACTATTCCTAGGTTAGAGAACAGCACCTTCATTTCCATCCACCATTTAGTTGGATTTTTAGCACTGTTTTCTTAGCAATTCTTTATTTCCCACAGTAAGAAAAATGGAGAGATTATTAACTTAATTTTTTTCATCATTCTATTATTTCTTTATTGTACTAGAGGGCTCAGTTCCCTTCCCAAATCTCACACTGTACATGCTGATGTATAGCCTAGACTTATGCATCTGCCTGTCATACAGTTGCTTATATGTATCATAGACTCCCATTGTAAAAATGTACTATATATAGTAGGATATGCTGTGCAATTTTTAATGGGCCCTAGTTAACTATCCTTCCCATTACAGCTGAAAAGCCAACCAGACATATGCCAAAATAACTCCCTTTTGACATTTGTCTGGTGAATTATAGGCCATGGTTATGTCTAGTACATACAGCAAGGGTGTCCAACCTTTTAGTGTCTCTGGACTACATTGGAAGAAGAGTTGTCTTGGGCCACCCATTAAATACACAAACACTAACAATGCCCCTTCATCTTCCACAGTCCTCTAAACAATTCCCCATCATCTTCCCCAGTCCTTCACACAACTCCCCATCATCTTCCCCAGTCCTTCACACAACTCCCCATCATCTTCCCCAGTCCTTCAAACAATCCCCCATCATTTTCCACAGTCCTCCAAACAATGCCCCATCGTCTTCCACAGTCCTCCAACATTGCCCCATCGTCTTCCACAGTCCTCCACACAATGCCCCATCGTCTTCCATAGTCCTCCAAACAATGCCTCATCATCTTCCACAGTCCTCCGAACAATGCCCCATCGTCTTCCACAGTCCTCCAAGCAATGCCCCATCGTCTTCCACAGTCCTCCAAACAATGCCCTTCGTCTTCCGCAGCCCTCCCAACAATCCCCCATCGTCTTCCACTGTCCTCCACACAATACCCCACCATCCTCCACAGTTTTCCAAACAATCCCCCATCAACTTCCACAGCCCGCCAAACACCCCAGTGTCCCCCACAATCCTCCAAATAACCCCCATCATCCTCCACTGTCTTCTAAACAACCTCCGTCATCCTTCACAGTTCTCCAAACAACCCTCATCATCCTCTAAATAACCGCCACTGCCGCCAAGCCATATGAACTCCAGACTAGTGACAGTGCCTGCTTCTGCATGCAAGCATACACATAGAAACCTGTCCAGGTTCACATCCAGTTTGCAGCCACGGGCCCAATTCTAACACAAGGGGAGGTGGACACAGCATCGGCTGGCCAAGATGAGACCACCATCTCTTGTCCTCACCTTAATACTGGATTGACCGTCAGGTCTTGGGCGGACAGAAAGAAGAAACACTGCTGCACGCTGGACCCGGAGTGACTAAGGGAGTCAAACGGTCACAGAGCTGCAATTGCCACCCAGTGCCTCGTCATCTGTATGAGCTTGACTATGAGCGGAAACTAAGCGCCTGCTGCTGCCAGCTACCACCTGTGGCTTTGTCTCCTCCGGATTCAGACTGTGCGTGATGCCCTCCGATTGAGCCACATTGGAACCATCCTGGGCCACATGCCACCCGCCGATTCGACCCCCCTGCTGTACAGTATGTGTTGAACTTTCATAGTTTATTATTTTCCACTTCTCCATTCTTCTTCCCTTTATCTTTATTTAATTAAGTTTCAGTCAGTAAATTACATTCTATTAATATATATTACCCGCAATAATGTTTTTCCACATTGTAATTTGCACTATAAACAGAACATTTATTTTTTTGGTCTCTGTACACAAGTAACATTTCATTATTTATATAAGGAATGCCTTTGTTTCCAGTTCATAGCATTGGGAAACGACTCCAACAACTCACACTGGCTTGAATTATGTTGTGTTGCTCTTCTTCTTAATAATTTAGCTTGCAATGTTTCCATAGCTTTCCAAGATAGCCCTACAGCAGTGCAATTTGATATTATTCCTTATTAACCAGATTACATTACAGCTGATATACAGTGCTATAAAATGTGCAACTAACATGCATCAAATACAAATGATATTCATACTTAATCTGAGCCTATTTGGTACTTTTTATTATAAAGCAAAATTGCCCAATAATGTGCAGAAATGGTTTAACCCCTTAATGACGCGACCCCTTTTTCTTTTTCCATTTTCGTTTTTTCCTCCCCCTTCAAAAAAATCGTAACTCCTTTATTTATCCATCGACGTCGCTGTATGAGGGCTTGTGTTTTGCGGGACGAGTTGTATTTTCCAATGGTGCTATTTAAAGTACCATATAGTGTACTGAAAAACTTTTAAAAAATTCTAAGTGGAGTAAAATGAAAAAAAAACCACGACATTTCGCCATCTTTTAGTGCGTCTTGTTTCTACGGCGCACAAACGGCAACCAAAACGACATAATAACTTTATTCTATATAAAGCATTACGTCATACTGCAATTTAAGAGTCAGTTTATCAAGCCACCCTACGGGGATGGCTTGATAGGCAGTCTGGTAAGGCAGCCCTGGGGCCTTTCATTAGGCCCCCGGCTGCCATGACACCTGCACGGCTACCCGATCTCACCGCAGGGGGGGTGGGGGGGGGCCTGCGGATTTAAGTGCCGCTGTCAGAATTGACAGCGGCATTTAAATGGTTAATAGCCGTGAACAGCCGATAGCGGCTATTGCCCGCGGATGTCAGCTGTTATAAACAGCTGACGCCCGCACTGTATGAAGAGAGGCTGGCACGCAACCTCTCTTCATACATACCCCGCCGCTCCATGACATACCGGTACGTCATAGAGCGGGAAGGGGTTAACAAAGGTCTTCCTGAATGCGTCTCATTGTACCTGATGCCAAAACCAGTATTTTAATGTGAAGGTAAACTTCAAATTCCCAGTAAAGTGTATATATTGCAAAAAGTTGAAGGGCAAATGCGGAGATGTCACATACCAGTCATAGTATAGGCATGAGCAGCCTTGCTGGAGCCTGATGCTAGATTAGGAGTGCAGAAAAGAGAATAATTATATATATCCACGTTAGGGTGGCCCAAAAAACGCAACTTTCAACTACAAAACAAGACACTCTGTAACTATTTTCCTTTTAACAAAGCTTTATTTGGGGCAAAGTTTCTGGTTCGTATGTCAATGACAAGGTTGTACTCAAAGACCGTGAATTTTCAGATTTTCACCAAAAATTGGCTTCTTTTCAGGCACGTCTCTATGCATATTTACTTATGTCATGACCTGTAGGTTATATTTATTTATTTTATTTCAGGGCTTTTCAGTATGGCATCAACACGACAAAGTAGGGAGATCCAGAGAAATCATATATTTGGAGGTATTTTTGTTGGAACAGCACAAATGTGTAGATTGTCAGGACAAATATTGTTAGTACATGACAAATGCCATTGTGAATACTTAATGTATAGTGGTTGGTTAGCAAGAGCAAATTGGTAATATTACTGCTATAGCTTGTGAAATTGCAGATCTTAAGCGCCAGGTCTCATACTACACATCAGTTTTGAACGCTATCTACTTAAACCCACTAGGGACATCACAATGTGATCTTTTGTATAATCGGTATAGCAAAAAATTATTCCATGTGTGTCTAAAGTGAAAAGCAATCCATTAGGCAGTGCTGAAGGATCAGTCCAATAGTCATGCAGCTGTTAGATGCCTGAGGGCCTTTCCTAGGCCTCTGGCTGCCATGGTTACCCATTGGCATCCCGCAATTGCGTTTGTGTGGGCCAACGAGGATAGAGGGAGCCCCTTCCCTCTGTCTAATCACCTAGATGCCATGGTCACTACTGACTGTGACTTCTAGGGAGTTAAATGACAGGGATCAGAGTCTGTCTGATTCTTACTAGCACAGCAAGAGCTCAGCTATCAGTCAACACAGGGATTAATGCAGCTGCAGGACACATGACATAAATGTCTGTCATAGAAGCTCAAGACAAGCCAGTCTATGATGTTCATTTATGTTATGGAGGCTTAACGGGTTAGAAATAGGCCGCAACTTAATGTATAAAAAAATGAGTATTTGAAGGCGGATTCCGTGCCGAAAAGGAAACTCACACAAACTCAGGGAGAACATGTGAGATAGCTTCTGTCATGCAGTGTTTACTCAACCATATTTAAAAAAAGAAATAGATTCTTTGCTGCACATGCATTATAAACTCGATAAATGCAATCATTCATATCGTAATTATTTACGAGTCTCTAACTTTACTTTGTACTTGCCCAAATCTAAAAATGAGGGATTTTCCGGGGCCATAGTAATTCATAGATAATTCATTAAAACATGAGAATTATGTTTTTTTCTGAGATTCAGGATAGCTCATCAATATCAAGTTGGGAGGTCACCGCTTAGGACGCCGGCTGATCAACAGTATTAAAAGTGCTCACATAACTGCTATGGCCTCTTCTCAGGCATGTGATATGTTCATCAATAACATGGTCTGAGAGCAGCTTAGTCCTTTTCAAGTGATTAAAAGAGCTGCTATAGGAAGCACAGACACTTTAGGATATATTGCACTGTGCCTGGTATGCACTGAAGCAGCCATATCACTCATTGAAGCACCATGGCTACTTTAAACAGATGTTCAGCAGATACCACCAATCTAATATTGATGGCCAATCCTGAGTCTCAGAAAACCCCAATAATTACCATGTGTTAATGAATTATGTATGAATTACTATGGCCATGAAATTCCTCGTCCTTACATAGGTACACAGGACAGGTCATCAATATCTGAGTCTTAGAAATCCCCTTGATGATAGTCATCAACAATGTTATTCTGGCTAAATAAAATTAGTAACTGCTAATGTCAGTATTAGATACATTTCTTTCAAGGATTTAGGACAAACTATTTCTACCACATGCTGCTTGTCAGTAGCAAGATTCAAAGGCAGAAAAACACAGGGAAATTGTTACAGTGCACCGCCACTGCTCAACTCCTCAGGGGCCATGGTTGGGCATCACCGTCTGTCACTCACTCACTGCACACCATATTTTCTCTGCCCGTAGGGCTCACATGCAATCCCACCACCTTTCTTAAAGGCTGAGGCAGCCACTCCCACTATATGAGGCATCCTCCCCTCATAGAGAATGCCTAAGCAATTAGCACACTAGCCATTGTGACAAACCACTGTTAGTTGTATATTCCAGTTCTGACATTTTGCTTGTGTTCCTGGCAATTCTGACTACTGTGCTCCCTAACCTTGGCTCTGTATTCTGGACTTCATTTTTGCCTGCTGCTTGCCTTGAACGTCTGCTTGAAAAGTGGAAAAAATATGGGGATAGGGCACAAGCTGGAAATTGTGAAGAATATACAAATACGCTGAAATATTATTCCAACTTTTCCATTTATTGGTATTACCAGTAAATCAAAGACACATTTCAAGTCTAATCCCTTAGCGTTTCTGTCACAACTGTCAAACGTCCAGATGCCTCCCACTGCATCTAGCAATTACTGAGGAAGAGGAGCTTTAGTCTCGAAACGTGTCTTTCCACTTCAATTGTATTGTTAATATGTTCACCCTTGCAGAATTGACGTTATCTGAGTTGGCTGCACCTATTGTTTGATTCATAGACTAGTTTTGAGGGTCCATCCCTCAGAAACAAAATTCTTCCTACTGAGAACATTTTCCCACTTCCTATTGGGCTTGCTCCACTCCTTTCTTTTATCTATGCATTACATGACATTCTGC
Organism: Eleutherodactylus coqui; assembly: GCF_035609145.1. Taxonomy (NCBI): domain Eukaryota; kingdom Metazoa; phylum Chordata; class Amphibia; order Anura; family Eleutherodactylidae; genus Eleutherodactylus; species Eleutherodactylus coqui. Next base: position 65,605,940 of record NC_089844.1, on the reverse strand, counting down.
TTGGACATCGTTATTGCATTTGTTCCGCCAGCACTGACTAAAGCCTGTTCTCTGGATATGCACCTGTCCACACTATAAGGGACTGCAACTAAGCCCAATGCTACATCAGCAGCAATACAACTGGGACTATCTGTGTGAGTGACTAGTGATAAGGAAAATCAGTGTAATAAGAAAAGTCAGTCTCCTGTATAGCAAACATAATTCTATGGGACAATTTCCCTATATGTAGCTTCATTTACTGAAATGGCAATTACCGAAACAAGGCAAGTGATTCTTGGTTAACAGAATATACTTAGAGATGCAAGACGAGAAGTCAACATAGATTTGGACACTTGTTTAATACCTTTTAAAGGAGTTGGTAGAGTTAATTTATTCAACTCCAGTTCCCCATGAGTAAACTTAAGAAAATATCATGTACTCCTCTTTTCTGGCTCCTCACAGATCTGGCTTTGTTCTCCGTGTTGGGTCTGTATTGACAGTCTACAGTCATTTTGCATATGGGACATTACAGTTCTCAAATGAGGTCTGTGATTGGCTGCAGCAGCCTGTAAACAGTCTCACTACAGCCTGTAAGCACGGCATCATCGGGGAGAGCAGAGGATGTGGCGCCATAGCTTTGGGGACTTGGGAAAGGTGAGCATACAGTGTTTTATTATTATTAGGAATGGGAAGCAGGAATTTACCAACAAAAACTCAGACAACCCCTTTAAATAAGATATGTAGTTACGGTACTAGAGTGCCATTACAAATGTAGCCATTGTTAGCTTAACTAATGCATCATGATAACTTTACTACATTGCAGAGCATTGTAGTTGAGTAATCATAACACATTAACTTAACATTTGCTATATCTGTAGGTTTTAATAATTTTATGGGAACTGCTCATGAATAGAGTAACATCTTATAGCTAAAATATGAATGCTTGGCTTTAGATGAAGATTGGGAGTTCTGATGACACCTGGGTATTTTAGGCACATAATTACACAAGAACAGTAAGCATGACATTTCAGGTTAATTCTCCAGTTAAAACTAAATATGAAATTGTTGACTGGAGACTGATAAAAAAAAAATATTTTTTTTTGTACTTAATAGAAACTACAGTAGTAATCGGCAATTAATTAAAAAGATTCCCCACCTTTCAGAAGACTGCATACACATATTTTAGAAGTGTAAAGAGGGTCACCCTATACGTAATCTCTTTTAATACCATGCTTCGGTCATAATCGGCTACTATGAGGGCATGAAATGCACATTTCCTCTATTTCCTGTACAACAGATGTGACATTCTTTTAGTGACATAACTGTAAGAGTTCGGCTTTCTCAGTGTCATGAAGTCTTGCTGAACTTTGCTAAAACCTAGACTTAAATTGAGATGAAAGTAAATCAACTCATTCAGATGGAATGTTAAATGTCCAACACTGTATTTAGAGAAATTACTTGTTTATATGATGTTTAAAGCACTGTTGAACCATGTGTTCCATTTTATAGACAGTTTTTCTCTTTGCTAATTGTAGGATGCATTTAGGAAATTATATGAAGCTAATTTAACTTGAGTACTTCCAACTATTCATAGAAACATCCTACTGCCCTGAAGAATTGTGCTCAGAAACTGATTTTCTGTATGAGTCACTTTAGTGGCCTGTTAAATGAAAGCTTGTAAAACACAAGTATGTATGTAAATGTGAGTAAGGGTTTTTAGAACTGGCAATAATTTGGTAAAACACTGATAATAGGCATGCACACAGTGTTTCTAAACTTCACATCTGGGGAGAATGTCGGGGGGTAGTGAGAGGGGGGCTTGTCAACATCATTTATTGTAACAATATTAAAATGTCTTTACAACATAGTATGTTAGATTAAAAAAAACACATATGTCCATCCAGTTCAGTCTATTACCCCCCAATGTTGATCCAGAAGAAGGCAAAAAACCCCAGTGAGGTAGAAGCCAAATGTCCCTATTTAAGGGAAAAAATTCCTTCATGAATCAAATTTGGCAATCGGAATAATCCCTGGATCAACAACCCTTCTGAAGTAATTAGTGACTATTATATGTCATATTCTAACACTTAAGAAAGGCGTCTAAGCCCCTCTGTAACTCTTTTATCGAATTTACCATCACCACTTCCTCAGGCAGAGAGTTCCATAATCTCACTGCTCTTACAGTAAAGAACCCCTTTCTATATTGGTGTAGAAATCTTCTTTCCTCTAGCTGTAGATGGCGTCACAGTCCTGGTATAAATAGATGATGGGAGAGATCTCTGTATTGTCCCCTGATATATTTATACATAGTTATCAGGTCGCCCCTCAACCATCTTTTTTCTAAACTAAATAACCCCAATTTTGATAACCTCTCTGGGTATTGTAGTCTATCCATTCCATTTATTGCTTTAGTTATTAGGTCGCCCCTCAGCCATCTTTTTGCTAAAGAGAGTAATCCCAATTTTGATAACTTCTCTGGTTATTAATTTTGATAACTTCTCTCCCAGCTTTTGAACCCGCTCAAACTCTAATATGTCTTTCTTGAGTATCAGTCACCAAAACTGTATACAATATTCCATGTGTGGTCTGACCAGTGACTTGTAAAGAGGAAGAACAATGTTCTCACCATGCGCCCCCAGGCCTCTTTTGATGCACCCTATGATCCTATTTGCCTTGGCAGCAGCTGGCTGACACTGCTTGCTCCAGTTAAGTTTACAGTTAACTAAAATCCCCCAAGTCCTTTTCCATGTCAGTGTTACCCAGAATATTTAATTTGGTTTTAAAGACTGTGTAGTGTGGACATATTTGCAATAATTTTTTTTGTTAAATGTAAAATTAAGGAACTACCATTTTGTTCCTATAGAGTCTGTGTAGCTCCTTCACATATCTGGCTGTCCTTCTGCTTCTGACATAGATCTAACAGAACACTAGTCCAGGTGGTGTCTTCTCTCAGTGTTAGGCTTTATTCAGACCAGTGTACGTTCTGGTTGCATGCTGTCCATGTATTTCACGAACAACACACAGACCCATTACAGCCTATAAGTCTATACACATGGGTGAGTTTTCACACAACCAATGGCCCATGTGAAAAGAAATCACGGCATGTCCCATTCTTGTCTGTATTAGCGATTGAGAATAGGACATGCAATGTGCGCTGTCTGTTGAGATTAGACAGCACACAGATTGGTGTCAGTGTGCTGTCCAAAGCGAGTTGGTCCTAAGATTTTTAGGTACAACTTGCACTCAACCATCAGAATAAGGTCTTAGAAATAGCAGCAGGGAACGGGAAGAAATAGTAGACCAAAGTGTGAAGGAGGAAAGAATTCAAGCCTTCAGGGAGGGCAGATCACACATTTTGTACTGTATTAGAGTGTAGATACTGAATAGAGGAAAGCACATACACAGACGTATGTGGGCATGAAGGGAATATCACAGGGGAAAACCAGTTTATGTCAGCAGAAGGCAGGAGAGATCCTTTATGGGCTGTGAGAGCTAGTGAAGGCAGCAGAATCCTAGATGTACAAAGCTCACGTCCAGCATGTCTTACTGGGAAAAGTTTGAAGCTAGGAACTGGCTGCACACTGAATATCCAAAGGTCTGAAAATTAATGAAGGTATGATGATAGCTGTCTGAAACTTAGTATAACTTCTTTTACTCTGGGTAATCACTAACATAGAAAAAGAGAAATGGCGCACGACACTGCTATGTTAAAGGTATCCATTGTCTGTAAAGCATTCTAGATCAGGAAATACTTGAATCAAAAATCAGCATATTAACTAATAACTCACAATCTGTACAAAACCACTAAAACAAATCAATTGTAAAGTTAGTCAGCTTTTGCTACTTTTTGCATAGATTTGAACTGTGAAACTTTGGTAACTTTCAACCATTAGTTAGATGATTTGCAACATTTAAAAACAGTTTGGAGGGTTGTATACTTCACAAGGCTACTCTGCTCCCTTTCTCTTGTACATAGCACTGTTCCTATGTTTTTCATACACAGTTGTATAATTTTGCACACTATAGGAGGGACCGTTTGTATTCATCTGTATCTGACAAGTGACCACTACTGGCCTGAATGTGTGTAATATATATATTTATAATAGGAGCGCAGTACCAAAAGTGTTATTGGCCAGGTGGTTTGAGAAAATATCCAGCAGAGAAAGGGTCTATTCTGCTAATTCTTCAGAAAACACTTGTATGGGATAGAGAGCCTCCAGGCTTGCTAAGCTCAAGGTCCAGTCTGGTCCATTGGAGACCAAGCGTTGGTCTAGTGTGCAACTCCTGCTGCTATATGGGAGAATGGGTCTGACAAGGGTGGACGGCCCTTAGACTGGCACCCTGGATGGGTATGAGGTGATGAACTTTAAGTTATGTGTTTGAGGCACTAGGCCTGTATGGTAGAAAGAATAAAGTCTATGTCATTTAGTGGCCAGGCAGCCATGGACTTGCAAGTGTTCTTGTACACTGTTACAAGTGACAACAATGTGAAGATTGTGTTATGACTCCTGTCTTATCCCAAAAAAGGATGGATTTACTAAGTTTTGTACCAAACTTCTGGCCTGGACGTGGTTTACTGGTGTGCGACCTAACAACTCTTAAGTTGTCACGCTAATATATATATATATGTGTGTGTGTGTATGTGAGAACATGGGAATAGTGGTCTGTGGTAGACAAAATCCAGCAACGATATTAGCAAAGTGCTCCATAACATTTAGGCCTTATGCACACAGCTGTGATGGGCTCCGCAAGTGGAATACCGCAGCGGAGTCCATCGCGGCGCCCCCCAAAGACCCCATACTTACCTCCTAATCCGCTGCTAAAAAAACATAAATTCTCCTTAATGAAATAACACTATACTTTAGTCTCCTTGTACCCTAAAGAATGGTGAAGGTGACCTCTAGACTTATAGTATGCAATTTATATAATTTGGACCATCTCATGCTAGTATTTAGTCTGAACACTATTTTCTCTTGTCGATAGAGCTATAATGTTTATTCTTAGATTTATTGTTCGAGCATCAATTATATTTTTCTATATCATAACACGTTTTATTTTAAGTGGATCATTATGATTTATTTTATGGTCAATTTGCACCTTCTGCTGGATCGGTAGTATATACATAAGAATATTGTAACCAAATTCAGCTGGAGATATTATGTGAACCCTACTGCAATTAGCAAAGTTTGCTGTATTAACGCATTTAGAGCAAAGTTTTAGACTATACGTGCCCTTCATCAGGCTCCGGGGAAGTATGCCAAGTAGAAAAGGAGCAAGGATTAACTGAGGGTAACTAAGGATAAGGGCATGGTCTGCCTCAAGAGGAAGTCTTACTTCTTGATCCTCACATGCTTGACATAGTTCTGATCTTCCCCATTTAGCCTGATAAAAGGGCATATATAGCCAGAAATGTAAGTGTTGCTGTAAATGCTCTTGCTGTAAATAGCTCTGGCCATGTTTGGCTGCTGTACTATGTCACTGTGTATTGAGTAAAAACCTCTAACAACTTGAAATGACGACCCTGAACTATGATTAGCAAAATACAGCTTCTGTGTAGACCTGTGTGCCATCATGGTTACAGACTGTAGTGTAGTCAGATCCTGCAATTATGTGGTATTCTCTTCCATTTCCCCTTTACTTCTTACTAACCTAAATAGTAGGTTAATGCAATGTAACAGGCAGCTGGAATAGTCGGAAGAGCATAACACAAAAAAATTAAAATGATTAAAAACCTGATTGGAATTCCAATGATTTCATCCATTAAAAATAATCTATACGCCAGATTAACTAGAAATGTACTATCTCTGTATTTAGGTGCCATCAGCAGAAGATTACCTATTATATAAATCACCTTTTAGTATATATTTTTTTTGTTAAACATTTTTAGGAATTTTTGGTAAATTGTTTTTCTATTCATGTTTGTTTTACATTTATAATGTCCTGATCTATGTTAAGTACAAACCAAATAAAATCCTGCATTTTTCACTGCCTAATAGGCGGAGACTTCCTGTTCTGTTGAGAGAACGTTTCGGCTGTCATCTCATTATCACAGACAGGATGATAATAACATGTAACCCTTATAAATATAGGTAACACAGAATCTACCATTCACAATAGGTGATGGTCACAGCTTGCCTCCTCCCCCTCCATGCACAGTGACCTCTGCATATATTAAAGAGCAGGTCTAGCACACACTCCCATAGTCAATGGGTCCGCACCTGTTTAACGTCTATATGGCCCATAAGGCTGCTGTAAAGCTTATTTTGAAATTGCAAGATGATCACCCACATAGCCATGTACAGAAAATAGAGTATCAAAATCGACAATCAAAAAAATAAGAAAAAATGAACATATTTTACTACCTGGGTTTAACTAGTAATAAAATAAGGATGAGGAGCTCAGTATTATGATAGTTCAGTGTCTGACCTCTGGAATGATCTTGAAGAGTCTGAGGACTCTTCGGCTTACTTCCTACTCAGCGGTGCTACCCACTATGCATGGGACTACAACGCTCCATACAAGTAAAATGGTCTCTGATCCAGCACTGAGCACAGCAAGTAGTTGTGGCATCATTATGCAGGTACAGCAGTTCCTAATTAGCACTTTGCAGCAGTTGGACTCCCTCCGATTAGTAAGTGATGATAAAACCTAGTGATATACCATGACTTTCTGTAGTGGTAAAACCCTTTTGAAGCAGATCTGTCTATGCTGCCCACTATAAGGGTAATGCTGTATGGAGACAGGTCTGCCCCTATTAGCAAAAAAAGAGTAGTCATTTTACAATATAAACCTTGTTTCCATTTTCTATTATTCTCTGAATGCAGCCAGCATTGCAAACAATGGATTGTTTCTCCCTGGATGACCCCGCTAAGTCCAATGCTATGGAAACCGTATTTATATATGCTATTAAGCTAAAGATGCATTATATTAAATGTGTGAAGTGTAGTAAACTTCCAGGTGTCTTTTCTGGCAAAAATGGTTAATAAAAAATATTTTAAAAAACACAATTACAATCAAGATGTTTACATTTTCCTTGACACAGTCATAGCAACCAGAAAAGATCCATTGTTTCCACTTCTGTCTGCGCCAAGAGAACGAGAAAACACCGTACAATAGAAATATTGCAAAGTTGCATTTTATTGTCTAAAAAAGTATAACTGCTAATTTACTGTAGCTTTAGAATTTCATTAGTCTATAAATATCTAACCACTTCATTCCGATGAGTCTTTCTCATAATGGACTCTGTAACCTTGTCCATTAGGTTTCATGACTAGTCCAATAGAAAACAATGACTCTATGTTAAAAGTCAGGAGTGAAATGACATGGAGGATGTGAGGAGATTATACTTTGGAAGAGGAACCGGTCATCGTAAATAAGGGATAGCGAGGTATTTGTTTTTGGCAGAAATAAACTATTATTATGGAAGAAATATCCGGAACATTACAGGAAATGAAGTGATAATAGCTTCTCATCCATCCTTTGTAGATGATGGAACATGAACTGAGGAGGATCCAACCTGCTGATACTAAAGTAACTAGAAATGATAATGAAGAATTATATTACAGAATTTTTCGTGTTTTTTTTATGGTCCAAGAAATGACATGTATCTTCTTAGCAGGTTTTAATTCTTTTTGTTGTAGTCAGCTGCAAAGCCAGAGTTAACCTTTCATCTAGGTATGGATGTTCCTCCAACTGTAAAGCTGGGCTCCCAAGGCATGGTACTCCCATAGAAATCTTGCGGAATGCCCACGGCGGGACCACACAGAAATTCCATGAAATTTCCACAGTTTAAGTCCTGCGGGTTTTGAAGCGGCTTTTTCTCTTGCAGCCATCTCTCCTCCCCCCCCCCCCCCCTCCCCCATAGAGAGAAGATTGCAGGTAAAATTTCCATGCGGAAAGCTACAGCTGTTATTGAGAAATTCATCACTTAAGGGGTTTGTGCCAAGTTTTAAACTTATCCCATAGATAGGGAATAAGTGTCTGATCAGTGGGTGAGTCTGACCCTCAGGACCTTTAACAATCAGAACAATGGGGAAGAGGTCTTGTGTGTACCCGCTGTATGAATGGAGTGTGGGGATAAGCATGCTCACTGTCATTCCATTCATGTCTATAAGGGCTTATTTACATGAGTGTACTGTATATCGGGCGGGTTTTCACAGCTGGACAATGTATGCTTCCATCTAAGCAGTTCCCCCGTTCCCTCCCCCTCTCCGTCTCTCTGCCTCTCTCCTCCAGTCCGGCGTTTATAATGGGGGGGGCGTGACAGGGATAGAGTTCTGTCCCACCCATTCCCATTGCTGGCTATGGACAAGGGGCGGGAGCTTATCTCCACCCCCGTCCCGCCCACTCCCATTGCAAACCACTCAGAGAAGAGAAGCAGAGAGCCAGTGAGGGAGAGGAAAGGGGGCGACTGCTCAGATGGAAGCATATATAGCTAGCAGAGCTTTTCTGGTTCAAGTCCCCTACAGGGACATAAAAAATATGTTTGTAAAAAGTCAATAAATAAAGCACATATTTGGTATCATTATATCATCATGTAATGACCTGTACAATAAATTGAATACACTATTTATCCTGTATAGCAAAAAATATTTTAAAAAAACAACTGAAAATCAGAGGCAAAATGCTTGTTTTGTTCATTTTGCCTCAAAAAAAATGCAATAAAAGTGACCACAAAAGCCATGTGTAGCCCAAAATGGTACGAATACATACTACAGCACGTCACACAATAAACAAGCTTTCACACGCTCCATCCATGGAAAGAAAATTATGGAACCTTGAATGCGAGGATGTAAAAAAGATAAGTTTCCAAAATAAGTTTTTTTTATTGTGCAAAAGTGGAAAAACTTTAAAAAGATTTGGCATCATCATTATCGTACCAACCTGCAGAAAAAAAATCATCGTGTGATTTTTTGCTGCATGATTAACGCTGTCAAAAAAACTGTTTTATCGATTTTGTAAATATCAGCTTTGCCAGCAGAGAGCCAGCAGAGCTAATGTATGGCTCCGAGTGCACAGCACGGGGCCATGTATCACATGCACACGGACATGCGCAGTGTGACTATTATTTTTTTTAAATTCCCGGTCGTGGACATAAGCCCTAAGGGGATTAAAAAAGTAGTGGCAGATTTGATATTTTTCCTTTGTTTCCCTTTCAAAAAAATGCAATAAAAAGCGTTTTGAAAAGTCATATGTACCTCAAAAATAATACAAATAAAAACTACAACTCTTCTTGCAAAAAACAAGCCCTCATACAGTTCCAGAACAATGAAAATGTTGTGTCTTAGGGCGCATTCAGACGACCATATATCGGCTGGGTTTTCATGCCCAGCCTATATACGGTGTCCCTCTCTGCAGGGGGAGGAGGCTGGAAGAGTCGGGAGCAGTGCTCTGAGCTCCCGTCCCCCTCTCTACCTCTTCTCCACCCCCTGCACTATTTTCAATGAGGAGAGGCGGAACGGCGGTGGAACTAATTCCCAAAACTTAGCCCCACCCCTGCTCCGCCTCCTCTCATTGCAAATAGTGCAGAGAGGTGGGGAGGAGAGAGAGAGGGGGCGGGAGCTCAGAGCACTGCTCCCAGATCTTCCAGCCTCCCCCCCTGCTGAGAGAGATGCAGTATATCGGCCGGCGTGAATACCCGGCCGATATACGGTCGTCTGAATGCACCCTTAGAATGCGATGATGCAGATTCCCAAAAAAATAAGTAATAAAAGTTATACATATTATACCCCTGATTTTTGCCATTAAGATGTATAACTCGCAAAAAAAAAAACCAAGCCCTCATCCAGTTATGTTAACGAATTATGGTTCTTGCAAAGCAACAATGAAAATTGTTTGGTCCTTGAGGCACAAAATAGGCTGGTCACTAAGAGGTTAATTAGTTAAAAAAAAATAAAATCAGGACATCCTGGTTAACCTATTAGTTTCAAATCACACAGGAGATTCTTACTGATGGACAATGCATTGTTTGAAACTAGTAGGGTAACCAGGATGTCCTGATTTTACTAATTTTTGAACTAATTAATAAAGCTGTAGGCCAATGCACACGGCCCAATTAAGTCCAGCTCCGGATTCCGCAGCAAACACAGGCCATAGACATGCAATCTAAACACAGGTTTCCATGCGCACAACAGGAAATCAACAGTGATTTTCCGCTCGCGGTCTGGATCCCGCATGGACAGCTTCCATTGAAGTCAATAGAAGCCATCTGATCCACAGCCCGCCTGCAGTGACAGCAGCGGATAGCCCGCGGAATCCGCATCATCGCCTAGCAATGGTGCGGCGTCATCTGTACTGCACGTGCCAGCCGGCCCGAGGCGCGTGCAGAGATAGGACATACAAGTGCAAACTTGCATGTTCGGCTCCCAGGTGCGCGAACCATGGAAGATGCTGGATTTCAATATGCCCCGTCCATTATTCCCACCGCTGCCAGAATAGTCTGAACAGTTTTCCCCCTACCTCATTGCCTTTAACATACATGTATGTTTACGGGGACATAAAAGTTGACCTAATGAACAAACGTTATATGATAGTTAGGGGTAACTTCATATCATGAGAAGCAGGAAATGCGCCTGACATCTATAACTGACCTTCATGTATTTACAAGAGGCATTCGTGCAGATTTCTTTAAAAACTTGAATACAAGTCTCTCAAGAAGAATGAATTCTGCAATAAAGTCAAGGGTATACAGTATCTGCATCTTAAGACTTCTGTATCATTTTCTGCAAAATCCTGTATATGTTCTATGTGTCTGTACTGATGAAGAATAAATAACTTGTACTTAGCAGCACTACTCTCTATATAAATCACATTACAGTAGTTTGTATGGACTCATTTGGCCTAGTTCCATTCCTGTCTTCTTTCTCCTAGATCCCCTGAATCTCCCTGCGGGCTCTCATGTGAGTCTATTTGAGTTTTGATAATCCTCTTACAACATAATGTGGCTTACTGCCAGGGTATGAAAGGACATTATGGTTCAGTTTAATGTTGTTGGCAGGATATGCTCCTTGAATAAAGAAGCAAACATCCTGAGGGTTGAATTGTAACAAAAATAGGTATATATCTACCTATTCAAACCTTGCCTACACATACCCACAGCAATGGGAGATTACAGAGTGAAATTGAATCATATGTACCTCTCAATGGAGGAATAACAGCAAGGCATGCCCTGAATTCATTATACGTAATGTACAAAGCTGATCCGCGCTCTGTCATCAAGTAGAACATATTTGTTTTATCCATATGAGTGGTTGGGCCTCGCACTGCAGCTCATCCCATTTATGTCAATAGTCCCAGATCTAGACTATCCTTTTATGTCTTATCTGTTGGTCAACAAGAATATAGCTTCTCCTAAGGCTGCCTTCACATTGGCGAGAAAATCGTGCGAGATTTGTGTGTTGCGAGACGTACAAATCTTGCACTAATATGAAACCCATTCTTTTGAATGGGTTCATTTACATATGTGATGTTTTCCTGCATGGCACTGCGTTGCGATGCTAGGCAGGAGAAGAAATCGCAGCATGTCCTATTTTTCTGCGATATCGCCCATTGTTTTTAATTGGCCTGGCGGCAGCTGCGTCGGCCCCCTTAAAAGCCATGGGAGGACTCTGCGATCCTCTGTCACAGCTGTGACAGCCACGGCGGGGGATTCCTTCAGCCCCGCAGTGATGTGGGGCTCTTTTCATGTGAAAACGCCTCACATCCTTGGGCTTTTACATGGATGGTGATGGCGATATCAGGCCGTGAATCATCCTTACCAGTGTGAAGGAGCCCTTAGGGCTTTTTCACACAACTGTATGCATTTTTACATTCTCTCGTTCATGCCGTAAATTTGCATGAAGGGATGATTTTCCGCGATCAATGGCTAGATATAATTAGCATTTTCTTGTTCATTCACATGACCGTGAGCGTCATTTTAAGCAGGAAAAATACGTTGCTAAAACGCCTCACCCTCCCTTTTTCCCAAGCTCCCATAGAAGTCTATGGGAGCTGCCGCCGTATATTGGTGAAAAGATAGTTGCAGAACTATCCTTTTACTCACCGTATATTTGCCGTCACCATATTTCGGTCACGTATATTAAATTTTTTACAGTGCAACATTTTTACGCGCTATCTATACGCCGGTGTGAACGAATGCATTAGAAACCAATGCCTTAGATGCTCGCTTATATTGGTTGGCCGTAAAAACACGCCGTATATCTGCTCGTGTGAATGAAGCCTTAGGCCTTAGTCAGACGGGCGTTTTTTCACGCGATTTGCGGATCGCATGACGGATGCGCATCCGCAAATCGCGTGACCGGTGCCCGAAAATCGCCCGAAAATCTGCTCCTAGCCGCGTTTCATTAGAAACGGGCTGGAGCTGTCCAGCGCATTGCATTCAATGGAGCCGGCAATACAGCCGACTCCATTGAAAGCAATGCGCTGCGGGCGAGTGTGGGATGAATTGTCGGGAAGGGCTTAAATATATAAGCCCTTCCCTGCAATTCATCCAGAAAAGTGTTAAAATAAAAAATATATACATACTCACCTGCTCCCGGCACCCGGAGTTCCGCGCAGCCGGCCTGCAGTGGGTGTGAAAGGGGTGTGAGTCAGACCTGCCCCCTGATTGGCTCAGCGCTGAGCCAATCAGGGGGCAGGTCTGACTCACACCCCCTTCACACCCACTGCAGGCCGGCCGTGCGGAACTCCGGGTGACGGGAGCAGGTGAGTATATATATATATTTTATTTTAACACTTTTCTGGATGAATTGCAGGGAAGGGCTTATATATTTAAGCCCTTCCCGACAATTCATCCCGCGCACGCTGGCAGCCCATTGCTTTCAATGGAGGCGGCTGTATTGCCGGCTCCATTGAATTCAATGGGCAAACATCGTTCTTCTCTGCCACAGCTGTTACAGCTGTGGCAGAGAAGAATGATTTGTCTTCTATATGTTCTCAATGGGGTCGGCGCTGCTGCCGCCGGCCCCATTGAGCGCATATAGAGAAGAGAACAGGAATCGTAGATCGCAGATAGGTGCGATCTGCGATTTCTGTTCTATAATTTATCGGACGAGCGCATAAAAAGCGCTCAAGTGTCCGATACCATTGCAAAGCAATGGTTTTAAAAAATCGCCGGACGCATGCGCATGCGCAAATCGCGCAAAAAAACGCCCGTCTGACTAAGGCCTTAGGGGGAATCCCTAGGAAGTGTGAGGAAACTTATGAGGCCTTGCATGCTCTTCTGGGAGATGTATGCAAATTAGAAGATGGAACAATGTCTATGCAGCGCCACATATTGGAAGGCAGCATTCCTGCACGTCAATGTCTGACCTTTTAGCAAGCCTTGGGAACATGACTGGGAATATATGGATTTCACCTGACAAGAGGCAGTGGGCAGCAAATTAGAAGGAAGTGGCCAACACTTTTGGCAGAGTCATTTTTTAACACAAAAATGTCATTTTTGGTACATAAAGTGATTTTCACTTTTTTATCACATTCACTATCATATTTAACATAGACCTGTCCTAAAGCCCAGTGACCACGCAATATTATAACTTATATTTATAGCCATCTATTAGATTTTTGTAATACCTCCACCGAACAACCAGCTAAGGCATGTATGAATAGTGTTTACTACACTCCCAGGTACGCCCCCTAGTGGTGGCTCCAATTAGCTAAAATTTTATAATTTATCACTATGTCTATGCAGGGAATTTCTAACTCTATATCAAAGAAACACAGATATGGCCACTATAAACATATATTAGAAATTTAATTAGCCAAGAATTTTGGACTTGAGGTAAAACCTAAATCGCTCCCCCAATGTTCTCTTTATTCTGATATACAAAGATATACCAGAATAAAAGGACATTGACTGTAAACCATATTTTATCTCTGTGTAATTCATTTTGCGCTCCACATGTATATATGTCAGAAATACAAAGACTGTATATTAATCTAATTTTATTTTAATAACACTTGGAGACATCAATGTCATTAAATTTAATGTCAAAGTAAATTGCCCACAATGTGCTTCAAATTATTCACATGAGCATTTAGTTTTAAAATGTAATAAGGTATCTTATTAAATGTGAAGTTTATTATCATGCAAATACCATCCACTAAGCACATTTGTTAATTGCAACTCATTTGCATAATTAATGAACTCTCAAATGAATTATGTCTCGGCGGATTTGTGCATCATTGTTGAATAAATCATAAAATGTGCATCAAATTTAAAGAGTCTTTTGGAATTAGACAAAATTATTTGTAGATTGACAGCAGCAAAGCTTAATGGACTAACCTGCATATTAGTTACTAATATTGGTACATGTGGACATATTTTTATCTGTATCTTATCGCCTTGTTTTCCTATATTGATACTACCAGCAAGTCACTAATCATTGATCATGTGCAATTTTTAGAAAATTCTTAAAATGTATTGCAATTTAGGGTCCATCCACATTGGTTTGCCACATATTCAGATCTTTTAGGCTCAGTTTGCATACAGCGTTTTCATTACTTTTTAATGGCATTGTGTCTTTTTCTGTACTTTATTACAAAAATGCTAAGGCAAAATGTTCCTTTAAAGTCTAAAATAAAATAATGAAATTCTACATACCCAATGCTTTGTGTTTTGCCATTTTTGTGGTCACTTTTTTCAAAATGCAGCATGCTCTTGATATACGGTATTTTTCTTAAATGTCAGGAAAAAGCATGTACAAGATTTAAAAATTTTTAAATATCACAAAAAAGTGTGTGAATAGCTCTAAATAGGTGACCCTGCAGAGGTATTGTTCCATCTTCCCTATTTGCATATTTCCCAAAGGAGCATGGATGGCCTTATAAGTCTCCTCACTCATCTTCTAGGTGCTCTCCTTAAGGAGAAATGATACCCGTGTTGACCTAGCCCTAAAACCAGCACACAGTCTCTGTGGGCCAACATAAAGGAGCAGTAGGTGCTCTGTGCAGTATTATATACAGTAGTGCCTCTATAAAGCACCCTAATCTTCCCTAGAGGTTATGCTAAGAGCATGTAACTATGCATTCATTTAAAAAGTAACAGATTCCTTCGGCTCCAGCAGAAAGACGCCTTTTATATTGCTGAATCTTCACAAGGAGAAGCAGTACCCTTCTTTATCGGTGTGTAATCGGGGGAGTACAGCTGGTACTGCTGTCAGGAGTCAGGCCGCTGAACCACCACAATATTGTATTAGTTTGGTGAAGGGAAGGAGCTAGAAATCCTAAAGTCATCCTGCTGCAGCAGTCAAAAGAAGCAGCCGCAGCACAGCCTTCTCATTGTGAATGAGTGTAAGGCTACATGCACATAGGCGAGCCCAATATCGCATTTTACACGCGGAAGCGAGCCGTTTTTCATTCAAAAACATCTTGGATCACTTCTGTGAAATTGCGATCTTTAGGCACGCGTGTTGTGAAAAATGTATTTCTGCATGCGCCTTATTTGATAAATCTAGCACAAGAATCATTGCCATTAACTGTTACACTTGCTAGAATGATAGCAAGGTCTATAGAGAGTACAGATGTGACCTTTTCCTAAGGCTATGTTCACACCTGTATTAGGTAGGGTATTCCGTTTTCATTATGAGAGCAGGAGATGGGAATTCTCTCATCAAATGGATTTAATTTACGATGGAACCAAATGGTGCTGAAAAGACACCATTGACTATATTGGGGTCTATTCAGTATCTGTTCAACCAATCGGCACTTTGCCAAATGAAAAAGACACTTCGTGCTGGATCTGTGAATGAGCCCTTGAATAGAGGCTCCGAACACAGATGTGAACATAGCCTTACCAGTGACCTTTTAAGAAAGTCACATTTCACAAATATTTCTAAATCCTGGCCACATAGTAAGACCAAAAATGGTGAAAAATACAAAATTGGTAATAAAATTTGTAAATGAATGTCTGTAGGTATCTGCAGTAACACGGACATCACATGCATCAATAGCAGCACATATATCTCATATGTAGATGTTTCTATGGTAAGTAAAACTATACCATCTAACCTGAAGTACTCTACAAAGCAGAGGCGTAACTTGAAGCTCCCGGGCCCTGATGCAAAACTAGTAACATGGCCCCCAACTATAATGCTTTACTCATAGTACTGGGCTCCCTATATGGAGAAGAGAGGCCTTATGGGCCCCCTAAGGCTCCTGGGCCTGGGTGCAACCGCATCCTCTATAGTTATACCCCTGCCACAAAGACATGGTCACAAATGGGGATCGGATATACAGTTATGTAATAGACCACTACCTCTGACTGACAGGGAAGGCATTGTGAATTTAAAACAACCCGCTGCTTACTGGCTCTAGGTTAAGGCAGTTCCGCTAGCAATGGAAGGGACTCTGCAACTATATACTAGGGCATTACCATTTCTTCTTTAGGAGATCATCTAGAAAGTGAGTAAGGAGACTTATAAGGCCATCCATGCTCCTCTGGGAAATATGCAAATAAAGAAAGTGGGACAATACTTCTGCAGCGCCACCTATGGGAAGGCAGCATTCCTCCAATTCAATCTTAGACTCTTTAGCCTAGCCTTCTAACAATATAACTGATTTCCTTTAAAGTTTCTCCAAACTCTTCGGCCAGTGTATTCCTCTGAATGAAGATGATAACTTGATGCTGTAAATCTAAACTGCATTTTCTTTTCAAATGTCAGTATGTGTTTGCCCAGTGAACGTCAGATCAAACCTGCAGTGAAGCCAGGCTGAACATAATCAGGCGCTTGTGTGCTATTGTGCAGCTGACACCATATCCAGCAATAAAATATTAATTGTAAAACTTTCACAGATGCCACCGACTGTTGACCAGGGATCTGGGGTTATCACTTGTCAGTCCATAATGAGCTTGGCTAACCGTTGCAGTTATTATTTTTTCCACCTGTGAAATAATTTGTTCCGGCAGTATTTTCTACTTGCTATGTAATTTATGCATGTGGTTTGCCAACACTTGACAACTTTTAGAAATTAACATAAAGCACACCTGCAAAGAGTAACAGTTTTGAAATGTGTGAATGTCTTTTCCCTTTCCCCGCTACATCCTAATAAACCACAAAATGTATTCTTCCTTACATGACCAGCAAAAAATAGAAATCATTTGTCAAGCAGAGACAATTCTGTACATCTGGAAAGTCCTGAAACGTCTAAAACATATAAAGCTTTTAAAAGGCTTTCATATCAAGATTCCTTAGAGAGTCACAGCAAACAGCTACACCAAGAGTTCAAAGTGGCTTTTGCGGGAAGCAATGTAAGAATTTTTTGAGAGAGAAACAGCCTTAATATCTTCCCCACATTTAAGGCTTTATTCACACGAGCGTTTTATTACAGCAATTTTTCTGCAAAAATATGCTGGCTGAAAATCGTGACATTTGTTCAGATGGGCGTCTTTCCAGTGCATAAAATCGGCCGTCCAGAAAAGATGGTGCGCATTCCAGCCGGGCGCTTTTACGCTGACCGGAAAAGATACTTCTGAGCCTGTCTTTTGACGGAATATGCTGGCCGATCCCATAGACTCCTGTGGCAGCCTATGAGAGCTGCCGGAAAAGAGAGGTGGGACGGTTGTTTTTAACAGCGGCTCTGCTAAACTCCCCCCCCCCCCTCCGCCCCTTGCCAGCTGCCAACAAAGGGAAGGAGTGGGACGGGATGGGAGACTAGCACACTAGCTCTGCTAAGAAAGCAGCTCAGTGCACAAGCGTACCAACCCGTAAGCAGCTCATCACCAGGGTCCCTGGCGACAGACCCCAGCCAATCTACTACGAAAGATCTATCCTGACGATAAGCCATCAATAGTTTACAACTAGACAACCCCTTTAAGGTCTCCTAGAAGAAGAGGCATTATGTTTGAGGGTGTTATTTTTAAACATCTCTCTGTCTGCCCACAAAGCTGCTGTTGCGGACTCATGCATGCAGCGGACTCATTTAGTGCACACACAATGTTCTCTAATGTAATGGTGCTGCATACACCAAGTGACAACTTTGTAGGCAGACAGCAGGGGAACAGAGAGGAAGAAGAGTATAAAAATCACACCCCTGGTCTCAGCACCCCCTGTTCTGTGAGCCCACAGTTCATGGGGCTCATAGAAGCTGACAGGTTCCCATTAAAAGCTGACACGGTGATAGTTACCAGTAGAAAAAGCTTAAAAAGCATTTCTAGGCAGTGCCTGCTTTCAGTGCCGGGATACAGAGGGGTCGGAGCGGAGACCACTGTTCTGACCTCTGTATAGTGGCTGGTGCTGGTAAATGCAGGTGCAACTCCTGAAATCAATGAGAGCTGTGCCTGCAATTACAAGCGCCGACCACTACACAGGGGCTGGGGCAGCGGCTTCCACTCCGACCCCTGTGTATCCCGACACTGATAGAGGGCTCTGCATGGAAAGCGCTTCAAATGCATTGAATTCAACAATAAAAAAGTATTCAGTAAGTTGCTTAGCACCCACTAGTGGTCATTAAAGGCAGCCTGAGTTTCATCTTTTTTACTCTATTTCTAGGCAGGCACAGTATGTTGAATCTAGCAATGCTATTTCTACGCATAACTTTAAACTGCAAATGTTGTTTCTGAAGAAATATACTATAAATGTAGTTATTGGTTAGACAAACTGAAAAAGTATGTCATCAATATACCATAGATATACTTATATTATAAATGTACTTCAGTAACAGATCTAATGTGACTTTAAGTGATCCCAGGTGGCATTCTTTTACATGACATCTTAGTAAGTCTTAGGTTAAATGTTTTTCAGTTGGAGATGGAAAATAGAATTCTGTTGCAACACAAGAGTTGATGTAAATCATTTCTATTAGAAAGAGACAAAGGAATTTTCTCCAATCTTGATTAAAACAATTCATGTTTACCAGTATATGCAACACATCAATTGCTCTGAGAATGCCAATGCAAGATACAACGTGTGTTAATAGGCCAGGACATCTGGTAACCAGCTTTTTTTCTGATTCATTAGCTGACTGCTTCTATGACCGGAGGGGGTGATAAGGGAAGCTGAAAGGCATTTGCTCAGAGAAAATGGAGTCTTGATTGATGCTTCATTTCCTTGACCCAGCAGCTCTGCGCCACATTGTACATGCCATCATTTATTATTTTGTGTAACTGCTATTGCACACTGTTGCTTAGAAAGGAGACGTGAAACATGAAACAAAAAGCAAAGAAAGAAACATTTATAAAATAAACAAAAAAGTAACTAAAATAATCCACATAGTGACAACTGAAGTATGGTAAATGTACATGATTCTAGCCTATAGTAGAGTTGGCTTTAGGTCTTATATCAGCTACATAACTGAATAAAGGCTAAAATGAGCAAGGATTTAAACCAATAAATCTTTACATTCTATTGCCTCTACTGCACTGGTTTAGTCATTTTAATTAAAGAGGAGCTCTCACTATTTTATTTTTTGCATAGGCAAAATACATACAAGTCCTCTAAACAATACTAGATGTTCCCTCATTCCTTCCATGAGTTTGCAGGATGCTTTTATATTGCATTTTCAGTATCTGTCTGAGGTATAGTGGGGAGGCTTTAATGATGGACTGTAGACCTCCGATGGATTCCACACGCTCACAGTAACACCCATAGACTTCCACAATAAAAAATGTATTCAGTGCTGTATACTGTTTTTACTGGATGTCTCCATATGGAATAATGCAGCAGACTGTGCGACATATACCAATGTGATGATGGTGAAAAGAAAGCACTTTTGGCCTCTGCTGATTGAATTGGGGTCTATGGATTAATTTGATGTATGCATAGGGAGCTTTCCCGATGCATATGGCAAGCAGACACTGTAAACACAGTATGAAAACACCTTTACCTGGGAGTGCACCCGGGGCAAAGATACAGTTATGGTTTCAACATATGACTTCAATATTTTCAACATGTGATGGTCTTATTGGGACCAATTAACCCGCCAGAGATATAAACCCTTTAAAGGGGTTGTCTCGTGAAATCAAGTGGGGTTATACACTTCTGTATGGCCATATTAATGCACTTTGTAATATACATCGTGCATTAAATATGAGCCATACAGAAGTTATTCACTTACCTGCTCCGTTGCTGGCGTCCCCGTTGCCATGGTGCCGTCTAACTTCGGTGTCTTCTTGCTTTTTTAGACGCGCTTGCGCAGATGGGTCTTCTCCCTTCGGCTGGTCTTGGAAGCATCGGCGGTTTGGCTCCGCCCCTTGTACGCGTCATCGCGTAGCTCCGCCCCCTGACGTGTGCCGGCTCCAGCCTCCTGATTGGCTGGAATCGGCACGTCAGGGGGCGGAGCTACGCGATGACGCATACAAGGGGGCGGAGCCAAACCGCCGATGCTTCCAAGACCAGCCGAAGGGAGAAGATCCATCTGCGCAAGCGCGTCTAAAAAAGCAAGAAGACACCGAAGTTAGACGGCACCATGGCAACGGGGACGCCAGCAACGGAGCAGGTAAGTGAATAACTTCTGTATGGCTCATATTTAATGCACGATGTATATTACAAAGTGCATTATTATGGCCATACAGAAGTGTATAACCCCACTTGATTTCACGAGACAACCCCTTTAACCACTCTAGATTGCTAAGAAAATGACATACAATTACTAATCCCTAATTCACCTTTTTGTAAATATATATGATACTAGCCCGGGTAGCCGAGAGCATTGCAATATGAACATGGTTTGTTCATTCAGCCAATAGAAAGTTCCATGAATTTCCAAGCTGTTCTTCTAAAAATTGAGTGTCTCTCTCGGTCTGAAGAATGTCGGGCATGCTTTGCTTCATCAGTTTCCACAATTCGAGTGGCTGCTTGTCGCTTGCGTTGATTCTCGATTCGGGCGTTAGTTTGCGCCGCCATTTCAGCTAGTCAAGTGGTGGCTTGTCGAGTGCGTTGGTTCTTGAGTTGGGTGTTAGTTTGCTCCAGCACTGCAGCTACTCGAGCGGCTGCTATTTGAAGTGCGGCTGTTGTCCTTCTGCCCAAACAGGTCCTTCGCTTGCTTGGCATCTTATATCAAAAACACAAAATCTGTTTGTTTGTGTCGTATACAAATCCCCAGTTCTCGTCCGATTTGAGAGAAATTTGGCATTTTTTGTTGCCAATAGCAACCAATCATAGCTCAGCTTTCATTTGCTATTCTGCTGAGGTAAAATGAAAGCGGTGCCGTCATTGGTTGTTAAATATATTATACTGCTGAGGTAAAATAAAAGCTGTGCTGTGATTGGTTGCTATAGGCAACAGTATTTAATCCTCTTAGTGCTGAGTTAAAATGAAAGCTGCTCTGTGACTGGTTGCTGGGGGCAACATCACTTAATCCTCTTAGTGCTGAGGTAAAACGACAGCTGCTCTGATTGGTTGCTATGGGCACCAAAAACAGTTTTTAACTGTTTGTTGATTTACTGTTAGACAGTTTTGATAAATAAGGGTCGGTGCTCATAAATTTGCTCCATGTACTCCTATCTGGGAACAGATCATTTTTGCAAACTGTTATCCACAAGGACATCCAAGGCGGAATTAGGAAGGAAAAAATGGGTCAATGATTGGTGGCTCCACCAGGGTTAGACTGGGACTAAAAAGCAGTCCTGAAACACAAATTCTCAACGCTCAGTTTGACTCTTCTAGTGGGAATTACTTATTGGAAATAACCAGGAATACCAAATTGAGTCTGTAGAATCCATTGATGAAAGCAAATTGGAGAATTTGCTGCATTAAAATTCAAGCAAAGGCAAAAAAAATGCAAATAAGGAAGACAACAAAATTTCTGAATTTTGTTTTAGCCTATAAGCTTCTCTAGGTCAAGATTATACTGTGTGTAGAATGTCATGTCAATCAGTTGTACAGTTTGTGCATGATGCTCAAACAAACAAACAAGCAGACAGTGACAAATATATAGAAGATTGGATATGTAGAAAGTTGGCAAAGTGACTGTAATTGGAGTACAGTTTGTCCTCTCTGCTATGGGCACCATTAAATTAAGAACCCACTGTTTTGCCCTAAAAGTTCTACTTTTTAATTTTGTTTTAGAGACATTTGATTCACAACTATAGGAAATGTCATGGCTTAGCAGAGTTCTCTTGCAAGGCATGCCCAAAAGTCCGTAATTGACTTATACGAATGCTACCTTCTAGAGATGAGCGAGTATACTCGCTAAAGGCAATTGCTCGAGCGAGCATTGCCTTTAGCGAGTATCTCCCCTGCTCGAGACTGCAGGTTCGGGGGAGCGGTGAGTAGCGGCTGTCAGCAGGAGGGAGCAGGGGGGAGAGAGGGAGTGAGAGATCTCCCCTCTGTTCCGCCCCGCTCTCCCCCGCAGCTCCGTGCCCGCTGCCGGCACCCGAACCCTCTGTCTCGAGCGGGGAAGATACTTGCTAAAGGCAATGCTCGCTCGAGCAATTGCCTTTAGCGAGTATACTCGCTCATCTCTACTACCTTCCAATAGGTGGCATTATGAGGCTTTTTTCTATTTCCCGTTTACATGGCCTTTTTGCTCCCTGGGAAAAAGGTTATAAGACTCCCCATTCCATTTTTTGCAGTCTGAACAGTGAGAAGTACCCTCAACCCAGAGTCTTTAAATATGCATAACATTAAATTAATGTGCAAAATATCAATCCATTTTTTTAGTAAACATAAGCATACCCTTTATCTTACTTTGACTGATGATCAATCCTCTGGATAGGTCATCACTAGCTGATAGATAGGGGCGGTCCACTGCTCAGGACCCTGTGCATGAGTTGATCATCTGGCCCGCTATACAGTCCAGTGGGCTGGATGTTGTTATGAGCGGACAAGGGAGGAAGTGCAGGCATTGGCTTCACGCTCATTGAAATCAGTGGGAGCAAAACCTGCTCCTACAGTTCCTGCCTTGGACAGGTTGTCCATAACAGGAGCAGAAAGTGCAGTAGCACCATGGCTCCCCCATTGATTTCAATGGGAGTGAAGCTGGTGCCCAGCTTGCTCCCCTGTCCGGTGATGACAACGTCTAGCCCGCTGCACTGAACAGCAGGTGGGACTATCTGCTGATTAATGGGGGTCCACAGCGGCAGACCCCCATCCAACAACTACAGATGACCTATCCAGAGGATAGGTCATGAATCTAAACAAGCCCAGATGGCTTCTTTAAATTATGTAAAGAAATGTTGGAGTATTTCGCTTTGAAGCAAAAGGAACTGTATTGGTTGCATCTTGTCATTGCGTTAGACAGACACCAGAAAACAGAAGTATCTGTGAGGGTATCACTATGAGGACATGTTTTTGCTAAGCTGCTCATGAATAGCCTCACTTTGTACTTCAAAGCTCTTGTCATGACCTTTTACACATGCCACAAAGTTAAATAAAAAAAAAAATGTTTTTGCCGCCTTCACAAGAAAAGGAAAGTCTGGGTAGATTGACATCCTGACAGCAACAGAGTGACCTCTGACATATTCAAGAAGATCTCTGAGATACATCAAGCAGCCACTGATTACCTTTAAAAGCGAGCGATGGCATTAATAATAGCAGATATGTTCCATGTCTTTCAAGCTATAAACAGATGTAACATTTTGTTTCAAGATTATTTTTGCATACTATCATTTTACGATGTAAAGATAATGGAATCATGGTATTCGCAAAAATGGCCTGAATATACCATTTTATAGCTAGATTCATGAATCCTACGGCCATCATTAGATTCATTACACAATAGTCCTAAAGGAAATGTCCACCTTATAATTACAACATTTAACCTTTAAACATTCCATGCTGTTTTTTTAAATAATGTTATGATTTATATAATATTATAATGGCTAACAATCCGCTATTCAGATAAAAAGCATAGGGTTAAAGGGGTTATTCGGGAAAATAAACTTACCTGAACCCAGTGCAGGACCTGTGGTTCAAAGTTCTAACAGTTAGTCATGACATGGAGCATCTTCCTACCGCCCGTTGTTGGTGCTGCACTTGCAGGGGCCTGGCTTTACTGTCTCGTTTGAGTAACTAAGCCCGCCTCTTCTCCGTCTCTGCATAAACTGTGGCAGAGAAGATAGTGAAATGCGCTAGCAAGTCAGCCCCCTACAAGCTCATCACCCACACTGTGATGGAAGAAAGCGCTATGTTATGTGACCAGCAGCCCGTATTATGCTAGAAGTAGAGGTGGCTCAGCTACTTGGCTGTGAGCGCCTGATTCTGATTGGTTCTTGCATTGATAGTGCTGTCATGCGAGTGCCCAATTATATCTGCCACTCATTATCACAGAGCTGTGATTGGCACACTGACCTGTCCATTAGAAATGGGCATTTGGCAACATTTGTTGCCTGCTGTTGCGGTGTTTGAATAGGTACGTGAACCAGCCCATCAAAGATTCTGATCCTTACTATTTGTGGAGCATCTCATAGAGTTTTGACCTCTACTCTAGACTGGCTGTTTATACATTATGTCTGTTTATACCTCCACATGTCTATTCAATTGTTGGGAGTGTCTGGCTTGTGAACATATAGCCCCTTTCTACTGAGGATGCCACATCTTGTGGTGAAACATGTCGGGGGGCTGTATTGATTTTTAACTGCAGGGAATGCTGAGAGTTCTATTGCATACTGCTCTGGTGACTGTTGTGCTGCAGACTTGAGCCAAGTTCTTATATCTCTAGTCTTACTACTAACTTACTACTAACTATACAAATGACTATATTTCAGAATCTAACTATTCTGTATGGAACTTGTTTGATATTTGAGCTTCCAGCAATCCTTGGGATTTAAAACCACATGTATGTCTGTTAGTTCATTTTATACTATTTACAATAATGCTTTATGCTAGGGCAGACATAATTCTAGGCATTTGTTGCCTTGTCGACAAGTTTGGTAAAAGTAGAGGTGGTGGCATTGCTGGACCCGGCCTGGAGTTGGGTAAATTTATTCCTAATTACTGAACCAAAATATAGTAGTTCCAAGAATAGCCTGGGTTGAGTCTATGAACTCCTTGAAATATATGGAGGAATTCAGATGCTCTGACCTATTAGAGTCCATGGCAGTGGCCAGATGTGGTAGGGAATTTAGCAGCATGGCTGCTAAACTTCCTCACTCTACTCTTTTCCCCGCTCACAGGCTTACCTTTGCTCTCCTCCCCGCTAGTTCTTTGCAATGGGAAGGGGTGGGGATGGAGCTAAGTGCCGCCCTATCCTGCTTCCTCCCATTGCTGGCTGTGGACAAGGGACAGGATGGAGGCAGAGCTAATCGCCCGCCCTCTACCCGCCCCTTGTCCATAGCCATCAATGGGAGGATAGGCAGTGCTTAACTCCTCCCCCCAACCCTCCGCTTCCTCCCATTGCAAAGAACGAGTGGGGAGGAGAGCAAAAGTGTGCCTGCAAGGGGGAGGGAGGTGAAAGAGGCGAAGGCATGGTGACCATGTTGTATTTGCGCCAGGGTCAAACAGGGTGAACGGGCGCACAGACGTTAGATTTGTGCGCCCGTTCACGAGCTTCTACACCCCAGATGAGAGCGTATATCTGCCGGCCGTGAAAACACCATTTGATGTACGCTCATGGGAATAAAGCCTTACCTAAATTTTTCTTTTCTTGCTTTTTTGCTTTTTGTTTTTATTTTATTACTTATTATTAGAAGCATGCCTCTGCTACAAGGGGAACTTATTATATTTAACAGGTGCTCTTGTAGTTGCCTGTCCAATTCTATAAAACCTCATTTCCATGGGTCCCTGGGTAGCAATACCTGTCCAGGCTAGTTATATTATTTCAAACTGGAAGCCATTTATTGTGAACCGATGAAAATTTTGTACAACGTATTTTATTGTTTCTAATGCATATCAACGTTTATACTCATTGGCTTTCATAAAAAAACTTTTGAACATAACTACATGGAGAAAATATTACTATGGAACTACTCTGTTATATTTTGTAGAAAGTAGAGGAAACCTTGTGATATTTACTCTCCTTTGTCTTAAATCTCAGTAATTTCAGAATTATCCATAGCCAATTGATTTAGATTTCATACTTCTGGCTGTTTTCAAATGTGAATATTTACGAAAGAATATTTAATTAAAAGACATAAAAAATATGTAAAGTGATAGGAATTCTAATATTATAACTATAACTAAAAATCAGAAAGAAAATGGTCATAGTGACAGATTGTAAACTGCAGCTTGGGATTTGTATGGAGTAAAATGAAGTACATGCAATAAAATTTTACTGTGTGTGATAGTCATGTTCCATGCTGGCATCATTCGCGTCTCTTGGCACAGCTGTTGAAAGTGGATATGTGTGTCGGTATCCGTGTGAAATGCAAAAATGAATTGTATTCCTCAGGAGAGTCCTGCATATGTCAAATATATTGTCCCATTAAACCAATTCATTTATCAACACGCTGAATGCCAATTAAACCACACAGGATGGTGCACGTATATGGTGAGCGGATGGTGCCAACCTTCATTACAGCTGATTTTTTTTTTTTGCTTCACTACAGATTCTACACAACACAAAAGACATATCATACTCAAATAAATGACCATGCATATAATAACCTTAAAGGATGACAAATAATGTAATACAAGTTAGCTGGATAACTGACAATAAACAAAATTGGCTATTAATTTTGCATAATTCCAATGAAGATGTAAGAAGCCAGATTTGTTCCAGTCTGTGGCAAATGTCCTCTCAGTGTGCAAATCAAATCGACCTGATTTAATCAGAATAATCAGCAGACTCGCCATTAGTCAGGAATTTAACTTTTACTTGCCCGATTATTGTAATTCTTTCTCCCATGCACTGAGGCCATCTTGAATTTTGCATATTAGTTTTTAAGCCAATGTTCTATATTGTGTAAACGGATGCATGTTAAAGTATCACAACTATTACAAGTTCAAACGCTTAGGTTTAGTGACCCTATGTAGCCTCCTGCCTGGAGGAATTTAAAGAAATAGGTGTTAAGTTTCACCAATGTTATAGATGTGAGTATATCTATTACGGGGACATAATTCCTCTCTGACCTGTCTTTGAGGTTGAATACTTTTCTTTTGAGTTGTTCTAGGTCATCCTCCGAAGTCGAAAGGTAGCATAGTGCACCACCTTAATTTCTAGGTGTGCTGTACACCCAACACAGATATATCTCTTATTGTCTGGTACCTTAAGAAGCAGGGGGAGTTTAGCAGTTGAGTGGTTAAATAAAGGGGAGATCAGAAGACTGATCACCACTGTCCATGTCTGTTGGATGACAGGTTTCACTGATGGAGGAAGTATAACAAGGTGCAAGTGGAGAGCGTGCCATGTTGGAAGCACTCTGGGAAAGAGATGGGCTCCGAGAGAAAAAGTTGGTCCACTGTGCTTGAGAATTCAGTCTTAGACCTGCATCTGGTCATTTTCAAAAGGGTAGATAACTGATCTATGAAAGAGGTTGAAGAAAAAAGCTCTAACAGTATGGAGCGAGTTCCATCAGCACCAGGTCATTTGACCATTGTATGAAGAACCAGGAATAAAGTGGAATGATAACAGTTCAAGCTGAAAAAAAAATTAAAATAGCCTATTTTGGATATTCCTGTTCAAGTTGTTGTTTACATTTTTGTAATCTTTGTAGGCACCATTTTGGTGTACATATAATTGATTCATTGATCTTCAATGGAACTTTTAATGGGGAATGGAAAAAAATGCCACCATTGTTTTTTTGTGTTTTTTTTTTACATGTACTGTGTAATGTAAGTATTACATTTGCTTTAGTCTACACGTTTGTATGATGATGGTGATATAAAATTATTTTTTTTATGTTTTAGTACCTTTTTAGTGAAAACAAATAATTTTTGTGTCGCCACATTCCAAGATCCTTTTTTTCCATTGATGTAGGTTTAAAGGGGATTTTTTTGCTGGACAGGTTGTAGCTTTCTTTGGCAGAGTTTGTGGGACAATAACATTTATTGTTTGAATTTTAATTTTTTTTACAAGGAAAATTATTTAAAAAAAAGACACAATTCACCTGGGTTTTGATTTTTTTTTCATGTCATGTGTACAATGATTTAAATTATTTTATTTTTTTTTAAAAAAGTATTTTTAATTAAATATACTGTATATTTTTTTAGGGAGATTTTTTTTACTTTATTATGTTAAGGATTAGAGATGAGCGAACGCGTTCGTCCGAGCTTGATATTCGTGCGAATATTAGGGTGTTCGGGATGTTCGTTATTCGTAACGAACACCATGCGGTGTTCTGGTTAATTTAACTTTCTTCCCTGAGACGTTAGCGCTTTTTTTTGGCCAATATAAAGACAGGGAAGGCATTACAACTTCCCCCTGCAACGTTTAAGCCCTATACCACCCCCCTGCTGTGAGTGGCTGGGGAGATAAGGTGTCCGCCTGATATAAAAGTCTGCCCCTCCCGCGGTTCGCTATGGATGCATTCTATATGCGCTCAATGGGGCCGGCGGCAGCAGCGCTGACCCCATTGAGAACATATAGAAGAGAAATCCTTCTTCTCTGGCACAGCTGTAACAGCTGTAGCAGAGAAGAACGATGTTTGCCCATTGAATTCAATGGAGCCAGCAATACAGCATGTTCCACTGAATGCAATGGGCTGCCGGCGATCGCAGGATGAATGGTCGGAAAGGGGTTAAATATATAACCCCTTTCCTGCAATTCATCCAGAAATGTGTTACACTAAAAATATATACCGGCGTATAAGGCGACCGGGCGTATAAGACGACCCCCCAACTGTCACCTTATACGCCGGTAATACAGTGGAGCAAAGAATAAAAATCATTACTCACTTTTTCAGATGATCTGCGGCGCTCCTGCAGGCTGTCGCTCCCTCCTGGTTCCCGGCAGACTATTCCTTTCTCCACGAAAGGCTTTAAATCCCTGCCTCCAGAAACACATGTGCCTTCAGCCAATCACAGCCAATGACAATGATGTCATTGAATGGCTGTGATTGGCTGTGTTTCTGGAGGCGGGGATTTCAAGCCAATCACAGCCATTCAATGACATCATTGTCATTGGCTGTGATTGGCTGTGTTTCTGGAGGCGGGGATTTCAAGCCTTTCGTGCAGAAAGGAATACTCTGCCGTGGATTAGGAGGGAGCGACAGCCTGCAGGAGCGCCGCAGATCATCTGAAAAAGTGAGTAATGCTTTTTATTCTTTGCTCCACTGTATTACCGGCGTATAAGGTGACAGTTGGGGGGGCGTCTTATACGCCCGGTCGCCTTATACGCCGGTATATATTTTTAGTGTAACACATTTCTGGATGAATTGCAGGAAAGGGGTTATATATTTAACCCCTTTCCAACCATTCATCCTGCGATCGCCGGCAGCCCATTGCATTCAGTGGAACATGCTGTATTGCTGGCTCCATTGAATTCAATGGGCAAACATCGTTCTTCTCTGCTACAGCTGTTACAGCTGTGGCAGAGGAGAACGATCTTTATGCTGACAGTGGGGGGGGGGGCACTCTTGCCGCTATTGTGGCTTAATAGTGGGACCTGTGAACTTGAGATGCAGCCCACCATGTAGTCCCTCGCCTGCCCTATCCGTCACTGTGTCATTCCCATCACTTTCCTGAATTGCCCAGATTTTCACACATGAAAACCTTAGCGAGCATCGGCGAAGTACAAAAATGTTCTGGTCGCCCATTGACTTCAATGGGGTTCGTTGTTCGAAACGAACCCTCGAGCATCACGGGAAGTTCGTTCCGAATAACGAACACCCGAACATTTTGGTGTTCGCTCATCTCTATTAAGGATGCTAATTTGACAGTTTTTCTTTTTTTTTTTTTACTAAGGAACTAGAATCTGCAATCATTTGATCACTGGTATAATGCTTTGGAATACTGGTGGTGTAGATGAAGTTTCCTTCCTCTTCTTCTTACTTGATTTCTGTCCAGCACGTCAATGATTTCCTCTTCTTCACTGCATCGTGTCTGATTGTAGTCATTAACTTTCCTTTTCCTCTCCATCTGGCCTAAACCCACATGACTTATTGAGAAGATCAGTGTTTGCTGCCCAGACATACTTGGCTCCTGCTTCTGCAGCGATTATCAGCCTCTATTTCAACACAAATTCAGACCCCAAACCATATTCCTAAACTAAATCAGACCCCAGACCAGACAACTGAAATTACTTTAGACATCAGATCAGACCCCTAATTTAATCAGACCCTAGAACCCAAACTAAAATTCAAACCTCAGTCCAGACTCCTAATGTTATTCAGAGAACCAAATAATCAACCCAGACTTTGTAAAATTAATTAAGACTCCTGCACAGAGCCCTGAATTTATTTAGACCTCCACCAGACCCCCAAATTAATTCAGACTTCAGACTAGAATAGTAAATTAAAGCGGGTTTCCAGCTATTAAAAAGATCCGCAGGATTGGTTATCAATAGCTAGACAGTGGATCGACTGTGGACCCCAGCCAATCAAGTGTTCTCAGGGCCAACTGTCACTCTGAATGGAGCAGAAAGCAAATAGCTCCATACATTGTACAGTGCTGCTGCAGGCACAGCTTCCATTCACTTCAGTGGCAGCTGAACCTGCAATACCATGCCAGGCCAGTGCACAATGTATAGAGCTATCAGCTTCCTGACCCATACAGGAAGATAGCTGAGTTAGAGAACAGCTGATTAGCTGGAGTCCTGGGCAGCAGATCCACGCCGATCAGCTATTGATGACTTAGTGTATGGGAAGGTCATCACTTTATAACGGAGGGCAAACTGCTTTAATTCACAGCCCAGATTTAACTCCCCAAATTAATCAGATTTCATACTAAAACTAGAGATGAGCGAACTTACTCGTCCGAGCTTGATACTCGTTCGAGTATTAGTGTGTTCGAGATGCTCGTTACTAGAGGCGAGCACCACGCGATGTTCGAGTTACTTTCACTTTCATCTCTGAGACGTTAGTGCGCTTTTCTGGCCAATAGAAAGACAGGGAAGGCATTACAACTTCCCCCTGCGACGTTCAAGCCCTATACCACCCCCCTGCAGTGAGTGGCTGGCGAGATCAGGTGTCACCCGAGTATATAAATCGGCCCCTCCCGCGGCTCGCCACAGATGCATTCTGGTATAGCTCAGGGAAAGTGCTGCTGATGGTGGAGCTGCTATAGGGAGAGTGTTAGGAGTTATTTTAGGCTTCAAGAACCCCAACGGTCCTTCTTAGGGCCCCATCTGACTGTGTGCAGTACTGTTGAGGCTGCTTTTTGCAGTGTTGCACTTTTTTTTTTTGTATATCGGCCATGCAGAGCATTGCGTCCTTAGTCTGCAGTAATTTTACATAGTCCAGGGCCAGTAGTGGTGAGCCAGGGACAGTGAAAGAGATATACTGTGTATATAGGCAGTGGGCTTTTCCCCAAAAAATTGGGAAAAAACATTCTATTTGGGCTGCCTGTGACCGTCCTGAGTGTACTGTGTCTCTGCTGGGGGTAGTAGTTCTAATTAATACGCAGCCAGCTAAGTGTTACAGCAGGCTTGCGCAAAATTCTTTCCTGGCTCTGCTGTGCGTTACACATCACCGCTGTCATCCTGTCCAGAGGGGAAACAGTCTGCAGTAATTTTACATAGTCCAGGGCCAGTAGTGGTGAGCCAGGGACAGTGAAAGAGATATACTGTGTATATAGGCAGTTGGCTTTTCCAAAAAAATTTGTGAAAAAACATTCTATTTGGGCTGCCTGTGACCGTCCTGAGTGTACTGCATCTCTGCTGGGGGTAGTAGTCCTAATTAATACGCAGCCAGCTAAGTGTTACAGCAGGCTTGCGCAAAATTCTTTCCTGGCTCTGCTGTGCGTTACACATCACCACTGTCATCCTGTCCAGAGGGAAACAGTCTGCAGTAATTTTACATAGTCCACGGCCAGTAGTAGTGAGCCAGGGACAGTGAAAGAGATATACTGTGTATATAGGCAGTGGGCTTTTCCAAAAAAATTTGGGAAAAAACATTCTATTTGGGCTGCCTGTGACCGTCATGAGTGTACTGCGTCTCTGCTGGGGGTAGTAGTTCTAATTAATACGCAGCCAGCTAAGTGTTACAGCAGGCTTGCGCAAAATTCTTTCCTGGCTCTGCTGTGCGTTCCGTAAGCGAAGTCAGCCTCCAACCACAGGCCAATAAGCGGCACATTTAATTACAGCGTTCTGTTTCTGCACTACTGGTAATACACCATGCTGAGGGGTAGGGGTAGGCCTAGAGGACGTGGACGTGGACGCGGGCGAGGACGCGGAGGCCCAAGTCAGGGTGTGGGCACAGGCCGAGCTCCTGATCCAGGTGTATCACAGCCGACTGCTGCGGGATTAGGAGAGAGGCACGTTTCTGGCGTCCCCACATTCATCTCACAATTAATGGGTCCACGCGGTAGACCTTTATTAGAAAATGAGCAGTGTGAGCAGGTCCTGTCGTGGATGGCAGAAAGTGCATCCAGCAATCTATCGACCACCCAGAATTCTGCGTCGTCCACTGCTGCAACTCTGAATCCTCTGGCTGCTGCTCCTCCTTCCTCCCAGCCTCCTCACTCCATTACAATGACACATTCTGAGGAGCAAGCAGACTCCCAGGAACTGTTCTCGGGCCCCTGCCCAGAATGGGCAGCAATGGTTCCGAATCCTCTCCCACTGGAGGAGTTTGTCGTGACCGATGCCCAACCTTTCGAAAGTTCCCGGGGTCCGGGGGATGAGGCTGGGGACTTCCGGCAACTGTCTCAAGAGCTTTCAGTGGGTGAGGAGGACGATGACGATGAGACACAGTTGTCTGTCACTCAGGTAGTAGTAATTGGAGTAAGTCCGAGGGAGGAGCGCACAGAGGATTCGGAGGAAGAGCAGCAGGACGATGAGGTGACTGACCCCACCTGGTTTGCTATGCCTACTGAGGACAGGTCTTCAGAGGGGGAGGCAAGTGCAGCAGCAGGGCAGGTTGGAAGAGGCAGTGCGGTGGCCAGGGGTAGAGGCAGGGCCAGACCGAATAATCCACCAACTGTTTCCCAAAGCGCCCCCTCGCGCCATGCCACCCTCAGAGGCCGACGTGCTCAAAGGTGTGGCAGTTTTTCACTGAGAGTGCAGACGACCGACGAACAGTGGCGTGCAACCTTTGTCGCGCCAAGATCAGCCGGGGAGCCACCACCACCAGCCTCACCACCACCAGCATGCGCAAACATATGATGGCCAAGCACCCCATAAGGTGGGACGAAGGCCGTTCACCGCCTCCGGTTTGCACCACTGCCTCTCCCCCTGTGCCCCAACCTGCCACTGAGATCCAACCCCCCTCTCAGGACACAGGCACTACCATCTCCTGGCCTGCACCCACACCCTCACCTCCGCTGTCCTCGGCCCCATCCACCAATGTCTCTCAGCGCACCGTCCAGCCGTCGCTAGCGCAAGTGTTGGAGCGCAAGCGCAAGTACGCCACCACACACCCGCACGCTCAAGCGTTAAACGTGCACATAGCCAAATTTATCAGCCTGGAGATGCTGCCGTATAGGCTTGTGGAAACGGAGGCTTTCAAAGCTATGATGGCGGCGGCGGCCCGGCGCTACTCAGTTCCCAGTCGCCACTACGTTTCCCGATGTGCCGTCCCAGCCCTGCACGACCACGTCTCCCGCAACATTGTACGTGCCCTCACCAACGCGGTTACTGCCAAGGTCCACTTAACAACGGACACGTGGACAAGCACAGGCGGGCAGGGCCACTATATCTCCCTGACGGCACATTGGGTGAATTTAGTGGAGGCTGGGACAGAGTCAGAGCCTGGGACCGCTCACGTCCTACCCACCCACAGAATTGCGGGCCCCAGCTCGGTGGTGGTATCTGCGGCGGTGTATGCTTCCTCCACTAAACCACCCTCCTCCTCCTCCTCCTACGCAACCTCTGTCTCGCAATCAAGATGTGTCAGCAGCAGCACGTCGCCAGCAGTCGGTGTTGCGTGGCATGGTGGGCAAGCGTCAGCAGGCCGTGCTGAAACTACTCAGCTTAGGAGAGAAGAGGCACACGGCCCACGAACTGCTGCAGGGTCTGACAGAGCAGACCGACCGCTGGCTTTCGCCGCTGAGCCTCCAACCGGGCATGGTCGTGTGTGACAATGGCCGTAACCTGGTGGCGGCTCTGCAGCTCGGCAGCCTCACGCACGTGCCATTCCTGGCCGACGTCTTTAATTTGGTGGTTCAGCGCTTTCTGAAAAGCTACCCACGCTTGTCAGACCTGCTCGGAAAGGTGCGCCGGCTCTGCGCACATTTCCGCAAGTCCCACAC
Organism: Eleutherodactylus coqui; assembly: GCF_035609145.1. NCBI lineage: Eukaryota > Metazoa > Chordata > Amphibia > Anura > Eleutherodactylidae > Eleutherodactylus > Eleutherodactylus coqui. The sequence goes on along the minus strand of NC_089844.1, from coordinate 65,571,804 downwards.
GGACGCTGCCACCCTGCGCACCCTGCAACATCGGTTTAATCTGCCAGTGCACCGACTGCTGTGCGACGTGCCCACACGGTGGAACTCTACGCTCCACATGTTGGCCAGGCTCTATGAGCAGCGTAGAGCTATAGTGGAATACCAACTCCAACATGGGCGGCGCAGTGGGAGTCAGCCTCCTCAATTCTTTACAGAAGAGTGGGCCTGGTTGGCAGACATCTGCCAGGTCCTTGGAAACCTTGAGGAGTCTACCCAGATGGTGAGCGGGGATGCTGCAATCATTAGCGTCACCATTCCTCTGCTATGCCTCTTGAGAAGTTCCCTGCAAAGCATAAAGGCAGACGCTTTGCGCTCGGAAACGGAGGCGGGGAAGACAGTATGTCGCTGGATAGTCAGAGCACCCTCTTGTCTATATCTCAGCGCGTTGAGGAGGAGGAGGAGGTGGAGGAGCATGAGGAGGAGGGGGAAGAGACAGCTTGGCCCACTGCTGAGGCTACCCATGCTGCTTGCCTGTCATCCTTTCAGCGTGTATGGCCTGAGGAGGAGGAGGAGGATCCTGAAAGTGATCTTCCTAGTGAGGACAGCCATGTGTTGCGTACAGGTACCCTGCCACACATGGCTGACTTCATGTTAGGATGCCTTTCTCGTGACCCTCGCGTTACACGCATTCTGGCCACTATGGATTACTGGGTGTACACACTGCTCGACCCATGGTATAAGGAGAACCTTTGCCCTCTCATACCCGAAGAGGAAAGGGGTTCGAGAGTGATGCTATACCACAGGACCCTGGCGGACAAGCTGATGGTAAAATTCCCATCCGACAGCGGTAGTGGCAGAAGGCGCAGTTCCGAGGGCCAGGTAGCAGGGGAGGCGCGGAGATCAGGCAGCATGTACAGCACAGGCAGGGGAGCACTCTCTAAGGCCTTTGACAGCTTTCTGGCTCCCCAGCAAGACTGTGTCACCGCTCCCCAGTCAAGGCTGAGTCGGCGGGAGCACTGTAAAAGGATGGTGAGGGAGTACGTAGCCGATCGCACAACCGTCCTCCGTGACGCCTCTGCCCCCTACAACTACTGGGTGTCGAAGCTGGACACGTGGCCTGAACCCGCGCTGTATGCCCTGGAGGTGCTTGCTTGTCCTGCGGCTAGCGTCTTGTCAGAGAGGGTGTTTAGTGCGGCTGGGGGAATCATCACAGATAAGCGTACCCGCCTGTCAACCGACAGTGCCGACAGGCTTACACTCATCAAGATGAACAAAGCCTGGATTTCCCCAGACTTCTCTTCTCCACCAGCGGACATCAGCGATACCTAAGCAATACGTAGGCTGCACCTGCGGATGGAAGCATCTTCTGTATCCCCATCAAAAACGGGGACCTTTTCGCTTCATCAATCTGTGTATTCTATTCATCCTCCTCCTCCTGCTCCTCCTCCTGAAACCTGACGTAATCATGCCAAACGGGCAATTTTTCTTAGGCCCACAAGGCTCAGTCATATAATTTTTGTAAACAATTTTTATACGTTTCAATGCTCATTAAAGCGTTGAAACTTGCACCTGAACCAATTTTTATTTTAACTGGGCTGCCTCCAGGCCTAGTTACAAATTAAGCCACATTAACCAAAGCGATTAATGGGTTTCACCTGCCCTCTTGGTTGGGCATGGGCAATTTTTCTGAGGTACATTAGTACTGTTGGTACACCAATTTTTTTGGGCCCTCGCCTACAGTGTAATCCAATTAATTTTTTGCCCACCTGCATTAAAGCTGACGTTACATCAGCTATGCTGGGCACTGCAATGGGATATATTTATGTACCGCCGGTGGGTTCCAGGGAGCCACCCATGCTGTCGGTCCACACGGAGTTGTAACTGCATGTGTCCACTTCTAAAGAACCCCAGTCTGACTGGGGCATGCAGTGTGGGCCCAAGCCCACCTGCATTAAGCATGACATTACCTCAGCTGTGATGGGCAATGCAATGGGATATATTTATGTACCGCCGGTGGCTTCCTGGGACCCACCTATGCTGTCGGTCCACACGGAGTTGTAACTGCATGTGTCCACTTCTAAAGAACCCCAGTCTGACTGGGGCATGCAGTGTGGGCCGAGGACCACCTGCATTCAACATGACATTACCTCAGCTGTGCTGGGCACTGCAATGGGATATATTTATGTACCGCCGGTGGCTTCCTGGCACCCACCCATGCTGTCGGTCCACACGGAGTTGTAACTGCATGTGTCCACTTCTAAAGAACCCCAGTCTGACTGGGGCATGCAGTGTGGGCCCAAGCCCACCTGCATTAAATATGACATTACCTCAGCTGTGATGGGCAATGCAATGGGATATATTTATGTACCGCCGGTGGGTTCCAGGGAGCCACCCATGCTGTTCGTCCTCACGGACTTCACAATGGGGAGTTGTACCTGCCTGTGTCTACTTATAAAAAAACCCAGTCTGACTGGGGCATGCAGTGTGGGCCGAAGCCCACCTGCATTTAATCTGACGTTAGCTCTGCTGTCCAGGGCACTGCAATGGGATACATTTATGTACAGCCGGTGGGTTCCAGGGAGCCACAGATGCTGTGGGTGCACACGGAATTCCCATTGCGGAGTTGTACCTGCCTGTGACTATTTATAAAAAAACGCCGTCTGACTGGGGCATGCAGACACCTTGACAGAATGAATAGTGTGTGGCACATAGGTTCCCCATTGCTATGCCCACGTGTGCAGCTCCTGATGGCGGTGGCACAGGATTATATTTCTCATTGCTTCTGTACAGCATTGTGGGCTACCGTCCTGCCCCTTTTAAAGAGGGTCGCTGCCTAGCCGTGCCAACCCTCTGCAGTGTGTGCCTGCGGTTCCTCCTCATGGCAGACGCACTTATAAATATTCATGAGGGTGGCGTGGCATGAGGGCAGCTGAAGGCTGCGCAGGGACACTTTGGTGTGTGCTGTGGACACTGGGTCGTGCGGGGGGGGGGGGGGGGGGGTAGGCAGCATGTAACCCAGGAGAAGTGGCAGCAGAGTGTCATGCAGGCAGTGATTGTGCTTTGTTGGAGGTAGTGTGGTGCTTAGCTAAGGTATGCATTGCTAATGAGGGCTTTTCAGAAGTAAAAATTGTTGGGACTTCAAATGTGTCCCCTTAAATTTATCAGAACCTTGATCAGTTATCTTAAATAATTATAGCCCAGGCCAAAAGATGATATGCCAGACCAGACTCCTAGTTATACTTAATATCTTGGCTGCTCTTCAGCTCTGGGTGCCATAGTACTGGGTCTTAATGCTGTCTGGCCTGCTTAAATTTTAACACCCTCATAGTCCTATTGGAAGATTTTCTGATAATAGAAAATCTAATAGGATTGTTGTTTAAGCAGCCCACTACTCGTTATTTTACAGTACAGTTATTTTGCAAAGTCCTAATCTAATTATGATGTGCCATACCAACATAGGCAGTAATGATCCATGTCAAGCTCATGTTTTTATCAAAACTACATGAATATGAATGTAAGGCAAATAAACTGTGTTACCTTAATACAAATCATAGGCAATGAGCCTTTTTTGTATGCCATGTGATGATGTATCCTTGTATGTGGACCTTTTTGTTATTAATTTAAATATTTAAGACAGCATACTGAAGAATTATTTGTGCTAACTGAACTGCCTCTGGTTGTTCTAAGGGCTAATTATGCCATTGCCAGACACAGATGTCAAGACTTAGGGAATTAGACCACAACATCTGGCTGCTTGGCAAGATACAGAGGCAGTTGCACTATCAGCAGTGGATTTGCCTCCAGGTTTCTCACATGGTCAGATTATTGTCATTCTTCCTGGTTGCAAATATTTTTTTCTGGTAAGACTGTTAAATTTATCAATTCTTACAAAATTTCACTTCAATAAAGACGTCCATAATTATTACTCAAGATGAAAAGTTTCACTTTGTGCTTTCTATAAAAGTAGTCATTAATTATACGATTCCTTTACTGGTTTGGCAATGGTTCTGATCCCAAAGTGGGTTCTGTAATGCAGTCTCCAAGGTTCTATGGACTAGTACCAGGTAATATGATTATTAATAAGTTGCACACAAAACGTAGTTCATTGATAGTCATTTCTTTACTATAGGGACCATCTTTTTGTCAGGTCACGACTTGAAAGTTGCGAGTTCAATCCCCGCTTGGTTCAGGTAGCCAGCTCAAGGTTGACTCAGCTTCCATCCTTTTGAAGTCGGTAAAATGAGTGCCAAGCTTGGTGGGGGGTAATAGATAAAAAATTACTTGACAACCCTGCAGAATAAGTTGGCGCTATACAAATAACAAGATTTATTTATTTTTGTAAGTAGCCTGTGTTGTGATTGACTGAGGGAATACCAAAAAGAGGGCCCTGCAATAAATATATGAATGATTAGCCATATCTTTAATGCAGAGCCAGGCAGTAGGACATTGTTCAGCATGTTGGAGCATGCTTGTGCAATATTAGCAGGAGATGAACTTAGCAAATTGCTAAAATGATCTCTGGCACACTACATTAATAGTGAAGCACACAACAAAGGGCACTACGCTGTCTACTTAGCATTGCCCCTCCATTCAACTGTATAGGACTGCCGGAGGTAACTGAGTTCTGTATTCCACTTCTCTTTGGTAGTCTCATAAAGTTGAATGGAGTAGTAGTGCACCTTAGTCACTATTCCATGCAAGTTCCTACTCACTGCCAAGGGTGCCAAGGAAAAAGGACACAGATCATTGCATTCTTGTGACCCATGGGGGTACAAATGGTGGGACCCCTAGTGATCAGACATTTTTCATTCTGTGAATGGTGGTTCCATGTCCCCTTCTTCTCATCACTGTGAGGCTGTTTCTCCCACCCACAGTAACATCACACTAAATGCAGTGCTAGCTGTGCGTGCGCAATCATTCATTTCAATAGGGCTGACCTGAAGCGCAGAGTGCTTTGTTATTGGTTATCTCCAGCAGCTCCATTGAAAGTAAATGGAGCAGTAACCAAACATGAACAGCTAGTACTTCATTCAATCTGATGTCACTGTGGGTTGATTCAATCTCCTCCTTCCTCTGGTGGTGCAGTAAACCCTGCAGTGAGGAGCAAGGACATAGGACCCTTGTTCTTAGGATCATTGGGGGCCTCCACCAGTCATAAAGTTATCCACTATCCTGTGGTCAGAGGATAACTTTAGATTTTGGGATAATGAGTAGAGATGAGCGAGCACTCAAATGCTCGGGTCCGTGTTATTCTAGTCGAGCTTTTCAGAAAATTCCAGAGCTCCACTCGAGTAATGAACCCCATTGATTACAATGGGAGACTCAAGCATTTTTGTATGTGGGATGCCAGGTCCCGAGCTTTTTTCTTTTTTTCTTGGTTCTCTCTCCCAGCCAGCCTGCCAGACACAAAAATTTGCCATTGACACGGGCACTGCGTCGCGGTGGGGAGGGGCCAAAACAGGCACGTCACAGCAGGGAAGCGCCAAAAACTGGGGCGGGGTCGAACACGGCATGATGCTCGTTCAAGTAATGAGCACCATCGAGTACGCTAATACTCGAACGAGCATCAAGCACGGCAGAGCACGTTCGCTCAACTCTAATAATGAGTTTAACCCTTTCCCACCTCAGAATGTAAGTTTACGTCCTTGCTGGGAAGGGGTTCCTACTAATAGATGTAAATGCTCATCCTATGGATGGCATAGACTCAGAAGCTGGTATCCCATTGCAACAGCGGGGACCAGTGAGAACACTAATCTCCGCTGTCAACCTCTTACATGCTGCAATCAATATTGATTATGGCATATAAAGGGTTCACAAAGGGAGAGTGCCCCTTCTGTAATGTCATTGGCCTGCCGCTATGTAATCTTGGAGGGCTAGTGGGTCGCTGTGGCGACTGGATGCCAGACAATGGCATTCACGTCTGCCATGGCCTATGATTGCTATGAAAATGCTGCCAATAAAAATAACCACAGCATGCCACACAAAAAAAACAAGCCCTCACAAAGATCTGGAAAAATAAAAAGCTATGGGACTTTGAATGTAATGATGTAAAATAAAAACTCCTAAAAAGGGTTTTTATTGGGCAAAAGTGGAAACATCTAAAAATAAATCAATATATATTATAATTTTGGCATTGTCATAATTATACCAACCCAAAGAAAAAAAAGTATCATTGCATTTATGTTCCGTGAGTAACGCTATAAAAAATATAATGCGGAAGTGAGGACTTTTTCCTCCCTGCCCTCCAAAAGAATTTAATAAAAGTTATACAACACATTATATGCACTCTAGAGATGAGCGAACGTACTCGTCCGAGCTTGATGCTCAGGCGAATATTAGGGTGTTCGGGATGTTCGTTATTCGTAACGAGTACCACGCGATGTTCGGATGTTCGGGTTACTTTAACTTTCTTCCCTGAGAAATCTTTTCTATATGCGCTCAATGGGGCCGGCGGCAGCAGCGCCAACCCCATTGAGAACATATAGAAGACAAATCCTTCTTCTCTGCCACAGCTGTAACAGCTGTGACAGAGAAGAACGATGTTTGCCCATTGAATTCAATGGAACCGGCAATACAGCCGACTCCACTGAATGCAATGGGCTGCCGGCGATCGCGGGATGAATTGTCGGAAAGGGGTTAAATATATAAGCCCTTCCCTGCAATTCATCCAGAAATGTGTAAAAATAAAAAATATATATATACTCACCTGGTGCCCGCAGACGGAGTTCAGCGCGGCAGGCTGCAGTTCTCCTGAACTGCTCTGAACAGCTGTGAGTAGTATTCAGCAGCCGGGGATTTAAAATCCCCGCCTGCTGAATAAGATGCCTCTGATTGGTCACAGCCTGACCAATCAGAGGCCAGCCCTCACTCACACCCATTCATGAATTCATGAATGGGTGAGTGAGGGCTGCCTCTGATTGGCTCAGGGGCAGGAGAGCCAATCAGAGGCAGCCCTCACTCACCCATTCATGAATTCATGAATGGGTGTGAGTGAGGGCTGGCCTCTGATTGGTCAGGCTGTGACCAATCAGAGGCATCTTATTCAGCAGGCGGGGATTTTAAATCCCCGGCTGCTGAATACTACTCACAGCTGTTCAGAGCAGTTCAGGAGAACTGCAGCCTGCCGCGCTGAACTCCGTCTGCGGGCACCAGGTGAGTATATATATATTTTTTATTTTTACACATTTCTGGATGAATTGCAGGGAAGGGCTTATATATTTAACCCCTTTCCGACAATTCATCCCGCGATCGCCGGCAGCCCATTGCATTCAGTGGAGTCGGCTGTATTGACGGCTCCACTGAATTCAATGGGCTAACATCGTCCCTATCCGTTGCTGTGTCGTTCCCATCATTTTCTTGAATTGCCCAGATTTTCACACATGAAAACCTTAGCGAGCATCGGCGAAATACAAAAATGTTCCGGTCGCCCATTGACTTCAATGGGGTTCGTTATTCGAAACGAACACCCGAACATCGCGGGAAGTTCGTTTCGAATAACGCGAACCCGAACATTTTGGTGTTCGCTCATCTTTAATGCACTCAAAAAATGGTACCAATAAAAACTACACTTCGCCACAAAGTTAATGGGAGTGTCCTCCTAAACATAATTATGCTTGCTAATCCAAACAGGCCTAAAATTCTCAGCTGATTAATTTCCTTCTATGTTTTTGTAAGGATTGGCTCCCATTGAGTAAGGCCAGTCTTTTCATGCCACAGCTGTATATAACTGATGCCTTTTTGGTGCACTTTTTTCACCAGTCTGTTGTCCACAGTTGGACATAGCTGGATAGGAAAATACTACATGCAACATTTTTCTACGCAGTGCAGGGAGACATAATCAAAACTGATACATCGACTGCCTTGAACTGTTCCATAGAAAACCATGGGATCAGTTGTGGCATCACTTTCCCTATGGTACTTTATTACAAATTTCTGATTGTTTGATTTCAGTGCCTGTATTGTTTTCCAAGGCGATCCAGAATGGATACTGAAATCTAAGCAAATTCTGTCAGTCAGAGTAAAATGCTCTATCATTGTGAACTTGTATTCACTGCCTTTCTACTGTGCTATTACAAAGAGCTGTATGACAGTGCTGGGGGATGGAGGAGGAGATTAAAAGGATAGAGAGCAGAGGAAGATACTATTACAGATGGCTGTAATTTTTGGCTCTTAGCAGTGAGAGGCAACAGACATGCAATTACTCAGAGAGAGGATGAGATAGACAGACAGATAGCTGTGTAGTATTGAGTGGGCGTGGTTATGCCACACAGCCTCTGAAAGAGGAGAGGGGATGAGGAGATTAGCTTATGCACCTTCATGAGAGAGACCAGCTGATGGGTGTTCTGATTGCCCCTGACCCGAAATTTGAATGTAGAAGAGCCTACAAAGCAAGTATGATGCTTTATAAATGCATGAGAAGGAAAACGCAATGCAAAAAACAAAGATGAGTGCATAATTTTTTTTCCACAGGGACTTAGTAAGCTGTTTGTATATTGATTTTTCATGCTGAAAGGTTTGTATAGCCTTTAATGAAGGGAAGCAGAGATTATGGAACTTAATATCCTAAAAATACTAAACCAACCACTACAACAACTATAACCATATATATTTAAATGAATTTTTAACCTAAAATAGCATGGTGTTAAAAAGTAGGCATTCTCTTTAACTGTTCATATGAGATAATATCATAAACAGGATGATAGGCTGAATTTATACTTAGGCCTTTTTTTCCCTTGTTTGAAGAAAGGATTTCTATGAAGTTTATTCATTTTTCATATGTATTGCATTAATGCTGGCATATTCTAGCTGGAACTGAACTTCTGGCTGATGACATGCACATGTTTGAAAATTACTAGATCTTAGCTAAAGCACTTTTTATGTAGATCTTAAATCACCTCTTCTATGGGACTCAGCATTTGTACGCTGTCATACAGTTCCTGTGGGCAGTCGAATTATATTTTACAATAAACATCTGCAAAGGATTTTCCCGTTCGTTGTCTGAGGTAGCAATCCCCAGAGATGACAGGAACGACAGATAATGTTCTGTGAAGTAATGCAATTACTAATCATATACGTTGCCCCCCCTAGGACAAGTTGATCACAAATTCCTATGACTTCATTATTTTAGTATGGCTTTTTTCACCTCCCACATATGTGCATACCGTACATATCAGCAAAATGAAGGAGCATGGTAGTGTGCAGTATATGTTTATATATATATATATATATATATATATACACATATATATATATATATATATATATATATAGATATGTATGTGTATATATATATATATATATATATATATATACCGTCGTATAAGGCGACGGGGCGTATAAGACGACCCCTCAACTGTCACCTTATACGCCGGTATACAGTGGAGAAAAAAAAAATCATTACTCACCTCCCCCGGCGTTCTGTCGCACTCCGGCAGGATGTCGCTCGCTCCGGCAGGCTGTCGCTCGCTCCTCGTCCCGGCGCAGCATAGCTTTCTGAATGCGGGGCTTGAAATCCCCGCTTCCAGAAAGCTAATACACACGCCGGCAGCCATGACATCATTGAATGGCTGTGATTGGCTAAAGCACACGTGGCTTCAGCCAATCACACTATTCAATGACATCATTGAATGGGTGTGATTCAGCCAATCACAGCCATTCAATGCTGTCATGGCTGCCGGCGTGTGTATTAGCTTTCTGGAAGCGGGGATTTCAAGCCCCGCATTCAGAAAGCTATGCTGCGCCGGGGACGAGGAGCGAGCGACAGCCTGCCGGAGCGAGCGACATCCTGCCGGAGCGCGACAGACCGCCGGGGGAGGTGAGTAATGAATTTTTTTTTTTTACACTTTTTTTTTTTTTGTATTACCGGCGCATAAGACGACCCCCGACTGCAGAGCAGATTTTTCGGGGTTCAAAAGTCGTCTTATACGCCGGTATATACGGTATATATATATATATATATATATATACATCTATATATGTTGCACATACATACAACTGGTATTTTATCATTGTCCTTCTGTAGAGCAATGTGATGATGCCAATGTATATTTTGCTTACTAATTATTGAATCACAACACAATGTACATTTTACATATTTTAACCTTTTACCAACCACATGCCATATTATTATCATAGCTGGTAAGGGGCTATATCCTAGAATAAAAAGTAAACAACACACAGCCGCAGGTCAGATGTCTAGTTATCAGAGACATCTAGGTACCTATTAGATATTCTTTTACTGTTCCTGTCTTCTTAGGAACCTTTCACACGGGATGGAATTGGTTTGTGTGGACATTTCTGCATCACAATGTTGTCCTTATAGGGCTTTAATTCCGCACCTGTTAAAATCCACAGTCTTTACTTCAAAACCGCAAGATTAAATTACATACTGGGAAAGTTTGTAGAAGTTTTATTTCAGCTTTCTAACAAACAGGAGATGCAATTTTGCAGTTAAGGTCTGTGTAAAAATAAAACACAAAAAATTTTGCAAGATGTTCCACGGAATGCATTAAGCAGCTAAAAACACAAAAAAACAAGACAAATTAACAAAATCTGCATCTATGCTGTGCCCTGGGAACAATTACAACTTCTGTGAGAGAGTTTTCAGTCAAAATACTAACAACTACCTGTTCGTCCGTGAGTGAGTGAGTTACATGCTCCGCCCCTTATCACTAGACGGTGATGTCATCATAGGTCCTTCATCCCTGTGCAGGTACTAATGACCACCTGTGAGTGACTTACATGCTCCGCCCCTTATCACATGACTGTGACATCATCACAGGTCCTTCATCCCTGTGCAGATACTAAGAACCACCTGTTCGTGAGTGATTTACATGCTCCGACACTGATCATATAATGGTGATGTCATCACAGGTTTTTCATCCCTGTGCAGATACTAATGACCAACTGTCCATGAGTGAGTGACTTACATGCTCCGCCCCTGATCACATGACTGTGACGTCATCACAGGTACTTCATCCCTGTGCAGATTACAGGCAGACTACATCCCCTACAAACTCCCGCTGCCTCAGTTACTATGAAATACTAATGACCACCTAGCTGGACAGCAGCCGTGTGCTTACAGGACCTATTATATGTGATCAGTGTGTGCAGGCCTCTGCTGTGCTGGTTGTGATCCCTGTTGAATGGGATGAAAAATATATTTAGCAGATCTGTGTGTGACATACATGTAGCAGAGCTGTGTGTGTGAGGTGCATGTACCAGAGCTGTGTGTGTGTGAGACATGCATGTAGTTGAGCTGTGTGGTGCATTGCGCCACTAGAAACACTGGTACTATAATTTTCTAATAATTACTAGTTTGTGTGTACACAGCACACAGTAAGGCCTATTTATGAACCTTCGGACACCAAAATTATCTCATCCAAAAGTCTCAGCTTTGTTGCAATTTATGCTGTGCCCCACCCCCTCCTTTTTCAAAAAGGAATGGGGTCTGGCTTTAAAGAGCATGGCTGCACCTAATATGTCTCTTTTACTATAATGTATGCCAGAAAATGGTGCAGATTATACCAAATATGTCCCGTTACTGCCAGCACACTTTTACTAGAGTTGGTTCTATTCTGAGTGCTCACATGTTGCAATTTGCATAGAAGTCCATTTAAGTAGCTCCATATTGACACTCACATGGATTACGTTTCCTGTTCTGTGGTCTGTTCTTTAGGGGCAGGTGAGATCTGACCCCGAGATGCAGAATTTTTTGTTAAACCCAATATGTATTTGAACAATGAAAATAGGAATTCCCCAAAATTTTACAATTAGTTAACATGTGTACAAAAAAATACCTTGTAAAAATACTGCTATGAATAAATCCTGAAACAGGGAATATGAATTTTTCATAAACACAACAACCAGTATCCCTTAAACTAACATTTAACTATGAAGTCGAAAAAAGGCAATTATCCAACTATGGGATAAAATACCATTCAGCTATTCTACAACTTAACTTAGAATAGAGTTGTGAGAAGACTTATGAGGTCATGCACTGGTGTAACTATAGGGGATGCAGTTGCACCCGGGCCCAGGAGTATTATGGGGCCCATAAGGCCTCTCTTCTCCATATAGGGAGCCCAGTACTATGAATAAAGCATTATAGTTGGAGGCCCTGTTATAGATTTTGCATTGGGGCCCAGGAGCTTCAAGTCATGCCTCTGCGTTAAGGGGTTAAGAGAAGTTGGGTGCCCCAAGATAAACCTTTGCTCCCGGGCCCATACGCCTTTTGCTACGTCCCTGAAGTCATGCATGGTCATTTGGGAAATTTACAGTATATGCAAATCAGAAGGTGGAACAATGCCTATACACTGCCTCATATTAAAGAGTAGTATTCATACAAGTCAATGTCTGACTTTTCAACAGGCCTCGTAACAAAGACTGGGAATATAAACCAAAGCCAGAGTCTTCTCCAGAAGGAAACCCTATTTCTGGGTTTTTGCTTCTCAGACTATAGACTGCTGGCTGGGGGAGATGCCTATGACGTGGCGTATGCATGGTCTTGTAGGTGTCCTCACACCTACTAGGTGCTCTCCCCAAAGAGAAACTTTACCCCTCACGACCAACATCACAGGCCTCTCACCTAATCAGCCAGCGACCTACTGCACACTAATGAGAGGCAAAAACCCTGAAGCAGTCTATCTGTACATGGCTATCTTTTCCTTCTGGAGAAGACTCTGGCTTTGACTTATATTCCCAGTCATTATTATTAAACCTGTTAAAAAAGATGAGATACCACTCTCTAATTAGTGGCGCTGTAGAGGCATTGTTATAACTTCACATTTGCATAAAGTTATGCAGGAAACAGATACACAATTACCAAAAAATGTATTCATAAAGTAGAGCAGAAGTGGTGGCAAACCACAGATGCCACTTCATTTATTTACATCCTGAGCTGGAAGTTTCCAGGCTCAAGTGAAGATCTACGTGATAAATGAGGCAAGATGATTTATCTTGTAATTGCAACACAGCATTTTCATCATCAGAACTGCAATGGTTATGTGATATATATTTGAGCAGGCAAAGATATTTTTGAGGTTGACAGGCAAGTTTAAACCACACTTACCGAATGCATTTGTAAAAGGAAAAAAATTGGAGCCACATGTAAAATAAGCTGTACTTTATTGCTAAATGTTATTAAATAACTCAAGCATTCTAAAAAAAGCACTCTGGAAATTTCTATTATCCGTGCCTCCATTTCTATACTACATTAACTAGAAAACATTGTTGGGAGTGTTGGCTTGTCTTGCACATTTATCTGATGAGAGCCTTGATGGGAGTCTTATAGGCTTGCATAGAGAGACTGACTTCCGGACCACAAAGCCAAGTGCGAGGGTTACGTGATATAAAAAACAGTATAATGTATTTGAAAGCAGGTGATGGTGTTGCTTATGGCGAAGCAGTGACAAATGGAGGCGGAAGCATTTTTTAAAAATAAGCTTTACTTAACCGGAGCTATGCAAATGACTTTTCGCTCCATCAGATGGTTCTTTAAACATTATGAAAACTCAACTGGAATTTCACATTAATAATATGTCTCGATCTCGGACCGGCAAGGCACTTTATTCTCTCTTGTAATTGTCCGTCTGTCTCCATCATAATACTGCATACTAACATCATGGCTTCAATAAACTGTAGGTGCATGAGTACATAGTAGAGATGAGCGAACGTACTTGTCCGAGCTTGATATTCGTGCGAATATTAGGGTGTTCGGGATGCTCGTTACTCGTAACGAGTACCACGCGGTGTTCCGGTTACTTTCAGTTTCCTCTCTGAGACGTTAGCGCGCTTTTCTGGCCAATTGAAAGACAGGGAAGGCATTACAACTTCCCCCTGTGACGTTCAAGCCCTATACCACCCCCCTGCTGTGAGTGGCTGGGGCGATCAGATGTCACCCGAGTATAAAAGTCGGCCCCTCCCGCGGCTCGCCACACATGCCTTGTGAGTTAGCTGAGGGAAAGCACTATCGTGCTGGTGCTGCTGTAGGGAGAGCGTTAGGAGTCAGTGTAGGCTTCAAGAACCCCAACGGTCCTTCTCAGGGCCACATCTACCTGTGTGCAGGCTGCTGCTAGCAGTGTTTTTTTTTTTTGTTTTCTCAAAATCGGCAGTGCAGAGCATTGCACCCGGCATTAGGGACAGAAGTGATGTATAGGCAGGGAGAGTGTTAGGAGTGAGTGTAGCCTTCAAGAACCTCAACGGTCCTTTCTAGGGCCAAATTTAACCGTGTGCAGTACTGTGCTGGCTGCTGTTAGCAGTGTTGCATATTTTTTTTTTTCTAAAAATCGTCTGTGCAGAGCATTGCACCCTCCATTGATACTACAGGGACAGAATTGTGTAGGCAGGGCCACAACACAGTTATTGTTCATTGAATATACGCAGTGGGTCCTTCCCTTTGCTAAAAAGGACAAAAAATTATATTTGGCCAGCCTGTGTCAGTCCTAAGGTCTCCGTGTACGTGTGTGCTGCGTGGAGAACGTACAAAAATCAGACGCAACCAGCTACGGTTTACTGCAGGCTTGCGCCATTGTCTTTCCTGACTGGCAAATACCTGCTCTGCTAGAGTTAATAACTCTGCTACACTAAAGTTGTGTGTCACTTTTTCAGGGCCACACTACAGTTCTAAAAGTTATTGTTCATTGAATATACGCAGTGGGTCCTTCCCTTTGCTAAAAAGGACAAAAAATTATATTTGGCCAGCCTGTGTCAGTCCTAAGGTCTCCGTGTACGTGTGTGCTGCGTGGACAACGTACAAAAATCAGACGCAACCAGCTACGGTTGAGTGTAGCCTTGCGCCAATTTCTTTCCTGCCTGGGAAATCAAATCACTGGTAATACAGCATGCTGAGGGGTAGGGGTAGGCCTAGAGGATGTGGACGCGGCCGAGGACGCGGAGGGCCAAGTGAGGGTGTTGGCACAGGCCGAGCCAGTGCGGTGGCCAGGGGTAGAGGCAGGGCCAGACCGAATAATCCACCAACTGTTTCCCAAAGCGCCCCCTCGCGCCATGCCACCCTGCACAGGTCAAGGTGCTCTACGGTGTGGCAGTTTTTCACAGAGACGCCTGACGACCGACGAACAGTGGTGTGCAACCTTTGTCGCGCCAAGATCAGCTGGGGAGGCACCACCAACAGCATGCGCAGGCATATGATGGCCAAGCACCCCACAAGGTGGGACGATGCCCGTTCACCGCCTCCGGTTTGCACCACTGCCTCTCCCCCTGTGCCCCAACCTGCCACTGAGATCCAACCCCCCTCTGAGGACACAGGCACTACCGTCTCCTGGCCTGCACCCACACCCTCACCTCCGCTGTCCTCGGCCCCATCCAGCAATGTCTCTCAGCGCAGCGTCCAGACGTCGCTAGTGCCACAGTTTGAGCACAAGCGCAACTACGACGCCACGCACCCGCACGCTCAAGCGTTAAACGTGCACATTGCAAAATTGATCAGCCTAGAGATGCTGCCGTATAGGCTTGTGGAAACGGAGGCTTTCAAAAGCATGATGGCGGCGGCTGCCCCGCGCTACTCGGTTCCCAGTCGCCACTACTTTTCCCGATGTGCCGTCCCAGCCCTGCACGACCACGTCTCCCGCAACATTGTACGCGCCCTCACCAACGCGGTTACTGCCAAGGTCCACTTAACAACGGACACGTGGACAAGCACAGGCGGGCAGGGCCACTATATCTCCCTGACGGCACATTGGGTGAATTTAGTGGAGGCTGGGACCGAGTCAGAGCCTGGGACCGCTCACGTCCTACCCACCCCCAGAATTGCGGGCCACAGCTCGGTGGTGGTATCTGCGGCGGTGTATGCTTCCTCCACTAAAGCACCTTCCTCCTCCTCCTCCTCCAACGCAACCTCTGTCTCGCAATCAAGATGTGTCAGCAGCACGTCGCCAGCAGTCGGTGTCACGCGGCGTGGCAGCACAGCGGTGGCCAAGCGTCAGCAGGCCGTGCTGAAACTACTCAGCTTAGGAGAGAAGAGGCACACGGCCCACGAACTGCTGCAGGGTCTGACAGAGCAGACCGACCACTGGCTTGCGCCGCTGAGCCTCCAACCGGGCATGGTCGTGTGTGACAACGGCCGTAAGCTGGTGGCGGCTCTGCAGCTCGGCAGCCTCACGCACGTGCCATGCCTGGCCCATGTCTTTAATTTGGTGGTTCAGCGCTTTCTGAAAAGCTACCCCCACTTGTCATACCTGCTCGGAAAGGTGCGCCAGCTCTGCGCACATTTCCGCAAATCCCACACGCACGCTGCCACCCTGCGGACACTGCAACATCGGTTTAATCTGCCAGTGCACCGACTGCTGTGCGACGTGCCCACACAGTGGAACTCTACGCTCCACATGTTGGCCAGACTCTATGAGCAGCGTAGAGCTATAGTGGAATACCAACTCCAACTTGCGCGGCGCAGTGGGAGTCAGCCTCCTCAATTATTTACAGAAGAGTGGCCCTGGTTGGCAGCCATCTGCCAGGTCCTTGGAAAATTTGAGGAGTCTACCCAGGTGGTGAGCGGCGATGCTGCAATCATTAGCGTCACCATTCCTCTGCTATGCATCTTGAGAAGTTCCCTGCAAAGCATAAAGGCAGACGCTTTGCGCTCGGAAACAGAGCCGGGGGAAGACAGTATGTCGCTGGATAGTCAGAGCACCCGCCTGTCTATATCTCAGCGCGTTGAGGAGGAGGAGGAGCATGAGGAGGATGAGGAGGAGGGGGAAGAGACATCTTGGCCCACTGGTGAGGGTACACATGCTGCTGGGCTGTCATCCTTTCAGCGTGTATGGCCTGAGGAGGAGGAAGAGGAGGAGGAGGAGGATCCTGAAAGTGATCTTCCTAGTGAAGACAGCCATGTGTTGCGTACAGGTACCCTGGCACACATGGCTGACTTCATGTTAGGATGCCTTTCTCGTGACCCTCGCGTTACACGCATTCTGGCCACTACGGATTACTGGGTGTACACACTGCTCGACCCACGCTATAAGGAGAACCTTCCCACTCTCATTCCCGAAGAGGAAAGGGGTTCGAGAGTGTTGCTATACCACAGGGCGCTGGTGGACAAACTGATGGTAAACTTCCCATCCGACAGCGCTAGTGGCAGAAGGCGCAGTTCCGAGGGCCAGGTAGCAGGGGAGGCGCAGAGATCAGGCAGCATGTACAGCGCAGGCAGGGGAACATTCTCCAAGGCCTTTGCCAGCTTTATGGCTCCCCAGCAAGACTGTGTCACCGCTCCCTAGTCAAGGCTGAGTCGGCGGGAGCACTGTAAAAGGATGGTGAGGGAGTACGTAGCCGATCGCACGACCGTCCTCCGTGACGCCTCTGCCCCCTACAACTACTGGGTGTCGAAGCTGGACACGTGGCCTGAACTCGCGCTGTATGCCCTGGAGGTGCTTGCTTGTCCTGCGGCTAGCGTCTTGTCAGAGGGGGTGTTTAGTGTGGCTGGGGGAATCATCACGGATAAGCGTACCCACCTGTCAAACGACAGTGCCGACAGGCTTACACTCATCAAGATGAACAAAGCCTGGATTTCCCCAGACTTCTCTTCTCCACCAGCGGACAGCAGCGATACCTAAGCAATACGTAGGCTGCACCCGCGGATGGAAGCTACGTTCTCTCTCACCATCCAAAACGGGGACATTTCTGCTTCATCAATCTGTGTCTAATATTCCTCCTCCTCCTCCTGCTCCTCCTCCTGAAACCTCACGTAATCACGCTGAACGGGCAATTTTTCTTAGGGCCACAAGGCTCACTCATAATTTTTCTAAACAATTTTTATATGTTTCAATGCTCTTAAAAGCGTTGAAACTTTAACTTGAACCAATTTTTCGTTAAACTGGGCTGCCTCCAGGCCTAGTTACCACTTAAGCCACATTAACCAAAGCGATTAATGGGTTTCACCTGCCATCTTGGTTGGGCATGGCCAATTTTTTGGATGTACATTAGTACTGTTGATACAGCAATTTTTGTGGGCCCTCGCCTACAGTGTAATCAAATGAATTTTTAGCCCACCTGCATTACAGCTGACGTTACATCCGCTGTGTTGGGCAATGCAATGGGATATTTTTGTGTATCGCCGGTGGGTTCCAGGGAGCCACCCATGCTGTAGGTGCACACGGAGTTTAACCTACATGTGTCCACTTGTAAAGAACCCCAGTCTGACTGGGGCATGCAGTGTGGGCCGAAGCCCACCTGCATTAAGCACGACATTACTACCTCAGCTGTGTTGGGCAATGCAATGGGATATTTCTATGTACCGCCGGTGGCGTCCTGGCACCCACCCATGCTGTGGGTCCACAGGGAATTATAAAAGCATCTGTGTCCACTTGTAAAGAACCCCAGTCTGACTGGGGCATGCAGTGTGGGCCGAAGCCCACCTGCATTAAGCACGACATTACTACCTCAGCTGTGTTGGGCAATGCAATGGGATATTTTTATGTACCGCCGGTGGGTTCCAGGGAGCCACCCATGCTGTAGGTGCACACGGAGTTTAACCTACATGTGTCCACTTGTAAAGAACCCCAGTCTGACTGGGGCATGCAGTGTGGGCCGAAGCCCACCTGTATTAAGCACAACATTACTACCTCAGCTGTGTTGGGCAATGCAATGGGATATTTTTATGTACCGCCGGTGGCTTCCTGGCACCCACCCATGCTGTGGGTCCACAGGGACTTCACAATAGGGAGTTGTACCTGCCTGTGTCTATGAATTAAAAAACGCGGTCTGACTGGGGCATGCAGACACCTTGACAGAATGAATAGTGTGTGGCACATAGGTTCCCCATTGCTATGCCCACGTGTGCCGCTCCTGATGGCGGTGGCACAGGATTCTATTTCTCATTGCTTCTGTACAGCATTGTGGGCTATCGCCCTGCCCCTTTTAAAGAGGGTCGCTGCCTAGCCGTGCCAACCCTCTGCAGTGTGTGCCTGCGGTTCCTCGTCATGGCAGACGCACTTCTAAATAGACATGAGGGTGGTGTGGCATGAGGGCAGCTGAAGGCTGCGCAGGGACACTTTGGTGTGCGCTGTGGGGGGGGAGGGGGGGGTTGGGCAGCATGTAACCCAGGAGAAGTGGCAGTGGAGTGTCATGCAGGCAGTGATTGTGCTTTGTTGGAGGTAGTGTGGTGCTTAGCTAAGTTATGCCATGCTAATGAGGGCTTTTCAGAAGTAAAAGTTTTTGGGAGGGGGGGGGGCCCACTCTTGCCGCTATTGTGGCCTAATAGTGGGACCTGTGAACTTGAGATGCAGCCCAACATGTAGCCCCTCGCCTGCCCTATCCGTTGCTGTGTCGTTCCCATCACTTTCTTGAATTGCCCAGATTTTCACACAAGGAAACCTTAGCGAGCATCGGCGAAATACAAAAATGCTCGGGTCGCCCATTGACTTCAATGGGGTTCGTTACTCGAAACGAACCCTCGAGCATCGCGAAAAGTTCGTCCCGAATAACGAGCACCCGAGCATTTTGGTGCTCGCTCATCTCTAGTACATAGAGAGCATGCGAAATGCAGTGCATCCCTTCCATCTCTGATTACGATTCCTTAGCGCCTCTATAAAGTGCCTTGCCATCCTAGTACATACATGTTACACACCGCATCATCCACTATTCCTGTACGTAACTATTTTGTAGTACATCTTGCGAAGAATATTACTTTCCATATCTCAGGTACATAGCATACGACATCTGACAGCAGCAAGGCACCTATACATTAACCCATTAAGGACCAAGCACTGTAAATTTATGGCGCTTGGTCCCGGGCTTAAAGCCCAGCTGTATGTAAAATTACGATGGGGATTAAAGTCTCCTGCTTCTGCAATCAATCAGAAGCAGGGCAGGTTGTCAGATGTTAGTCATAGCTGATAACACAGAAGAGGAGGCAGGAAGGGTTTTAACCCTTTCTGCCTTCTCCTTTCCTGAGTACACAATGCTCAATGAGCACTCTGTACTGAAAAGGGAAAGTGGAAGTATAACTTCCACTACATGAGTCGGCAGTCAGTGACTGTCTATCAATGCCCCAGCTGCAGTGAAAAAATGTCAAATAAAAAAAAAAAAAAAAAAAAGGGGAATGTCCCCCAGAGGTCTTATATGACATCATGGGGGACATAGATAATAAAAAGAATAATTACATAAATAAGTAAAACAAAATTACAGAATAAAACAACAATATATACATAAAAAAGAAAATAACCCAAAGTCGACACAAACCAAAACCGTCGCTGTATGCGCCCTGCAATCCAAAACCATACATGTTATATATCAAAACACGTGAAACAAAGTATGAAACCCGTTCCTATACTGTATTTTAGTGTAAATATTAGAGATGAGCGAGCATACTCGTCCGAGCTTGATACTCGTTCGAGTATTAGGGTGTTCGAGATGCTCGTTACTCGAGACGAGTACCACGCGATGTTTGAGTCACTTTCATTTTCTTCCCTGAGAAATTTGCGCGCTTTTCTGGCCAATAGAAAGACAGGGGAGGCATTACAACTTCCCCCTGCGACGTTCAAGCCCTATACCACCCCCCTGCAGTGAGTGGCTGGCGAGATTAGGTGTCACCCGAGTATTAAAATCATCCCCTCCCGCGGCTCGCCACAGATGCATTCTGACATAGTTCAGGGAAAGTGCTGTTGATGCCTGAGCTGCTATAGGGAGAGCGTTAGGAGTGATTTTAGGCTTCAAGAACCCCAACGGTCCTTCTTAGGCCATAGAAATCGCAGATCGCACCTATGTGCGATCTGCGATTCCTGTTCTCTTCTCTATATGCGCTCAATGGGGCCGGCGGCAGCAGCGCTGACCCCATTGAGAACATATAGAAGACAAATCATTCTTCTCTGCCACAGCTGTAACAGCTGTGGCAGAGAAGAACGATGTTTGCCCATTGAATTCAATGGAGCCGGCAATACAGCAGGTTCCACTGAAAGCAATGGGCTGCCGGCGATCGCGGGATGAATTGTCGGGAAGGGCTTAAATATATAAGCCCTTCCCTGCAATTCATCCAGAAATGTGTTACAATAAAAATATATACCGTATATACCGGCGTATAAGGCGACGGGGCGTATAAGACGACCCCCCAACTGTCACCTTATACGCCGGGAATACAGCGGAGCAAAGAATAAAATTCATTACTCACATCCCCCGGCGGTCTGCGGCGCTGCTGCAGGATGTCGCTCCCTCCTGGTCCCTGGCAGAGCATTGCTTTCTGGACACAGGGCTTGAAATCCCCGCCTCCAGAAAGCTACTGTGATTAGCTAACACACTCCGTCAGCCAATCACAGCCATTCAATGACATCATTGTCATTGGCTGTGATTGGCTGAAGGCACGTGTGTTTTCTGGAGGCGGGGATTTCAAGCCCTGCGTCCAGAAAGCAGTGCTCTGCCGGGGACCAGGAGGGAGCGACAGCCTGCAGCAGCGCCGCAGAACGCCGGGGGAAGTGAGTAATGATTTTTATTCTTTGCTCCGCTGTATTCCCGGCGTATAAGGTGACAGTTGGGGGGTCGCCTTATACGCCCCGTCGCCTTATACGCCGGTATATACGGTACATATTTTTATTTTTACACATTTCTGGATGAATTGCAGGGAAGGGCTTATATATTTAAGCCCTTCCCAACAATTCATCCCACGCACGCCGGCAGCCCATTGCTTTCAGTGGAACCTGCTGTATTGCCGGCTCCATTGAATTCAATGGGCTAACATCGTTCTTCTCTGCCACAGCTGTTACAGCTGTGGCAGAGGAGAACGATCTTTATGCTGACAGTGCGGGGGGGGGGGGGCACTCTTGCCGCTATTGTGGCTTAATACTGGGACCTGTGAACTTGAGATGCAGCCCAACATGTAGCCCCTCGCCTGCCCTATCCGTTGCTGTGTCGTTCCCATCACTTTCTTGAATTGCCCCGATTTTCACAAATGAAAACCCTTGGGGTTTTTTGCCTTCCTCTGGATCAACACAGTAGGATAGACAGGCTGGACTAGATGGACAATGTCTTCATTCGGCCTTACATACTATGTTACTATGTTACTATGTTACTATGTTAGCGAGCATCTGCGATATACAAAAATGCTCGGGTCGCCCATTGACTTCAATGGGGTTCGTTACTCGAAACGAACCCTCGAGCATTGCGAAAATTTCGTCCCGAGTAACGAGCACCCAAGCATTTTGGTGCTCGCTCATCTCTAGTAAATATACTACTTAAAAAAAACTATTTTAAATGTTTAAAAAACTATTTTTTAAAATCTTTTTACCCACAATAAAACTAAAAAAACTGAAAAAAAAAGTCAGTGAAAAAGATATTAAAAAATCGCCCTATATGTCACGGGAAAAAAAATGCAGTAAAAATACTTTTGGTAGCTAAAGGAAAAAAAATAGAGCAGTAAAACTACCACATGGGTAAAATCCCTAAAAAGTGTCTGGTCCTTAAAGGGGTTGTCTCGCGAAAGCAAGTGGGGTTATACTCTTCTGTATGGCCATATTAATGCACTTTGTAATGTACATCGTGCATTAAATATGAGCCATATAGAAGTTATTCACTTACCTGCTCCGTTGGTAGCGTCCCCGTCGCCATGGATTCGTCTAATTCTGATGTCTTCTTGCTTTTTTAGATGCGCTTGCGCTGTGCGGTCTTCTGCCTGGTGAATGGGGCTGCTCGTGCCGGAGAGCTGGTCACCGCGTCGTCATCGTAGCTCCGCCCCGTCACGTGTGCCGATTCCAGCCAATCAGGAGGCTGGAATCGGCAATGGAACGCACAGAGCCCATGGTGCACCATGGGAGAAAACCGCAGTGCATCCCTGGGAAAGGACCGGCGGCCATCTTTGGGAGAAGATTTTTTAAAGTCCTTATTTCATCGGATCGGTGAGTGACAAGTGGTTTAAAAACCGCTTTAATTTGCTATTTTATGCCAGGGGGTGACAGGGGGAATGGGGTAAGGTAAAATTTTGAGGTTTGCCGCGAGACAACCCCTTTAAGGTACAAAACAGCCTGGTCCTTAAGGGTTAAATCCTGGCTGTTGGCCTATATCGAATCTACTTCACATAACACAAACCTTTTCCCACCCCTAGGGGCTGTATCTCAGCAAGTGAGAGGCAAGACGTCATTAATGCCATATAGATACGGAGGTCTCTCTCGCATTAATAAATTGTGGCTTGACTTTTGGTTCTAATATCATGTTTGACTCTCTATTAACAAGTGAAATCGCTCCTCCCTCATATCTCAGTAACTATCATATAGGGTACATATCACATTAATTTGTTATATTATATATGAACATGTAATAGCAATAAACTCTGCAAAGCCTTGTGCTATCTCTCCCACCCTGGCCAGTGATTTTCCTTTACACAGTCCCAGGGAAACAAGCACACTTACATCTATATGATAACTAGAGATGAGCCAGCACCAAAATGCTCGGGTGCTCATTGCTCGAGTCGAACTTTCCGCGATGCTCGAAAGCTCGTTTCGAGTAATGAACGCCATTGAAGTCAATGGGTGAATCGAGCATTTTTGTATATGACCGATGCTCCGCATAGGTCTTCACTTGTGAAACTCTGGAAAGCATCCAAAAGTCATAGAAACACCACAGAAACGGATAGGGAAGGGCAGGGGCAGCTTGCAGGGCTGCATCTCAGGCTCCCAGGTCCCACTATTAAGCCACAATAGGGGCAAGAGTCTGCCCCCCCCCCCCTAACAATTTTTACTTCGGACAAACCCTCATTAGCAAGGCACACCTTAGCTAAGCACCACACTACCTGCAACCAATCACAATCACTGCCTGTGGGTAACACCACTGCCTCTTCTCCTGGGTTACATGCTGCCCTACCCCCCGCACGACCCTGCGTTCACAGCGCACACAAAAGTTTCCCTGTGCCCACACCCTCAGCAATCACGAGCATGAAGCGGACTCCGATGCTAGTGCAGCTGTGAAGGTCTCATTAAATCAGTTACGTTTGCTTTCACCGCTTCAAAGACTGCATTAACCAGGAAGATGTTCCACAGGCCCAACCTAGCGCAGTGCATTTCCGCCAGGACATAGGCCTCTGCCCACACCCTCAGCAATCGCGGGCATGAAGCGGACTCCGATGCTAGTGCAGCCCAGTGTGTGTCTGAGGCGAGCTGCGGGCGGGACCACTTTAAATACTCGGCGGTCACTTGATCTCGCCAGCCACTCACTGCAGGTGGGATAGGGCTGGCACGTCACAGGAGGAAGTGGTAATGCCTTCCCTGCATGTCTATTGGCTAGACAATGGCGCTAAACATGCGGGGAAGGAAATGGAATTGACTTGAGTACCGCGTGGTGCTCGTCTCGAGTAACGAGCATCTCGAGCACCCTAATGCTTGAACGAGCATCAAGCTCGGACGAGTGTCCTCGCTCATCTCTAATGATAATCCCTTTGCCATGTATCGACCTCTCCATTGCACTGCCCTTCCTCTTCTGCGCTAATGGTCACACTTTAACACTGATAACTTGGTGTCTGGCATGGTCCTTCATTCCAGTGATCCAGCCTGTCCTCCATTCAGCTGTCTCTTTAGCCCCTAAGTCATCAGGGCCCTTTTGTTCTTTGGCAGTCTCACTTCTGTCATCTCCCCAGCATGGAGAAACTACCTGCTGCATTATTCTTAGGCAGGTCTCCACCACTATATCTGGAGCTCTCTCTGTGCTGCTTCCTCCTCCTCTCACACACAGTTCCACCATGGCTGCTAGCCCTTCTCCGCTTCTAGTATAACTCAATTAAATTCTATTAGTGATAATCTTTGGTTGTGTTGGTGCTCCATCTTGTGGCCAGCTTTGTATAGCAATTCTAGGGCTTTGTATTGGATGCCACAGAGTGGCTGATATGGCAGTGAATGGACCTTCACTCTGAAGGAGCTGTGAGCTGATGTAATTCATAAGAAGGGAGCAAAGCACAGCTCACCCCTCTCCTACTCAACTATTATTGTACTTTCAGCAATTAACTTATCAACTATTAAGCAATTTAGCAATAAATATCCACCAACTACCCTTCCCTTGGGCCCTTATGTGTACACCATATCACCCTGAGGGGGTCTTTGCAACTAAGCCTGTGGCCCTAAAGGATACATCTTTTGCTGCTCATAGTTTTCCGACCAGAGCCTTTCCAACTCAATGGTCTCTCATGCAGGATGCCTTTTCCTGCTCTGCTTCTTTTATCTTTGCCTGCTTTTGGTCCTGCTTACAGGAGCCCTCATCACACGTCCAAACCATATAATGGCTCTCCGGATCTGACTTCAGCATTATCTAGTGGCAGCTTGTTTTCCGGCATCTCTGACACACTCTAGCAATTTACCTTAATCTTTTTTTGCACAGACCTTTACATTGCCTTTCTCACTCTCAGGTATGTATGGGAGCGCTAATAATTACTCAGCTTTCCATGATTTACTCAGTTTTTTTGTCTGCACAGTGGCTGCTCTGTAGACCCTTACAGCACCACTGTCTTGGTATCTGAAAATGGCGGAGAAGAAGATTCCTTCTCCTCTCACATGCGTATCCTTTTGGTCCACCAACCTCTTCATGTGTGCAGCATCTACTGTGCAGACCTAAAATACAGGCCTTTCTCACCTGGTGGGCCTCCAGGCAACTCCCTAGCCACGGGACACGGCCGTTTCAGCTGCTGACCCTCCAACAGAGATCCTACCAGTGTCATAGCTATAAAAGTCACAGGGGTTGCAATTTCGACCAAGCTCTTAAGCAGGGGGGTTCAGAGGTCCCCCTTGCTCCCACCTGGGAGGCTTAGCTCTGTTCACTGTCCCTAATGCAAGGGCTAATCTTCAGGGCTGAGTCGTTGGAGCCACGTCACTAAGAGTCTGTGTAACTAAGGAAGCAGAGCCTCCTTGACATGGCCCTGCAAGTCCATCCTTTTTGGTGCCTGAAGCGCCCCTTTAAACTCTTCCTCTTGCTGCTCTACTGGCAGAAGGTTAAGGTTAGTGGTCAGCAGCCATCAGAGCAGCAGCTGAGTCTGTATGTGAAGGGAATGAGAAGTGCTTCATCCACCTTCTTACACAAAGAGGGCTTCATGTCCCCATCCCAGGAAGACCTAGTGCTTGTCTTCCCTTTCCCATTGTTTGTAGGAGATCCTGGTGACATGACTATCTAGACGTTTCCCCTTGTCTTGTCTGTTGAACATTTCCTTCATATAGCTGCTGAATGGTTTGCCCATATGATATTATATTGATCACCTTTATCAACTTTTTGTAATATGCACTAATCTTTTCAAACCAACTCGTTCCTTACAGAATGCTTTATCAGACAGACCTCTTTAAATTAGAACACCCATTAGATGCTCTAATTAACAGTAGTGAGTGCAACTGCTCTCTAAACTAAACTTCTGATCTTTGGCCCACAGGACGGTGCACACATTTCTCTACTGTGTGGCAACTTTCCTGTAAAGTAATGACTTGCTGTGTTTCCTAAACTGGTACCCACATGGTTATTATCAGTAGGAAGCTAAGGTCTGTGGGGTCACAAAGAGCAAGACTTATCACACCCGGAAAGCTCTTTTTGCAGCTTTATTCAATTTTCCTACATGTTTTATTGGCTGAAAATATGCAACTCTCAGGACTGCTGACACTATCAGTAGACGCTGTGCTATAGTGTTAGTTAATTATTTCCTTGCTCAATAATATTAAACAGATGGGTCACAATCAGGCGCAGATTGTTGGAGACAATGGGACTAAGAGAGAGAACGCCTGAAACAATGGAGTTGGGTAGCGGTTTAAAATGTTTTGCTTATTGTCATAGATTTATAGAGGTCTGACATATGACAACATTCCAAAAGGTGCTTTTACACGGGATGACCTGCCGAGCTCAAGATGCCTGTTCAAGATAATGGTTCCTGTCATTTTACAGAGGAACGATTATCGCTAGTGAATGGAGGCGGAGCTCTTTGGTGATCGTTCCGTCAATCCACCTCCATTAACAGTAAGTAGGCAGTTGCTTAGAAGTAAATAGCTGACTGGTCAATTCATTGTTGGGTTTTCTGCATGCGGAAAATGAACTATGAAGAAGAAGCAAATGACTTCTCGTTTGTCGTTCAGTCGATGCATACATTTACACTGACCGATAATCATTCAGATTCTCACTAGAGCGTCCAAACTATTCGGCCCGTGTAAAAGCACCTTCAGAGAATGAATACATTTACATTGCAACCTGCTTATTTGACAGTCACAATATAATTTATGTACCTTAGTTAAAAATATATAGGAAGTCAATTAAAGGGGTTTTTCAGCCATTTGCTATTGATGACTTATGTTGTTTAGGGCAGGTCTCCAATAGCACTGGGGAACCCAAAAGAATTTTCATGGTACCTGGAATTTTAGACCTTATTCTGGGTATTTTTGTGCTGCTGATTCCAAAAATATCATCCATTTCGTTCTAGGAGCTCGCGCTTTTGAGATATTCCTAATATCATTATCTATTTTTATTATATTTACTTTATTTTCCCACCAGCATTTTCTTTCTATTAGTACATATAATACATATTACCACCACTGCACATCACACTTGTGGATGATGGGATTTGCATATGATGGCAGACTACTGTTGAAACATCCGGCGGGAATGTCCAGGAATATCTCATCGTAGGAGATCACAAAAATGTAGTTTCATTGACATCTCAATGAAGAAACGTTTGCTTTATTAGTGTTCAATGCTTTTTGGGATTTATTTTTGTGCCTTTGGTTGGCAGTAGAGATGAGCGAACCTACTTGGCCACGCCCCTTTTTTGCCCGAGCGCAGCGATTTTCGAGTACTTCCGTACTCGGGCGAAAAGATTCGGGGGGTGCCGTGGGTGAGTGGGGGGTTGCAGCGGGGAGTGGGGGGGGAGAGGGAGAGAGCGAGGGCTCCCCCCTGTTCGCCACTGCTACCCCCTGCTCTCCCACGCCTCCCCCCGCCCCCCGGCACCTCCCGAATCTTTTCACCTGAGTACGGAAGTACTCGAAAATCGCAGTGCTTGATCGAGTAATTACTTGAAACGAGTATATTCGCTCATCTCTAGTTGGCAGTCATTACATGTATAATACAATATGTGTACATGTATACATTTATATATGGACATATGTCATATCTTGATAAGCAGACCTGATGGAGAAAAACTAATGTCCTTTTCAGACTCTTTGACCCCAAAATACCCCCCAAAAGGTCTAACATCTCATTAACCAAAATTGTGTTCCCCAGTGTAGTTGTGTTCCTCTATGAATGTTCGGGAAATATCATGTTTAAATAGTTAATATTATGTGCAAATAAATGGAATATCCTTATTTGACCTCTTATAGTCTGTAAGATCTATAGGAATGAAATGCATTCTTTTGCCTAACACATATGGAAAACATATGG
This sequence comes from Eleutherodactylus coqui, assembly GCF_035609145.1. NCBI lineage: Eukaryota > Metazoa > Chordata > Amphibia > Anura > Eleutherodactylidae > Eleutherodactylus > Eleutherodactylus coqui. Next base: position 65,543,505 of record NC_089844.1, on the reverse strand, counting down.
ATATTCCAAAGAATCAACAGTAAATAAAAGTCTGTATACAATATAACATTTACAAAGTTGTTCAGCAGTGGCTATATGGTCAGCAAATATAAAGTCTATACGTTATAAATAGAGATGAGCGAACCTACTCATTATGAGTAATTATTCGATCGAGCACCGCGATTTTCGAGTACTTCCGTACTCGGGTGAAAAGATTCGGGGGGTGCCGGGGGGCGGGGGGAGGCGTGGCGGAGCGGGGGGTAGCAGCAGGGAACAGGGGAGAGCCCTCTCTCTCTCCCTCTCCCCCCCACTCCCCGCTGCAACCCCCCACTCACCCACGGCGCCCCCCGAATCTTTTCGCCCGAGTACGGAAGTACTCGAAAATCGCGGTGCTCGGGCGAAAAAGGGGCATGGCCGAGTACGCTCGCTCATCTCTAGTTATAAACAATGAACAATCACTTTATTAGGAACAGCTGGCGCATAACATCTTGGGGTCAGTAATGGCCGCATCACAAGCTCTTCTCAAATACTGTGATTATCTCTCCTCTACGCAGCAGAAGGCAACATTTGGCAGCCATGAGTAAAGATGGTGAATTGAGTAACTTTGTACTCGGGCAGATTGTTGATACTCGGAGGTTTGGCGATAGTATTTCTGAAAGGGTTACCCTTGTTGGCTGTTTCCAAACCACAGTATCAAGTGTGTACTAAGGTTAGTTGAATCAAGGACAAATATCCAACATACGATCACACAGTTGATCCTAGGCGTAAGCATCAGATCTGGTATCACAGGAACCACAGTACATGCCACAGTGGACCAACTGACCCAGCAACACAACAGAGGGAAAGTTTGACATATTTCCACAATAACAACGAGCCATAGCTTGCGTCGACTGGGGTTCAATAGCCCTACACAGACAAGGGTCTGTGTAAGGCTATGATCTGTTGCATTGGATTCCAATGCATCAGATCACATGGCTGTATTTTCGCGGCGTAAAAGCCCCCCGGCTGGGCCACTATAGCGCCGCGTGCTTTTACGTTGGACCGAAAAGATAGTCCTGGAACTATCTTTCTGGACGGAATACATTGGCCGCTGCATGGGTTCCTGTGGGAGCCAATGACAGTGGCCAGAGAAGGGAGGTGGGAGGGAGTTTAGCTAAACTCCCTCCCTCCTCTCTCCTCCTCTCTGGCGTTTGCGATTGGAGGGGGCATTTCCTCTCCTGTTTGCGATGGGAGGGGAATGGCAGAGCTAAGCTCCACCCCCTCCCATTGCTGGCTGCGGGGAGGGGGTGGGTGCTTAGCTCCTTCTCGCCCCATCCTCCGCCATTGCAAACAGCCAGAGGGAAGGAGAGAAGAGGTGAGCCAGTGAGGGGGAAGGAAGGGAAGGCAATGGTATTGCGGCCTCGGTGTATATGTGCCCGGGCCTATGCCATCTGAACGGGCACACAAACATTAGATTTGTGCGCCTGTTCACGCGTTTTTACGGCGCCGGGGGAAAAAGGCCTAAGGATGCTTTCAGATGGGCGGAATTATTCTGTGCAGACGCAGCGGATCTGCATGGCTCATTGGGGATATTGATTTGAAACTGCAGGCTAATTTAAGCCATTTTCAATTCCACATCAAAACCGTATGGAGCAGAATTTTTCGCAGGATGGCAAATTCCACTGCATCCTGATGGATTAATTGCGCCAGTGCGAAAGCACCCTCACTAATAGACTTGAAATTAATAAATCATGTAACACACTAAATGGTGTTGACAGTGAATTCCGCTGTCCATGTGAATATGTATATGTGTGGGTATATTTATACTGTATGTATACACATACACACTGGCATAACTATAGGGGATGCAGGGGATGCAGTTGCACCCGGGCCCAGGAGCCTTAAGGGGCCCATAAGGCCTTCTGCAAATTTGGTGAGCCAAGTACTATGAGTAAAGCATTATAGTTGTGGGCCCTGTTACAGGTGTTGCCTCTATGTTAAGGGGTTAAGAGACATTGGGAGGCCCCAAGATAAACTTTTGCACCCGAGCCCATGAGCCTTTAGCTACGCCCCTGTATGTATATATATATTTGATTTTCATTCTTCTCAGAAAAAGAATATGCTTTTCACCTTTACTAGTGGCAAGAATACAAGTCCTCCCCGTTTATACAATGGGTGCCATAAGAATGTTTGCTTTAAAAGGGAAATGTTTAATATAGGAACACTAAGCTGGCAACTGCTCCGACCGCTGTTCTGCCAGTTCTCAGAAGCGTTGCATGAGCTCTCCTAATGTTTGTGAGACCTTTTTCCATATTAAAGAGGAGATTTATGCTTTTTCTTACAAAGTTGCTGCCTGTTAGGAATAATTGACATTCCACACTGTGGGGCTCGCTTGTCGTGCTCCTTAGTCACCAGGTTTATGTTAGTAAAAATATATATTTTATTGTTTGAGTGCGGAAACTGGACAGAGAGACATGAGTTTGGTGCAAGTTGTGTATATTGGTAGTAACAGCTGAAATCTGAAATATAATGGTCACATCTTACGTCAGGAACATATGTCAGGGGCAAGGCATGTGTGTGTATACGGGGGCAGGCTATATCCTTTGGGTGTTGGGGACATGTCTGACACTCCAATTAAATAATGTTTTACCAAAAATAGGATCACATAAGATTTTGGCAGTGGGTTCTCACACAAGCGTTTCCGCTCGGGATCGCGCGGCAAGTACCCGATGACACGCATTAACGTGTACTTGCTGTGTGTCTTGGCATGTAAGCTGTGTTATTTTTTGCACGTGAATGTGCTGTGTGAGTGCTGTGTGAATGGCACAATTGCAAGTCAATGTAAGATTGATACTATGTATTAGGCGCTCAAAACACGGGGTAAAATATACTCATGTGAGAGAACACTTGTGTGAGACTGTTGTGTGCACCTCACGTTGGGCACCACACGGACAGACGTCTATATACTGCCCGATACCCCATAAATTGGACCAGAATAGGACATGTGCAAGTTTTTGCATGCAGTCCGTGAATAACTTAATTAGCTATAATGGATCCAAGTTCTCTCTGAGAAATAGACAGACAGCAGTCAGATGGGAAAGTAGACTGTGCAGTAAGGACTGTATATGTCACCATACAGTCTGCTTGCATGGCTCTGCCTGGTTTAACCCTTTCCAATCCACTGTCTGACGTCTGAAGACATTCTGATTGAAGGCTGTACAGCTCCGATGTTGGAAGACGTCCGGCAGGGTATTATTACTGTAGATTACTGGCTGCTCTGTTGTCGGGGGCCTCTCCAGCATGTCCCATACCGCAATACTGGCTCTAGCCAACAGATGGAGCCATTATATAATGGCAGAAAAAGAAAGCCCCATAGGAAACTCTGAATCCAAAATTGGATTGCAAAGGGTTAAATGTTGAACATTACTTCCACTTTGCTTGTTTCCATATACTGAAAAACATACTGCATATATATATATTAACTACTCATCTCATTTTAAATAAAATGTCACAAAGAACCCAAAAGCATCACAATAATAGTTGATGCAGTCAGAGTTTTAGAAATGTCGCACTTCTATGTAATGTAGTTCTAGCACATTCACCTGTCACTTTTTAACTTGATTTCTCGTGGGGAACATTTTCCTGTCATTTCCTAACAATATATCTCTATATATACCAGGTGTCTTCTCTCTCGGGGTTTGCTTGAAGGAAGTCATACCTGTCATACTTGCTGGAACATTTAGTTGATTGCTTTGCACATTAGTGCTGAACTTTGTTGCTCCATGTTGTACATCTCAATGGATTGCAGTCGGTGGGTGCCTGTTATTAGGTACATACACCTAATTCTTAGAATATGTCCCACATTTGGTAAAATCTATCGCGAAACAACACTATGAATATGCCTCAAAATGTATTATGAGAACAATTTTACACGTATTCATAGAATATAGTTATTTCTGAACTTAAAGGCGAAGCAAATCAAAGCTCTTCCTTACTAACTTTGATCCAGTAATTATCACTGAATCCTTTGATTTAACCAAACTGAGCCAAATGGATCAATTGACTACAATGAAGTCCGTTCACTCTCTGTATGGTATTTTCACGCATTGGACAGCATGAAATAACGCTGCATGCATTCTATTTTGGCCTCATTTTAGTGGAAATCAGCTGATACGAATGAACATGAACTCTGTTGCCTTGTAGAACTGCAGTCCTGAGTTCAACTCCGACCAGCAACAATGTTGCTTGTATGTTTTTCTTCTGGTTACTCTTGTTTCCTCCCACCCAAAAAAATTCTAATTAGCTAATCAGCTCCCAATTAAATTAATTTTAATGAGTGCATGTGAGATAGGGAAAATACGATTATGACTTCCACTACAAAATGTGTTGGTTTTATATAAGGAACAGAAAATACTGTAAAATAGCAAAAAGAATGTAATCTCCCACTATGCAGATGATTAAGTCCATGTGAATGAGCAATAACATTTCTATTACATTATATTCTACCATCCTCTCTGCCAAGTGACAAATCTTTGTGAATATCACTAAAGCATCAAAGCTTTGGCATTGAATTGTGTAAGTTAATGAGGTTAGTGAACAAATTTTTTCTTTTAAAGCCCTATAAACTTTTTTTCTAACTTCTATTAGTTGATTGACGCCCAACTTCTTCCCCATTTGTACCTGTGCGGTTGGAAAGCATTGGATGACACAAAGGACTCTATAAAGCAAGCACGTAAACATAGGTCAGCTGCAAAAATAGTTTCAGCATGTGCCCAACATCCTGAGCAGGCCGTCTGTTTGTGATTACAATACAAATCAATGTAATGCTGCATTCCAGGGCAGAAACTACAAAGACCAGTCATTTCATTCTCAAGGTGACTCCTTATTGCAGTGACACACAGATGTTTATGTGAGCCCGTTAAAGAAATACCCATCTTTGAAAGGGATTTATTCAGTGAATGAAAAAACTGAATTATGTCGCACTCTACTATAGTAAAGTTTCTTAGCCGGCTTTGCCTAGAGGATCACAGCTGTGGGAGTTATTGAGAACCTTCGGGGAACGCAGCATATTGGCATCTGCCATTACTTCTTTCCTCTCTTTTCTGGTGGAAGAAATAGGTCTCCCGTTTTGCTGTTAGCATTTTCGACTAGCAATTAATTAGAAAGACATATTATGAAGCACATATGCCAGGGAGTTTTGAGATTTCTGGTGCAAAACACATTACTGGCAAAGCAACATAGATTTACTGCCATGAAGGAATTATACATGCATTTTAAATTGGGAAATTATAAAAGTGTAAGATGTCACTAATTAACAAATGTTGTGCCAAGTCAGATCACTGGATGGTTCAGGGTATTGCTCACTGCACTTAGGATTTAGAAAACCATTTGTCCTTTTCACACTTTATATTTAAACATTTCCACTCCATTCATGCGTTTATTATGAGTGCCGAGAAACTCGATTAGAAATCTTTAATACCTAATACATATACAATATGACCTATTTTACCAAATGGTCTTCTCCTAATGTTACTAATATTATTTTCTAGTGTAGGGAGTTCAACTAAATTCATTAATTTATTGCATATATGAAATGAAAGGTGATTCTTAACATAAATGTCGATGGAGTTTTTGAATTTTGATATAATGAATGAGAATTTACATACAACTGAAAATGATCAAATAAAGATTTACGACATAGATGAGACAGCCCAATTTCAACGTCTCTTAAGATGCCCATACACCTTCAATAGCTGTTGATGAATGGTTTTGGGCCAACAGCTATTTTTTCTGACTCCCCTAAACACATGGATCATGGGTTTGGTCAAGTTTTTATGCGTTTTCCAATGGGACAGTGGAGAAAGCAACATCTAGACAGCTCTGATGGCAAATTATCTCCAGGGAGAACCAAAGGATTGGACATTGAAAATCAATGTGCCTAATCCTTCTTTCCCTCACCATCATGTGTTGGGGGACAGTTGGGAGGCCACTTATGATACCACTAGGTAACAAACAGGGGCGTAACTATAGAGGATGCAAGGGGTGCGGTTGCACCCGGGCCCAGGAGCCTTGGGGCCCATTAGGCCTCTCTTCCCCATATAGGGAGCCCAGTACTATGAATAAAGCACTATAATTGGGGGCCCCATTCCAGATTTTGCATTTGGGCCCAGAAGCTTCAAGTTATGCCTCTGGTAACAAAGAATATCTTTTTTTTTATTCCTGGTTGCCTAGGTCCCATGTAACTGGTGATGAACTTTTAGTGAGTCATAACTTTGGTTTTGTACCAATTGAGCAGATATTTAGCTGGCCCTATATCCTATGCAGCATATCACTACACATATCACAACCAATCATTGTGCGTGTATCTATTTGTTTTTGCAAATCTGAGGCTGCCTGGAAATCTGAAGTATACTTTCTGCTGTTTCTAGAAGACAATCAGACAAACAAAGTATCTGCATTGGTTTTCCCATGGCTTCTAGCAACAAAGTAATCACCAAAATTAAATCCCTCAGAATTCAGAGAAAGCAGCAAAAAAGGGATGTAAATTTGCAAATAAATATAGAACATAACCTTTAATAAATATAGGACAAAAGATGCCCCAGCATCCAAATCACATATAAACCATAACATGGTACTCCTCATAAGGTCACAAACAAAGACAGACATTACCAGATTTAGATGGATGTATCTTCAAAGGTAAATCCTTCACATGTGACAAGAAGAGTTGAATCATGATCCTTCAAGTGGTGAACAGATCAGTTAAGCCCGTCATGATGGCCTCGAGAGGTTGCAAGTACATAGAAAAACAAACAAATTCATGTACTGTGTACAATGACACATTTATTCACAATCGTCCATGATTGAGTATGATGTGTACATTGGTATGTTATATAGGATATAGGGCCGGCTAAAATACCTGCTCAGTTGAATACAAAACCTAAATAATGACTCAATAAAAGTACATTACAAGTTACATGTGACCTAGGCAGCACAAAACTAGAGCTATTCGTGGAAACAAAAAGAATTGTTACCTAGTGTAGTGTTATTTGTGTATGACTAAATGTTGATGTTATGTAATCTGAATTAGGTCTACTGATTTGCGAGCAAGAATAAGGAAACATCAGCGATTTAATTGTCTAATATGAATTTTTTGAAAAAATTGTTTTTTTGGGGGGCACAAACCCAACCTTTAACACTACTGATAGATATTTCTAAATACTTGTGACATAAGATTTCAGGAACTAAGGGTTACAACTAGAGATGAGTGAGCACCCAAATGCTCCACTCCGCGTTATTCGAGTCGAGCTTTTCGTAAAATTCGAGAGCTCTACTCAAGTAAAGAACGCCATTGACTACAGCAGACTCGAGCATTTTTGTATGTGGGACGCCGGGTCCCGAGATTTTTTTTTTGGTTCGTGTTCTCTCTCACGTGCCCCCGCCGCCCACCCTGCATTTGCTCAGACCAGCATGCAGTTACTCGAGAAGAGCGATGCTCGCTTGAGTAACTGCCTTTACTGAGCATGCTCGAACATCTCTAGAAATAAAGAATGCGTTACACGGTGTAGTCAGCCTGTCTTACCGAAATCTGGACACCTAGTGTATATGGCAGTCTTTAGTCTCAATGTACATAAATACAGGCATGCCTCTTATTATCGTGTCATGAATGAACATTTCAGACACACAGATTCCAGTGGAAAAGCTTTTGACTATAGATACTTTATATACTTTACCTTCTACCCCTCTCTTCTCTTGCCTTTCCTTTGGAGATGAGCGAGCACCCAAATGCTCAAGTCCGCGTTATTCGCGTCGAGCCTTTCGTAAAATTCAAGAACTCTATCTGAGTAATGAACCCCATTGACTACAATGGGAGACTCAAGCATTGTGGTATGTGGGATGCCGGGACCCGAGCTTTTTTTTTCTTTTTCTTGGTTCGTGTACTCTCTCTCTCTGCCCCTCTCTCTCTCTCTCTCATTCCCCCCCTCTCTCTGCCTCTCTCTCTCCCTCTCTCTCTCTCTCTCCCTCTCCCCCCCCCTCTCTCTCTCCATGGTGCTTAAGGGGGTTATCTGGGAAATGAAAAATGTGAAAAAGCACAGTATACAATTTATTCAGAAATGCCTCCAATTATTTCTAACTGCTCATTTTATCTAGGGGTAAGCATTGGGGGAATTAAAATGGTTGCTGTCACCTAAATAAACACAAAGCTTGTCCTACTTCTACAGCAGGACTGGTACCATAGGGACAGAAAGTTGAAGACCTACGTAATGTATCCTACTTGACCTGACTTTCACTAATTATTCCCTGTACATGTAACCAGCCAAGTAAAGAGAAGAACAGAGTATATAATTTTTCCCAGCCAAGATAGCATTTCAATTGTTAATGCACCATGAATCTCATGGCCCTGTACATATGAAAATAGTTTCAGTACACAGCAAGAAGAAACAACTAGAATAAACATGACCAATGAGTGACAGACTAGTACGGAGGCAGAGAGGACCTGGCCTGTGAGGACTTCCAGTCTACTAGGGAAGAGGACAGAAGACAATAGGTGACGGTAGAATCTGCTTGCTTGGAAGTGAGGTCGCTCATTGGAGGTTGTAGGATTTTCTGAAGAGGTGGGTTTTTAGGTTGTTTTGAAGGTCGAGGAGAGTTTGGGGATGCAAGTTCCTGAGTATGGTGGATAAACAGGGGAAATCTCGGAGGCGGTTGTGTGAGGAACAGACGAAAAACACAAGGAGGTCTTGTGAGAACCAAAGAGTACAAGTGAAAAGGTATTGGGAAGTTATATTGGAGATATCTGGAGGGGACAGTTTGTAGACAGCTGAAGATGGACATATAGAAGTTTATAGGCCTATGTGTCCATCTTCAGCTAACGAGGAGAGCCAACAAAGAATGATGACAGCTGATGGGGCACAGCGCTTACACCACCCCTACTGTGTATATCACTATAACATGTCAAGATTTCCTTAAAAGGGCAGTTACTCTTTAACTGACCCAAATTGGAACATTAATAGGGAAGATTGATACTCTACCTACCAGAATTACAGTAATAGCAATTGCTGACAAATTCTGTCATGATAAATGACAACCAGAACCTTTAGTGTTTTCTGATGTCCACCTTTACCAATCATAACCCTAACATCGACAACTTAGATCTTGAGTAGAGATGAGCGAGCACCAAAATGCTCGGGTGCTCGTTACTCGAGACGAAATTTTCGCGATGCTCGAGGGTTCGTTTTGAGGAACGAACCCCATTGAAGTCAATGGGCGACTCGAGGATTTTTGTATATTGCCGATGCTCGCTAAGGTTTCCATTTGTGAAAATCTGGGCAATTCAAGAAAGTGATGAGAACGACACAGCAACGGATAGGGCAGGCAAGGGGCTACATGTTGGGCTGCATCTCAAGTTCCCAGGTCCCACTATTAAGCCACAATAGCGGCAAGAGTGCCCCCCCCCCTCCCAACAATTTTTACTTCTGAAAAACCCTCATTAGCAATGCATACCTTAACTAAGCACCACACTACTTCCAACAAAGCACAATCACTGCCTGCATGACACTCCGCTGCCACTTCTCCTGGGTTACATGCTGCCCAACCCCCCCCCCCCCCGCACGACCCAGTGTCAACAGTGTACACCAAAGTGTCCCTGCGCAGCCTTCAGCTGCCCTCATGCCACACCACCCTCATGTCTATTTATAAGTGCGTCTGCCATGAGGAGGAACCGCAGGCACACACTGCAGAGGGTTGGCATGGCCAGGCAGCGACCCTCTTTAAAAGGGACAGGGCGATAGCCCATAATGCTGTACAGAAGCAATGAGAAATCCAATCCTCTGCCACCTCCATCAGGAGCTGCACACGTGGGCATAGCAATGGGGAACCCATGCGCCACACACTATTCATTCTGTCAAGGTGTCTGCATGCCCCAGTCAGACCGGGGTTTTTTATAAATAGTCAAAGGCAGGTACAACTCCGCAATGGGAATTCCGTGTGCACCCACAGCATGGGTGGCTCCCTGGAACCCACCGGCTGTACATAAATAAATCCCATTGCATTGCCCATCACAGCTGAGGTAACGTCAGGTTTAATGCTGGTGGTCTTCGGCCCACAGTGCATGCCTCAGTCTGACCGGGGTTTTTAATACATAGACACTGGCAGGTACAAATCCCTAATGTGAAGTCCCTGTGGACCCACAGCATGGGTGGCTCCCTGGAACCCACCGGCGGTACATAAATAAATCCCATTGCAGTGCCCATAACAGCTGAGGTAACGTCAGGTTTAATGCAGGTGGTCTTCGGCCCACACTGCATGCCCCAGTCAGACTGGGGTTCTTTAGAAGTGGACACATGCAGTTACAACTCTGTGTGGACCGACAGCATGGGTGGGTCCCAGGAAGCCACCGGCGGTACATAAATATATCCCATTGCATTGCCCATCACAGCTGAGGTAACGTCCGATTAAATGCAGGTGGTCTTCGGCCCACACTGCATTCCCCAGTCAGACTGGGGTTCTTTAGAAGTGGACACATGCAGTTACAACTCCGTGTGGACCGACAGCATGGGTGGGTGCCAGGAAGCCACCGGCGGTACATAAATATATCCCATTGCATTGCCCATCACAGCTGAGGTAACGTCAGGTTTAATGCAGGTGGTCTTCGGCCCACACTGCATGCCCCAGTCAGACTGGGGTTCTTTAGAAGTGGACACATGCAGTTACAACTCCGTGTGGACCGACAGCATGGGTGGCTCCCTGGAACCCACCGGCGGTACATAAATATATCCCATTGCAGTGCCCTGCACAGCAAAGGTAACGTCAGCTTTAATGCAGGTGGGCTAAAAATTACTAGGATTACAATGTAGGCGAGGGCCCAAAAAAATTGATGTACCAACAATACAAATGTACTTCAGAAAAATTGCCCATGCCCAACCAAGAGGGCAGGTGAAACCCATTAATCGCTTGGGTTAATGTGGCTTAATTTGTAACTAGGCCTGGAGGCAGCCCAGTTAAAATAAAAATTGGTTCAGGTGCAAGTTTCAACGCTTTATTGAATTGAGAATTGAAACGTATAAACATTGTTTACAAAAGTTATATGACTGAGCCTTGTGGGCCTAAGAAAAATTGCCCGTTTGGCGTGATTACGTGAGGTTTCAGAAGGAGGAGCAGGAGGAGGAGAATGAATATAATACACAGATTGATGAAGCTAAAAGGTCCCCGTTTTTTATGGTGATAGAGAATGATGCTTCCATCCGCGGGTGCAGCCTACGTATTGCTTAGGTACCGCTGCTGTCCGCTGGTGGAGAAGAGAAGTCTGGGGAAATCCAGGCTTTGTTCATCTTTATGATTGTAAGCCTGTCGGCACTGTCGGTTGACAGGCGGGTATGCTTATCCGTGATGATTCCCCCAGCCGCACTAAACACCTTCTCTGACAAGAAGCTAGCCGCAGGACAAGCAAGCACCTCCAGGGCATACAGCACGAGTTCAGGCCACGTGTCCAGCTTCGACACCCAGTAGTTGTAGGGGGCAGAGGCGTCACGGAGGACGGTCGTGCGATCGGCTACGTACTCCCTCACCATCCTTTTACAGTGCTCCCGCCGACTCAGCCTTGACTGGGGAGCGGTGACACAGTCTTGCTGGGGAGCCAGAAAGCTGTCAAAGGCCTTGGACCGTGTTCCCCTGCCTGTGCTGTACATGCTGCCTGATCTCCGCGCTTCCCCTGCTACCTGGCCCTCGGAACTGCGTCTTCTGCCACTAGCGCTGTCAGCTGGGAATTTTACCATCAGTTTTTCCGCCAGGGTCCACTGGTATAGCATCACTCTCGAACCCCTTTCCTCTTCGGGTATGAGAGTTGAAAGGTTCTCCTTATACCGTGGGTCGAGCAGTGTGTACACCCAGTAATCCGTAGTGGCCAGAATGCGTGTAACGCGAGGGTCACGAGAAAGGCATCCTAACGTGAAGTCAGTCATGTGTGCCAGGGTACCTGTACGCAACACATGGCTGTCCTCACTAGGAAGATCACTTTCAGGATCCTCCTCCTCCTCCTCCTCAGGCCATACACGCTGAAAGGATGACAGGCAAGCAGCATGGGTACCCTCAGCAGTAGGCCAAGCTGTCTCTTCCTCCTCCTCCTCAACGCGCTGAGATATAGACAGGAGGGTGCTCTGACTATCCAGCGACATACTGTCTTCCCCCGCCTCCGTTTCCGAGCGCAAAGCGTCTGCCTTTATGCTTTGCAGGGAACTTCTCAAGAGGCATAGCAGAGAAATGGTGACGCTAATGATTGCAGCATCGCCACTCACCATCTGGGTAGACTCCTCAAAGTTTCCAACGACCTGGCAGATGTCTGCCAACCAGGCCCACTCTTCTGTAAAGAATTGAGGAGGCTGACTCCCACTACGCCGCCCATATTGGAGTTGGTATTCCACTATAGCTCTACGCTGCTCATAGAGCCTGGCCAACATGTGGAGCGTAGAGTTCCACCGTGTGGGCACGTCGCACAGCAGTCGGTGCACTGGCAGATTAAACCGATGTTGCAAGGTACGCAGGGTGGCAGCGTCCGTCTTGGACTTGCGGAAATGTGAGCTGAGCCGGCGCACCTTTCCGAGCAGGTCTGACAAGCGTGGGTAGCTTTTCAGAAAGCGCTGAACCACCAAATTAAAGACGTGGGCCAGGCATGGCACGTGCGTGAGGCTGCCGAGCTGCAGAGCCGCCACCAGGTTACGGCCGTTGTCACACACGACCATGCCTGGTTGGAGGCTCAGCGGCGAAAGCCAGCGGTCGGTCTGCTCTGTCAGACCCTGCAGCAGTTCGTGGGCCGTGTGCCTCTTCTCTCCTAAGCTGAGTAGTTTCAGCACGGCCTGCTGACGCTTGGCCACCGCTGTGCTGCCACGCCGCGCGACACCGACTGCTGGCGACGTGCTGCTGCTGACACATCTTGATTGCAAGACAGAGGTTGCGTAGCAGGAGGAGGAGGAGGGTGGTTTAGTGGAGGAAGCATACACCGCCGCAGATACCACCACCGAGCTGGGGCCCGCAATTCTAGGGGTGGGTAGGACGTGAGCGGTCCCAGGCTCTGACTCGGTCCCAGCCTCCACTAAATTCACCCAATGTGCCGTCAGGGAGATATAGTGGCCCTGCCCGCCTGTGCTTGTCCACGTGTCCGTTGTTAAGTGGACCTTGGCAGTAACCGCGTTGGTGAGGGTGCGTACAATGTTGCGGGAGACGTGGTCGTGCAGGGCTGGGATGGCACATTGGGAAAAGTAGTGGCGACTGGGAACCGAATAGCGCGGGGCTGCCGCCGCCATCATGTTTTTGAAAGCCTCTGTTTCCACAAGCCTATACGGCAGCATCTCCAGGCTGATCAATTTGGCTATGTGCACGTTTAACGCTTGAGCGTGCGGGTGCGTGGCGGCGTACTTGCGCTTGCGCTCAAACACTTGCGCTAGCGACGGCTGGACGGTGCGCTGAGAGACATTGCTGGATGGGGCCGAGGACAGCGGAGGTGAGGGTGTGGGTGCAGGCCAGGAGACGGTCGTGCCTGTGTCCTGAGAGGGGGGTTGGATCTCAGTGGCAGGTTGGGGCACAGGGGGAGAGGCAGTGGTGCAAACCGGAGGCGGTGAACGGCCTTCGTCCCACCTTGTGAGGTGCTTGGCCATCATATGCCTGCGCATGCTGGTGGTGGGGAGGCTGGTGGTGGTGGCTCCCCGGCTGATCTTGGCGCGACAAAGGTTGCACACCACTGTTCGTCGGTTGTCTGCACTCTCAGTGAAAAACTGCCAGACCTTTGAGCACCTCGGCCTCTGCAGGGTGGCATGGCGCAAGGGGGCGCTTTGGGAAACAGTTGGTGGATTATTCGGTCTGGCCCTGCCTCTACTCCTGGCCACCGCACTGCCTCTTCCAACCTGCCCTGCTGCTGCACTTGCCTCCCCCTCTGAAGACCTGTCCTCAGTAGGCGTAGCAAACCAGGTGGGGTCAGTCACCTCATCATCCTGCTGCTCTTCCTCCGAATCCTCTGTGCGCTCCTCCCTCGGACTTACTGCAATTACTACTACCTGAGTGATAGACAACTGTGTCTCATCGTCGTCGTCCTCCTCACCCACTAAAAGCTCTTGAGACAGTTGCCGGAAGTCCCCAGCCTCATCCCCCGGACCCCGGGAACTTTCCAAAGGTTGGGCATCGGTCACGACAAACTCCTCCGGTGGGATAGGAACCATTGCTGCCCATTCTGGGCAGGGGCCCGAGAACAGTTCCTGGGAGTCTGCCTGCTCCTCAGAATGTGTCATTTTCATGGAGTGAGGAGGCTGGGAGGAAGGAGGAGCAGCAGCCAGAGGATTCAGAGTTGCAGCAGTGGACGGCGTAGAACTCTGGGTGGTCGATACATTGCTGGATGCACTTTCTGCCATCCACGACAGGACCTGCTCACACTGCTCATTTTCTAATAAAGGTCTACCGCGTGGACCCATTAATTGTGAGATTAATCTTGGGACGCCAGAAACGTGCCTCTCTCCTAATCCCACAGCAGTCGGCTGCGATACACCTGGATCAGGAGCTCGACCTGTGCCCACACCCTGACTTGGGCCTCCGCGTCCTCGCCCGCGTCCACGTCCTCTAGGCCTACCCCTACCCCTCAGCATGGTGTATTACCAGTAGTGCAGAAACAGAACGCTGTAATTAAATGTGCCGCTTATTGGCCTGTGGTTGGAGGCTGACTTCGCTTACGGAACGCACAGCAGAGGCAGGAAAGAATTTTGCGCAAGCCTGTAGTAAGACGTAGGTGCGTATGACTGAGTTAGTGGAAGTCACAGCACAGAAGCAGTCAAGTGTCCAAAGGCCACTAGTAGGCCTTAAGTGTTTTGCTTCTATTTTTTTAAAGGCTGAGCTGAGACAGCAGACAGATACTGTAGGCAGCGTATATATGTATACTGTTTCCCTCTGGACGGGATGACGGCGGTGATGTAACGGGCAACACAGAGCCAGGAAAGAATTTTGCGCAAGCCTGCTGTAACACTAAGCTGCGTATTAATTAGGACTACTACCCCCAGCAGAGACGCAGTACACTCAAGACGGTCACAGGCAGCCTAACAATAGTATTTTTCCCAAATTTGTTTGAAAAAGCCCACTGCCTATATAGACAGTATATCTCTTTCACCTTTCCCACTGTCCCTGCCTCACCACTACTGGCCCTATACTATGTAAAATTACTGCAGACTGTTTCCCTCTGGACGGCATGACGGCAGTGATGTAACGGGCAACGCAGAGCCGGGAAACACTTTTGCGCAAGCCTGCTGTAACACTTAGCTGCGTAATAATTAGGACTACTACCCCCAGCAGAGACGCAGTACACTGAGGACGGTCACAGGCAGCCCATATATTTTTTTTTTCCCAAATTTGTTTGAAAAAGCCCACTGCCTATATAGACAGTATATCTCTTTCACCTTTCCCACTGTCCCTGCCTCACCAGTACTGGCCCTATACTATGTACAATGACTGCAGACTGAGGACGCAATGCTCTGCACGGCCGATATACAAAAAAAAAAATGTGCAACACTGCTAAAAGCAGCCTCAACAGTGCTGCACACGGTCAGATGTGGCCCTAAGAAGGACCTTTGGGGTTCTTGAAGCCTAAAATCAATCCTAACACTCTCCCTATAGCAGCTCCAGCATCAGCAGCACTTTCCCTGATCTCTGTCAGAATGCATCTGTAGGGAGCCGCGGGAGGGGCCGATTTATATACTCGGGTGACACCTGATCTCGCCAGCCACTCACTGCAGGGGGGTGGTATAGGGCTTGAACGTCGCAGGGGGAAGTTGTAATGCCTTCCCTGTCTTTCTATTGGCCAGAAAAGTGTGCTAACGTCTCAGAGATGAAAGTGAAAGTAACTCGAACATCGCGTGGTACTCGCCTCGAGTAACGAGCATCTCAAACACGCTAATACTCGAACGAGTATCAAGCTCGGACGAGTACGTTCGCTCATCTCTAATCTTGACAAAATTTGCTTTGTGTAAATTGGGAGAATGGCATTCATAGCATTCACTGGAAACTTGCAAATAGTTGAGAATACTGTGTTCTATTACTACTATTATATGCAAATGAACTCTTCCATTTCATGGTTTTAACAATTTTTGAATGTGTCTATCACTAATTCCTTTGAGGGTAACTTGTAAATAGGCTGCTATGTAGTCACACTTTTCATATCTCATAAGGATATAAAGAAGCTGTATAGGACAAAGCAAGGGAGGGAGGAAGAGGATAAAGAGATAATGCAGGAGTCTATAAGTGGAGTGACATGCTCATTAAAATCCTATGCCCAGATAAAGACAAAGTTGTGTCTGTTCACTAAGTGAAAGATAAACAGGGGCCTGGATTGTACCATCTGTGGTAGTTTTATAACATCTGTTTAAAGGGTGATGTGGATGGACTGTAGTGATATACCAGTCAACCTAGAATTTTTCAATTGTCAGATGCCTCTAACAATATACTAATACATTATTGTTGACTCTCTGGCGTATACAATGTATTACTTTAAAACACATTTTCTGATATTGCGTAACAGTTAAACTGACTCTCTGGTTTAAGACAGAATTTTGTACAGAAAGCAAAGGGAGGTATTTTTCCTGCTGTTCTTTGCTATCTCTCCGACACACCAGTTGTGGGTATCATTTAGCGCTCTACAAAATGTTCAACACAATCTTCAGACTACTTAATTCCCACAGTGCACTGGTAGTGTTAGACTACCAATGCATTGCATCTGCTCTCTGATTGGCCAGTGCTGCTCACATGATCAGCAATGGCAAATTAAAGAGCAGTATACAGCGTACATTATCTAGTTAGAAAATTGTTGTAGCCATCTTGGATGAACTAAAACTGGGCCCAAGCCGCAGAGAGACAGCAACAATAGCTGCAGGTAATAAACCCCCCCCCCCTGTCCTGAGACAGAATTTTGGGGGAAATTCACTAAGGGCTCCCACACACTTGCGATTGCATTTTTTGTTAACGCGATTGTCAATGGGACTTTCTAATGTTAAAAACGCAACGCAATGCACCAAAAACGCAGTTGCGTGCGTTGCGTTGCATTTTTTTACAATACAAAAAAAACGCAATCGCAAGTGTGTGGGAGCCCTAAGCCTGGCATTTTTGATGCCAGGCTTAGGCCTCATGTCCGTGGGCGGGTCAGATTCCGCAGCAGAATCCGACCCTGGCGGCAGCAGCATCCACGTGTACCTGCCATTCTTTTTCTTCATCTGTGCTGCAGATGGTCCGCATGGCTTGCCGTCGGACATGTGCAGGACAGATTTTTTTTTTTTAAACGCCTGCTTTTCCCTCAGAATCCACAGCCCGTCCGCAGTGTCAATTTTGGGCAGGCCGTGAATCGCATAGCTTCCATTGACTACAATGGAAGCCGTCCATGCAGGAACTGCAGTAAAATGAACCATGCTGTGATTTTTCGTCCACAAGCGGAAACTGCAATTGGTTTCTGCTTGCGTGCATGAAGAATCATTTTACCATTTTACTATGGAGGGGTATGGCTGCCTGCAGATGGCCGGGTTGGATCCCGCTGCTAGAATTTTTGCAGTGCGATGCGGACCTGTGCCCCTGCAGAGGCCTGCAGCTCACCCGCTCCCGGCGTCTTCTCTCTGCAACTGTGTGCCGCCTGCCGGCCAGCTCGCGCATGCGCAGAGAGGAGCCGGCCCGTCACCACTGACATTTTTGTGTGGGCCTCTGTGAGACCCGCACAGAAATAGGACATGCCACGATTTGTTTTCCACGTGTGATTTCACGCGGACAAATCACATCCGTCTGCCTAGGATTGCGTTTTCTAATGCAATCTTATGGCAATGGCCATGGGTGGAAATTCTGTGAGAAATCCCGCAGCAGAATTTCCACCCGTGTGCAGGGGGCATATTGCTGCGGAATCCGTAGGCGGATGCGTACTCCGGATTCCGCAGAAAAAATCCGCTTGTGGACATGAGGGCCGAGTATAATTTCCCCCAGTGCACAGTTGGCCTAATACATGAAGAGGCATACATTTCTTGCATAATGTACGCCACTTTCTGGCATAAATTATACATAAATTTGTCAAAAATGTCCTCCTTTGTCCTAAAACTAGACGATTGCTTTAATAAACAATACACCTATTTTGATTACATTGTTCTAGGAGTATAATAAGATGAAATCAAAACATTTTACACTCTAATTACAGAAATGCAAATATCTGGTACTAAAGTCCAGAGACGTAACTTGAATCCGCTGATTTCGAGCGCAAAATGTCTAACAGGGCCTTTACAAGTACAATGCTTCATTCACGTTACTGTTCTCCTTATATGGGAAAGAGACCTTATGGGCCCCCTAAACTCAAGTGGGCATAAACCCAGTAATCACATGACGAACAGTATAATCACAGGGCACCCAATATACATAGCAAAAGGGCTACATTGGGTGCCCTGAGATTGTACAATGTAGCAAAAGAGCAAAATGTTACTAGTTAGCAAAATAGTTGTTGGATCTTACCAGGCCTAATACAGCCCTTAATTGTGATTATTGTACATGGGACTGCAGTGGGGCAATAGATATATTATAGGTAAAAAGAAATTAGTAAAATAATAGGAAAAGCTTAAAATATCCCATCATTGATATCCGTAGCCCTAAACTTACCTTTAGATACTGTACATTAAACTCCATGTGTTTGTGATAATATGAACCTTTATCTGGTGTGGGAAAAAGATGCAAAAATTACTGGTAAATAAGAATATTATAGTAATTATATCCATATATTCTACAAATCACTGATCTATATCTTGTAATGAAGACCCAAATAGTTCCGTCATGAAGAAGTTAGATTATTTCCACTTGCCAAGATTTTAAAGGAGCTTTCCAGTAAAATAGGTCATCAATAGTTGATCGTCTGGAGTCTGCTATTCGGGACCCTGACCAATCAGCTGTGCATGCGCATGCTGTCAGCGTCGCAATATCATAGAGGTCGGAGTGGAAATCTCCGTGCAGACCTCCGCATAGTGGCCGGCACTTGTAACTGCAGGCACGGTTCTTATTGAAATCAATGGGAGCCATGCCTGCAGTTACAAATGCCGTCCACTACATGGGAGGTTGATGCGGAGACTTCCCCTCCGACCTCTGTGTTATTATGGTGCTGACAACATCCACCTGCACATCTGATTGGTCAGGGTCCCAGACTGTGGACCCCAGCCGATCAACTATTGATGACCTATCCAAATGATAGGTCATCAATAGTATTTAACTAGAAAAGCCCTTTAAGTCTTCCCCATAAGTGAACCTTGAACAAAAGGATCATACCGGGGGAGAAGTCTAGACATGAGAAATATAGTCACCAAAATTCTTGCTAAAGCCTTTTTAGGTGATGATAGTCTTTCGGCTTATATTACATTTATTCGCTAAACATATCCATGATTTCATTTGTGATTTTATTCTTTTAAGTCTAACATATCTTGTATCTCAAAAAATGTTATAATGGTTTATGGATTTGGGGGAAAAGTCATGAATAGTTTTAACAATATCTTTGTGACTGTGTCATTGTAACTTGCACATCCTAAGCCCTAATTGTTTATATATCCTGTACCTCTATTTGGCCTTTGTTTCCATTACTTGAATAGGTCATGGGAAGCTCTTCACTTGAGAAGACCCAGATGGTTAGAATCTTATTCAGCATCATGTATTATCAAATATAATCACTAATTTCTGTATAATATGTGATATGTTGGGCTAAAAGACACCATTCCATTGTATTATCTTACGAATTAAGCTTTATTGCTGTTTATAGCAACTGATCTAAATGTCTATGCATAGGGGAACTTTATTAAGATTGGCATATCATGTGTCAGGCTTAATCTAAAGTGCAATGGAGTGAGAGGTATTCGCCTCTAAATAAACTTGGTTCATCTTTGGCTGTCCATGCACCAGGAAATGAAATCTATGCAGCCTATAAGGTTTGATAGATTTATGCTATAATTTATGGCAATGTATGTAATTATAATAAATCTGTTGGCTACTACTAGAGATGAGCGAGCATACTCGTCCGAGCTTGATACTCGTTCGAGTATTAGGGTGTTCGAGATGCTCGTTACTCGAGACGAGTACCACGTGATGTTCGAGTCACTTTCATTTTCTTCCCTGAGAAATTTGCGCGCTTTTCTGGCCAATAGAAAGACAGGGAAGGCATTACAACTTCCCCCTGCGACGTTCAAGCCCTATACCACCCCCTGCAGTGCGTGGCTGGCGAGATTAGGTGTCACCCGAGTATTAAAATCTGCCCGCCCGCGGCTCGCCACAGATGCATTCTGACATAGTTCAGGGAAAGTGCTATTGGTGCTGGAGCTGCTATAGGGAGAGCGTTAGGAGTGATTTTAGGCTTCAAGAACCTCAACGGTCCTTCTTAGGCCATAGAAATCGCAGATCGCACCGATGTGCGATCTGCGATTCCTCTTCTCTTCTCTATATGCGCTCAATGGGGCCGGCGGCAGCAGCGCCGACCCCATTGAGAACATATAGAAGACAAATCATTCTTCTCTGCCACAGCTGTAACAGCTGTGGCAGAGAAGAACGATGTTTGCCCATTGAATTCAATGGAGCCGGCAATACAGCAGGTTCCACTGAAAGCAATGGGCTGCTGGCGTGCGCGGGATGAATTGTCGGGAAGGGCTTAAATATATAAGCCCTTCTCTGCAATTCATCCAGAAATGTGTAAAAATAAAAATATATACCGCATATACCGGCGTATAAGGCGACGGGGCATATAAGACGACCCCCCAACTGTCACCTTATACGCCGGGAATACAGCGGAGCAAAGAATAAAAATCATTACTCACTTCCCCCGGCGTTCTGCGGTGCTGCTGCAGGCTGTCGCTCCCTCCTGGTCCCCGGCAGAGCATTGCTTTCTGGACGCAGGACTTTAAATCCCCGCCTCCAGAAAACAGACGTGCCTTCAGCCAATCACAGCCAATGACAATGATGGATGAATTGCAGGGAAGGGCTTATATATTTAAGCCCTTCCCGACAATTCATCCCGCACACGCCGGCAGCCCATTGCTTTCAGTGGAACCTGCTGTATTGCCGGCTCCATTGAATTCAATGGGCTAACATCGTTCTTCTCTGCCACAGCTGTTACAGCTGTGACAGAGGAGAACGATCTTTATGCTGACAGTGCGGGGGGGGGCACTCTTGCCGCTATTGTGGCTTAATAGTGGGACCTGGGAACTTGAGATGCAGCCCAACATGTAGCCCCTCGCCTGCCCTATCCGTTGCTGTGTCGTTCCCATCACTTTCTTGAATTGCCCCGATTTTCACAAATGAAAACCTTAGCGAGCATCGGCGAAATACAAAAATGCTCGGGTCGCCCATTGACTTCAATGGGGTTTGTTACTCGAAACGAACCCTCGAGCATCGCGAAAATTTCGTCCCGAGTAACGGGCACCCGAGCATTTTGGTGCTCGCTCATCTCTAGCTACTACCACTTTTGAAAAACCCTGTCCCCTTTTTTGAAAAGAGGTGAAAGTGATATAAAATAGGGAAAGTTTGCAGCTATTTGCACAAAAAAAGGCATGCCCAACTTTGCAACGTTTTACTAGAAAATTAGCACAAAGCCTAAATTCTACCTTAGTTTTCCACTCTAAAACCTATTATTCAAATTACAATTTATATCTTGTATATCACATCTACGAGATTATTATGTTACTTTCATTGAGAGCAATAGAATGTTGTTACTGCTTATTCATGGGAACATGGACTTTAGGATTGGGCAGCTTCAAATCCATGTTTTCCTGGAGAAATAGGGTGCACAGTGTAGTTTATACTCCCTATTAAGTTGACTGTCAGTGGATCGCACGGATTTTCAGAATTTATATCTATGTCATATCAGACAGCACTAAGATAAGGCTCTTTTAAACAGAACGGTATCATTCACAAAATTGCTCAAATGAGCGAATTAATGTTAATTGTTCAGTGTAAACGCAGCCAACGATGAATGATAAATCGCTTTCCGTTCATCGTTCTGGCATACAAATCATTATTGGCTTGTTCACTAATTGTTTGGTTTAAACACCAATCATTTAGTCATTCTCATTCACTGTATGGGCTCTTTCCCACAAGCGTATATTTGCCCGTGGGTTTTCACGGTCGGCCGATATACACTGTGATCTGATGCTTTTGGATTCTAATGCATCAAATCACATGGCTGTAGTCACGTGAAGTAAAAGTGCCTTCCCGGCCAATATAGCACTGGGTGTTTTTATGTCAGGCCCAAAAGATGTTCCTGGAACTATCTTTTGGGCCGGAATACATCGCCCACTTCATAGACTCCATGGGAACCAATGACAGCATCTGGAGATGGGAGGTGGGAGGGAGTTTAGCAGCGAGACTGCTAAACTCCCTCCCTCTTTTCTCCTCCCCTCCGACTGATTCCAATGGGAGGAGATGGGGTGGAGGCTAAGCTCAGCTCCTGCCTCCTCCCTGCTCTTGTCCACAGCCAGCAATGGGAGGAGGCGGAATGAGCTGGCACTTAGCTCCACCAACGTCCCAACCCCCTCCCATTGCAATCAGTCGATGGGGAGGAGAGAGGAGGTGAGCCGGTGAGGGGGAGGAAAGGGGGAGGCTCGACGGCATGGCAGCCTCGGCGCCAATGCCATTTGAACAGGCACACAAACGTTACATTTGTGCACTCATTCATGAGTTTTTACTCCTCACACCATAGAGTATATTGGGCGGCCGTAAAAATGACAGCCGATATATGCTCGTGTGAAAGAACCCTATGAATGAGAATGACTGAACTGTTTCTTATTTGAACAAGCCAAAGATGTATCAGCCTTAATAAACAGGCTGACGGAGTAAACGAGCGAACTCTGACATTGTTCAATGGATCAATCGGCAGGTCTAAAAGGACCCTTACCCTCCTAAAGAGCTTACATCTGGCTATGAACCTCATAATACATACAAATGTCCACATATTATTGTTTATTATGTAGTGATGATGAAAGGTAAAGGGCAGTATACACCTCACTGTCCAAATTGTGGGTGTAATATAAGTAATCCTAATATTATATGATGTGTGTGACAACAAAATACATTTACAATGTCACAACCTCCTGATGAAACTAAATACAGCGAAATCGGTTGAGACGTTTGCTTTCTTGTCTTTGGCACTCATGGACTTGAGACTTCAACATAAGTCAGGGTAAGCATTAGTTATGTATTATTGATATCTTCATGACTGTGGCTGTCTTCATCAGTGTTTTACTGTTTTCCTTGCTTTATATTTATGATAGTCTTTCTACATCTATTTTGGCTGTATTATTTGAGTTATTGGTGAGGTTCCCAATTTAGTGATCTATACATTATAATTATGAAGTGAGGTCTTTTGGTCCCATTGTAGCCAGCATTGCTTTCCAATGACCATCTGTTTCTCCTTAGTAATTGGCATCTATATATTATTTTATGTATTTATGGATTAATAAAATTGTTATGTTTATTATGCTTTTGGCTATGCGTTCCTTTTTTGTTATTTTGGCTCCTTTTGGTATGGTAGGTTTTGTGGTTTTTGTATTAATTGAGGTTTGTAGGAACAAATGGAAAAATATCAGGCCAAAGCCCCTGGTCTTTTGGCTGTTTATTTGTCATAGCCTTGATGCTGAGTCAATATCTCAAACAGTGCCAACTATATTTCAGCCATTTAGCTACTCATCTTGACTGCAAATAGAATCAGTTGAGCACAATGTAATGATTCCTATTAATATAGCATATATTCAAACATAATTCTATTTGGTATAACACTGGAATAACATGGGAAAATATCACTTTTAAGGGGGGTGATGAAAAATCTAATATGGATGTGAACTGACATTTTTCAGAAAGCCAGACTTTACCCAAAACATCATTATATCAACAAACAATTATAATCCCCTGGGAAGATTACATCACATTAGGAATAATAGTGGAAGCGTGACAATATTTCCCAAAGTTGCTTTGAGCTCTCTTGGATTTCATACTCTGCTGGAGCCAACTAGGGAGAACAGGACAGAGCAGACCCATAGTGAAAGGATGTTTCTTATGGTAGTTTGTCTGATGCTTGACGTAAATTACAATTTACTAGACACTTTTTTGTTTTGTTGTTGTTCTTATATAATTATACTTTCACGTAAACAATCTTAGGGCGCCTACCCACTTGCGTTGCCGATTTTCGCGCGTGAAAAACGCGGCATTTTCGCGCGTTTTTTGCACGTTTTTTGCGCGTTTTTCGCGGCGTTTTTTTGCAGCCCTCCATTGACAATCATGTGTGCATTAAGAGAAAAATAAGGAGACATATGCAACTGACAGTTCCTATGTGAAAAAACCCCACGAAACGGAAAAAAAAACCCAGATGGACAAGAACACATTCTATACTAATTGCTCTTGAGAAAAAACGCAAAACATCACAGGAAAAAAAATCGCAAGTGGGTAGGCACCCTTATAAACATGAAGAAAGGCAACAATAAAAACGCAAAACAAAAGATTTCACAGAATTCCAGACTTTATTACATCGTGTTGGTCTGATAAAATTATATCCAGTAGAAACTTAAATTAGCAGAAAATAAGACTCAAAAATGTGTCTGGCCTTCCAAAATACCTCCTCTATGCAATTAATAGTCTTCTATGGCATAATCATGCCACTTTGTCCATGGGCTGTATTTCGCATTGCAGTTCAATCCTATTCACCCCGTCCTTCACTGCACTGTTATTCTATTGCCTCAGTCATTGCTAGAAAGAGGACGAGAAATGCTATTAGCAGTCAGTACACTATTATCAATGTGATGGAGGCATACTTTAAGCTGCCTCCTGACCAAGTGGCAACTTTCCAAGTAATGGTCATGCAGTTGCCAGAACTTGCCGAAGTTCCCATGCCGATGGTGGAATACATTTGCTAGACATTCTTAGAATCCCATCTATTTATTTTAAATACTCCCATTCATGCCATTTCTAATTGATTAGGGCCTCCCGCAATCCTGCTGATTTAAGTAATCCTTTGAAAGTAGTTGTATTTGATACCGTTGGTTTATACAGCATAGTTGGCAATTGCATAGGCAGTTTTTGGTTTTTACGCAATATTGATAGAATTACATAAGCATTTCCTAACCTAACTAACATAATTGTATTTGTTTTCTAAACACACTGTAGCATATCCTATAAGTAAGATGGTAATCTTGGAGAGCAATCCACTAGAGATGATAGAACATGCTCGTTTAGGACAATTACTCGATTGAGCGTCACTTTTTTCGAGTAACTGCCTACTCGGGGAAAAAGATTCGGGGGCGCCGAGGGGCGGGGGCGGCGGGCTGGAGCGGGTGGTAGCAGGGGGGAGCTCTCTCTCTCTCCCCCGCCACTTCCCACCGCAACCCCCCGCTCACCCCGGCGCCCCCCGAATCTTTTCGCCTGATTAGGCAGTTACTCGAAAAAAGCGATGCTTGATCGAGTAATTGCTCTAAACGAGCACGTTCGCTCATCTCTACAATACACCTAACAATATGTAATAAAATAAGAGATTTATCTATTTTGCTTTTCTATATATCTTCTGATATTTTATTTATACTATGAACTCAATAAGTCATTAATTAGCTGCATTGGTCCTATTGCTCAGAACATTTCCCCAAGACATTACCGAATAATACTTTGACTCGTCGATTGCTGTTGATGGGAACTTTTATTTCAGAACCTGACATCTCAAGTGTAAGGGGCTCCCCAAAGAGTTTACGTACTAGGCTTCATAATTGAGCACCAAACTGAACTGAGCATGCACCCTGGGAACACTTTAGTGAGCACTATAAAAGAACAATTTCCTGCTGGTCACAGGAGAGGTGCAGGGACTGTGAGAGTAGAGAGCTAAATATGATGTGCAGAGGACTGTAGGTGTGGCTACCAAAGGGACCTGAGGCCAGAGTGTGGTGGCTGGAGCAAGGAAACTGCATGGAGCAGGTGTAACAGTCTGCAGAGGGTGGAGGAGAACAGAGAATGCCTTCTGTCTGGAGTTTCTTAGAGAAAAAGAACATGCTACAGCCGAACCTCGAGGGGTGATAGAACTACGGCAATGATTCTGAAAACCATGTTTGAGCAATGCTTCTGACTTCAGATTAGCCAAAGTTGATCTTAGCCAGTACTTCTACGCAACCTACTGTAAGTGAGGCCAGCCCTAATTGGTATGAACACTACTATGGACAAAGCCTGCTTGTTATTTAATATTATCCATTCTTCATTTTCGTTGTTCACAAATAAATATTTACATTATGTTTGTAACTCTACCTACCCACGACTCAAGAACACAGGGATCCTACTTTCTGGGACTCTTCTAGTACTTTTTCTTCTACATACCTCCTTCTAGACCTAGCACAAGATTGTGTGGCACTATTCTCTTATTAACAAACTCATTTTATTTTTCAGGTTCTCTGCAATAGATACTTTAATTTGGTGTCTCCTGGTTGCTTCTATTTGCTTTTGCTTCTCAGATTTTCACTCTGGTCATGTGTCATGTTTACACTGGAAGGAGAAAGTGTCTCCTCCCCATGATTACATCAGTACGGAGTTACGTCACTGATGAACGCCACGAATTGTAAGTTGCTCCACATGTATTTAAAGCTGTAAATGTAATCTGTATGTATAACTTGAAAAAGACATGATTTATATTGCTCAACCAGCAACTATTTTTAGGTAAGCTGAAACAAAAAGACTAGCAACTAGTGAGTTATATTTCTTATCACCCTGTTGGTGGCCATGTTTACATGGAATGACTGCTGTCATATAAAGAGATGAATAAAGTGTCTCCCAGCTGTCCAGTGTCAATCAGCTGCCATTCAGGGCACTGGAAAAGCTGAGCTGACATCTTTTCCCTGTGATGATAGATAAATAGATAATGTAAGTTGTACCCCTGCCAAGCCTGTGCACTCCACCACAGAGTGTGGGAGCAGAACAGTGACCAATGCAGGTACAGGAGTATGCCAGTCTGGAGAGGGGGTGTCACTCCAAGATCCAGCTAACATATTTGTAGTCACTCCACAATCTGAGCCTTCCCCTCGCTATGTGACAAATGCCATTTTCATTTGTTCTATCGAGTGATTATTTCGATGATAGTCATCCTGTATAAAGCCTTCCTAAAGCTCTTGGCCCTTAGACAGTGCACAATTGCTCAAAGGGTTTCTGCACATGT
Organism: Eleutherodactylus coqui; assembly: GCF_035609145.1. Taxonomy (NCBI): domain Eukaryota; kingdom Metazoa; phylum Chordata; class Amphibia; order Anura; family Eleutherodactylidae; genus Eleutherodactylus; species Eleutherodactylus coqui. Next base: position 65,516,363 of record NC_089844.1, on the reverse strand, counting down.
TCCCAGCAAAGGAAAGTAGGAAAAATAAATAGAATTCTAGCTTCAGGAGAGCAACAGTAATCCTACTTTCTGGCACTAAAGTAGAAGAGCTGATAGCACTTTAATGTGACAAATACTAACATGTCAAAAGTAAAGGGACCGGAACTAATATTGCGTAGGATTCCCTCTAGCCCAGTGCAGGAACTCAATGTGGCATTGATTCCACAAGGATAGAAAACATCTGGAGGGATGTTGACTTGAGCCATACCATCTGGATAGCCATCCACAGCTCTGTGTATTCATAGGTACAAGATCTTGGATGCAAATGGACCTCCCACCACATTCCATAAATACTCACTTAGGCTCAAGTGCAGGCCACACCATTTGTTGGAACTCTCGAGAATGTTCCTCAAACCAATTCTAAACAACTTGGGCCAGATAGCACAATGTATTATCCTGCTTGAATACCTCAACAGTGTGGGGGTACATCAAGTCCACGAAGGGTTGTATATGGTCAGTGAAGCACAATCAATGTTGTGTTTAGTCAGACCAGTACACCTAACACATGTTATAAGAAGATACCCCTCAGCCGTATGGAACCACCATCAGCTTGCACAGTGCCTTGTTGACAACTGGGGTCCATGGTTTCATGGGATCTGTGCTACACACAAACTCAACCACCATGACTGCATATAGCCACTGTGCTGTCCACTGCGGGTGGTAATGCTTCTAAAGACGTATTCCTGATACATATGTGACACGGTGGATTGAGGAACACTAAATGCCCACACATCTTTGGAAATGGAATATGTCTCATTCGTCTAACACCCACTATCATGCTTTGTTTGAACTCTGATAATTCATGTTGTTTTACTATGCGTATGTTGGCCAGTGTTCAACCTGACTCGCAAGATAACACCTCATAATTTATATAGGTGTGGGTGTCCCCGAGCCATCACTTAAGTTAAGGTCATTTGACAAACCAATTTACATACTGATATCCCATGACTTTTGACACATCAATGTATATTTAAACATCAACCATGGCATGGAGATCAGGATGTGTCACTAGCTATGGTCTGCAAGAAGTGGCCCAGACATATTTAGCTGCAAGCAAAGAGTAGAGGCAAAAATAGGGTTTTGTTTCAAATTACAATAGAACACTTTAATTGAAGCCTGTACTAGTTGTAAGATCTCAAGAAGCAGTCCTTCTGTGCACTTACATTGATGTAGCTGTAGGCTTTCATCTTTTTTAGAATGTACCTTTTTGAAAACAGGAAGTGCTTACAAATAGCCCTTCATGTTACAAAAGGAAACAAAAAAAAGCAAACTTGACTTCATTTAGAAAAAACGTAAAAAGAAAATAAGCATTTTTTTAGAGGAAAAAAGCGTCTGCTTTTATATGTCTGTAAGTTCACTAAGCTATTACGGTGAATTTAGTTATAGTAATTCTTTTTTACAATGGTATTTCACGAATAAAATATTAATTTATGGAAAACAAACAAACTGACGACCTTGTATGACTTCCTAATTCATGATAGGCTGACCTCGATGTCTACCTTTACCAACCAATATAAACCACCCCCACAAGAATGGTGGAGAAAAACCCAGGTCTTCCACTATTGGTCCTCTATTCTGCCCTCCGGCACGAAGGCAAAAATGACCCAGATGGAGGCAATGTGTAAATTCTGCCCCACTCATCCAGGCATTCTGTCCCACTTCTATAACATGCTAAATACATCATTACGAGACTCTAAACTCTCCTACATGATACAGTGGGAATCTGACCTACATCCATCCCTATCAATAGAGAGATGGCACCACTGCTGTGATACCTTGAGCAAAAACAGCTGGCAGGTCTCCCTAACAGAGACATCCCTGAAGGTTCTCCATAGAGCATACCTAGTACCAGAAAGAATAAACACAATCTACCCGGAGACATCCAGCCAGTGCTTCCGAGGATGTAACGAGGTTGGCTCACAGCTCCACATTTGGTGGACATGCCCAGTAGGGCAGGAACTCTGGAAAAGAGTCTCCCATCTTATAGCCACAGTGAGCGGCACCTCCTTTAGACCCAATCCTTTTGTTCTGCTGTTGGGAGACAAACCGGCTGGAATGCGTAACGCCCCCTTTAAACTTCTTCAATATATTACAATGGCAGCAAGAATCCTTATAGCACAACAGTGGCGCAAACCGACACTCCCATACGAGCGGCTGGAAAACCGCATCAACAAAACCCTCCTAAACGAGAGGCTCATTGCCATATGACAGGACATGGTCCAGCAATTTGAAAAGGTGTGGAATTCATGGATAACACATATTAACATACCAAACTTAACCTACGTGGTAAGATTGTAAATGAAAAACGGAAAAGTCACACCCCAAAAACAACAAAATAGACCTCAGTCCCACCCCGCACACACATTCAGCCATTAAGACACAACACAACAATGGGTGGATGACATCGAGGTCAGCTCCCCCCCCCCTCTCTAAAAACAAGGCAAAATGAGATGGCGTAAAACATGAACATATACCTAAAAACTGTACCCTGTATATATTTAGTTTTGTTAATGTTTTATTGTTTCCCTTTTAACGTTTTTCCCCTTCCCCCTCTCCCTCCCTTTCCCAGCCCCCCCCCCCCCCCCCCCCCGCACCTTACCACCCCCCCTCCCCTGCTGACAAGATCGCTATACTATCAAGTAACCTCAACCTTACCCCACCCCCCTTTCCCCCCTAACACCTTCCCAATATTAATAATGCACATTCGCCTGAATTGCGAGACCTCTGTACTGCAAAATATCCTTAGCCCCCTGCGCGGGGACTCCGAGGCAGAGTGTTGCCAACTGTAAGTTTAAATTCAATAAAACCTTTTGAAACATAAAATATTAATTTATTGAAGCAAAGAATTTTCAATATTGTATGAGTAGATACAGTATTAGATATACAAAAGCAAATGTTGGATACACTATTATTTTCGTTAGAAGCACGAAGGTAAATCCATTATATTATGTTTTCTATGGTATACATTCAATAGCCATTTTATTATAGAAACCCATCTAGTCACGTTGGACTTCTTTGGCTTTCAGAATTATAGCAGTTCATTGTGGTATAGAATCCACTAGGTGTTGTTCTCCAGGAATATTGGCCCATGCAGACAGCATTGTTTCTTCGTGTTGTAGCTGATTAGATGGAGGCAATGACATGCTCTGAACAACTGACTGGAATGGTTCATCGATTCATGCTGCATGTGCCAAATTATGACCCTCTTATCAGTATGAAGCAAAAGAAATATGAATTTAGTAGAGCAGGCGAAGTAGTTCAGATCACTCAATTTTCCAATTCTAACACTGGAACTGATCCATTGAAAGTTTACTCACTTGATTTTATGCTATATTCATTGCTGTTCTCCCCAGGAGTGAGCACAATGGGCAATCCTGAAAGAGATGAAAAAGAACCGAAGGGTAACAACAAAAGACCTACAGAAGACTCTACTAAGTGTAGAAGCCTATTTTCATGTGTCCACTAATAGAAAAACACTGAATAAGAATGCTGTTCATGGAAGACCTCTGAGTAAGAATTATACAGCCTGTCTCGTTTGACTATCTTGATGTTCCACAAGCCTTTTGGGGAATATTATATGGACAGATGAGACAACAATAGTACTTTTTAGCACAACTACTCTATGCTTTATTTAGAGGTAAAAAAAAATAATGCACACGAACGCCAAAACTTCATCGACTGTGAAGTATAGTGGAAGGAGTATCATGGTTTGGGGCTGTTTTTCTGCTTCTTGTGGCCCAGACACCTTACATTCATTAAGGGAATAGTGAACTATAAGGGCAGGCTTACACGAGAATCTAAGACCAACAGTCTATAACCTTAAATGGAAGAGACATTATATGATGCCACGAGACTATGACCTACACAAGTAAATTAACTAGAAATAGCTAGAAAAGAAGGTTATTTGTGTCTTGGAATGGCTATCTTTATGAAGATACTAGCTGATATACCCAGCTTCGCCTAAGTTAATTTGGTACAGGTGTTTGTGTTGTTCGCATAAAATTTTTTATGAAGTTATGGTTACTTTAGAGGAACCGAGGAATAAAATATGTATACACATAGAGGAGCGTTAGATTCTCCTCAGACTGCATGTACCGATGTCTCTCTGCAGAATGTGCCATCCCTCCCACTCTCCTCACTTAGGACCTAAAGAATGCTCATGCCAAATTTCATGCTTGTACGACACTTTACTTTTGCAATTAGTATTGAATAATCAAGTTATGACCCATTTACTTTTCATATTTAGGACCTAGAGAATGCTCGTGCCAACTTTTACGCTTGTACGACACCGCAGAGTTACATTACATAGGGGTGCCAATACTTTTGCCCTTTTCATTGAATAATCGAGTTGTGACAAGTTTACTTTTCCTATTTAGGACCTAAAGAATGCTTGTGCCAAATTTCATGTTTGTACGATACCGGGAAGTTAGAGAATTAGATTAGGTACATTACACAGGTGTGCCAATACTTTTGCACTTAGCATTGAATAATCAAGCTGTGACTCATTTTCTTTCCCTATTTAGGACTTAAAGAATGGTCATACCAAATGTCATGTTTGTACGACACTGGGAAGTTAGAGAATTACATTATGTATATTACATAGGGGTTCCAATACTTTTGAAATTAGCATTGAATTTCTGAGGATTGACCCCTTTACTTTTCCTATTTAGGACCTAAAGAATGTTTGTGCCAAATTTCATGTTTGTATGACACCGGGAAGTTAGAGAATTAAATTAGGTACATTACATAGGGGTGCCAATACTTTTGCACATAGCATTGAATAATCAAGTTGTGACCCTTTTACTTTTCCTATGTAATACCTAAAGAATGCTTGCTTCAAATTTCACGCTTGTAAGATGCTGGTAAGTTATATAGCATAGGGGGTCACTTAAGGCCCATTTAGACACAACGATTATTGCCCAAAATTCGCTCAAGAACCATCTTTTGAGCGATAATCGTTGTGTCTAACTGCACTGACATGGTGCAGTTTTTGTTAAGCCATCGCTCATCGTTGTCTTTCAGCATGCTGAAAGACGGCGATGAGCCTTATCAGGGATTCACAGCAGGATACAGCTAAAACTATTGTTTCAGCTGTATCCTGCTCCCTGATGACAGGCGGGGTATGAAGAACCGAGCAGTCCAGTTGTGTTCTCCATACCCCACACAGAGGGCTCTGCTGTATAACAAGGGCCATCCTGTTTGTCTTCTAAATCCTTCGCTGGGAGCGCTTGGCTGTATGACAGCCGGGCGCTCCCAGCGGGGAACAGCTGGATGCAGAGAACAAGTGGCCCCCTTTACCAAGGACAATCCATCCGTTTGCTGTGCTATGTATGGGAGACCGCACATCTGCATGTTTTATAGTTGTGCAAGACTCACATGAAAATACAACATGCCACAAGTTTTCCGTCTCGCAGAATCACTGTGAGAGCAAATTCGCACATGTAGATACACCCATTACAAGTTATGGGTTGTATTCCCATGCAGGTTTTGTGCATCTCGCAACACACAAAACTCGCACGATTTCCTTTCCTGTTTGGATGTACCATAACTACTGTATTTGTAAGTCTATTATTCCTCTTAGCAGCCTTTCACTATGAATTATAAAATGAATGTGCTTGCAAATTCGGATTCCTCTTTTTATCTTGAAATAGACGTATTTTTCTCTATGTTCATCTGTGCCATTGGTTCTCTGTGACTTTACAAGCTGAAACTTTTTGAACTATTTCACATACTTGTGGTAACGCTTACCGGTATTTTTCTTAAGCAAAAAACATCTTACTGTTTCATTTCTCTCTTCCCTTATTTTATCTCTGTGCAATATTTCATCTCATCTACTTCCATGTTTCCCACATTTACATTACTTCTCATATTTATTATTTACTTCCTAGTTGATTATGTTAGTACTGATAAATCTTTCAATTTGGGATCAAATGTAACTTTGTGCTTTTGTTACTGACTGAAAGCAAAAGTATGATTCAAGTTTGTTGGAAACTTGATCCGGATCCCTGTCTATGGCTAGCATATTGTCCGGTCCTGCCTTATTGGAATCTTGGTGAGTGCCGCTAGGGGTATTCCATATTGAAAAGTATAATTCTAAATTGCTGGGCCAATGGCAAAAATTTGAATTGGCCCCACTCCAGCATCTACTACTCTACAAATGTTAGGCCCTGTCTTAGTAATGCCAATTGCAAGACCTAGACGCCACTTAAAGGCTATGTACACCTTTGGCCATCATTCTTTTTTTAACAAATGCAGTTTTACACACTAATTTCAATTAAAAAAAATTAAATGCTTTTTTTTCTTATTCTTGTAGTGTATAGCTGTACTTTACAAGTTGGAAGATTGAATTTTTAGCAAAAACTGCATCCAGCTGGCCAATGTAGGTTCCGTCTCTGTCTGTGGATATTATTGACTGTAGACTGCTGCTGCTTGGAGAATGGATAACTGATGGGAGAGGAGCGGGACCAGTGGTGTAAATATAGGAGGTGCAGGAATTGCGGTTGCACCTGGACCCAGGAACCCTAGGGGGCCCATAAAGTCTCTCTTCCCCATAGTGCAAGCCAAAACTATCAAAGAAGCTTTATAGTTAGGGGCCCAGTTCCAGATTTTGTACTGAGGCCCAGCAGCTTCAAGTTACGCCTCTGAGTGGGACTATGGGCATTGGGAAGCCGGCGGCTTACCACTAAGGTAGGCAGACCACACCACAGCTATGGGACCCATTGCATAGGGGGTCAAATGGCCCTTCCTCTGTTCCACTGCTGAGTTGTTGCCGCTTTCCCCTGAAAGTCCAGCTAGCAGTACAAGTCTGTCTTACATATAAGTAGGTTGGGACATTTCTCTCAATTCAGCGAGAGAATGCCTTCTTCGATGTCTCTCAGCAGTACTGCGTGGGAGCAGGAAGGAGAGGGAGGTTGCAGCCTTTGCATTGACTGAGAGAAACATCTTCAGCAGCTACAATGTAGGTGTGAAATATTTGAGGGGTGTGTGTGGCTGCTTAGTATTATACTTGCATATAGATAAGGCATAGAGGGGTGCCAGACCCACCAATATGTGTCATGCACCTTATTATACACATTAGTCCTTGCCAGTGTATTACATCTCCTGGATATAGAGTCTTATGTTGAGTTTGTAAGGGGAGGGTGGGGTGGTGGTGGTGGTGGGGGTAATACTATTATCTTGACTGTTCATGATACTTGCTATGTAACAATTTTACTGTGTAATAGAACTATGGTTTAAAGAGGGGGAAGGGACAAAGGGGCCGGTCTCTAAGCAAGAAAGACAAGATGTGCAGCTATGCTGCGGAGAGGGGAGCTGGAGCTAGTCTCATGTACATCACTGCGGGTAAGCACCCTATGGACATGGTCTCCTTGGGAAGGAGGGACTTTGTTTAGAAGGATGATCATTGTACATTGAAAATATTGTATGTTGAAAACATAGCTCTATAGAAAACTGGTAATTAGATCTGAAGGCCAAAAATTCCAACCAAAAGTAATAGAAAATGAAGATTAAAGAAAATCAAGCAAATAACTAATATGGAAAAAGCAACTACTTCCATTAAAAAAAACGTGAGAGTTAGGGTGAATGCAGACGGCCAGGTCTGATCCCGCTGCGAGAATTCTCACTGCAGAATGCGACCCAAGCCCCCGCAGTGACCCACGGCTCACCTCCTCCGGCGTCTTCTCTCTGCTCTGCAAAGTGCTGGCTGGCGCACAGCCGCACATGCGCAGAACAAAGCCGGCGCGTCGCTAGTGACGTTTCTGTGGGGGCCTATGCAAGACTCGCACAGAAATAAGGCATACCATGATTTGTTTTCACGCGGTCAAATCGCGGCTATCTGCATAGAATTGCATAAACTAATGCAATCCCATGGCAGCGTGCACGGGCGGAAATTCTGGAGGAAATCTCGCCGCGGAATTTCTACCCGTGTGCCTTCAGCCTTACTGGAAACTGTAAATCACTTTCTATGTAGAAGACTGGAGCTTCTTCAGGGTAGGTACAGAACACACCAGTGTACCAGAAAAATAGCATAGAACCACCATTAACTTCTGTCCGAAGGATCAGCTCATCCTGACACTGGTAAATAGCGGTACAGAGGATATAGTATCGAACTGTATTATAGAAAGGTGCCACAAGGCAGTCAATCTGTGGATGTACTTCAGTAATACAGGGATTTTACCATGAAATGCCTATGCTAATTGGCTAGATTTTCTAGAAAAGCGCATGTGCCGTAGGACTGGACTGTCTGTGATATTGTGTGTTCAGTTTCATTATCAGTTACCCTGACCTGGGAAAGACCATTACATTTTGAAAATATTTATATTCTGAGGCCACTGTAACTTGAGGGGTCACCGTATACCAAAATGAAAGATTAGGGCTTATAAAGTGAAGCACTTAGGATCTTATGTTGGTTCACATGCAACCTGCACCTTTTCAATATACCAGGCGGTATTGCCAAATAATTGATCTATGATATGTGATCAAGGTATGACTATGAAGTTAAGGATAAACTACTTGATGCGCCACTCTTTTTGTACTAGTTGCCCATGTTACATTATTGCATGTCTGTTTATCAAATGAGAGAAATTGCCTAAATGAATTACTGAAAGCAGAAACTCAAGAACTTAGAGTAAAACACTTGGTTGATTATAAATTCCTTCATCAACTGATGAGTCATAACTAGAGATGAGCGAGTATACTCGCTAAGGCAAACTACTTGAGCGAATAGTGCCTTATGGGAGTACCTGCCCGCTCGTTTCTAAAGATTCGGGTGCCGGCGGGGGAGAGTGCTGAGTTGCGGGAGTGAGCAGGGAGGAGCGAGGGGAGAGAGTGAGAGAGAGATCTCCCCTCCGTTCCTCCCCACTCTCCCCCGCCACTCCCCGCCCCCCGCCGGCTGAATCTTTAGAGACGAGCGGGCAGGTACTCACATAAGGCACTACTCGCTCGAGTAGTTTGCCTTAGTGAGCATGTTCGCTCATCTCTAGTCATAATATAGATCCTTGACGGACACGGCACTTTTTGAATCATGAAAGTTGCAACCATTAGACTCTCTATTCTTTTACATATGGAAGAAAGCAATGCCCCCACCTCCTGTAGCTGCAGTCCTTGAGATCAGTTCTTGGAGAATACTTTTAAGAGTCGGCACATTGGTAAGCTGCAGCCTTAAATATGCGTTGTTCCTCTAAATCTAATCTTGGAGAACATTTTAAAGTGCTTCCTTCATATTAATGGAAGCAATCAAACATGACCTCTACCATTATTACGTGCTCAAATATTCTAGCTCATCTATTTAACTTCCTGTTTAGTTGATTCACTCGGACACCTTTTCTTCCTACTTTGTATATTGCAGCCAAAATCAACTAAAATTAGGATGCGTAGGAATGCCCCCCGCGGTTGTATTCTCCATGACCTTTTTGAAATATTATTGTAAATATAATTCTGTTATAGTGCATGATAACATCATTATCTTACATTTACAATCCTGGAATGTGAATTTTGGCACTTAAGAGTATTTAAGACCAATGACTGCTAACCTATGTGTTATTAAGGTTTTTGTTTTACTTCTTGTATACATGCATATGGTTTGACTGCTCTGTTTGTATTTCAATAATGGGTGGTAAATTTTAACACGTTGAGAGTGTAATAGGTACTGTTATCAGGTTTGGTCTTCATGTACAAATTTGACAATAGCTAAGTCAAGGTTTACAGGTAAAGAGTTGTCACACAGCCATTAGTTATCACATGGTTCATGCATCCTATTACCTTTCCATGTCTGATCCTGGTGTCGGAGGCGGAAGTACCGGAAGGGTAATAGCTGGCTGTGGCTGTATATCCCATTGATATCAATGGGAGTGAAGCCGACTACAGCACTTCTGCTCCCAAACCCGACAACAATGTCTGGCAGTGCTGTTGGGGATCCTGAGCAGTGAGTCCCCAGCAATTAACTGCTGACTTGCTTGAGGATAGTTCATCAATATATCAAAACTTATCATTTTTGCCCAGAAAACCTCTTTAACTTCACCAACTTCAAATTTACCATATTTTGTGGCTGTTTTTACACCTCCATTGACAGTTTTGCAAAAGTTCCTAGAGAAAATGGCTTGGCCATAAGGAGTAGTAACATGTGGCAAGTTTATCACAGACCAGTACAAAATCCTGATGTAAATGCATGCCAGTCCTGAAGTGATATCAGAAGTGAAAATGCTCTAACATGCCTAGGGTGTTGCACCAGTTCATCATGCCATATGCTCCACTTTGCACCATTTGCTGACATTAATTCATCCGTCTTATAGCGCTGTTGTTAAATCTTCCTTAATTCATTTAAATAGTGCAAGTGTGCAGAAAACAAATGGGGACACATTACCTAAAACTGGCGTTTCATACAGCAGGCTGGTAAAGTAGCTGCTAGAGAAAGATGCAAAAAATGTATTTGGAGGTACATAGTTTAATAAATCTGTTGCTTCTCTGGCCATTCCCATGTGCCAAAACGTCAAGTCTGGGCCAGCTATGAGCGGACGTAGCTTTGCATTCTAATTTACACCAGTTTTTGGAGTAAATAATAGACCATTTATCTGGTTGTGTGTGACCCCATTCCCTTTACCCAGCCATGCCCACTATTTAGAAAACTGGCAAGAACAGTGGAAATGAGCCAAAAAGTTGCAAATTTTTGCCAAATTTTGGCTTCCACAAAAATGTGCAACTTTTTAATGGTAGAAATCTTCTGCACAAGCCATTTTAAATTCTCCATTTGTTGCTACTGGGATAAGATGCAGGAAAAGGGTTTTCTCTGTATTTCATGCTCTGTAACAAGTTAAAGGGGTTGTCCCGCGCCGAAACGGGTTTTTTTTTTTTTTAAACCCCCCCCCCCCCATTCGGCGCGAGACAACCCCGATGCAGGGGTTAAAAAAACCACCCACACAGCGCTTACCTGAATCCCGGCGGTCCGGCGTCTTCATACTCACCTGCTGAAGATGGCCGCCGGGATCCTCTGTCTTCATGGACCGCAGGGCTTCTGTGCGGTCCATTGCCGATTCCAGCCTCCTGATTGGCTGGAATCGGCACGTGACGGGGCGGAGCTACACGGAGCTACACGGAGCCCCATTCAGAAAAGAAGAAGACCCGGACTGCGCAAGCGCAGCTAATTTGGCCATCGGAGGGCGAAAATTAGTCGGCACCATGGAGACGAGGACGCCAGCAACGGAGCAGGTAAGTATAAAACTTTTTATAACTTCTGTATGGCTCATAATTAATGCACAATGTACATTACAAAGTGCATTATTATGGCCATACAGAAGTGTATAGACCCACTTGCTGCCTCGGGACAACCCCTTTAATTAGCAGCCAGGTGCAAGGGGTTAGTAACATCTGGCTGAGCTTTTCTCAGTTCGCGCAATGCCCCCAGTTCGGGGAAAGACAGGTTGCACCAGAGGCCTGTACCGCACCTACGAGGTAAGAATGCATCTTAGGCGGGTGACATGCTGCCATATTTTGGCATCCATTCTGTGTACATAATACGGAAGTGAGTCCCGCTCTGAAAGAAGGTCTCCTATGATGTTTGGAGTTCAAGTCTGGAGACCCGCTGTCAGGTTGGGATACACTACTGTATCACGGATGCAAAACGGAGGACAAAATACAGTAGTGTATCATCGACCTTAGATAGGATTTCGGGATGTTGACAGTATGCCCACACGTGGACAGTGAGGGACGCTATAAATGTTTAGTTAGTGGCCAGATAGGCCTAGGGTTCCTTTTAATTCCAGTATTTGCATGGAATAGCACTGTATTGAGTGTTGTGCCATGTGATACATAATAAAAGTTGGTGCTACCATTTTTAAACCAGAATCCACTGTTTTGGAGTTCACTTAATGTGCGTGCCAACCATCTTTCCCTGGAGCTGGACATCCCATGAGCTGACCTCTCCCTAAATTGTCAAACCTCAATTTGTTTAATCTCCCAACTTTCAAAGGTTATGAATAAAACTACATTTTTGTACTGCTACATTAATAACTATGGTTAGAGCTAAGATAATTTGATTGTCCTACTAGTTTTACATAATGCCGGGACTGAGAATTCATTGCATGGGTTTTCATCCATCATAGGAACAATGCCTCTAGATTGTTGCTGACATTATCACTTACTGCATAGAGAATCTAATAGAGTTATGAAAGGTTAGTAGAGTTCATGTATATTTTTTTGAACTTCATTGCTTGAGGGTTATTATAAGAGATAAATGCTTCATAATCTATAAAGTTAAATCCTCCGAAGAGTCAATGTGTCGGTCTTCCGCTCTTAAATCATTCTTAGCCAAGCGGAAGAGCTCTGATGTATAATCATATATTTCTCACCGAGGTATAGTGTAATATAATTTATACTATGTCAGCAAAATAGACATGAAACATAGGTATGCAAGAAAAGCTTTCATTCATAAGAAGTTGTCCTTATATATCACATTTGTAGAGACTGAGGAAATATGCACAGAAATCAAGAAAACTAATGGTGTCATTATTTCAGTGATGCTGGCACTCCGATCAAATGCAATATCACTGTTAACCAGATTAACCCCTATCAATCCCACGAAACAATGCCAATCCTGCACATTGACATAATGGGATGACACTGTGACAACCCAGGGAAAGGAGATGTGTCTGCCCCATTACTTTTTGGTGCTACTTGTATTATACACCAAACACCATGTACTGAAAGACATAATACACTGCAATATGGAGATATTGCACATGCTATATCAGTGATCAAACCAGTGCATGGTCTAGTTCCCCATTATGACTAAAAACAATGTAAAATTTTTAAAAAATACAAAAACTGGTCAAGATAGCCAATTTATTCACAGCTGTCTGATAAGACTCAAAGTCAAGCAGTCAGTTAATCGGGATGCTTTGTTGTTCGAGTCCAGGCAAACTTTCCCAGCCGAATTAATTACAAATTGTAACATCATGTCTGCTGATGTTTGTTTGGATAGTGGCTTGGGCATTAATCTGATTAATCTTCAGTTCTCCCTGAAATCCGGTTTGAAGGTGGAGTCATTCACTAATCCGTTTTCTGTTTCCACTATAGATTCGTTCCTGTTACACCTTAAGTTCATAGTTTTGGAGGTACGATAAAGAGTTGGACAGTTTCATAAAGAAATTATATCTTTGCATGTTTGTGAGGGTCTGCCTAGGATAGCCCTGGTTGAAAATTCAAAACCCAATGGGCTTCTGGTAATAGTTTCGGTTGGGGACTCATTGATTAAGTGTATTCCTGTCAATACCCCGGTAGTGAGTATTGGCCCTGATTCTGATAATCCTAAAACGGACTCTATTTCCTATCTGAAAAAAGGGTTTAGAAGGTTGACGCCACCTAGACCTAAGGATAAGATGTCAGAGTCACGTGATTTCATTGTGTTTTTCTCCTAAAAAGAATTATTTCTCGTTATCAGCGGGCAATACATTTAAGTCTGTTAAGTCGTTTCATGATTTACATTTGCTGCTGTTTAGCTGAAGTTGTATTTGGTGATTTACAGATCTGTCAGCTAATCAGTATACCCATTAATTATGTCAGCAACTGTTCTGTCTGTGAGGAATGACAGCTCTGTTGGCCAATAAACTACTTCCCCTTTGATATACAATTCAACTTTTCCTGGCTGAAAGTGCAGGTTATACTTCTTGTTTACTGGTCTTGTCAGCACTCACAGTGTACCTGGCTGTTGTCTGACTAGTATTCTGCGTTTCCACTTGTTTTCTATTCTCTGCATTTTTGATTTTGTTGGTGTTCTATGTTTTATGTCCAGTCCTTCCATTGTCCCCGATTCAGTTCCCCAATTCTTCTCTTCAAGTTCAGACCTTGCCTTGTTCAAGCAGTAGGGTCGTCCTTTTTGGGACGAGTACTCTGTTTTGAGGTGGGTCCTATCAGATAAATTCAGGGTGCTCCGTTCAGATATTTACCCAATTGTTTGGTCCGTTCCTGCATCTAGCCACCATTATTCTCATGTGCACACGCCTGTCCAGACCATTCTGGTACCTTGCTCATTGTAGTTTCATCAGCAGTCTCAGACAGATGTGACACAATGCTTAAATATGAAGTTAAGAATCAAGGGTTTTGTAGGCTTATTCTGAGTGTTTTTCTCCCAAACAAATTGAGTTATTTTAATTTCAATCAAGCAAGTTATGATAGAATTGGACATAACATCATAGACTTAATGGAGCACTGTATCACATATTAATTAAATATTATAATCTTGTAGATATGATAGTGTTTATTGGATAACAAAATGAAGTGATGTTAGCACCACCAGCTTTCGAGTCTCTTCATCATCTCTTCTTGTGTATGTGCCATAATTTAGCCAAAGATTAGGGTGGTTGCGTCAGGGGCTTCTTGCTTTATTATGGGAGCAGGAAAGGAGAATCCCCTGGCCAAAGGCTCCGTTTTTTGACTGAACAGAACAGCGCCAAATGGACCCTTTTGACTTTAATGGGCTCCATTCAGTTTTCCCTGCATGCTGCTCTTTTTCTTCTGGTATTTTGTGCCAGGTCGGTGACGGAATCTCCAAATGGAGGTTCCAGCGCAAATGAGAAACTTCCCTTAACTTATTTGGAAATTTTATTTTTCACTTTAATTCATGCCTGATGAAAAGACTTAAGTAACCTTAAAAGCAATGTTAAAGGAGATGTCTCGAGGAAGCAGTTAAATTTTTTTTTTGCCCAGTCCCCCCCATTAAGTATACATTACTAAGCCCCCCTGTAAATGACATTTCTAGCTGGTTCGTACTTACCGTTCCAGCGTTTCAGCAACTTATAAAAGTTTCCTCAAGATGGCCGCCGGCTCTTTCCCCGTCGCTCGCTGCAGCCCGACGTGCGCGCTCCCGAGACGCCGCCAGCTGTGTCTCCATGGCAACCGGACGCATCGCAGCCGCCGACCAGACGCCCCGCAGCCGCCGACCAGACGCCCACCGCCAGGCAGCAGGTAACCGGCGCTAGCCCCCGGCTCCCCAGCGCTAGACCCTCAGCCCAGGTGAACGCCCCGGAGCCCAGCGCTAGGTTCCGGAGCCCAGCGCTAGTTCCCCCGGCCTAGCGGCAGCCCCCCCCCCCCGGCCTAGCGACAGCCCCCCCATCGCAGCGACAGCCCCCCCCCGGCCTAGCGACAGCCCCCCCATCGCAGCGACAGCCCCCCCGGCGCAGCCCGGCGCAGCGGCAGCCCCCCCCCCCCGACAAATCACTTACCTGGGAGGCTTCTCGGGGCTGCTGGGCTGGGCTGGGCTTCTCCGCTGGGCAGCTCCACTTTCTGCACCTTCCTCTAACAGAGGAAGGTACAGAATGGCCGCTGCAGCGCGCTCCCGATCAGTGACAGCTCGTCTGCGCATGCGCAGAAGAGCTGTAGCGGGGAGCACACTGAAGCGGCTCGTGCTGAATGGAGAAGACCGGACTGCGCAAGCGCGTCTAAAAAAGCAAGCTGCCAGCGAATTTAGACGGAACCATGGAGACGAGGACGCTAGCAACGGAGCAGGTAAGTGAATAACTTCTGTATGGCTCATATTTAATGCACAATGTACATTACAAAGTGCATTAATATGGCCATACGGAAGTGTATAACCCCACTTGGTTTCGCGAGACCACCCCTTTAACATAATTTCTCTTTGCTAGCAATTAAAAGGTATCATATCTGCCTTTCATTATTTTGTTTCTACTGCTGAGAGCCAAAATATTCAGTTCTACTGGCTAACTCAGTACCAAACATTTTGTGTATTAATCGATCACTGACAAAATTAACTGAGTACAAACTGGAGGTATTATATGGTATTTTATGCTAACATACCATGACTGTACATAGTATGATAGCATAAAACGAGCAAAAAACAGACTTTGTATAGTAGTAGTGACTTTATAGTAGTTGGATATCATTGTATAGTAGTTAGATATCATTGGGGCAATTTGCCTCAAAATCTGGAGTAACTGTAACTTTGGCAGTAGTTGATGAAAATTCATTTGACTATAGGAAACCTAACTTGGAAACAGCCTTGGCCATAGCGCAATGCAAGGAATGGTGAAGATATGGAAGAGTAAAGACATCAGCATGACAGCAAAGATCCAAATAATACAATCATTTCCCCAATAACTACATATGTGTGCGAAAGCTGGACACTCAAGAAAGTAGACAGAAGAATGATCGAGGCCTTTGAGCTGTGGTGCTGGCGGCGTATGCTGCACATACCATGGACAGAGATGGTCACAAATAAGGCAATCCTAGACCATGTCAGACCAAAAGTATCACAAGAAAGCAAAATCACCAAACAACGGCTTTCATACTTTGGTCATGTAATACGAGCCAATTCTCCTGAAACAACATTAATGTCCGATACATTCAGTGGGTCCAGAAGAGGAGGACACCAAAGAACACGCTGGACAGACACAAGCAAGGTGGACATGAACATGACTGTCGAAAATCAGACTGAAGTGACCAAAGACAGGGAAGCATGGCGTATGCTGATCCAGAATGACTGAAAATGGGCAACGACTGAATGGATAAATTATCATCATCAACTTGGAAACATTGAGAAACACTGGACTACGGTTCCAGGGGCCTTGCAAAAGCTGAGATTAAGTTTAGAAATCAACAAGCTATTGAAAGAAATATATAAAAACAATTTGTGTAGAAATAAGATTAGAAATAATGTGTCCCAGCTTGCTTGGCACACCACAAGCATACTTCAGCCTGACAAGTAACTCACTCCTGCCTTTATGTTATAAATTGTTCAGTACAATTATCATCCACAGTAGGTTTAGACTGTGGGGCTTCCAAAGATTAGGTACTCATTGTCAATTCTTGAAATACTCTCATACTGCTGGGGAAAACCCTGAACAAGTGCTTGATTTCCCTGTTGAACCATTGATTTTTGATACCTTCAAATGCTTTGGACATCCATTAATTTCTATGAATACCAGCTGTACCAGTGCAGAAAGCTGTGCATGATGTGACTCTAGCATCAGGTCAATAAAGTGGAATTAATCCTGGCTGGAAGAAATAGTCAATGGAAATGGAGTTGTCTATGACAGACAATCAGTTTACCACTGGATCGCTAGAAATGTTGACTGATTTAGTCTACTTGGTACAAATCATCCAGATGTGGGGTACGAATATTGAGTAGGTTGAATGAATGCTCATGTCTTTACACACATCCTACTTACTAAGCACAGTGGACTAGTAATAAAGAGAGCACAGGAACACGCTGTCCAAGTTTGTTTCTCATTTCTACGATACGTGCTATGACTAAGCCATAGTCTCAATAATTATAAAGGTCATTTTGGCTTTCGACTTTATGGGTGTGTGCCATGATTTAACTATAGATTAGCCTATTTGGAAGAGTTTCTTTTTCAGTTTGCTTGGAGAAGTCTCATTTGAGACACAGCTGTAGGCAGTATGAGCTCCAACCCGAAAAGTGTACATTAATGTATCATGTGCTAAACATTATTTTAGCTGAAAATGTTGTCTTTTAGGGCAGATTTGGAGGAGCGTGGGCGCAAGTATGCTTGCCAGGCACAGAGAGGGCTTTTTTTCCCTTTGCTTCCCAAACTCTGTGCCAGAGTGCAGGAGTTGGAAAATAACTGCTGGAAGATAGGTGCCGGCCAATCTTTCTCGCAAGTAGCATTCACTATATGCAGGAAAGATAGGACTAGAGATGAGCGAGTATACTCGCTAAGGCTAACTACTTGAGCGAGTAGTGCCTTATTTGAGTACCTGCCCGCTCGTCTCTAAAGACTCGGGTGGCGGCGGCGGCCGGGGAGCGGCGGGGGAGAGCAGGGAGGAACGGAGGGGAGATCTGTCTCTCCCTCTCCCCCCCCCCCCCCGCTCACCGCAGCAACTCACCTGTCACCCGCGCCAGCAGCCAAATCTTTAGACACAAGCGGGCAGATACTCGACTTAGGCACTACTCGCTCGAGTAGTTAGCCTTAGCGAGTATGCTCGCTCATTTCTAGATAGGACAGGTCCTATATTCTCTTGGCCGTACAATTAACGGCAGAGAAAAGTGCTAGTAAAAACAAATCCCATTAAAATCAGTAGTTTCATTTTGTGTTGTTATGTGGCCATGATTGTCACGGCCACATAAGAGGAGAAATACACGTTCATCTAAATCTGCCCTTAGAGATATAAAATAGAGTAAAAGAAATCAAGAAGGAGTTAAAACCATCCAGTAGTCTTCATCTGACAACTTTCTGTTATATAACACAGTATTGCACATCTCTAATAAGAGCTGAGTTGTTCAATTCTTAAAACAGAACAACATATTCAAGACTCCTGATCCAAGTTGGATTTCAGTTTTTCTTGGATTAAATCCCAGTCAAGACAGAGATACAATACTTCAGCGCTGCCACCAATATTCACATAATTGGAAATTGCAAACAAGGAAATAATAGTATCCTCTTCCTGTTTGTTTGAGGTCGGGTTCACATAATATGGGTAAATTATATAATAGATGCAGCATTCACGCATTGCTGCCCAGACATCTGGAAATGAATAAACAGTTAAAGTGATGCCCCAACTTTGCAGACAAGTTTCACAAAATATTAAAAAAAGGTTTTCCAGAACTGAACGCTTTTCAATGGGCAAATCCATGTGCTAATTATCCAATGCGGATTCGGCATGGAATCCACATCAAGAAGTGACATGCCACTTTTTCTTATGTGCTTCGATTTCATATCTGCATTCAGCAAATAAATCCGTGCTGTATAGATTGCAGTGTGGATTCCCACTAAAATAATGGGGCTTGGCACTGGTGTAATTATAGGGGATGCAGTTGCACCCGGGCCCAGGAGCCTTAGGGGGCCCATATGGCTTCTCTTCTCCATATAGGGAGCCCAGTACTATGAATAAAGCATTATAGTTGAGGGTCCTGTTACAGGTTTTGCATTGGGGCCCAGGAGTTTCATGGTACGCCTCTGCGTCAAAAGGGTTAAAAGAAGTTGGGGGGCCCATGAGCATTTAACTACGTCCCGGGGGCTTGGATTTGCCATGGATTTAATACTAAATTCACTCAGCTTTCAAGTCAAATCTACAGTAAAAAACGCAATGTGACATACGCTTAGGTTGCCTTCAAACACACCATAAATCTTGGGGAATTCCTGCAGTGGATTTTTCTGCAGAAATTCCAATATTATATTGCAAGCCATACAGAGCAGAATATTTCCACACAGAGTCCTCACCGTTTTGGAAAAATACTGTGGATTCTAAATTGACTGCATCTCACTTATGGTGCAAATTTTGATGAGCCTTTCAACCCTCGAAATGCATGGGTTGAAACCTATGGCAAATCCGGAAAAAAAAACTGCACCACTTAGGTGTAGATTTGGCCACCGCGTATTTGCTGCTGGTTTTCCACTACAGACATCCCACTATGTGTCAAGGCACCCTTAGGTGATTAAGCTGGAAATCCATGCTCCTAATATTTCTGACTAGTGTTGAGTGAACCAAACAAGTAGAACCCTGTTTTGGGTTAAACTTTGCTAAAAGTTTGGCTTGGCACAAACTCGAACAGAGCTTTCAGCAACGTTCTACTGATACAGGGTTCTACTGGTTCAGTTCGCTCAACACTAGTCCTAAACACTGGTGTACAGCACTGCATAATAAAAGCTCTTGTGGCTCTTAGTGTTATACACCAGTTTTTTTTGGTTTTGGGAAATCTTCTCGCTCGGTTTGAACTAATTCCAACTGAATGAACTTTCCAAAAGTCCGCTCATCACTATTACTGACACTACTAGCACTTTTTACCCACTGCATTTCTTATAGGACGATAGTTGATAATTTGTTTACTAGCATGCAGAGTGTTTTGGCAGCAGCAACATTGTCTACCAGCCAAAAATATTTTCAAGTAGCAATTTCCCAAAATAATTTTTTCATCAGCATTGCCCCCTTAGATTTTGAAGCAATGCAAATTCAATGGAGGACTTCCGGGTAACTGCTCACCTCCTGGGGTTTCTCTACTATCTATCACCAGGTGGCAGTAAATTTTATACTTTTGGTCTGGTTTTCATTCACTGCTGGGGGCCACAACCTGCAGTCTTTACCATGCTGACAGATACTTAGGGGAACCAAAGGGAAACCTCTGGACAGCTCTGTATTACTTACTATTGCTGTCACAACTAACAGCAGCAGTAATGAAATGTAAAGCTTTGCTATAAGTGGTTCTGTCCTTGTATAATATGCCCTATAAAACTGATCACTAAATGTTTTGGAAGTGTGTTGTGAAATCTGCAGTTCTGCTCACTTGCAGTTTGTGTCTCTCACACCAGGCAGCTCTGAACTCCCCCTTCACACTGCAACCTGCACCCCTTTATACACCTCACCTGTCTGGGCCAGGTGGAACTCAGTACTGGAGTGAGGAACGAACCGGGTTTACATCACAGATGCTTGTAGTCTCCGTAAGATATACCTTTCGTCCCACACTTCACCTCTCACTCTGCTAAAAAAAAAAAAAATATATATATATATATATATATATATATATATATATCTATATATATATATATATATATATATAGATATATATAGATATATATATATATAGATATAGATATATATATAGATAGATAGATAGATATATATATATATAGTGAAATTTGGTCTATAATTCTGGATCATTGCGATCTTGACTGCAGGTAGATAGCATTTATTTATCATTGGGGCCTGATGTGAATGGCGACAATTTCTACGCAGCACCTGCGGTATATGTGGGTGCTATATAACCAGCGAGAAATAAAGCACTACATTTAAATAGCATCTATATGGATCTAGTATATACACTGATTGCAAACATTGCTATGCAAATGTGTAAAGGTATATAACTAAGGCTCCGTCCTACAGCTATGGTCCCCCAAATCCTGTTACGTTGCAAAGTTAAAGCACGTTCAAAACTCATTTACATGAAACTTTCTTTGTAAAAATCTAAGATCCTCTTTGACTACATGAGCAGCACAGCTCTACTGTAACTACTTGTTAAAATAAGTAAGGCCGAGTATTTGCAGTAGTCAACTGCAAATAATAATACATTGTAGTCCTATATTATCCGTGCTGCAGTCAAAAGTCATAATTACTAGAGAGGATCCAGATCCAGGATTTAGGAATGGTTTCTTGTGTGAAGCCTCTGTCCTGAAGCAGCAAACTGTTAAAGAAAGGAGGAGGAGGAAGAAGCACTGGTGGGCGGCTACGTAAAAAGTTTTCTTCATTAGATATACAACATGGGCTGCTGGATGCTGGATACAGACAGTTACCCTGCAATCACAAGGCTCCAGTACACACAAGTATCATTCCATTGCTATGAAGACATTACTTTGGGGAAGGCAGTAAAAGTTTTGGAATCATCATGAAGCAAGAAGCAAGCTGCAAACTTTTCAAACTGTCCCACATCTGGAGTCTTACACTGATCTGTGTTCTCACTACAAGCCCTGCTGGAACTTACAATATAGATGTGGAGAACCCTTTGGTTTTTAAAGGACCAGATGGATCACTGTTTGGCTACTCTGTAGTTTTCCACAGCTTTGGGGATGATAAGTGGTGAGTGTTCATAGGAATTCTAGGAAATGTTTGCTAGCATGTAGTTGGTTGCAGCAACCTCTACATTACATCATACTGAAGAATGTGAATGATGCATGTTCTACTAGATTTTATTGAATCTCATCATGTTTATTTTGTATTTTTTATTCAATTTTTTTTTTACTATGTATTTTAATTATTTATTAACTTTAGGATTATTGCCGGAGCCCCAAAATCGAATCTGTCGACACGCATAGATGTCAGCAACCCTGGAACGATTTTTAAATGCAAGCTTGTAGATAATGTTAATGGAACATGTGAAGTGATGGAAGTGGGTGAGTTTATGGCCGGGATGTACATGATGTTACATGTTGTCGTGGCTTTATGTTTCACATTACGTTGTAGCAATTTTAGTTGCTTGATACATTTGCAATGAAGAGTTTCGTTATGTTTCAATGCTTAATTTAATTGAAATGTTTCAAGGCTGTGATGTCACACTGAACAGATACTCCATAACTCAAGACCTGCGGGGGGGTTTTCACTTCAGACAGCCACTTTTTAAACTGTGCCTTTGAGATGAGTTGATGACAAGGATCCCCCATAATCAGCTGATTTAGCCAAGTTAGTGGTTGAGTAACGGTGATGCTAATACAGGGACATTGAGCCATTGGAATGAATGAGCACCCATTTCTACGATGGTGGTCCTACAGAGCGGAAAACATCCTTGCTGCAATTTCTCCCATCAGGATGCTGGGAACTGTAGTTAGACATAATAGGAAGTATCATAGATTACCTAGCTTTAATTGTTTTCCAATTTTCTTTTTTTTCATGAAATAATCTCTTTTATAGAATCAGTGTTTTTCGTATAGCAGAACATTGCAATGTCATGTGATTACCATACTGTAACATATCATGAACTTCTCATATCTATCCATCTATATCTATCTCTGTTGGGTGTTCCAATATTTTGGAATATGATAATTACATTAAAGGGGCTGTCTGGGACTTTTACTAATGGAGATCTATCCTCAGGATAGGTCATCAACAGTTGATTGTGAGAGTCCGCTGGTCAGGATCCCCACCAGTCAGCTAACTTCAAGGCCTGCTGTGAATTCAGACAGCGCTATCCATATTGCAGCTGCCAGAGTTGGTACTACAGCCACAGCTCCCTGAGGATAAGTTATCAATAGTAAAAGTTGCAAACAACCCCTTTAGGGTTTATTGGATAGATATATTGTATATCTTAAAGCGCTTCTCCATATTGTATAGGTAGAGATAAAATAACATCTAGCACTATAATATGCTATGTGTTAAAATTCAATCTCTTAGCTGCGACTTCAAGAAAGGGGTTGACTGTTTACACATAGCTTCTCTGTACCGGATGGGATGCTCTAGATAGGTCCATAGATGGTTACAGACGGAGCATAGAGCATCTTTTATGGGTGGATAATGGGTAAAGAATGCAGCTACTGTAGACTGGAAGTAAATAGAATGCAGTTTATATATTAGTTGTCTTTTGTACATTTTTTTTCTTTTGCTTCTTTTTTATTTCCTGAGATTGGCGACTTTGCATCTAAGTTTTAAAATGTGTACGTTTTGTTGCAACTTGAACTTTTGGGGAGTATAGAGTACTGGCATCTTATAGTGTATGAAGCAAATTAGTGACTTTGTCACACCTTTTAATTTTGGAACTGATTATGGAAATGGGGAATCCTGTAAGAAATACTGTAATTCTTGTTTTTTTTTATTTGTATTATCTTTAATGTGCTACATCAGCCACAGGAACCATAGATTAGATGGTAGAATTGGACTTGCTTTTGTACTGAATGCAAACAATTCCATTCATTATTGTATTTCACAATCAGATGAGACTGAAGGAAGCTTGTAGTAATGTAAGAAGGATGTGTATGTTTTGGAGGGTGGGTGGGGGATGGGAATTTATCACATCTGCTACATTACATGCCTTGGTGGGATGTTCTGTGCAGGAAACAGAATTGATCTGAAAAACACAACTTCCTTAAAGTTCTAAAGAAGAGTTTGGTATCCTGTGGCTCCACAGCTGATAGCGAAAACTCTTTAAATGTTTCTGCTGTAATTAATTTTTGAGGAGTAATTAACTAAAGGATATTATAAGCAGATGATGGGAAACAAAGGTGTCTCTGGACATTTGTTCACCTGATCATCTGCCCTTCTGAACATACCATCAATCAGCCAACAGAGCGCTAAGAGTTGTTTCACACGAGCGTCTGGTAATTTCGTATTACATGCATGGGTTTTGCGTGTGTAATACGCTGTACCAATATCACAAAGGTGGCTATGTTGCCGCTAACACGAATTGCGTATATTATGTGCATTAAAAAAATTGCAGCAAGTTCTATCTTGGCGCGTATTATGTGCCCATACACACGTGGGCTGCATTCACACGAACGTATATCGGCTCGGTTTTCACGCCGAGCCGATATACGTCGTCCTCATCTGCGGGGGGGGGGAGGATGGAAGAGCCAGGAGCAGGAACTGAGCTCCCGCCCCCTCTCTGCCTCCTCTCCGCCCCTCTGCACTATTTGCAATGAAAGGAGGCGGGACGGGGCGGGGCTAAGTTCCGAGAATTAGCTCAGCCCCCGTCTCGCCTCTCCCCATTGCAAATAGTGCAGAGGGGCAGAGAGCAGGCAGAAAGGGGGGCGGGAGCTCAGTTCCTGCTCCTGGCTCTTCCATCCTCCCCCTGCAGATGAGGACGACGTATATCGGCTCGGCGTGAAAACCGAGCCGATATACGTTCATGTGAATCCAGCCTAAGATGGTACATGGCAATGGGCAGTCCATATGCAATGACACTGCATACTGGCTGTGTGCCATGCACGTATATCTCATAGCCTGAACGTTGCAAAATATGCAGCATAAAATTTACATACGCAATATGCAGAAAATAGAACCCATTCATTTCAATGGCTTCGTTCACACTTCCGTATTTTACACATGCATTTCAGTCGTGCAAAAAAACCCACAGCAGGCTCTACTTTTCTGTGCATTTTCGCATCAAAGGACCCCATAGATGTCAATGGGGGTTGCACAATATGCAAGAAGATGCGCAATATGCCGCAAAATTCCGCTGGAAAAAGAACAGATCTGGAACTAATTAGCCATTTCAAGCGCTGCATCTTATTTTCCACATCTAAATGAACGTGCCTATCTGGTGGAAAAAGTGCAGTCAAACATGCCAATATGCGCGCAAAAAAGCATTGTTCATTCCACAAATATGCGGGACTGAAGCGCACACAAATGTGCATACTCTCTTGTGAAGGAATGAATATCTAGATTTAAAGGGGTTGTCCCGCGGCAGCAAGTGGGTCTATACACTTCTGTATGGCCATATTAATGCACTTTGTAATATACATTGTGCATTAATTATGAGCCATACAGAAGTTATAAAAAGTTTTATACTTACCTGCTCCGTTGCTGGCGTCCTCGTCTCCATGGTGCCGACTAATTTTCGGCCTCTGATGGCCAAATTAGCCGCGCTTGCGCAGTCCGGGTCTTCTGCTTTCTTCTATGGAGCCTCTCGTGCAGGATGCCGGCTCCGTGTAGCTCCGCCCCGTCACGTGCCGATTCCAGCCAATCAGGAGGCTGGAATCGGCAATGGACCGCACAGAAGAGCTGCGGTCCACGGAGGAAGAGGATCCCGGCGGCCATCTTCACCGGTAAGTATAGAAGTCACCGGAGCACGGGGATTAAGGTAAGCGCTCCGGTAAGCTTTCTTTAGGTCCCTGCATCGGGGTTGTCTCGCGCCGAACGGGGGGGGGGTTGAAAAAAAAAAAAAAACCGTTTCGGCGCGGGACAACCCCTTTAAGGCTTTATTCACACAAGCGATTTTCCCGTGTGAGTTCTGTCTGATTCTGAGATGGGCAGAACTTGCATGAGAAAAAAACTATCAATTTGAATGGGAAAATTCACATGAGCGATTTTTTTCACTCAGACTGATGCTATCAGACCATACTGGTGCCGATCTGATGACCTCGTTGCCAGGTGCCAAATTGGTAGGTATGGAAGCCCGTAATGAGAAGATTTTCTAGCAATTATCTATCAATAGCATGAAATCACTCCATGTTATGTCAAGACACTTCTCCAGTGAGAACTCAATGAATTCTACTTTATTTTCAACATGACCAACTCTTATACAGAAAGAAGAGGGCGTATACAAAAGTTACTTGGTACAAAGATTAGTGTTACATAGGTGACAAAGCTTGTTGATCATAAGGCTTATTGACATCTACCAAATAGTCTCAAAGCTCTTAACACTCATCTCAGACATGGAAATCACTAGTCAGGAAATTGGTATTGCTCTAGACACTATTTCTAGTTGTGTGTCTTCTCTATTAACATAGCTTAGCCTTATTTAATTTGTCTGTTGAATCCTTATCTTAGAATCCTAGTTACCGGCACTACAAAGCATAGGTTTTAGTCTTCTATTTAAGAGCCAATAGTCCAATACAAGATAAGGGCGCATTCAGACAGCCGTATATCGGCGGGGTATTCACGCCGGACGATATACGGCGTCTCTCTCTGCAGGGGGAGGAGGCTGGAAGAGTCGGGAGCAGTGCTCTGAGCTCCTGCCCTGTCTCGGCCTCCTCTCCACCTCCTCTCCGCCCCTCTGCACTATTTGCAATGAAAGGAGGCAGGACGGGGCAGGGCTAAGTGTCGGGAATTAGCTCCACCCCTGTCCCTCCTCTCCTCATTGAAAATAGTGCAGGGGGGTGGAGAGGAAGCAGAGAGGGGGCGGGAGCTCAGAGCACTGCTCCCGACTCTTCCAGCCTCCTCCCCCTGCAGAGAGAGACGCCGTATATCAGCTGGCGTGAATACGCGGCCGATATACAGTC
Source organism: Eleutherodactylus coqui (assembly GCF_035609145.1). Lineage (NCBI taxonomy): Eukaryota > Metazoa > Chordata > Amphibia > Anura > Eleutherodactylidae > Eleutherodactylus > Eleutherodactylus coqui. Next base: position 65,489,940 of record NC_089844.1, on the reverse strand, counting down.
ATCTGAATGCGCCCTAAGAATCGGATGTAAATTTGATTCAAATTGCACATTTTTTTGCAAAAATGCATTGCACATGGCGGCAAAATGCTGTGAAATTGCAGTCAAAATGGTCAGTTTTTCACGGACCCATTGTAAGGCTTCTTTCACATGAGCGCATATCGGTCGTCCGTTTTCACGGCCGGCCGATATACGCTACATTGGGGGCGAAAAAACTGGTGAACAGGCGCACAAATCAAACATTTGTTCACCCGTTTATATGGCCTGGTGAGGCCGACGCAAATGTGCCCGACCGCACCATGCCATCGCCCATTTCCCCTCCCACCCCATCGCAGGCTTACCTATCTTCCTCCCCCGCTAAACTCCCTCCCACCTACGGTCCCTGCCATGGGCTCCCATAGGAGCCCATGCAGCAGCCTGATGTATTCCGGCCCAAACATAGTTCCAGAACTATGTTCTCGGTTCGATGTAAAAACGCCCGGCGCTATATTGGCCAGCCGGGCATTTTTACGTCTCGCAAATACACCAATGTGATCTTATACATTGGAATCCAATGCATCAGATCACAGCGCATATTGGCCGGCCATGAAATGGCCGGCTGATATGCGCTCATGTGAAAGAAGCCTAAGGCTGGGTTCACACGGGGCATATTCCCGCCGGAAATACCACAGTTTGGCCGCAGCAGAAACCGCGGGATTTCCACCGGGAGAACCGCCACGGAAAAACCCGCGGCGGTTTTGAAGTGGCCCGGCCGCTCGCTTTTCTGCTGCGGCCGGCGCTCCCATAGAGGAAATTTAAAAAAAGTAGACATGCTGCATTTTCTGAAACTGCGGCTGCGACGGCCGCAGCCGCGGTTCCAGCCTGACTTACCGCAGCGGATTGGCCATCGCGTGTGGACGAGATTTCTGAGAAATCTCGTTCACATAGCCGGCTAATTCCAAGATTAGCGGCCGTGGGCGGATTTGCCGCGGCAAAATTCCGCGCGGAATTTCCGCGGCAAATCTGCCCTGTGTGAACCCAGCCTTATGGTGTTACATCCCTAACAGGTCCTGCAACCAGTGACATTATGACATCAGCCTGGTCCACTTGGCTATGCCTTCAGCTCTGCTGTTTGCCTTTTACCTGTCGATGCAAAAGGTACCTATGAAAGTGTTGGAAATACCTCACTGGGGCCCTCCTCTCCACTTTGCTGTAACATCTCCTATGGTGTATGGACTAATTGGTTGACAGGGAGGTGTGTCCCCTGTTTGGCCAATCAGCCATGGTGTGAGTATATTTAACCCGGTCACGCCCATTCCTTGGTGTGGTTCCTTCTGCAGTCTAGCTGGTTGTGTGAGGATGTGTGCTGTGCAGCTCTCTGTCTGGGTCCACTTTGGTCTGTGATTCTAGCTCTATGTCCTGTCAGATGGTTGTAGGCTGTTGGTGTTGGCCTGGATCTGGATTGGAATTCATGTTTAGTGTTATTTGTGCCCCTTAATCCATAGGTGTGCGGATGCCTGATTCCCCTTCTATCTGTAAGTGTGCAGATGCTAGAACCCATATCTTGTGTGTAGGGTGAGCATGTGATATCTGTGTGTTGAGTAACTATGGGGTTTATCTTATATCTGTCTAGTTCTGTCCTCTTGCTTGGTTCATCTCTGCAGGCAAGGTGGATAAGCCCCCCCCCAATGAATGTAACCCTCTACATCACACTTGCCAATATGAAAGGAGTAGTAAATGCTGGAGTAGTAAATGGATAATGCACGCAACATTATAACACTGTGTACATGTTCTAAGCAGCCCAGAGCAGTAATACGGCACCAATATAGGCCTATAACCTACAATAAAGTACGCCTTCAATGTAGTACAAATTTTGAAAGGAAAAGGTCATGTTCTTCTGCATATCCTATTAGAGCGGTATCTCCCCTAAAGTAAAGCTTCCATATATGCCATACAGAGTAATTACAGTTCCCACACTCTGTAGTAAAGAGCCATAGCGACTCCTTGGGACATTATGCAGGCTATCCGGTGTGCATAATACCTTAATCTGTAGAATGTGACCTAGCAAGCATCCATGGATACAATCAGGGCACAACTTGGTATGTAGCAAACCTGTTCCTATATACATACATCCAACCAAGATGGGTATACCGCAGAAGTGTGAATAGACATGTGTATACGTCTTACATAGCTTTGTAACTGATGGTTCAAAGCACTATTGCATCTTACAATTCAGAGTCAAATATTTAGTTTGCAACTCTTTTCAGCGCAGGGTAGGGAATGGTGACTTCTGCTTAAAGGGATTTTCCAGGCACAAATACTATTACTTAGGATAGGCCATCAATAGTTGATTGGCCAGGGTCTGCTGTTCGGGAACCGGGCTGATCAGCTGAGCTGGCGCATGTGGTCAGTGCCGCAAATTCACAGAAGGAGGAGGAGACGCTGCTCTGATCCTGTGTAGTGGCTGGCACTTGTAATTGCAGGCATAGTGGAAATTAAATTCAGTAAGTAATATTTAGAGTCCATTGGTTTGCACACTGCATGAGCATATGGACTAGAAACAAAGTGGACTGCAGCCTTTTTCAATGAAGGAGTAGTGTCAACTAGAAGGACTGTACAAATGATATGCATACTTTAATATCAATGGCGGATTGTCAACACCAGAGAAATTGACACATGCATGAGGATTTTCTAAAGAGCATAGAGAAGGTCTCTATATCTGCTACCCTACTGTTGTCAAATTAGGCTGTGTTCATATCTGCATTGTGACTTCCATTGATGATACAAACCAGAACGCTTTGCTGAATCCATTGAACGAGGATACCAATGGTAAGTGATGATGTGTCGTAATGGCTTATAGTGATGTGTGTTAAGGTTTACGTGGTTTCTCTTGTTCTGATGGCCAAAATACTGCCTGCCGTGCTATTCTTCACATCAAATGTGACAGAACGGCGCACAGAGGCTTCAAGCTGAGCCCCCAATGGCAGTTGGTACAGTGCCACCAGCTGACCACATACTGTTCTTGCACAGGGGTCCTCTATGTGCAACCCACACAAGGGGGTAACAGTATTTAAGACCATTTTGTGTTTACTCGGTGTACATGGGAGTCAGACTTGTATTGTGGACAAATCTTTTCCTTCACAGCTCAGTAGTAGACTGAAAGTGACAACAGCTGTGGACACTTTGCTAGCGCCCCTTTACTAGTATTTAAGTGGGTTAATTATGGCCCAGATATTACAGTGTGAATTACTGCAAGCATAGGGAGGGATATTTCCTGAGTTTCTATATATCACCAGGGTTGCTGTTGCTGTATCATTCCAATAGATTTTCTAATCACTTGACAGAAAAGGACAGCTGGAGAACCTATATATAGTGGTGATAGCTGTATTTTAGACTGGGATCGGGGGGTTTGCAGAAGAATCAAAGATAAAATTAACTCACCACCAAACATAGATACAATACTAGCCTGTCCAGAATAAGACTTTGCTATGTTATATTGTGCGTGATTAGTCTATGCTTATATCAAGTGTTATAGAAAATAATGTCATGTTTTATTTAAAGGGGTTGTCCCGCGCCGAAACGGGTTTTTTTTTTTTTCAATAGCCCCCCCCCCCGTCGGCGCGAGACAAACCCGATGCAGGGGTTTAAAAAAAAAACCTGATCGTACTTACCCGACTCCCCGCGCTCCGGTGACTTCTTACTTACCTTGCGAAGATGGCCGCCGGGATCTTCACCCACGGTGGACCGCAGGTCTTCTCCCATGGTGCACCGTGGGCTCTGTGCGTTCCATTGCCGATTCCAGCCTCCTGATTGGCTGGAATCGGCACACGTGACGGGGCGGAGCTACGAGGAGCAGCTCTCCAGCACGAGCAGCCCCATTCAGAAGGGAGAAGACCGGACTGCGCAAGCGCGTCTAATCGGGCGATTAGACGCTGAAATTAGACGGCACCATGGAGACGAGGACGCTAGCAACGGAACAGGTAAGTGAATAACTTCTGTATGGCTCATAATTAATGCACGATGTACATTACAAAGTGCATTAATATGGCCATACAGAAGTGCTGAACCCCACTTGCTTTCGTGGGACAACCCCTTTAAGGCTTATAGAAACAGAAAAAAACTGCTTAGCGGAGCAACCCAGAGGGAATGATGATGTATGTGAGATGGAGTGAATAAATACTCACAAAGTGAGTTTTCCCCATAAACAAATGCAAATAACATGGGGCAAATTTCATAAATAACATCTAGCATGAATTCTTTTTGGGCATTGTGCGTTAGGGGGTCTGTTAGTTGTAATTTACCAATGACCTGAAGACCTAAATCATAGGAAATATTTACATATAAAGAATTTATATCTAAAGGGACCCACCACATATCTGTTCAATAGGGACTAGAATTTCTCAGGAAATAAGGGAGATGAATAACAATTCTCTGCAATAGCTTATCAATGTAAGATGAGAGATTATCCGTCAATGACTCCATGCCTGCAGCAATCGGTGGTTTTTCTCTAGACTTATGGATCTTTGGCAAGATGTAAATGTTCGGCACAAATGGGTGGATGCTTCTCAAAAAAATGATATTCATCCTGAGGCTGGATTCAGACGAACGTATATTGGCTCGGTTTGTACGCCCAGCCGATATACGTTGTCTCTCTCTGCAGGGGGGGAGGCTGGAAAAGCCAGGAGCAGTGCTCTGTGCTCCCACCTCCTCTCCGCCCCTCTGCACTATTTGCAATGAGGAGAGGTGGGATGGGGCGGGGCTAATTCTCTGAACTTAGCCCCGCCCCATCCCACCTCCTTTCATTGCAAATAGTGCGGAGGGGCAGAGAGGGGGTGGGAGCTTAGTTCATGCTCCTGGCTCTTCCATCCTCCGCCCCCTGCAGATGAGGACACCGTATATCGGCTCAGCGTGAAAACTGAGCCGATATACGGTCATCTGAATCCACCCTTAAGTATCCTCCTTCCCATCCAAATATCCAGTAAACTATATACACTAATTGCCAGAGAAAAATCAAGCACCTTGTAGGAGTTGTCGGACCCAAATGAAACTTGTGCTTGTAATGTTGATATAAGTAAGTGATTCCAATATCAGAGCAAAAGGGTGATTTATGGCAGAAAACGAAATGCTTGAAGGGAGACTCTAGTAGCCCGCTGGACTGCCTCTACCTTGGATACAAGAGGCAGGCATGGAGGCATACAGGTCCTGAATGGTATTCTGTGGCTTATCGGTCCCCATTTCCTCTAACTGAGCCTCTAGATCATGCAAACATGTTCTATTGGCGATAAATCTGGAGAAGGGGCAGGCAACAGATGTGTGGCACTGTTGTGGAGGCATTCCTGCAACACCTTTAACCTCTTAGTGACCTAATTTTGTTGCTTTTTTCCATTATCTTTTTTTCCTCCAACCTTTTAAAAAATCGTAACTCTCTTATTTAGTCATCGACGTCGCTGTATGAGGGCTTGTTTTTTTGCGGGACGAGTTGTATTTTTCAATGGTGCTATTTAATGTAGCATATAATATAATGTACTGAAAAACCTTTACAAAATTCTAAGTGGAGAGAAATGGGAAAAAAATGACATTCCACCATTTTTCAGCGCGTCTTGTTTCTACGGTGCACAAACTGCAACAAAAATGACCTGATAGCTTTATTCTATGGGTCAGTACAATTACTATGGTACCAAACTTGTATCGTTTTTTTTTTCCTGCTGTACTATTTACAGTTTTTTAAGATATATATATATATTTTAAATTATTTTCTCTCTCCATCTTCTGCGCACAATAACTTTTACATTTTTTTCATTGATATAGTTGTATGAGGGTCTTATTTTGTGTGGTACATCCTGTAGTTTCCGTTGGTACCATTTTGAAATACATAGGACTTTTTGATTGCTTTTTATTAGGTTTTTTTTCTTGGCAACAGGGTGACCAAAAAAGCGCATTTCTGGCTTTTTTCTTTTTTTTTTTTTTTTTTTTTTCAGACGACGTTCACTGTGTGCAGTAAGTAATGCAATACTTTGATAGATCTGACTTTTATGGACACAGCGATACCAAATATGTATTTTTGGTTTATTTAGATTTTTTATTGCAAATATGGCAACAGGTTTTTTTTTCTTTTATATATTTTTTTGAAATAATAGTAAAACTTTTTATTGTTCTTATTTTTAGATTTTCTTTTAGTCCCCAGGGAAACCACAACTTGCAATGCTTAGATCGCTTATGCAGCATGATGTAATGTTATAGCATTACATCATACTGCATTCTGACAGGCAGCCTATCAAGCCACCCTAAGAGGATGGCTTGATAAGCTTTCTGACATGACAGGCCTGAGGACTTTCAGAAGGACCCCGGCTGCCATGACACCCGCACAGTTCTCCTGATCTCGTCATTCAGGGGATTTAAATGCCGCTGTCAGATTTGACAGCAGCATTTAAAGAGTTAACAGTCTGGATCGGCTGCACGGCCGAACGGAGCTGTTTCCCACAGGTGTCAGCTGTAATATACAGCTGAAACCAGCGATGTATGGAGGGAGATAGCAGCGCTAACTCCCTCCATACACGTCCTGCAATGGCAGGACATAAAAACACGATAGGGTGGTCACTAAGGAATAAATGTGTGCAGCCAAGCATTATCTAGCTGAAAAAGCCTCTTATGTTGCCTCTCATGGCCGCTTCCATGTGGCTGCAGGGTGTCCTGAACATATCGCTTAGCTGTCATTGTCCCTTGTCCCACTACTAGGGGTGACCGACTGTTGTATGCGATGGCCCCCAATACCATCACACCAGCAGTGGGGGCAGTGTGCTGCTCCACAGCAAAGGCAGGATTGAGGCGCTCACCTCAAGGTCTACAGACATGAATATGGCCATTGTCAGTGCCCAAATTAAACTTAGTTTTGGCGCTGAAGACAAACTAGTTCTACTCTGTAGCAGTCCAGTTTTGTCATTCATGACACCACTGCAAACTGAGGTGACAGTGGGCGTCAAAGGCAGTACAGATAATAGTTGTTGTGAGACCAAATGTTTTTTAGCCAGGCACCTGGAACTGGTTCTAACAGATACAGAATCTCTTCATTTGCATTGTAGAGGCATGTCTAGTGGTCAACAAGCTCTACACAAGCTAAAAAAGAGGTCTAGAAAGGCTAGAAGTAATGGGATTAAACTGAAAGGGGGGAGACACAAGGGTGAAACCACTTTTAGGGCCTCAGGTGACAAAACCGTTCATCTAATCACGCCACAACTCTAGTCATTTGCATATCTGCGTGAGATGTAACTGCATGCTGAGTTTTGCGGCAAATACTTTTATGTGCTTGATTTCTTTTGGCAATGCTTGAGGTTCCGGGTTGGGGTGTCCTCAGTCATGATGTCACAGGTCACGTGGAGCACATGCATCTCTACATGGGAAATTGCTACTGGGATGCTGATGCCTAGAACACTATAAATTGGTCATGCTTTTGAAATCCAGTTCAGATATAAAGTAAGTGACAGTTATGTTATGTAGTGATCAATTCCTGAGGAAGGGGTATCATGTAACCCTGAAAAGCATTGAGCAGAGCAGTTACCTGTATTTGGTTTTTCCAATTAGGCCTTCTGTGCATCTATCATGGAATTTCCTTGGTTTTTCCATGCAAGGGTTCCATTTGGCTATCCTACTAGGGAGTTAGGTTCAGTTTCTACTGAGCCTTTCCCCCACTTTGTAAGTATTTATTCATTCCATTTCACATACATTATCATTCCCTAGAAGCTGTTTCACTGAGCCCTTTTTCCGGTTTCTATATGCCTTATGACTGACCACTCTCCATGTGTTCTGAAGAGGCAGCTGTTCTCTGAATTTATAGATGTCTGGTTCTTGAAGTAATTTATACCTTTGAGGGCTTATTTGGATTTTGGTGTGACACCCACTGTTGTCACACATCTGGTGGGTTCATATCATATACCTTTCCTTAAGACTTTTGTTCCTACGTGAGTGAGAGCTATATGAATCTCATTATTTGGTGTATGTTTTATTTAAGGGCAGTGATTTACTAATGGTTTTTGCCTAAAACGAAGACTTTTTAATATAGTTAGAGAGCCTACAAGGCCAAAATATAAAGGTAAAGCATATTGAACTGTCTGAATTTTTGCTAAACACAATTCCGCTACAACTATAATACCAACTTTCTACTGTGTAGCAATTGCACCTGTATTGAGCTTTGTTGCAATTCTCTATATAGTGCCTCTGCATTGAGATAAGCTTGTTCTAGGCATCGGTGGTAGAACGCATTTATTTTTGCAAGTTATGTGATAGATAATCACTTGTGTTGAGTGAACTGAAATAGTGGGACCCTTTTTCGGGTTGAACATTGCTAAAAGTGTGGTTCAGGGAGAACCCAAACCTCAGGCAGTTCATAACCCCCCTAAAAGTAGTACTGAACATTGTCTAAGAGCCTGGTGCTAGTGCTTCAATGGATGTGGTTCAGTGGTTAGTATTACTGCCTTGCAGTACTAGGGTTTTACAAAATCCATGCAGATGTTGTCCTTGGTCAGATATATGAACCTAGAAATCCAGCATGGCAAGTCACCATGCTACTTCTCCAGAGGAGGAGAAGAAATACAAAGAGAACATACAAAACTTCATGCAAATGTTCCTTGTTTTCTTGATAAAAATCACAGTACTTCTGTTAAAAAATTAACTTTTATTCATTAAGGCAATAGAAAATTAGTGCAGATTGGAGGGTATTCAGACTGTAGATATCTAGTGATGAGCGAACGTGCTCGGCCATGCCCCTTTTTCGCCCGAATACCGCGATTTTCGAGTACTTCACTACTCGGGTGAAAAGTACTCGGGTGCGCCGGGGGGCGAGGAGAGGCGTGGCGGCGTGGGGGGTAGCAGCGGGGAACAGGGGGGAGCCCTCTCTCTCTCCCTCTCCCCCCCCCCCCCCACTCCCCGCTGCAACTCCCCCGCGCCGCCACGGCGACCCCCGAATTTTTTCGCCCGAGTACGGAAGTACTCGAAAATCGCAGTATTCGGGCGAAAAAGGGGCGTGGCCGAGCACGTTCGCTCATCTCTATTGATATCCCTATAGGTAATTGTATTACTCTATTCATTCAAGGGTAGAAGCTGCTGGTGATTTTTAGGCAGCTGTAGAAAGAGACCTCATTAAATTATTTGACGCTACTAGAAGTAGAGAAATCTAACATTATTTGTCATATCAATAAAGGTTAGCTGTAAGTGAATTTAAAAATAATAGTAATCTAATCATACAGAAAGCAGATAACAGAGGTGCCATTGTAGTGTTAGATAGGAAGCTATATGGAAACTCAGCATTGGAAATTCTGGAGGAAAATCGCACTTCTAGAAAGTTAACCAATAATCCGGTGGAGCATTTTCGAAGTGAACTTAAAAATATCATTGAAGATTATGTTAATTTAGGCACCATCAATGATAGGCAGGCAAAACCCCTGTGTATAGAACATCCTGTCACATCAATTTTTCATGGCTTGCCTAAGATTCATAAGTCATTCAATAGACCACCATTGCATCCCATCATTGCTGCAATTGGGGTCTCTCTGAAAATATATGTTAATGGGTGGATATTTTATTACAACCCCTGGTACATTGAGCGGCAGGTTACATCAAAGATACTGATACAGGTGCTAGAGTTCTTTCAGGATTTTCAATGGAGAAAGTCCTTTTCATAGTTAACGTGTGACATCAAAGCCCTATATTCCAGCTTACCATACAATATCGCATTAACAGCACTAGCATTTCATTTATACAATTACAGCAAATACACCTGTGAATTGACCAAGTACATTATTAAGGTCAATGTTTGTTAGAGCACAATTACTTTGTTTGATCAGCAGTATTACTTACAGATATGTGGAGCAGCTATGGGGGCCAAATTCTCTCCATCTCTTGCTACCGTAATTTGTTTGTTTCTTGGTGGGAGGAAAATAATGTCCTTTCAAATAATGTGTATCTCCATTATATTCACTGGCACTGGCATAACTATAGAGGATGCAGGGGATACGGTTGCACCTGTGCCCGGGAGGCTTAGGGGGCCCATAAGACCTCTCTTCTCCATATAGGGAGACCAGTACTAAAGCATTATAGTTGGGGGCCCTATTACAGGTTTTGCATTGGGGCCCAGGAACTTCAAGTTACGCCTCTGTATAAAGGGGTTAAGAGAAGTTGAGGGTCCCCAAAATAAACTTTTGCACCCGGGCCCATGAGCCTTTAACTATGCCCCTGTTCACTGGTATGGTCGTTTTATCGATGATATTTTGATAGTGTGGAATGGAGATACCAACCAAATATCCAATTGTTTCCTTTTTGAATGATGATGCTAATCTACAGTTTCCTACCATTTCTCAAAACATTTTATAAATTTTTTGAATATTACATTATGGGGAAATTCTGAACTAGGACATTTAGCCACAATACTCTACCGCAACGATACAGCTAGGAATAGCATTCTCCATACCTCCGGTAGTCATCCACCACATACAGTAAAGTATATACCAGTTGTGGAATTTATTAGACATAAGCGAGTGTGTTCAGACACTGAGGTTTTTGACACCCAAGAAGAATTAATTACGAATAGATTCACCAAACAAGGCTATACAGGTTGGGTTTTAAATGGAGCTAAGCAGATAAATTCGGGGTATAGATGGATAATTTTCTTTTTTGTTCCGATTGGAACATAAGAAATACCCCACATATGTCTGATGTAACTTTCTCCACTGTTTATATCATGGAATATAAACAGGCTATGGACATTGCAAGGAGAGACATTTGAGTGCTGTTCCAAGATGAGATACTAACAGATATTTTAAGTAGCAAGAAGGCAACGCGCCCTAAAAAAATCAGTTGCCACCAAGCCTGTTCATACCTAATATAAAAGGAAAATGGTGGTTGCACCGTAATGGACATTTTAAGTGTGGGAGGAATATTTGAAAAGTATGTAGTTTCGCACTCGCACTGCACCGATTTACCAATGTGGAAGGCACATGTTTTCTTGATATTAGTTATAACTAGAGATGAGCGAGTATACTCGCTAAAGGCAATTACTCGAGCGAGCATTGTCTTTAGCGAGTACCTGCCCGCTCGAGACTGCAGGTTCGGGTGCTGGCGGTGGTCAGGGAGCTGCGGGGGAGAGCGGGGAGGATCGGAGGGGAGATCTCTCTCTCCCTCTCCCCCCCCCTCCCCCCCTCGCACCCTCCTGCTGACAGCCGCTACTCACCGCTCCCCCGCGCCGGCACCCGAACCTTCAGTCTCGAGCGGGCAGGTACTCGCTAAAGGCAATGCTCGCTCGAGCAATTGCCTTTAGCGAGTATACTCGCTCATCTCTAGTTATAACACAAATTGCAGCAGTGAATATCTTGTATCTATCATTCAATGCTTGGCGTGACAGTGACCAGACAACTAACGCGGGGAATTCTTGAACACATTGTTCCCATACATAATGGGGAAGCTAAACACGTATTGGGAGCTGCTGAGCGCTTCATCTCCCAGCATAATTGTGATTTTTTTTTTCCTCCTTCTGACACAATGGTGTGGAAAGGGTTTTCAACCCCATCCGCGGAGGTGATAGAAAGAGGAAGCTCTAACATAGAGAATCTTTTTGTATTTTTGAGTTAGACAATAGATTTCCATGTGGTTTAAATTATAAGAACAATTTATCATACATTGACTGAGGGTAAATATTGGGGGGGGGGTTCTTTTTTAGGGGGGTGGGGGGGGGTAAATCCTGTACTCTCCTCATTTCTTCTGACACTTGTGGTGTTAATAAAACATTTACATATCATGTGATCTGTATTGCTTGATTGGTTAGTATTGCTTTTTAAAGTAAGGCGTTTCAATCACTGGTATGCCATGATTAAGAGCAGTAACACTTGAAATGTGCGGGCTGTTATCTGCCTGGATCATTTTTATGATGCAATGAATAAAAGTTAATTTTTAACAGAAGTGCTGGGATTTTTATAAAGAAAATTTGGATATAATTATATATCTCCAAAGGTCCAATGGAGAATTCACGTGCACCAGAGGCGTAACTTGAAGCTCCCGGGCCCGATGCAAAACTTGTAACAGGGCCCCCCAACTATAATGCTTTATTTATAGAACTGGGCTCCCTATATGGAGAAGAGAGGCCTTATGGGCCCCCTAAGGCTCCTGGGCCCGGGTGCAACCGCATCCCCTGCATCCTCTATAGTTACGCCCCTGACGTGCACTCCCCAGCATTGGTAACTGGCTGCAATCATGAATTGCAGGATTGGGTGAGCTGATTTTTTTTTTTTTTTAATGTTGTCCTTGGACTTCTTAAACAGTGTCCAACAGTAGTTTTATGGGTTTTTATTAATTTCTCATTCAATTCTAACTAATTCAAAATGAACTGAACTTTTTTCCAAAATCCTGTGAAGCTTGTCTTCTGCATCCAGCTGTTGTCTTCTTGGAGCGTCCAGCTGTAATACAGCTGAGCGCTTTAAGCAGGGCTGCTTGTCTTCTGCATCCAGCTGCTCTCTTCTCGGAGCGCTTGGCTCTTATACAGCCGAGCGTTCAGAGCGGGGTATGCAGAATACAACTGGACCGCTGTGTTCTTCATACCCCGGCTGTTAATGGAGCGCTCAGCTGGTATACAGCTGTGCGCTCCATGCGGGGTATGCAGAACACAGCTGGACCACTGTGTTCTTCATACCCTGGCTGTGTTCACAGAGCGGGATACGGCTGAAACAATATCATCTGATAAGGCTGATCGTTCTCTTTCAGCATCGTGAAATAGAACGATCAGCGACTCATTAACGAAAACTGCACGATGTCAGTGCAGTTAGACCCAACGATTCTCGCTCAAAAGACGGCTTTGAGCGATTTTTGAGCAAGAATCGTCAGGTCTAAATGGGCCTATAGTTTCACTGTTCTTACAGACGTTGCTGCCATACTCCTGGTAGATTATGGGAGAGATCTTAATAATAATTAAATATAAGAAACAAGGTCTGTCTATCACATTACTTAATTCCCTTAGAACCCAGGGGTGTATGCCATTGGGAATTTGTCTATCTTGAACTTTTTAAGGCAGCTCTGCACTTCTTTCTAGGTTAAACTGGTGACATTTTTGGAAAATAAACTTTTTCACTCTGTATCTCATCTGACATTTCATTTTCCTCTGTGAATACAATGGAGAAAAAACTATTTTAGTGGTTATAAACTGTCATTTAGCAGAATTATTTTCATAATCGTCAGAATATCCAGGCTCCTCACTCTATCCAGCGAATAGAGGTGGGTTGTCTTTTGCTCACAGAGCTGTACAGATCATGTATGGTGAATTAGATTTCACCATGGCTGCTCTGCATAACTTCCAAGATTGCTACCGTGGGCTGCATTCACACGAACGTATATCGGCTCGGTTTTCACGCCGAGCCGATATACGTCGTGCTCATCTGCGGGGGGGGGGGGGAGGATGGAAGAGCCAGGAGCAGGAACTGAGCTCCCGCCCCCTCTGTCTCCTCTCCACCCCCTCTCCTCCCCTCTGCACTATTTGCAATGAAAGGAGACGGAACGGGGGCAGGGCTAAGTTTCGAGAATTAGCCCTGCTCCCGTCCCACCTCTCCTCATAGCAAATAGTGCAGTGGGGTGAAGAGGAGGCAGAGAGGGGGGGGGGGCTAGTAATACATTACGGCCGTGGATCAGCTAAATTGATTGTGGGCTAAGGATTATATGCAGCATAAATGAATGTTTTTAGGAAATATCAAGATATGGCAGATGAACTGTGACATGTAGAGAAAAAGCGACCGCTCGCTATCAGATCAGAATGAAGTGATCTTACAATATCCATTTCCTTTTCCTATTTATCACATTAATAGCAATTCCTCTTTCCTGGACTAACAAAAACATCCTATTACTTGACTTATTCCCTGAACATACAGACACCAAATACGAGAATTGTCTGAACATCCAGTAAGATAAAAACAATAAAACACTTTATATGATGGTTTTTCCAGCTGTATCGGTAATGTGTTCTTCTATTAGCATTCCCCTTGCAAAAGGAAAAAGTGGTGGTATAGGTGGTAGAGAGAAAGGAATTGCACCCTGGCCTAATTCCTGAGGGAGCCCATAAGGCGTCATCTACCACATAAGACACCAGTAGTATAAATGGCACATCGTAGGTAGGGCATTGTTTAAGATTTTGTAATTGGAGCTCCCCGGAACTACAAGCTGTACCTATGTTGGACTGAGATGTAACATAAAACTCCTGATGCAAAATCTGTAATGGGGTCCCCTCTGGCAACTCCTATCTCCGCACCCCTATATCTAAATATTTGGTGGTGGTATAGTAATGTTTTGTAGGGTATTGTCAGACATATTGATTTTGCTGTTTTTGTATTGTACGACAGTCAACAGATAAAACATAGTTATTGAGGTCAAGAGTGGATTGATCATGGGAAACCACAGCAAAATCTACATTTTATAGTGTAGAAAGCTGTACTCCTACCAATCAGAGACCTGCCAAAACTGCATGTGGGTTTTACATCGGTTCTGTCAAGATTGTGCCAAGATTATTTTTATTATAAAGTTCTAATAAGCTTACATGGTAAACCATATCACAGTTTTTACAAGGAGTTTTCAATCTTGTGAGTTTTTTCCATTGAAGTCAATATGCAACAAAACCACATTAAGGGTACTTTTCCACAGGATGGAAATGCTGCGGGATTTCCATTGCGTAATATTCTGTGGCAAATTCTGCAGTATTTCTGCATCCAAAACAGAGTCAAAATCTGCACCATCCATATCCGCAGCTGATTTCGGAAGATACAGCAGTCCTCCTCACCTCCGAAGTCTTTGTGCTATCAGTGCATCCCAGCGGCATGTAGTGAGGTGATGCAGAAGTACCATCACCTGACCCGTGGCACAGTGCTTACTACAGGCTACTGGGTGCTGAGATGCGCCGACAACGCAATGACTTTGGAGGTGATTAAGAGAGCTGTAGCTTCTAAAATCAGCTGTGGATTTGCAGCTGATTTCAAGTAGAAATCTGCACCGTTGGTGTGGATTTTGGCTCTGTTTTGGAAAAGCTGCAGAATTTTCTGCTGTGGAAATTCTACAGCATTTCTGTTCCCTGGCAATGTACCCTAAGACATACTGCATATATGGCATTTGTGAAAGTACTCGTAGTTAAAGGGTTTGTACCAGAATACCATGTTATCCCTTATCCACAGGATAGGCGATAACTTGCTGATTGGTGGGAGTCTCCCCCCTGAGACCCTCCACCAATCCCAGTAAGGGGGTGCATGTCCCTTCCTCTGCTTCTCACTGCAGAGTTCTTCACCCCCTGCAGTGTCACCAGAATGAATTTAACGTTGGCCAAGCATGTGCAGCCAACACTCCATTTTTGTGGAGCTGATAAAAATACCTGAGCATTTGCCACTCAACTATCCCCAGCAGTCCCATTGAAAATTAATGGAGTAGCAGAGTGATTGCATGACCAGCACTCCATTCTGTCTCCTCACTGTGGGGGTGTGTGGTAAGCCCGCAGTGGGGAGTAGATAGGACACAGGACTCCTGTTCTCTGGCTCAGTGGGAGTGCAGCTGCCATGTAGTGACAGTCAGAGGGGTACATAGGCCCCTCATTCTCTGGATGAGTAGGGTTCTAAGTGGTGAGAAACACCACCCACCACCACCAATTAGCAAGTTATCTTCTGTCCTGTGAGAGGAGATAACTTGTGATTCTGGTACAACCCCTTTTAAGGTCATTTAAACAGGAGCCAGAAGACCAAAGTTTCAATATGGAACACAGAGTATTATTTTCGTGTTTATGGTATCCGAAGAACTCCACCATTGTCCTCTAGTAATGTGTTATCTCCTTTACTAGCTGTGTAAAATTAGCTTCCATTCAGTCATTCCACGACCATTCTTCAAATACTCTAAACAAAGACAAAGCATAACATATAAGAGATTAATAGAAATTCAGTATTTTCAATTATATTTTTGCCAAATTGATATGGTTTAATAAAATCTGGGTACTGTAGTTATCTTAAAGAAGTTATGTTAGGATTAGAAGTTATTGCCTATTCACAGGATAGAAGATAACTCTTATCAGTGGGGGTCTGACTAATTGGCCACCAATGGATCACAAGAACTGGGGTTCCAAAGATCATTGAATACATGAAGTGGTGGTTGAGCATGCATGCTGCCGCTCATGAAATTTCCGTGGAACTGACAGATAGTCCAGCTCTCAGTTGTTTATGGCAGTCCAATTGAAATTTCAACAGTTATCTGGTGCTGTGTCTAACAAGGGGGTTTCCTTCATAAAAAGGGCCATGGCCTAAATGCAACACCATGCACCAAAAAAGTTCACAATTTTTGTTGTAATCTAAGCCAACTAATAGATTGTATAAAGTTAGACTAATTATTTAATTTGATAGATTATTCATTCAGCAAAGTCATTGTGATACATCTGTGGATTCTAAGACTGTCTGATCTAAAGTCCCTTTTAGATGGGACGAATGTTGGGCAAACAACACTCGTCCTGCACATACCCACTCTCCTGCTGCTGCATGGGAGCTAGTATCGTTAGCTCACAGCGGGGCGGCTGGAGGAGATTTTTCTCCTCACACTCACCTGCCCCTCTCCATTGACCTAACATAGCGACCGTTCAGTACTGAAAGGCTGCAATTTACACTGAATGATCAGCGTTCAGCTCATCGTCCATCATTTATGCAGCATAAGCAATGGACGATGAGCTGAACAATCATCATTCAGTGTAAATAGCAGCTGTTCAGTATTGAACGGCCGCTATGTTAAGTCAATGGAAAGGGGCGGGGGAGGGAGAGGAGAGAAATCTCTTCTGCAGCCTCCCCGCCACCCTGCTGGGCACTCTGTGAGTGTATGCGGGGACGAGTGTTGGGCATCGTTTGTCTGACATTCATCCCGTCTAAATGGGCCCTAAGTTTACACTGTCTAATTATTAGGCAGTACTCGTAAATCTGCCCCTTTGACTTTGGGTGTCTACAGTGCAGCTTATGTTGCAGGATTCTGTGTACAGGCTATAGAATTCTAAATATCAAAATGTTTGTGCACTTTTGTGCTCTTTTTGCATATGTGTGTGAGCATCATTTGAATCAATGAAGAATTTGGCAACTTACAGTAATTCAAAGATGTGGAGCAAAAGGATCTAGGCCATAACTAGTGGCTGCTAAGTAAACTATAGGTTCTAAATGTGTCCTCTTGATCAAGTTTTTCTAAAAATATCTTGAATTCAGCTCTAAAATAACTAAAATGCCAATATAAATGGGTCAGATTGTTATTTTATGTTCCAGTCTACTTTGGAACTGCCCCTCTGATCTCTTTTTTTTTTTTTGCAAATCCAAGAGATATTTTCTGTCTGTCTGCAGGATATGGGCAGGCAGCAGTCATCTGTGCCAGTCATATGATGCAGGAGACAATAGATACATTGCTTGCGGGCGTAATCCATACAACTATGTGACCCCCATATAACTTTTGTGTAGCATTTTGATCTAAAAATATCTGAATGGATAAAATATGGGCAGTGATAGAGTTGGTCATGGATGTTATGATAATGTGAAGGGAAGCTTGAAATCAAGTCTTCTTAGGGCAGTCTTCTCGTAGGATTGCTTTCGAAGAAGAATGGCTTTCATCACATTTCTATGGGCTGCAACACTTCCAGTAGTTATAAAAAGCCTCCTGTGAGGGAGAATTGTGTGACCAGTGAATGGAGCAGGGATTAGAGTACCAGAGGGCACGTGCTTAGTCAATTAACCCTGCTAATAGGTCACCTAATTGGCATCAATGATGAAGAGTATTTTGGAGTTTTTTTGTAATTAAATGGGCTGTCTATAGAAGGGTGTAGGATGAGTGATGTCTTGCTTATAACAGAACAGATGTGGGATACAATAGCTTAAAACTAAGGCTCAAATATTGGCTGTATAATGCATATTCCAAAGTAACAGATTAACAGTGAGCAAACAAACTTGTCATATAGCTGTGACATGAAGGTCATCTCATGAAGAATGCTTGTTTGTCTTTGTCTGCAAGTTAGCTTGATACAGTTGATACAATTATAAGCCCTGATAAATGGCTGGTCATTACCAATAAAAGCACATTAAGCCATTAACAGAGCAAGAATAAGTGGATGTTTCAGTTATTGTCAACAGAGAACGTGACTCTTCTTTAGTTCTCTGACTGGCACACATCCTGTAACCTTATTAAAAAAGGTAAAAGATAAAATAAACTTTGTATCCGGAAATTGTTGAAAGCAACTGGCTTTCATAGGTTTTCTGAGCTTTCAATTGTTACCCACATACCAGTTATTGGCTTCCTTTACCACATCTTAGTCAATGAAGGACTCAAATGAGATGGCACATTAGGGTCATGACTTCTGGAGTTACTGATGTGATATATGGGGACTTTTTAAATTGGCACGTAATTCAGTCAAGCAAAAGCATAAAGGTATTTTCCAGTTTTTAATACCAATGACATAGTAACATAGTATGTAAGTCTGAAAATAGACACATTGAGTTCAGCCTATTATCCTGCAATGTTGTGCAAGAGAAAGGCAAAAAAAACTCCATGAGGGAGAAGCCACTTTTCCTAATTTTAGGAAAAAAAAATTCCTTCTCGCCTCCAAATCTGACAATCGAAATAATCCCTGGATTAACAACCCTTCTGACATAATCAGTGACTATAACATGTAATAATGTTACAAGAAAGGTGTCCTGGACCCACTTGAACTCTTTTTAGCGAATTTGCCATCACCACGTCCTTGGGCAGAGAGTTCCACAGTCTCACTGCTCTTATAATAAAGAACCCCCTTCTATGGTGTAGAAACCTTCTTTCCTCTAGATATAAAAGATGCCCTCTTGTTACAGCCACTCCTGGGAGTAGATCATCAATGAGTAATCTGTGGTGATCCCTTCCCTGCAGCACTATCCATGTGAATGTGGCTGGTACTACAGCCCTGTTCTATACAAGTGAATGGTGTAAAGTTATGGTAGAACTGCAGTAACAGACACAACTTCATGGACAAGAAAATAATTTTTGTGGTGTTACTGTTGGAATGATTGGTAGGGGTCTTAGTAATCCCAAAAAGAGCCTAACATCAGAGGCCCAACAGGTTGTCTCAGTGATAACCGTTCCTGTGCCTTGACACAGGAGTGATGATCGCTCAATATATGGAGGCGGAGCAAGCCAGGAATGACTCCGGCCACCCGCCTCCATTCAGAGTAAACAGGCGGTCATTCATAGATGAACTTTTGCCTGTTCACACAGGCCAATCGTTGTTTAGTTTTTCTGGTAGTCTAAACTTAACGACAAACGATAAGCAAATGAATTATCGTTCTTAGTTCAGTCACTGGCAGCATTTACACTGATCCATTATAGTTCAGATTTCCGCAATCCAGTAAGAATCTGAACCATTAATCATTCTGTGTAAAAACACCCTTAAAGCACTTGTCAAACTGTGCTAAACTTGAATTACTAAAGCTGGCTGTAGATGGGATGAGGGTTCGGGTGATAATCGCCCCTTGTAAAGGTACCTTTAGTGTGGGTGTATAATCTGTAAAGCTGTCGGCCAGATTCTTATTTGGCCAACAGCTATCTCTCCCGCTCTTCCTTCCCCGTACATGTCTGCTTGCCACAGCTGAACATGCATGTGTCTTGAATGGGGAGAAGGAAGTATATAACTGCAGGATACCTCAAGAACAGAAGAATCAGAAGGCAAGTACTCCAAGATACCCCAAACACCCAAGGCATATTCATCCACTGCCCAATCTTTTTCTCCCCAACAGCAAATGACAGGAGTGAAGCCCCCATACACATTCACTCCAGCTGAAATCAGCAGCTTAGGCTGACCTAGCTTTAGTTATTGTGCTACAAGATGGCAGATTCCAAAAACTGATGTACTGAGTTTTACTGATACAAGGAAACTGTGAGTAGCCCAGATAACCGTTATCTAATCTTTCGTCTGAGTAATTTCGGCAAACTTGGGGTTTTTTCGTTCATAGAATAACCTCTCTAAATGAA
Source organism: Eleutherodactylus coqui (assembly GCF_035609145.1). NCBI lineage: Eukaryota > Metazoa > Chordata > Amphibia > Anura > Eleutherodactylidae > Eleutherodactylus > Eleutherodactylus coqui. The sequence goes on along the minus strand of NC_089844.1, from coordinate 65,469,957 downwards.
TATGAAAGTGTTCTAACACGACATACAAGAAATTTTAGGTCTAGTGCAATGAGTCATATGCTGGCATATTGCTAACTGACATGTCTTCCTGCAGCATATAATAACACCTCCAGTTTAGTGAGTTAATGAAACTCCCTTTGTGAAACAGTTTCTTAATTGGAATGTATTTCCATTTGTTTTCAAAGCGCTATAGCTGAGTTACATATAACAATACTGTGAATGCACGTGCAATGTGTAATACAGAAATATAAAAGTATCGCTTTATGTATCGCCTAAATGTAAGCAGGCTGTTGTGCAAAAGTTATAACAGCTTTTCTATCAAATTGTTTTAAGTTAGTGTTCTACAACCTGTAGTACTCCAATTGTTGCTCCCAACATGTCCTGACCTCCAAAGACTCCCGGGATATGCTGAAAGCTAAACTTTTGTAATAGGTAAGGAGGAGCAACAGGTTGGAGAGCATTGTCATAGGTCATATTTAAATGACAAAAGGGTAGAATGTGTGAACCTTTTCAAATGTTTCCATGTACAGTCTTTTTACGTGTTACATAAATGTTGACTGTTTCCACCAATAATCTATTGTTCAAGGAAAGATCAGGATAATGGATTTAAAAATTCCTTGTTCCTCTAGAAGATAAGCCTCTGCCGGGGGTGTCTGGTTGCAACTTATGCCCTTTATCTGGTGAAATAAAGATAATCACGTGTGTTTATAGTGAGTCTAAAGGCCCATTTACACACAAAGATTGATTGATTTTGAAATGGCCATTAACACTTTATCATCTTCATTTGCATGTAAAAGGGCCTCCAGGAGCTGTTTTCAGAGCCCAGCATGTGTTTAATCACACACCCAGTTGTGCAAACAGCTGCATTGTTCTGTTCAAGGCTGACAGCAGATTGCAATGTTATCTGCGGCCTCCTGAGGAGATAACAGCGTGCAGTCTATTGAGAGATACTTTATCTCTCACTAGCTGAATAGTGGAAATCATTGTTCAAATGAAAAGTGCCCGATGCCGGCGTTTACATGTAACGATTATCACTAATTTTCAGTCGTTTGAACGAATTTCGAGCGATAATCTTTACGTGTAAATGGGCCTTTAGTCATATGTGCATACAGACGAGCATGTAAGATGTGTTTACAAGGAAACGTTTATCAGCCTACTCTAAATGTCAACCAAAAACATGGTGTGAACCTTGCCTTAGACCAAATTCATACTAACGTATGAAAACGTGTCCGAGTGTTTTTTCATTCCTGTGCATCTCTCCATGATGTCCATATGCAGTCCACATGTCCGTTTTTTACTTCTGTATGTCATCCATCTTCATGTCCAAAAAATAAATCCTGAAACGAGCCCCAATTCATGTTTTTCTACATTTGTTACCAACAGATCCGTGAACTATAGACAGCACATGGTTGGTGTCTGTATAGTCTGTTTTTTAGCATCCCTGTTGGCTTGAATTGTCTAGACTTGTCCACAAATTGGAGCAGAATGATGCATACTGTAATTTTCTTTCCCTGCGGACCCCGTGTCATGTGAAGAAACTGATGTGTAAATTGGTACATTGACAACTATGGGTCAGTATGCTGTCATAGTCTAGTCTGTTGTAGACTTGCACAGCACACAATAGTATACTCATGTGAATTAGACCTTGGTCTACAAAGCCAGCTCAAATAAGTTCTAACATAGCCAAACCTTTTCACCATCAAAATACAAAAATGTTACGGATTGTTTTGTGTTAGACTTTTTGTGTAAAAAGCCCGGAGGAACTGACGTTGGGCAGGAAAATGTTATTCAGTCAAGACAATAAAATAATGCTTTCACTATCCAGTCATCTGACTACCCTATTGGCATTCAGTAACTCTCTTCAGTGATAGAAAGCAATGTATTTTCCTGGTGCTCCTGGGTGGGGTATTATGGGTAATTTGTTTTCTCCATAGTGAATGATAACTTTAGGGCAACTTCAGAAGAGAGTATGCGCACATACACTCGCCTCAGCACAACGCATTTGCGGAGTGAACTAGGTTGATTTGGATGTGAGACTGCGCATAGTACTGCACATTTTTGCGCATTCAGGGCCTGTTCATATGTGTGCATGACCCCCACCCCACCCTGATTTAAAAGGCTATTTAACCTAATGAGATCCAAATGTGTTCTATTCTTCGTGGTTTTTGCGCATGCCCTTGTGTACTGCACATGCATTTGGGCACCTCCCATAGACTTCTAAGGTGACCTATGCAGAAAGATAGAACAGGGACCTATTTTTTTGCTTGTGCAAGAATAACACGCCCAAAAAAAGGAAATAAGAACAAACTCAAATACATCTCTGTGAAGCCGCCCTAAACCACTAAATCCACATGAAATTTACCACAGGCAGAAGAATACTAAGCCCCGTTGTAGATGGGACACATTCTGCTAACCTAAACCCGACATGATACACTCTGCAATCTCAGGTAGCACTGTGACACAATACACAAGATTATAGAACTGTGATTTTCAGGGAAACCAATCTTGGGTATCACCACCGCGAATGTTGGCAGTGAAGATGCGTATGCTTATAAGGCATAGCCGCCATGTATACATCGTAAATGTTGTGTCTATACCCTGCTACATTTGTAAAAGCATGATTCCAGAGCAAGAAGTTTTGTAAAATGTTGAGCTGAGCATGGAAGAAATGATACAAGTGTGTATAAATGAATGTATAAAGTTACTCAGTTCACGGCATTTAATACATATGCAAGAGTGACCGAAAGCCAAGATTAGTACATAGATAAAAAGTGCTAGGCTACAATATACTGCATACTAGGATGACAGGTAGTGATAAGCCACAACATAATACATGATGAAAGGGGCATAATAAGAGGAAATAAGCCTTGAGTGCTTACCAATATGTAACCACTTCTTAGCAAACAGGAACCGTACATCTATGTGCCAAGAGGGTTACTTTTAAATATTTAAAGGGTCTATATCACCAATTTGTGCTTTTTTTAAATTAAAACCCCATGATGAACCATATAAAACTTTTGTGTTTTAATGTTATAATTGTAGATTCTGTTGTCTGTACACGACTATTAGAGCGGTCATCCTTCCTGAGCTGCATTTAACAGCATTTAGAAGATATGCTTTACGGCCATTCACACAATGGACAGGAGGGGACCCGTTGACTTGCATGGGAGACTATTCTAGACGTGTTCTGTGACCTGTGCAGGGGTCATTTTGTAGGGAGGGGAGTAGATTGTCACAGATTATATCTATTGTGAATGGTGTACTCTACATGTAGGTGTTGCCTCTCAGTGTAATCCTGCCTGTGATGTTAGTGAGATGATGGCTGCAGAGCTTTCTGTACAGATTAGGAAGTATCAACCTATTAGGCTCTGTGTGAAAAAATGAGGATTTTAGGATTTTTTAAAAAAAATACAAATTTTTAAAAAATAAGTTCAACACAAAAATGAGATTTAAATAGGTCATTTTCTGATGATACAACCCTTTAGTCTGGTGGCCAAGGATTGGCTATGCCATCCCAGAAATGAGAGTGAGGGAGAGTATGTGGGTGCACATAGATGAAGATCCATCTATAAAATTGAAGAAAGAAAGACACATGAAAGTCAAAGGAGACATGATCACTATAACCACAGTTCAATATAGTCCTTGTTCTGAACGTCGGGATATATCATGTCAAGCATTTTTTTAATCTCATTTCCTTGTCTTTGAGTAAGTTTTACCTAATTCCCCCCGCTCCCCCATCTACGGGGTGGTGGTGCCCAGTGAATTATTTGGACACGTAATTGGTTTACGTAATGACCCTATTTTATAAAGTGCAGTGGAATTGGAAAGACCATGAGTTTATTCCAGATTTTGGACTTTATTTTTGGAAATATGGTCTAAGTTTTTTGATTGGATTCGCCCACATATCCCAACCCACATTGGCACTTGATTAAATAATGCTACATAATCCGTGTTACATGTGAAGTGACCTTTTATGTTGAATCTTTTGCCTCTTCGAGGGTGGGTAAAATAGGGGCTTTTTTAATTACCAGCACATTGGGCACAGTTTAGGCGTAAAAAAGTGCCAGGATTTGGGGCACATTGGGGGACATTTAAAAAGGCCTTACACCAGAAAACTGGCTTAGAAAAGTCACAAAATTTGGTGCAATTGTTGCTTGTGCAAAACTTTTCTGACTTTTCAACCTTCTGCACCAACCCTGCCACTTTTAAGGAAAGCAGGTGGGGCTTTTAGGAGGGGGTGTGGCCACTAGGATTGATAGATTTATGTATAATTCACTCCAGAAACTGTCACAAATTATGCAAGAGATGCACTATTTCAAAATTCAAGTGATTTGACAAGGCCAAGCAGTACACGGCAGGTCTAAGTATATATACAGTTTTGATGTTCGTGTGCAGTTAAAGTTGTCGGCTCTGCTCAGTTCCATCTTCTAGGTAGGGGTGGTCAACCATTCAGCAAGGAACATTTCACACAAAGAGGTCATTGCCCTCTATTATGCTCAGGCTGTCCATGGTACTTTCTCTTACAGCTGGTCAATAATTCAACATGCATGCCTCATAAAACAGATCATGGTAATTTAGCACATATGCATTCACTACCTTTTAAACATCTGTTCTCCATGGAGGTCAACAACCTCGTTAAGGTAAGAATTTCTTGCCACAGACTGAAAAAAAAGCACAGTTTAGAGATGACAACCTGTACTGCTCACTAAAAGCAAAAAGCTCAAGTGCAAATAAGGGAGATGGAACAATACATCAGCAGCACCACCTATTGGATGGCAGCATTCCTGCAAATCAATGTCCGACCCTTTATACGCGTCTTAACAAAGATTGGAAATTGAAAACCAAGCGAGAATCCATACACAGCTGTATTGGGGTGTTTGCCCCTCATCAGTGTCCAGTAGGATTTTGGCTTGGCTAGTGAGAGGCCTATGATGTGAGTTGGAAGGGGTATTGTCTCTTCTTGAGGAGAGCATCTAGAAGGTGAGTAAGGAGACTTATAAGGCCATGCATGCTCCTCTGGGGAATGTGCAAATAAGGAAGATGGAACAATACCTCTGCAGCGCCACCTATTGGATGGCAGAATTACTGCAAATCAATGTCCAACCCTTTACACAGGTCTTAATAAAGATTGGAGATTACTGCACACTTATGAGGGGCAAACACCCCAAACAGCTGTCTGTGTATGGATTGATTTGCAGGAATTCTGCCATCCAATAGTTGGTGCTGCAGAGGTATTGTTCCATCCTCCTTATTTGCATATTACCTAAAGGAGCATGTATGGTTTTATAGGTCTCCTCACTCAACTTCTAGGTGATCTCCTCAAGGACAGACAATACCCTTCTTGACTCACATCATAGGCCTCTCACTAGCCAAGCCAGAATCCTACTGCACACTGATGAGGGGAAAAAACCTCAAAACAGCTGCCCATGTATGGCTTCTGGCTTGGTTTTCATTTCTCAATCTTTAAGACCTGTATAAAGGGTCACACATTGATTTCCAGAAATGCTGCCATCAAATAGATTGCACTGCAGAGGCATTGTTCTAGCTTCCTTATATGCATATTACGTAGAGAAGCATGTATGGCCTTATTAGTCTCCTCACTCACTATCTAGGTACTCTCCTCAAGGAAGGACTATACCCCTTCCAACTAAAGCCCATTTGTTTCGTCTAAGCCGGAAGCAAATTACCACACCCGAGTGGGATGTAATTATAACCTAAAAGGACGAATACACACAAAGAACAAACATGGATAACACAAAATAGTATATAGGGAAACCAAAAAGTGAGGAAATCACATCTATCCCTGACCCATTAACGCAAGAAGACTCAACCTAAAAGTCGCATATTCTCCCTGCTGTGAGTGATCCCATGTCAGGAACCTGGGGTGACCTGGGGCGTAACTATAGAGGGTGCAGGGGATACGGTTGCATTCGGGCCCAGGAGCCTTAGGGGGGGCCCATAAGGCCTCTCTTCTCCATATAGGAGCCCAGTACTATGAATAAAGCATTATAGTTGGCGGCCCTGTTACAGGTTTTGCATTGAGGCCCAGAAGCTTCAAGTTATACCTCTGCATGGTTTAGGTATGGGTACGGGTACAGATACAGATAGAGGGGGGGGGGCAGCTCACTTTTTGCATCAGGGCCCCTGAGCCTTTAGTTACGCCCCTGGGGGTGACCCTGACTTTCTCTAGTTGGTAACAGGGACTGTGGCTAAATAAGATGTTACATAAGTATATGAATAGCTAGATGTTGCACAAGCATGTAAACAACTACTACTCAGGTGATAAAATGTTGCAATAACCAAGATATAATAAATCATCAAACAGACATATTAACAGAGATGCAGGACAAGACTAAACTGTCGACTTGACCAAATACAACTTCAACTGAGAGTATATCTGGCGTCTTCTGTGAGGAGGAGCCAGAATAAATCTGAACTAAAGCTGATAGGCCAGCTGAAATACACACCTCCCAGCAGACCAATCAATGCACACACTGACAGAGAAGTGTCCCCATCAGCATCCAGAGCCAAAATGAAACAGAGCATGTGTCAGCTTGAGGATCACATGGACCAGGACTGATCCTGTGACGTCACCCTGTTCCCGATCCCCTGACAAGGCCCACGACCCATAACATCAAGCTAAATGGGGTTACGTGTATCACTGTTGTTTGACTATAGTAATAGCACCTATAGTATCTTGCAAAGAATTAAAGTGGTTTTCTGGGCTATTTTTTTGATGACCCATCTTTAGGATAGGTCATCAATAGTTTATCAGCTGCGGTCTGCCACTCGGGACCCTAGCTGATCAGCAGTTCAGGTATTCACCAGCAAAACACAGGACCGACCTCTGTATAGTGGCCAGTGCTGGTAATTACAGGTGTAGTCCCATTAAAATCAATAAGAGCTGTACCTGCTATTACCAGCACCTCCCAATACACAGAGATCGGAGGGATCTGCTGCCACTTCATAAACTGCATTTTGCCAGCAACAGTGGGCGCCCATACAGTTGATCAGTCAGGTGTCTCGAGTGGTAGGCCTCAGCTGATCAACTATTGGTGTTCTATCCTGAGGCTAGATCATCAATAAATATAGCCCGGAGGACTCTTTAAGTAAAGAACTATAATGAGGAATTTATATATCTTTTCTTTACTTGGATTTTGTTTTTTTACTTTTCTGGAAAACTGTATTAAATTAATCTAAATATAACACAAGATACAAATCAAAATTGTAAGCAATATAGGAAAAAATAACTTTTGGGTGCAGAAGAAGATATAAAACATGTAACCACTGATAAGGCTGGGAGTCTGTGAAGCCTCAAGGTGCAATAAATTACTTCCTGGAAGAACTCTTCACATGGTTGAATGCCTGCCTGGTAACAAGATAAGATGATCCTCATGTTCTCAGGTTTTTCCTGTTCAAGATGTTTCCTGCTGTGTTGGTTTCTTATTCAAGAGCTTTGAATACATGCAGATGCATTTTAAGCAATTTTTAATTTCTGCTGATATATTTAGATTTAAGTTCTACTTTCTTAGGAAGCCCATATTTCTTGTTAATAATGATCAAATTCAGGATACTGATACACTGTGAATACTATGATGGGGACACATTGCGAATAATATACTATGCATAAATAGGATACTTCTGAAAGTCCCATATTGTCTCCTAGACATAATGGTTGTAAGGGAGATGACAAAAAAATTTTCAGAGTCAGTGGGGAAAAAAAACACCACTACAGGCCTAAAAAATAGGCTCATTTGCTGAGCCAGGCTTAGGGAGTAAAATATATCATGACTTAGAGTCTTCTGAACCTACCTAGAAGTCCTGGTTGCATGGGTTAGGACAGGCTGGTGGAACACAGATGTAAGTGGTCAGAACTACAGGCTCATGCACACATGGACTATGCTTGGATGAACTTCATTAATATAACACAAGCATTGTCACAGAGCGATTGTAGTACTGCGTCGGTGCTGGTTGACCAGGGTTAGTGTTGGTTGAACAAGCTCTCGCTTTGTCACATAGTTATAATTCCCATCCACTGGACTAGCGCATAGTGCTTCAACTTGCAGCTCCATCAAGGCTCTTGTATACTCATAGACTGGTACTTAGCCCACCATGTCTGCTACCAAGACCTGAATTCCCCGTAAACTCAGTATACTCCACCATGACCTCTCGCTCCGTCACCACATCTGTGCAATTTGCACCATTACCTTTTACACTGGCCAACACCTATTCCTTCTTGCAAGAGCCTATTCTCCCTTCTTTTCATCCAGTCAACTGAGATCATACTGCACAAGAAAGTAGGGCAAATAAAACAAGTAAATTTAAACTATAAAGTGGTTACTTCACCATCAAGTAGCATATATTAATAGGTATTATGGAGCCCCAGGGGCTAAGTAACAGGGAACAACTTTTACACCTGCATAAATAATCGAGGTACATAGGGGTCTAGTAGAGGCATAACTTGAAGCTCCTGGACCCCAATGCAAAACCTGTAACAGTAATGCTTTACTAGGCTCACTACATGGAGAAGATAAGCCTTATGGGTCCCCTAAGGGTCCTGAGCCCGGAGCAACCACATCCCCTGCATTCCCTATAGTTACTCTATTATACATTCGTACAATAGGGATTCATTCTGGATTAATAATATGCTTGTATTCATGATGCCTCAAAAATAATTTATTATGCTATTATCAGCTAAGTCCTGACATGTACAGGGTTTGACATGTACAGGGTTAAAGGGAATTTTAGCCCCTTGGCCCATCAGTAAATTGCAGGTTGTTATTTATGACTATTGGTGAACTCTCTTAGGTCCAGGGAATTTCTGCTCATGCTATTCAGTAATATGGGGCTAGAATAATCCCACCATCAAGGTAGCCAATACATACAAAAAAAATTAACTGTTGCTCAATCATTTTTGGGTTGCTTCCTATTGAGTTCTGTCTAGTAAAAGAATCACTCTGGCTGCTAATAGTCATCTAATTGCCTTGTAAAGTCTTTAGCTATTTCTGCACCCACACCCTAATATCACCCTGTCATTTAAAATGTACAACTATGTTAAAAATGAACACACATATATATATATATATATATATATATATATATATATATATATATATATATATATATATATATATATATATATATATATATATATATAAGGTACGGAGATGCTTCAGTTTTTTAAAACTTTTTTGGTAAAACTTTTACATATTGTAAGATTGGAAAATGTAAAATGGTAAAAAGCACAGAAGAAGAAACTGCAGCATGATGATTTTCGTTTCACAGAAAACTTCATCTTACATACCGAGAATCCTCTTCAGTTGGGCATGTAATGAATACGTGTAAACCAAGGCCACTAACCAAACCTCAAGCCACTAATTTGCCGCTCTCAAAGTTGTCATGGTTACAAAAAGTTATGTTTTGAAAAAACTCCCGGCTGTCATTCACTTCTAAAAACATCTCAGAATGAAACTTTACGACTTAAAGTGCAAGAAATCAATTTGTACCAACATTATTTCATGATAAGGACTGTAGTTTTGTATGATAGTCTCAAAGGGAACTTTCTTTTATGTTTTCTATTTGTATTACTTCCTAAGACGTGCCCATCAGTCGTAATACACATATTAGAATATTAAATGCAGTGAATGCCATCACACAGCTAAGGCATCATTTTTACGTGTCGTATGAATATTTAGAAAGAAGGCACACTATCATCTGTAAAAAAAAAAATATTTTTTTAATTAACCAATCAAAGTTCATTTAAGAGAAAAGCATACACTTGTACAGGGTAAAATAGTAGTTTGATGCATTAGATGCAAGAAAATATGCAAACACAGTATGGCTGCCTGTCCACAGGCGTTGTGGTATCTCGCGGCGGATCTCCGTTGCGGGAGCCGCCACCCGGGAGCAGGAGCCAGCAGATGGATCTTCCCTGTCAGCCTATCTAACAGATAAGCTGAGGGCGGAGAATTCGCAGCATGCTGCGCAAGGCAACTGTGCTAAGCCATAAACCACCATGTTTCTTCCTTCTCTTTTATGTTTCTTCTTCTTGTTCTTATTCTTCTTCTTCAGAGAACCAGCAGCACATTACCATCATGTATGAGTACACCCTAAAAACCTAAATAGAATTTAGATACTAGAATCAAAAATAGTATTGTACATTGCCATTTTCTCTCTACTTTTGTTTTTGTCATGTTTTCAGTCTTGATCGTTTTGTTGGGTTTTTCTGTTGAAGACTAGAATATTTCCGGAATATTTAAAAAAAAATAAAACTGATGCTTTCTGTTGTGGTATTTTTTTCTATTACTGAAGAGCATTGAATGCACACTGTCACTTTAAGCAGTTTTGGAAAATCTTTGCTGATAAATTTGTTTTAAGTTCTACTTTATGTATGATAATATGTATTAAGTACAAGGCAGCAATTAGAGATGAGCGAGCACCCAAATGCTCGGGTCCACGTTATGCGAGTCAAGCTTTTCGTAAAATTCGAGAGCTCTCCTCGAGTAACGAACCCCATTGACTACAATGGGAGACTCGAGCATTTTTGTATGTGGGACGCCGGGTGCCAACCTTTTTTTATTTTTTCTAGGTTCGTCTCTCCCTCTCTCTCCCTCTCTCTCCCTATCTCTCCCTCTCTCTCCCTCTCTCTCCCTCCCCCCAAAAAATGTGCCAATGGCACGCGCTGCGGCGGGGAGAGGCCAAAACAGGCACGTCACAGCGGGGAGGAGCCAAAAACTGGGGCCGGGTCGAACACGGCTTGATGCTCGTTCGAGTAACGAGCACCAAGCTCGGCAGAGTACGTTCGCTCAACTCTAGCGGCAATGCACCAAGAAAGTCCATACGGATCATATCCAGGACAGTAGTGTTATGTACATCAGTAGCAGATGATAAAAAAAAATCATTACAATAGTGCATTGATTTCCATATTATCTTACTATATAGGGAATACACAGTAGTGTCTACTAATCAATAAAGTCTAAGGACTCGTGCGGTAAGGCCGCATGGACTGTCTGTGTAGGACATGGGTCCTTAATCCTTATCATATGTTATGTCACCATGAGTTGCCATATTTTCCTGGAAGCAGTGATTTTAGAGGAAATTTCTCTCCACAGTACAGTATTTGATGAATCATGCCAAAGTTTTCCTTTAATTCTCATAGAATCAGTGGAAAAACAGCTTGTGTGTGCCTATTTAAACAACCGATGCTCACAAGAGTCCAACATGGGTCGTTAATGAGCTATGACTGACAAATTACACATCTGTACAACGTGTAATTTACGTTACAACTTTCTCTCCTCCTCTAGCTTTGACTTAGTCATTTTTTTATTCCTGCTGGATTTGTTGGGTTTTCCTGGGGAAGACTAGAATGTTTTTGACCACTTAGGGATGCTTGAAAAAGTAAACCCAATGCCGCTTGTTCAGGAATAAGTGGTTTTGCTACATTAGACGTGATTTTTCCTTTTCCCATGCAATGAATACATTTATAGAGTGAGTTAAAGTTTGTGGGATCCTATAAATGAGGGTTCTTCTTAACTGGAGCCAAATATGATTGTGGTTGCTTTTATGTCTGTTAGCTTATATTTGCAGGGAAACATGTGGCTTACATTATATTTTCAATAAATATAACTGCATGAGGTTGCAGCTTTACGTGTTCTGGTGTTGATTTCTCCCACTTGTGCTTGGGAATGTGTGGCATTAGTACAAAAGCAGAAACTAACCATGCAAGAGATGAACATTTCCTGAAATACACTGAAATGATCATATGTGTGGCTATTGTTAACATACACATTTACCCACTGTGCGATCCCTACACATACCTGCTGCCCCAACTAGAATAGAGCTTATTATCAGAAGTGACCCACCAAAATTCAAGTACATCCCCATAGATGAATGACAAAGAGATCTTTACCCTCTCTGTACTGAATTTTATTCCTACTCTGGCTGTAAATAATACAGGATGGTCCAAAGTATAGAGACATCTGAATAAATGGAAAATGTTGGTTAGGAACACCACCCTGTGTGTGGCATGTTGCAAGCGGAAGGGGGAAAATTTGTGAGGGAGGTTGTCCAACATGGTGGACATTTTGAAAACCACAATCTTGGAACCATGTCAATATTTTCAAATGGTAAGGGGTGCATGTGACATATAGATCTGATAGAAAACTTGATGAGGAATCCAAATCTTACCTATAGTCCTGCCAAAGTTATTACAATTTTCTTGTTATTAATCTTGCAGCCTTATCTGTGTCTTTAACAAGTAAGGCGAGGATATAGATTGTGCTGATCCCTGCAACAGAGTAGTACTCACGTCATCACAGTGGATTTCAATGGTTGGCACTCTAATAGATCACCCATCCACCATGGAACAGTTGGCAAATTGCTTGCCAAATTTCGCCAAACAGGTTCTGTGTTGGACCTGCCAAAAAGTGAACATAATAAAACTGCCATAGACAAAGCAACAATAATGGCCAACCTGGCATCATTTTGCAAGAGCCCACATTGTACTCGGCGTCTGTCACAGAAGAGCGGGGTGAGTCAAACCCCCATTAGGCAAATACTGGCTAGACACAAATGGCATCTGTACAAGATCCAGTTACTGCATCATTTCAATGAGGTCGATCCTGACATCATGATGAATTTGTAGAATGGGGGTCACAGCAATAGCAACAGGACTCACATTTCACAGAGACAGTACTGTTCAGGGATGAAGCAAACTTCCAGGTGAATGGGGAGGTGAACAAACAAAACCTTCACTACCGGTCCAATACAAACCCGCACTGGACAGATCCCTCCAAGATGGTTGGCGCACAAAAAGTCATGGTGTGTTGGGGTGTGTGTGGTACTAAGATAGTGAGCCCAGTCTTCATCGACGGTAACCTTACTGCTATCAAGTATCTGCAATTGTTACGTGATGATATGTTCCCATCACTATGCAATGAAGACTATGCACTTTTCCAATGTTCTTCCAGCAGGATGGTGATCCCTCCTCTACATTATGGACGTGATGTCAATGTGTTTTTGGATCAGCAGTTTCTGGGGAACTGGATTGGGCATTGTGGTCAGGTAGAGTGCCCCCCATGCTTGCTGGTTCTCTCCCCCTTGCACTTCTCCCACAAGGTTTATGCAGTGAAAATCTGCAGTGTGGCGCACATGCAACAGTGGCTCCTGGATGCCTGTGCAAGCATTTCTACAGAGGTGTTGCTCTCAGTGAATAGTAGAAGAGGATGACCTTGATGACTCAAAACAATGGGAAGCACATCAAGCATATCCTGTAGTAGATTGTGATTGTGTTCCATGTCATGGAAAAATTGTTAATAACTTTGTCAGGACTAAAGGTATCTGCGCCCCTTCCCATTTTTAAATATCAAATTGGTTTTAAGATGGTGGCTTTCAAAACGGCCACCATGTTGGACACCGCCCTTCTCAGATTTACCCTTTTCCTTAACAACATTAACTTGTTAACTTTAAGTCTTTCATTGTTTTTTTTTAGGGGAACACAAAAATGGAATCCCGTGTGGACGGTCATGTATAGGAGAACTAAATAATCAATGGATGGGAGTCAGCCTCTCAAAACAACCAACAAAAGATGGGAATCTATTGGTTAGTACAAATACTAATGTTAATATTATACGTTTTCTCAACTGTATGTAACCCAAAATTGGCCATAGTTATTACATGTCTTCAAGAAAATTGAGTGCACAACATAAAGTATTTATAAAGTATCTACAATGTTCTGCTTATAGGAGAGTATTCACACATTGCTGTGATGAAGATCACAGCAAAATAATATGACCGAAACCGATGCATCCTAAAAGCTTTTATTTTCACCCAACTAGTATGATAAACTTTCGTCCAAGTATAAAAGCGTTTCACCAAGAAAGTTGGGTGGGTAAAGAGGGCATGAGTGTAGGTAGTAAAAACATGTACATACTATGTAAGCAAAAGTATTTAAGAGTGCTTTCATATGGACCAGAATTAGTCTGCATTACGCACCCAATGCAAATCCCACACCAAAACTTGCCAGGTTAAGAATTTTAATGCAGAATTGCAGACGGAATTAAGCCATTTTCAATTTTGCATCAAATTGAGCTGTGCAGATTTTGGTGTGAAATTGACAGCATTTTGCGGAGCGTCATGCAGGCTAATTCCACCCATGTGAAAATATCCTTAAGGGGATCCTATGAGTTTTTGTAAGTAGGCTTTTCTTTAAAATGAGCTCTTTACAGTATGTGTTATTAAAGGAAATAGGATTTAGGTCCAGCACTGCTATAAGACTGTCTGAGCACCACAGATCTCAAGATCCACTGCTTAAAATCTGGTCTCAGGCACAAGTAGTGCAGAACACGTTACTCTGTATGCACCCTTTATGTATCTACTGCCACTGAAAGAAAAAACAGGAAGCTTTGTTTCCTAACTTAAACATCCTTTTTCGGTACCTTAAAAGTGTTTTTCTTGCAGGTTTGTGGCCATAGATGGAAAAATGTTAAATTTATAAATGAATACAAGTTGCCACTTGGAGTTTGCTACTCAATACCTGCAGATTTACGCACAGACCTAAGCAGAAGAATATGCCCGTGTTATAAAGGTAAATGCTACACATAGGCTTTAATTATTTGAACAAGGTTCTGGTAAGGTGACACACAGCTGTAAAGAAAAAGTGGTCAAAGTTACAGACCACCTTAACGCTCCACAGCCACACAGACAGTCCTAGTTTTGCATGCAGTATAACTTTCCAACCCACAGATTTTATTTGTAGAAGTCATTGCAAACTATGCAATATCACCATATCATACTTGAGAGGGTAGAAGAGGATCAATAGTATTGCTCTGCAGGTAAAAAATAAGAGTAAAATAAGATCCAAAACATACAATATAGTCCCAATCTGCCATGACCACCATCAGTGACGAACTGGAGTTCCACAGTCTATCTTTACAGGACATACTGACATGCACTGTTAATTGCATTATAGACTATGCTGTTATCATTGCACATGGATGACATATTGTCAGTTAAGTAAATAGTTTTTTTTGCAAAGGAATAAGAAATAGACACTATAGGTAAATGATTGACTTCTAAGTCAACTCCAAATATTTTTTTTTCTGCTGGGCAATTGGTTTCCATAATCGTGTTTGTGTCTGGACCCAGTAAATGCATCCTCTCATATGTTGGTGGGTCAGTGCAAGCTTGACCACTATGGACAAATTTAATGGTAATTGTAGTCTTCATAGGGTATCCACTCTTTTTGTTCCTCGCACTATCCCTTGTATCTCCCACCCCTCTCCTGCCCAATCATTTCTACTTCTCCATCACCTAGATTGCTCTATTTTTCCTGCAGCAGTAACAAAGTGATCATTGATTGCCCCTCAATGCGGAGGCTCATTTGTGAGTGAAGGCTCCTTTGTTTTTTGACCTCATACTCTATACTGGTAGTAATGACTTAGTAGGATGTACATGGAGATGAAATTTCAACTCAATATAGAAACCTCATTAAATAGTAAGATTGTACATAAGAAATAAAAGAAAAAGGAGAGCGCTTTGGTAAATTTGATCAATACAAAATACTGGCAAGTATTTTATATAAATATAGGTCTGAAAACTACAAATTTCAAACATCAGATCCACTGCATGCTACCTTGCTTTCTCTGATAAAACGTGCTATGTACTGCATATATCTATATCCATCTATACTGTATGTAACCAATGTAACCAAACGTCATCATTTTTTTTCTTCTTTCGTAGAACATCATAGGAAGTTTGGTGAACAATATGGCTCATGCCAAGTTGGGATCTCTACTTTTTACTTGGATGTAAGAGCTAGACCTGTCCATTCAAATGTCATAAATATTCAAAATATCAATTTGCTCTAGATTTGCTTCTGTGGTTGTAGCTGGAGATGAGCGAGCATACTTGTTAAGGGACAATATTTGAGCAAGATTCGGGGAGCAGCGGGGGAGAGTGGGTGGAGATCTCTCTCTATTTCCCCCCCGCACCCCTCTGCTCACTTCCGCAACCCACCCCTCACCCTCGCCGGCCCCCGAATCTTTTCTGACGAGAAAAGGACGATACTCGCTCGAGTATTGTCCCTTAACGAGTATGCTCGCTCATCTATAGATGTAGCCATAGGGGGCCATATATTTTTTTTAGATTTTTCTTTCTAAAGACATTGAGAAAATATCACTAGAATATGGCATGGATTGTCCAATAACCGGAGGTCTGATTGCTGCAAACACAATTGATTGCAAGAACAGCCTTGCAGTGATGATAGGAAAATGCCAGACCATTTTAGCTGCGCTCAGCTTTTCAAGTGCTCTACATTTTGAGATAATACCTTAGTGTTGTAAACAAGAATACATCTGATTATTTTCATGGTCAACCACAACACTGTTTATTTCTTAGTTTTTTATGTCCCCTGTGGTCTCTGGTATGGGAAGGGAATACATGAGTTTTAGAAATGTAGAAATGTTATTGAGTTCCCTGATTGAGGTTTGTTAGTATTTTATGAAGAAGCTTTAGGCCTCATGTCTCAAATTCGGGCCGGCATGGATTCCCCGTGCAGAATCCTGCAGCGGGTCCCTCCTGGCCTGCAGACAAGAGGCCAAGAAAATAGATTATACTTACCTGTCCGGCCGCTGCGGGTCTCCTCTCCGTCGTGGCTGGATCTTCTTTCTTCGGACCGGCAGATGTGCTCGGCATGCCGGCGGCATGCCGCGTGCATGCGCTGTGCACACTTTTTTTTTTACTCCTGCTTTCCTGTGTCACAGCACAATAACAGCTGTGGGTGTGCCGCGGGACCCGATGGCTTCCATAGGCTTGAATGGAAGCCGTGGGTGCCGTCTCTGCGGGAAAACCGCACAAAATGTAGCATGTGATACGTGCGCCAGGGAAAACTGACATCTGCAGGTATTTAATTACTTGCGGGTGTCCAATGATTCCCTATGGGCGCAGATCAGGAGTGCTGGAGACCCGCGTGGTTTTATTAATTCTATTTTGCCGTGGACATTGGGCCTTAGACTCTTTTCAGACTATTGTATTCCAACTCCATACTTGAACTGTGTGAACCATAATATGGAGCTAATGGAAATGAATTTATCTATTCACATGGCCATATTTTTTGCTGCCTTTTTGAAACACAGCCTTTTTTCAGGCATATTTACCTCCATATTGGTATTTTCTATCGGGCAAATACGGATCAGTATTTGCCCAGTAGAAACTAAAATATATGCGGAGAATACTGATGAATATAGTGATGACGTGGTTGGAATGTCATCTGTAACATGTCCACATTATGGATCTATATAACTGACGTGTTACAACATGCTTGTCTAAAACCAGGCTTGTTCTGAATGCAAAAAGAGTCTACCCAGAATCAGGATAGGTGACTAATGTCTGATCGTCGTGGGTCTCAATGCCGGGCACACCAACAATCACAAGAACAGCGTGCATCTCTACTGAGATTACTCATTTTAAAATAAATTACTTTCTTCTGGTTTACTTTGCAGGATTTTATCATCATGGGGGCGCCAGGATCTTTCTACTGGACTGGATCAATTTTTGTCTACAACACAACAAACAACAAGTTTTATACATATAGCAATATTAATAACACTGTTAAATACGGGAGCTACTTAGGTAAAAAGATACTAACTAACCTCTCTACAAATATTTAAAATGTACACATATTGATGAATATTATGTTGTGTTCAGCCTGTCCAAACCAATTTAAATGGTTGTTAGGTATCTACAAACCCCTGCTTTAGACAGGGGCATAGCTGGGAGGGACATGTGCCCCAAGTACTGAATGCCTAAAGGGTACTGATAAGCCACTTTAACTTGGCCAGAGTATTTAGATGCAGGACTAGGGCAATAAACCGAACCCTTTTCTTGGGTGGGAGAATGACTAGCTACGGCTCTGGAGGCAGTTTAGGACAGCTCGGAATGGTTAAATACCTTGTTATTGTACGATTATGGTAAGGGTGTAGAAATGTTTTTAGGAAGAATCAGTTTCATGTTAAGAGTCAGTGAAAGGGTAAAAGGCAAAAACTCAGAATTCTTTATTGTTTAGAAACAGGAAATTTTCTTGTATGACCTACAGTACTTTGACCTATTCCTTTACAGGTCATCTCCCCAGAGATGGCCATATCACATTGCTAAACCCCAACCACAAGCGTTTCATGAAGGAAGTTAGTTTTGGTACTCTGTGCATAAAGTTCAGGAATGTTTCACTACAAGATGTTCTTGTAGATCGGACATACTATAACCCAGTAACTATTTGCATGGTTACATGGTTGCATAGATAATTAGAGAATATAGGCTAGCAAAAACACATAATAAACTGAAAATCCAAAGAGATTTTTGATATTGTATATTATGATGTGATTGGATATCTTGTTTGAAATAAAAGAAGAAAATGTCATTGATGGTTTAAACCAATGTCCTAACAGAAATGTCAATAGCTATAGTTCACTTCTATATACGAATTATATATATGACTATTTTTGAGAAATATATTTTAAATTAGCCAAGAAAATATATCATTTCAATTTATAGACTAATTAGGCTGATACTGTACTGGTGTTTCTACACTGTAATTGTTTTAGATGACACAACAGTTCTTTAGTACATACAGCCTCCATGCACTGCCATACAAACTCCATCAGAGTTTAGTGTATTCTCCATACATGCCTAGGCTAATTTAGCATGCCAAAATATTTTTTCAAATGGAAACCAACAGAATAAAAATCTCAGTTTGAAATCAGTGGTACACAAAAGTTCAGTGGAGGGCTCATGCATCCCTATTACAGCTCTATACAAATAGGAAACATAATATGGCCACATGTTCGAGCTCTTTTACCTATCATCATCCTCTTTCTATAGTTGCATATTTTAATTCTAAATTTTGGACCTGATAGCATTGTGTAATGTCCCAAAAGTGCTATGCTTTAGTACGATTGAGACTACTAAAGTTCTAACTAATGGTCTGAAATGTATTGCACATAGGATTCTGTT
This sequence comes from Eleutherodactylus coqui, assembly GCF_035609145.1. NCBI lineage: Eukaryota > Metazoa > Chordata > Amphibia > Anura > Eleutherodactylidae > Eleutherodactylus > Eleutherodactylus coqui. The sequence continues at coordinate 65,450,952 of NC_089844.1, read as the reverse complement.
GCCCTTTCAGTGCCCCTACAGAAGTGACAAAATTGCAGGCATCAGCATTTCTCTTTCTCTTCTAGAAATTACTGAGAAAGTTTAACATTTTTATGTCAACCTTCTCTGTGCTTCTAACTGATCTAAAAGTCTTACTGACAGGAGACAGACAATGTTACTGTAATATGCAAGCAAGCGTGAACATTTCAGCCCACTCTTCTTGATCCTCTATTGGCACTTCCAAGTCTGGTTTATCAGTTATTTAGGTGTTTACTATTAGGCTGCATGTCCACAGGCAATGATCCGCCGGCGGATCACGCTGTGTGAAGCTTCCCATAGCCTTGCTATGGAAAGTACAGCGCCATCATCCATGAGCGGAGAATCCTAGCGATTCTCCGCTCGCAGGATTTAAATCGTGGCATGCCACGATTTGTCGCGATTCTCCGCGGTGAGCCTATCTATTAGATAGGCTCACCACTGAGACCTGTCAGCGCTCCCCCTCATCCTCCGTGGCGAAATGTCGCTGGTGATATTTCATCACGGCCGTGGGCACAGGGCCTTAGTGCACTCTTACACGGAATGCCTGTCAGGCACTTAAACACCTGACAGCTATCCCAACAATTATCTCTCTTGTGCTTTCACACTTAATGAAGGCAGAGTACACTGGAGATCTCTTATGACCACCCGCCTCTACTCAGAGTAAACAGGCAGTCATTCATACACGAACAACTGCCTGTTTAAACAGGACAAGAGTAGCTAGATTTTTAGGTGGGCTAAAAACCAACTAACTCAGACAAGTTAACAATTCTCACTGACTTGCACATTTGGATCCCGATTACACAGGACCACAGTTGCCTGTAATTACTCTTTTGAGAAATTACTTTGGAGCCCGTGTAAAAAATACCCTTAGTCTTTGGGTTCCTTCACACGAGTGTATGCATTTTTGCAGTTGCCCGCATGCGCCATTAAATCATGTGAATGAAGAAAAGACACAATCAAGTTCCAAGCTTAATTAGCATTTTCTCGTCCATTCACACGGATGGGTGCGACGTAGAAGCGAAAAAATAAGGCACAGCTCAGAAATCCCTCACTCAGTATAAAACAGTACTATCTTTTCCGGCCACATGTAAAAGCGCTCGCTAGAATCGGCAGTGTGTGTGCTATTTTTCCACACTGAGCGATTGTTTGCAGCGCAAAGTCACCCATGTGAATGAATGCATTGGAATCCAATGTCTCAGATGGTTGCGATATTCAACTAGGCTTAAAAATGCAGCTAAATAGCTGTGTAAAAACACTTGTGTGAATAAAGCCTTCTAGAAAGCTTTTTCACTCTTCCCAGTCCATGTAGACACAGATGGGAGTTAAATACATGTTTGACTTTATAAGTTCACTTACAGAGAATTAGCTGCTCTGTGCATTGAATTATTTTAGAGCCATATCTCTAAAAGTAGAGTTTAAATACAGCTGCACCTCAGGATTGCCAGTATTTCCAGCATTTGCACATGATGATACAGTAAAACCACTCAAGACGTTATCATGTGTTTTTATCCTGTTTACCTTCATGCAAGAGACAGGAAGATGTAAAGCACCTCACCCAAATGGTTTTGCATGTCTTCAATGTATTTTTGAAGGAAGTGGTTCCTACATATATGTTTCCTTATTTGTCAGCTGTTTTCATTGCACTCAGTTTGGGTCTTTTGTGTAAACCTGTATACATTTTTATATGTTCAACTAGGGAACAAAAGTCAACTATTTTTACCTATAAAAAATAGAATTTGATCGAAAGTCATGTTTTTCAAATCTTCAGAAAAAACGTCTTTAGCAGCACTGCAGGGGGTCTAACCTACACAGACTGTTACTTAACTGCTCACAACTCGAAATAGTCTCGTTGCTGTATTCATCGAGTAAAAAGCAAAATAACGCCCCTCTCATTTATGTCTGCTGACTCGGAGAGATTGAGAGTCCTGAGATGTTTGGTGTAATTGTGGGGGATGGACACAATTATGTATTAAAGCCAAATGGGGGGAAAGTCAAAATGATCTTAGCATGATCTAAAATGCTCTTACAATTGACTAAATGGACCTCATTTTCTTCCATTGTCCCAATATACCTTATGCAGTATGGCTACTCTGGTTACAACATCAGAGAAATAGTTGCCACCTTATGAATGCTCTATACAGAAATCAGATGAGAGGTTAAAATAAAATATATTTTTTACATTGTCTGAAGTTAATACGATACATTTTGATCCTCAGGTTACTCAGTCGGAGCAGGCCATTTTCTTTCACCAAACAGCAAGGACTTTATTGGAGGAGCCCCACAACAAGAGCAGATTGGTAGGGTAAGGAAATGTCAAATTTAGCTACTATTTCAGTTTTTATTTTGGACGCTATAGGCAGTGGTGCCCAAGTGGATTACAGCTGTCATTTTTCATAGTTGGTTTGGAAAACAGTTGGCGGCTATAGATAAGTTTCCCTCTTTATCTGCACAATTTTTTGCACAAATTTTCATCAACACACACTTCTAAAAAAATGTATAATTTCACTACAGAATCTAAAGGATTTTCTCAAGATTCAAAGTTCTTCCCTATCCATAGAATAGGGATAACTGTTCGGCGGGGGTCCGACCACAACCTGTGGATAGGGGATAACTTTCCCTGCAAACTGGGACCATTGTACAAAAAGTACTCATCACACATTTTATAATAAAAAGAACAGTTTAGAATACTTTATAGCTATTTATTATATGCTAATTAGTGTAGTCTAATTATAAAAAATGCCTATCCCGAACTTTGGGTTTTGGAAATTTTCCGCATCTGTAATACTTACAATACTCTCTTGTTGTATGAATGAAGCATCCATGAACTATTGAACTAGTTGGTTTGAGCTGTGGCTGAAAGAGAAATTTTACCCACAAATTAAGGGCATTAGGTCTAACCACTATGTCATGTAGTTTCAGAAGATTGCATACACAGATTAAGGTGAAACAGTCATAGTTGGCAATTTCTAGACATTTCACCCAGAAATACCAAGGTGAAAAATTGTCAACATTTTTTTATTCTATTTTAACTGTCTTATAATGATGTATCTTACAGCACTGAGTTGAATTCATATACACTACAACATACATTATAGATTATATACAATGTACATGTTACACTCTTAGGGCTATTTCAGACGACCGTATATCGGCCGCGTATTCATGCCGGCCGATATACGGCATCTCTCTCTGCAGGGGGAGGAGGCTGGAAGAGCCGGGAGCAGTGCTCTGAGCTCCTGCCCCCTCTCTGCCTCCTCTCCACCCCCCTGCATTATTTTCAATGAGGAGAGGCTGGACGGGGGCGGAGCGAATAAACAAAACTTAGCCCCGCCCCACCTCCTCTTATTGCAAATAGTGCAAAGGGACGGAGACGGGGTGGAGAGGAGGCAGAGAGGGGGCGGGAGCTCAGAGCACTGCTCCCGGTTCTTTCAGCCTCCTCCCCCTGCAGAGAGAGACGCCGTATATCAGCCGGCGTGAATACCCGGCCGATATACGGTCATCTGAAATAGCCCTTATGGTTGATTCACATGGGCATGAAAATCACACAGAAGATAGCCGGGCAAAAAAATAATTGCAAAATCGCATTAATGGACGATTTTCTGCGATCAAGTCCTGAGCCTCATTAGCGTGAAAATCTCCCATTCATATGATTTGGGAGTGGTATGTTGCTGAAAAAATGCACTGCTGAGAGATGGAGAGCACAAAACCTTCAACTCACTACATACACCCATGGATATTCTTTATCAGCACTCCCCACTGCTAATCTGACTGCTTCTGGCATTATCTCACAAACTCCCTCTCCCTGCCAATACCATTGTTTAGCAGTGTTAGCTAAACAATGGCAATGTTTAGCTAACACTGCTAATCTCCCTCCCCCCTCCCTTTTTTTCCAGCTCCCATAGGAGTCTATGGACTCCTGTGTTTTGCGCACCAAAGGTAGGTCAAGACCTATATTTTTGCGCAACAGGGAATTTCAGTCACTATTTTTTTAGGTGAATTCTTTTTTCTGAACATATCCATAGGAAACCATTGGTTCTAATATTCGCAATTTTTGTGCGTCTAACTTAGCTGTGCAAATTTTCTCATGTGAACGAGCTCTTAAAGTGGCTTTCCTAGTTTAAACTAGTGGAATAGTGGATTTCCGACACTGAGCACCCTCGTCAATTAGCTTTTTTCTGGGCCCCTGTGCTAATGCATGGAGCCACTGTGTGCTGGAAACACACAGCTCTGAACACTGTGCACTGGCCTGGAATAGTTCTGCAAGCTCACTTCCTATTTACTTGAATAGGACTTCAATCTGCACTACAGGCTGCTGCACAGTGCAGGAGTTGTGTGTTTCTAGCGCACAGCAGCTCCATGCGCTAGCACAAGAACCCAAGAAACAGCTGATCGGTGGGGTTGCTGGGTGTTGGATGCACGCTGATCTGCTATTGATGTCTTATGCTGAGGATAGGTCTTCAACTATTTAAAGCTGGAAACCCCATTTAATACGTATGCCTTTTTATTCTGTATATTGTAAGATAATATCACAATGTCCAAGTTTAAGCTTTACTGTACTTCATGCCCCTATTAATTCTAAAATTGGAAACATTGAATTATGAAGTTAATATGAGACGATGAAACTATTCATCTTGCCATTTGCATTCCACATACATAGCGTTCGGTTGGCCACATTACTACTGAGTCCTCTCCATTGAGATCAATTAAGAATTGAGAGAGAGAGGGATTAGATAGCAGTCGCCGTCCGGGGATGGACTTTCTACAAGTGTAAGCTTAAACATTCTATGCTGTGGCATACAATTCATTTTCTCCTCAGTCTGCTATGCCTTATCCTGTTACATCTATGTCTCTTTAACAATGGAAATTGCCTAACGTTCTTCTTTAATGTCAGTTGATATCTGATCAGCAGAAAGATTCTATGACAAAAATGAAGTATTATCCTGAAAACATTGGGTCAGTCTTCGTAGTTGTTCAGTAGTGTGTTTCCTTTTGTTTTTCTCAGGTCTACATCTTTATATTTGAGGGAGTTCAGCTAATTATATTGTTCGAGGCAGAAGGCAAAAAGGTGAGTTTTCCAACTCTTTCCATTAAACTGAATGCTTTATCATATGATGTCTAAATGTTTTTAGTCTGTTAACTTCACTGGTCCCAGAAAGGGAGACTGCAGTATCATTGCCCTATTAATAGTGATGAGCGAGCATATTCGCTAAGGGCAGTTGCTCGAGCGAGCATTGCCTTTAGCGAGTACCTGCCCACTCGAGACAAAAAGTTTGGGTGCCGGCGGAGGGCAGGGAGCTGCGGGGGAGAGGGGGAGGAACGGAGAGGAGATCTCTCTCTCCCTCTCTCTCCCCCGCTTCCCCCTGCTGACAGCCGCTACTCACCGCTCCCCCGCGCCGGCACCCGAACCTTTTGTCTCGAGCGGGCAGATACTTGCTAAGGGCAATGCTCGCCAATCTCTACCTATTAATTAAGTCTAGAAAGGAATTGGTAATAAAACATTAAAAGTTGCCCTTTAGGGTGGTTTCACACATATCATTTTAACCCTTTCCAATCCACTGTCTGACCTCTGAAGACATTACGATTTAAGGCTGTACAGCTCTGATGTTGGTAGACATCCGTCAGGGTTCTCTTACTGTATATTGCCAGCCTCTCTGCTGTCGGAGCTTATCCAACGTGGCACCTCATGCAGTACTGGCTTTAGCCAGCATATAGCGCCATTGTATAATGGCAGAAAAAGAGTAAGCCACCTAGGAAAACCAGGATATAAATTGGACTGGAAAGGGTTAAAGTAGTTTTCCCATTAGACACATTAATCACCTTTCCACAAGATAGGTGATATATAATTGATTGCTTGGGCCTGGCAGCAAGGAATGGAGTGGTCCTGCTACTCCATTCACCGTGGGACTCTGAGTACTCTATTCTCTTGATCCATGGGGGGACCCTACAGTTGGACTCCCAGCAATCATACATGGCAAATGCCATAAAAACTGTAGTATGTGTGATGGAAGCCATAAAGCTAATTTCACATGGATGAGTACAATATCGGGTAGGGAAACATGGCCAGACATCGGGCTCACCAATGTGCAATTTTTCCCACAGTTTCGAGGCGGTTTTGTATCAAAAACGTCTCACATTGCTTTGGGAAAGTAGCAATCCTCCTGCACAGCTGTCAGCCATAGCGGAGTATCGCATAGTGTTTCCCATTGTTTTCAAAGGGAAACGCCACATCTCACTCGCGTGCACCTAGCATGCATTGCCATGTTTTGCCTACCCCACTGAATACAATGGGTGATGTGGTGTGAGGGCATGCCCAAAGATAGGACATGCCGCGATTGTTTCCCACACCGCGATGCGATAAAAAAATCCCTCATGTATACGACCCCATTCAAAAGCATGAGATTCATAGTTGTGCGAGATTTCTGCTTCTCGTAATGGCACAACTCTTGCGTGATTTTATTGGCTGTGTGAAGCCAGCCTAAGTTTACTAAAAAAATATCCTCTTGCTCTGGTCAGTTACATATAATGAATTGCCATGATGATATTTACATGTAAATAGTCAAAATGATTGGCTCTATCTAATATTATCCTTTAAATTCAACCGCCATTATCACAACAATCATAGCGTGAAGGTGTAGAAGGGCTGAGAAGTCACATGGGGAATCACATGGATTTATTTGCTAGAATGGGAACCATTCTTCACGTTGTAGTTCTATTAAGAAGCCTGTGGATAAATGACATGTTCTTCATGATGATCAAGTACGATGCCATTTACTCTGCAAATATCCTGGAAACTAGTCCTGACTCTACATAACTAGGTACATGCACTTCCTAAGATGGGTTTTCCCTAGTTGGAGAGCATAGTGCCCTTATAAACTAATTGGCCCAACCAATAAACTCAATTTCTGCCAAGTGAGATCTTCCTGTTGTTCCTTTATTCCACATAAAAACAAAATTATAGATCACAATCCACTGAGCTGGAAGGAGATCCACACGTTTTTAGCTTACAAAACACTGAACGACCTGCCTGCTGTGTGCTATTCCAAAATCTCTTTCCAAATGTAATTGTGTATCCATCCCATGGGGTTGGGATGTCTTGCAGAAGACCTAGGCTGCAAATGTAGCCACTGAGCTGGACCAATAGGCCAAGCATATTCCAATGTGACCAGTAAATAGTTTCATGGATAATCTTATAACCTTTTTTAGAGCACTTCAGCAGTTGGAACTACTGGAAGCTTTACAAGCTTCATTCATGGCAAGGGGCTAGAAATACAATCTTGTTACACTACCCTCTGCCAAATCCCCATGCTACATGGCATGTGATACAGTATATGGCATATCCGTGTCAGTGGGACATACGATTATGATTTACAGCTTTATATTTTATATGGATAGATTAAACTCTAGACACGGTTACTAATTCTGTGTAGCTTTGGGATTAAACTCATGGTGACCTATAGTGGGGAAATACAAATTATAAGGTGGTGCTATAGGCCATTTGGAAGTACTATGTACATGGATATATACACAGGGTGTCCCAAAAATGTCTACACACTTTGAATGATTATAAAGTCAGTGTTTATTGCATATTACATCTGATGCTGCCTGGTCTACTCTTTACCATTTTGATGACTATTGGGTTTTGATCCGGACCTTGCTGGGCTGGAGCATCTATATACTCCTCGCTGTAAGTACAGCTGAACACCATTATTGGATTGGATTTATCCTATGAGAGTGCTGCAGTTGACCTATAGTGTTTATTAACAAACAGATCATTCATTCACATAGAGATATATAATTATTTTTGTCTAATCTTTTGGCTTTTGGTCAACACCTGATTTAAAACGGATGACCGTTCTGGTCTATGCACTGCCAATATCTTGAAGCAATGTATTTGGTATTTGTGCTAATTCTTGTTCAGTGGCTGCCCTCAATTTGCGGACCACTGCTGTTTTTTTACTGTAAGCTTAATCTTTCAGGCATCCATATAACAAAAAAGTATAGTTGCTTGAGGTTTGGTTAACATGGGGTATTCTACTGAGCCTCTTCGTCCAATCCATCTGTTTGGTAGATTGTCACCAAGGTAGACCCTTACATCATGATGGTAGTGTTGGGGTGCTCCATCTTGTTGGAAATAAAACTCCTTATCCTCGAAGTCCTCTTAAATGCGTGGCATGACAGATTGCTCAAGTAGACGGCACCAGTGACCGTAGCATCAAAGAAGCATTGTCCAATTAATCCCTTTGTTGATGAGCAGCACCACACTGTAACTCCTGGTAAATTCACATGATCTTCCTCCATAATCTGTGGATTCTTAGGTCCCCAGTAGGTGCAATTGGGTGGTTAATTGAGCCATTTAATCGAAGTGTAGCCTCATCACTCCAAACAAACTTTCCTGGAAACCGCACATCCTCTGCACATCTTGCCATGAACCATTTGCATGACTGCACTCTCCGATCTGGTCTGGATCATCTTCATTAAGGGCATGGACTATTTTTGGAAAGTGATTTTTCCAATGACAGTGCTTTAATATACGATGGACACTTGATTTTGAGATTCCTGTCTCGGGACCCACTTGACACACAGATTTTCTTGGAATCTGGAGAACCTTTCCTATCCGCTTTGTGGGGCTTGTCGATGTCTGACGTCTTCCGGAACGTTTCTTATGAACATTCTGAATAGTTCCATCTGCTTCAAATGTATCTCTAATTGGAGTAATAGTATGTAACACAGGTGGATTACGTTTATTCGTAGTCTGAAACTATCTTTGCACTTTAATTGCATTTTCAAACTTTCAGTAGCACTTCAGGATAAATTTTCTTTGTTCAGAGCTTAGTCTGGCTTCATCCATTATTTTAATCAGTTAAACCTAAAAAGGAGTGAAAATTAAGTGGGGGAGATAAACCAAAACTGGTGCAAAGGAAAACTGGCTTAGTTGTCTATAGCAACCAATCAGGTCTCTGCTTGCATCTTCCAGATGTGGAATCTGATTGGTTGCTATGGGCACCCATGCCAGTTTTCCTTTGCACCAGTTTCGATTTATCTTCCCCAGTGAGTTATAAACTTTTTAAAGTGTGTTTACATTTTTTGGCGACTCCCTGTATTTATACACCAAATGTCTACTTTCTTACACTTTCATTTATATATAAAATAGAACAATTGGTGTAAACACATCTGATATTTATCTACATCTTATATCATGTGACTTGTGTATACATCATACCTCATTCTTTATGACATCTATATCCATTTTTTTGTTTGGCCAGTTGGGATCATACTTTGGGGCTTCCGTGTGCGCTGTGGACTTAAATGGTGATGGACTATCAGACTTGCTTGTTGGAGCACCAATGGAGAGCACAGTGCGAGAGGAAGGGAGAGTGTACGTCTACATGAACAACGGAGGCGTGAGTAATCTAAGTCTATTTAACAGCATAAGGAATTGGTTCTGCATGACATACAGTATAACACAGGATTCTGTTGCTAAATTATTCTAACAACTTTTTTTAATGTTCGAAGAATAGCATGTGTGTCACAAGCCCAAATGGGATCATAATATATGATTTTATTGATTTTTCAGTCTTATGGTCAATAAAAGGGTATGTGTACTTTGGGAGATATTATTGGTTTGCATATATTTATCTATTGACTTGAAGTATATGACCAGGAATCAGTGATTGGGGAACAGCAGACCTGTTGTCTTGATAGGTGAGGATCCCAAAATTAGGAGTCATACTTATGAAGCATTCATGACATATTTTATAGATATCCCATGAAAACGTAAGAGGAAAATATTCCTTTTAAGGTAATCTGTCAGCTTGAACATGCTGTACAAACTGCAGGCATCATGTTATAGAGCAGGAGGAGCTGAGCAGATTGTTATATAGTTTTATGGGGAAAGATTCAGTATAACTTGTATTTTATTCATCTAAACCTCTGCACATTGTGAGCTGAACAGTCCAGTGGGCGGTCCTATCCGTGATTGACAGCTATCTGTGTATGTGCACAGTCCTACACAGCTGTTAATCACTGATAGCTCCGCCCATTACACTGTTCAGCTTTGAATGTACAAAGATATAAATGAATAAAATACAAGTTATACCGAACCTTTCCCCATAAGACTATATATCAATCTGCTCAGCTTCTCCTGCTCTATAATATGATGCCTACATGTAGACAGCATGTTCCAGCTGACAAACTCCCTTTAACCCCTTGAGTGGCGGGTTTCCTACCACCCTGTCGTGCCCACCAGGGCAGGTTTTTTAAAATGGTCTAATCATTGAATTTCAACTAATTTTGCAGTTGCGTCTCAAGAGCCATAACTTTTTCATTTTTCCATTGACATGGCCATATGAGGGCTTGTTTTTTGCGGGACAAGTTGTGATTTTTTAAACAAAGGGGAGGAAAAAAATAAATGGGGAAAAAAGAAAAAAAGTGGCCATGTCATTAAGGGGTTAAATAATGCATTAACTTCCTTCTCTGGGTCATTACGACGCATGGATACCACATGTGTGATTGTATTTTTGATTTTTTACAAAGTAAAGGGAGACAAGTGTTTTTATAATTTTTTATAATTTTTTTCCTTTTTTTTTTTTTAATTTTTTTTGTCCCTTTAGGGGACTTCCACAGGGACCCATCAGGACCCCCTGATCACATTCCGGGGGTCCGATGGTGACAGCCCTTTACATGCTGCAGTGACAGCCCTTTACATGCTGCAGTCACATAGACTGCAGCATGTAAAGGGTTAACACAGCAGAGATCGGAGGTTTTCTCTGATCTCTGCTGTAAGAGCTAGTACCTAGCTGTCCTCTGACAGCCAAGCACCAAGCTCTCCCTGCCACAGAGACCATCGGCTTGCTTCTGACAAGCCGATGTCTCTATGGCAACCTGTAAACAAAGCAGGAGGTTGCCGGCATATCGGCAATATCTTCTGTTGGTTTTTCAAAGCCCTTGCTCTGCTCTGTGTGGGTCTGTGCAGGCAGAGCACACTGTCACAGCTTGTGGCATTGTGCTCTGCAGCTCCCATAGTGATACATAGCCCGGAAATCTTCCGGGCTATTTCGCTATGAGCAGTGGAGCTTGTCCCGGAAAATTTCCGGGCGTGCCACTCAAGGGGTTAAAGGGCTACACAGTACTAATTCTTTAAAACCTCTCAATCTCAAGTGTCCATAGTGATACTTGCCTTGAGTAAATAAGCAAATGATCAATGCTGAACATATATTCCATCATAGAGGGCATTACTTGTTCATACCTAAAAAAAAATAAGCAAACCTACCTGTATGCATGGAAGTTCCCATTCTTTTAGATGTTGTACAGAAGTAGTAGAAAACAGATTGGCATCACTACTAGAGGATCACTTGTTAGCGACCCTTCCTATGAATAGGGCTTGACATAAGCACAATCAGGAATATTTGTAATTGATTCTCACGTGTGCGGTGTCATTATCAGGTGATAATTTAGGATGACAATCCACTTCACAGTTCATAAACTAAAAAGTTGCAACTTGATACAATGTTAATGCAATGTGATAACAGGAGGTGATAATGATATTTTCGATTACATGCTCTCAGGTATTCATCGCTTCTCAGAGTATATTGTCATGTGTTATAACCTGCACTTCTGTAATTAGACCAGAATGTTATTCATTATCTTTCCCTCCTCGTCTCATTTTCATACATCTCTCTGTATTGGTAGGAGGTGAGATTATTTGTTACTTTGCACTGTAACAGTCTCTGATGATTGTAATTGCCAAGCTGAATGGGAATCCATTGTCAGTAACGTACAGTACATCTAACCTAATGATTTCCAGCCTTGTTTGAAACTTCTGGAAAGCATTTTCCCACCCTGAGGTTCCTCTATAAAGTATCAGTCACATTGGGGATATAGGTCAGAAACGCTATATTTTCTCCTTAGGGAGAGCACCTAGAAGTTGAGTGAGTCAGGAGACTTATAAGGTCATTCATGCTCCTCTGGGTAATATGCAAATAAGGGAGATGGAACAATACCTCTGCAGCACCACCTATTGGAAGGTAGCATTCCTACAAGTCTTGCATAAAGTGTCTAACATTGACTTGCAGGAATGCTGCCTTCCAATGGGTGGCATTACAGAGGTTTTGTTCCATCTCCCTTATTGGAAATATATGCACAGTACGTAACTGGATGGACATTGCACACAATGCATTCTGGTGGAATTCTTAGTGCATGTTCACACATGGCATAAATGCGGAATTGCCTGCAGATTTTGAGGTGAATCCACTGTGGATATTCCGCCAATTGCGAATGTAACCTTATAGTTCAGAGCTATTCATTGGTTGTCTTGCACACACATCCTATTTAATACAGGTCACAGGTGTTGAATAAAATGAATGTCTTGGAACTGTAAAGATTATTCCAAAAACATTACCTTTCAATTGTTAAAGTAGTTCAAGCAGGGGTGTAACCAGAGTGGGTGCAGAGGATACAGTTGCACCTCTGCCCTGGAGCCGAGGATACAGTTGCACCTCTGCCCTGGAGCCGAGGATACAGTTGCACCTCTGCCCTGGAGCCACTGGAGCTATAGAAGACCCAATAAGGTCTCTCATCCCCATAGGAGAAGACAGTACTATAAGTGAAGAATTATAGTTGGGGAATCTCGTTATAGACTTTGCATTGGAGCCAAGCCGCTAAAGGTTCCAGGCTGATTTTGAAGTATGCATTGGATCGTTGTCTTGCAATGTCAAACCTCTTATCACCTTCAGTTTCTGAATATATCAGTATGTGAGACATACTTGAGATGCTGGCTTTTACATAAACAACAACATATGGTTCAACATATGGCATGTAAGGTTTGCTTATGATTATTGCATGTTTGGGTAAGAAACACATGCAAATAAGGATGATGGAAAAATGCCTCTCCAGCGCCACCTGTTGGATGGCAGCATTCCTTCAAATCAAAGTGACTTTATAACAAGTCTAAACAATGATTGGGAATATGAAGCCAAGCCAGAATCCATACACAGACAGCTGTTTTGGGGTGATTGCCCCTCATCACTGTGCAGTAGGCTTCTGGCTTAGTTTGTGAGAGGCCTATGATGTGGGTCAGGAGGGGTGTTGTGTCTCCTTAAGGAGAGCACCCAAAAAGTGTGTGGAGACACCTAGGGGGTGAGTGGGTATAGAAACACAGACTAGTAAGAAACCTTGCACACTAGATCGATGAATCATTGCCTACAATGGCAGCTAGTTGTTAAAGGGGTAGTACCATAATTAACTTTTATCACCTATTCTTAGGATAGCTGATAAAAGTCTGATCAATGGGGTTTTCACTTTTGAGACCCCATGATCCCAAGAACGGGGGGCTCCATGTCCCCCGCTTGTCATCGCTTTGGGCTTGCTACACCTACCCACAGTGACATGGAGACAGAATGAAGTGGTAGTCACACGTACGCAGCAACAATCCATGAATCCATTCATTTCAGTGGAGGAGAGGGGGACACGGGATTCCCGTTCTCACTATTGGTGGGGGTCTCCGCAGTGAGACCCCAGTGATCAGACGTTTATCACCCTCCTGTGAATGGGCGATAAGAGTTAATTGTGGTACAATGGTGTAATGGACCTCCTTGGTAGCGATGTGGGAGTTTTGCTTTGCAGATCAGATCGGTTTGCTGTATTAGTGGTTCTATTTTAGATTTTGCAGTTCTCAGTATAATCAGCCTTGTGTGGCACAGAGTGTAGGCTCTCACCTACGGCCTGAAGGTTGCAAGTTCAATCCCCCTGGGTCAGGTAGCCGGCTCAAGGTTGACTCATCCTTCTGAGGTCGGTAAAATTAAAACCCAACTTGGTGGGGGGTAATAATAATAATTACCTGAAAGCGCTGCGTAATAAGCTGGCGCTATACAAATACCAAGACTTATTTTTATTTTATAAATTTAGCAAATAAGGAGTAATTGTGCATGAGAAGGTGAAGAAACATGTGATATTTAAGTTTGTTCCTGGAGAAGTTGTGAGAACTTTTGACAGAGAATATCATTTAATATGCATGACCAAACCTGTGTGTATATACTGTATGTGCACTTAAAACATACAAAAATACATTTCCTGGTTAAATAGTTTATTTTTTACTTACTTTATATATATATCAGTACAACACGCAGTTTTATTGTATGTACATATGTAACATTGTCTGCTGAATTGTACAGATCATTTTCTCTGTATATGCAACGGAGCCCCCGCTAACTGCCACGCTCCAGTCATAATATCCTATGATATGTTCCCTTTAGCACGTGATGACATATACCTGTCATTTTCATTTTGGTCTCTTTCTCTTGCTATACCTGTGTCCTGCTGAATTTTAACCACGCCCCCTGTATGACGTAATGAAGCTCCGGTGACAACTTATGTCCCCGTTATAGGATCATGTGATTTGTGTCCCCACTATACTCCTGACCTTTACATCTGTTACTTTATATAGGCTTATTTGGTTTTCTATATCTGCGGTCTGCCGGATTGTACAGATCACACCCCCTGCGTGATGTAACGCAGCTCCGCTAATGGCCACGCCCCCGTTATAGGATCATGTGACGTATCCCGATATTTAGGCAGGTTATTTTCTTCATTTCATTTTTTTCTATATTTAGATATGTAGTGTCTCTTTTTAGAGACACTATCTCTATTAAGATATAAAGCATATTGAGCTTTCAAACACTCATCCCTCAGCTGCAAACTTTAACCCCGCCCCCTAGCGCTATGACGCAGATTTCGTCACTACGCTGCCATCACGTGACTTGTCACGCGGGCCTCACGTGACCCATCCATCATGGCGCCGGCCATTCCATCTCAAGGACAGGTACTGTTATGTGTATAGCATAGGTTTATGTGTATGTATGTGTGTGTATATATATATATATATATATATATATATATATATATATATAGGTGTTGTAATACTGTATTTCTCATGTCTTTTTTTGTGCTTGACAAAGTCTTTTTGAACACGAAACGCGTTGCACTTAGGACCTTGTGTCCGAATAAAGAATCCTTTTTGTTATTACTACCTTCTGGATTCCTTTGGCTACCATAGTCTCTGTAAGAAGCGCTGCTATATTTTTTTGCACTTATGTGCAACCCTTTATTATATAATGGACCTCCTTGGTAGTGATGTGGGAGTTTTGCTTTGCAGATCAGATCGGTTTGCTGTATTAGTGGTTCTATTTTAGATTTTGCAGTTCTCAGTATAATCAGCCTTGTGTGGCACAGCGTGTAGGCTCTCACCTACGGCCTGAAGGTTGCACGTTCAATCCCCCTGGGTCAGGTAGTCGGCTCAAGGTTGACTCATCCTTCTGAGGTCGGTAAAATTAAAACCCAACCTGGTGGGGGGTAATAATAATAATTACCTGAAAGCGCTGCGTAATAAGCTGGCGCTATACAAATACCAAGACTTATTTTTATTTTATAAATTTAGCAAATAAGGAGTAATTGTGCATGAGAAGGTGAAGAAACGTGATATTTAAGTTTGTTCCTGGAGAAGTTGTGAGAAGTTTTGACAGAGCATATCATTTAATATGCATGACCAAACCTATGTGTATATACTGTATGTGCACTTAAAACATACAAAAATACATTTCCTGGTTAAATAGTTTATTTTTTACTTTCCGGCTTTATCATTTATGCAGTGTGAATAGCTGGGTGTGATGTGATTGATGTATTTTCCTGTCTGCACCTGCTTGAGGGAGTACACGGTGCTATGTCTTATCTTTCTGCATGGCTGCACCCCATCTAGGGGGCTACTGTAGTTTCACTTTACCTTTTTTGTTTAGTGCTTTGTCATCTTTAAACCAGAAATGTTTTTACACTTGATCTAATATTTAAAGGAGTTTTTTCGGACTTCTCTATGAATGACTTATCCTTTGGATATCAATATCAAGTCAGTGTGGGACTAACTCCTGCCACTCCCTCTGGGGCATGCAGTGCACATTACATGCCCCATTCTCATGCATGACTCGTACACAAATGGGGCATGCAGCAATTTTTTTCAATCTGTGACTGAGGGCTTAAACATATGAGTGTGATATGCTGTGATTTTGCATGCAGGAAAGTCCTGTGTGCATAATGCGGAGAATAGAATCTATTGGTTTAAGTGGGTTCATTCTCCCTTTTTTTTGTTACGGGCACAAAAAAACCTGCCCTATTTTGTGCGTGTTTGCATACCAAAGAAACCCATAGAGGTCTATGGGAGGTGCGCAAACGCGCACATATGCCTGTGTGGGTATGCGCTAAATGCAGCGCATATCCGCAATCACCGGCACAGTGTTAGGCTAATTAGCCTTTTAATGTGAATGAGCGGTGCCTGCGCAAATATGTTCCGTATTTGCATAGGCACGAGTGCTAAATACACTCGTTCACTGCACAAAAAAGTGCGCAGGAGCCAAAGTATTGTGTATCATGCTCATTTGTTTAAAGGGGTTGTCCCGAGGCAGCAAGTGGGTCTATACACTTCTGTATGGCCATAATAATGCACTTTGTAATATACATTGTGCATTAATTATGAGCCATACAGAAGTTATAAAAAGTTTTTTACTTACCTGCTCCGTTGCTAGCGTCCTCGTCTCCATGGTGCCGACTAATTTTTGGCCTCCGATGGCCAAATTAGCCGCGCTTGCGCAGTCCGGGTCTTCAGCAGTCTTCTATGGAGCCGCTCGTGCCAGAGAGCGGCTCCGTGTAGCTCCGCCCCGTCACGTGCCGATTCCAGCCAATCAGGAGGCTGGAATCGGCAGTGGACCGCACAGAAGAGCTGCGGTCCACGAAGACAGAGGATCCCGGCGGCCATCTTCAGCGGTAAGTATTGAAGTCACCGGAGCGCGGGGATTAAGGTAAGCGCTCCGGTAAACTTTCTTTACTTCCCTGCATCGGGGTTGTCTCGCGCCGAACGGGGGGGGGGGTTGAAAAAAAAAAAAAACCCGTTTCGGCGCGGGACAACCCCTTTAAGCCTTGAGGGCCAGAGTGAAAAAATGCTCATGTGAATTAGCCTATAAAAATGGATGCACAAGAAAATGGAAAAAGTCCAGCGTTGGGTTAGAAGCTTTCAGTCTTTATTAACGGATCCAAGCAGACATAAAAGAACAGAGAACATGTGCCGTCTTACATGTCTTTGACAGTCATCCATGATTAAGGGCAGTACGTGTTCTCTGTTCTTCTTTGTCTATCTGGATCATCTAATAAAGGCTGAAAGCTTTTTACCCAGTGCTGGACTTTCTCCCCTTTCCTGTGCATCAGTTGTGGTTTCCAGCCAGTCCTTGCATGGGAGCAAGTGCAGAGGAGCTGGTTTCTGGTTCGCATTAAAATGGATGGGTTCATTTTCCACGTGAGTTCTGTCTGTGTCAGACAGGACAGAACTCACACAAGTTTATCGGCCATGTAAATGCGGCCTCAAAGTGTTACTGTGGCTGTGTATTATGCTTAGTGGCAGTGCCGGCATGATCATAATCATGAAACATTAGGCCCTCTGTGTAGCACTGCTTTACAGAGAGAATCTCTAATACAGCATGTGATTAGAGATGAGCGACCGTGTTCGTCCGAACTTGATATCCGTGCGGATATTAGGGTGTTCGGGATGTTCGTTATTCGTAACGAACACCATGCGGTGTTCGGGTTACTTTCACTTCCTTCCCTGAGACGTTAGCGTGCTTTTCTGGCCAATTGAAAGACAGGGAAGGCATTACAACTTCCTCCTGTGTTGTTCCAGCCCTATACCACCCCCCTGCTGTGAGTGGCTGGCGAGATCAGGTGTCCGCCTAATATAAAAGTCGGCCCCTCCCGCGGCTCGCCTCAGATGCCTTGTGAGTTAGATGAGGGACAGTGCTGTTTGTACCGGAGCTGCTGTAGGGAAAGAATTGGTAGTTAGTGTAGGCTTCAAGACCCCCAAAGGTCCTTATTAGGGCCACTGATAGCTGTGTGTTGGCTGC
This sequence comes from Eleutherodactylus coqui, assembly GCF_035609145.1. Lineage (NCBI taxonomy): Eukaryota > Metazoa > Chordata > Amphibia > Anura > Eleutherodactylidae > Eleutherodactylus > Eleutherodactylus coqui. Next base: position 65,433,004 of record NC_089844.1, on the reverse strand, counting down.
TGTTAGCAGTGGCAATTATTTTTTTTCCTCAAAATCGCCTCTGCAGAGCGTTGCACCCGGCATTAGGGACAGAAGTGCTGCATAGGCAGGGAGAGTGTTAGGAGTGAGTGTAGCCTTCAAGAACCTCAACGGTCCTTTCTAGGGCCATATTTAACCGTGTGCAGTACTGTCCAGGCTGCTGTTAGCTGTGCTGCATATTTTTTTTCTTATCAAAATCGCCTCTGCAGAGCATTGCACCCTCCATTGATACTGCAGGGAAAGAATTGTGTAGGCAGGGCCACAACACAGTTATTATTCATTGAATATACGCAGTGCGGCCTTTTGCTTGTAAAACAAGTGAAAAAAATTCTATTTGACCTGCCTCTGTCTGTCCTAAGGGCTGTGGACACGTGTCGGCTGCGTGTGCAACGTTTAAAAATCAGACGCACCCAGCTACGTTTTACTCCTGGCTTCGCCATTTGCTTTCCTTAATTGGGAAAAAAATACCTGCTCTGCCAGAGTTATAATAACTCTGCTACCCTCAAGTTCTGTGACACATTAGCAGGGCCACAGCACAGTTATTAAACTTAGATTATTCATTCACTAGAGGCAGTGGGGCCTTTCGTTTTCAAAAAAGGGAAAAAATTATATTTGGCCTGCAGTCTTGCGCCAATTTATTTCCTGCCTGTGAAATCAAATCACTGGTAATACAGCATGCTGAGGGGTAGGGGTAGGCCTAGAGGACGTGGACGCGGCCGAGGACGCGGAAGGCCAAGTCAGGGTGTGGGCACAGGCCAAACTCCTGATCCAGGTGTATCGCAGCCGACTGCGGCGCGATTAGTAGAGAGGCACGTTTCTGGCGTCCCGACAGTCATCGCACAATTCATGGGTCCACGCGGGAGACGGTTATTAGAAAATGAGCAGTGTGAGCAGGTCCTGTCCTGGATGGCAGAAAGTGCTTCGAGCAACCTATCGTCCAACCGCAGTTCTGCGCCGTCCACTGCTGCAAATCAGAATCCTCTGTCTGCTGCTCCTCCTTCCTCCCAGCCTCCTCACTCCACTACAATGACACCTGCTCAGCTGCGTGAAGACTCCCAGGAACTGTTCTCTGGCCCCTGCTCAGATTGGGCAGCAGTGGTTCCTCTCCCACCAGAGGAGTTTATCGTCACTGATGCCCAACCATTGCAAAGTTCCCGGGGTCCGGGGGATGAGGCTGGGGACTTCCGCAAACTGTCTCAAGAACTTTCTGTGGGTGAGCAGGACGATGACCATGAGACACAGTTGTCTTGCAGTCAGGTAGTAGTGAGGGCAGTAAGTGCGAGGGAGGAGCGCACAGAGGATTCTGAGGAAGAGCAGCAGGACGATGAGGTGACTAACCCCACCTGGTTTGCAACGCCTACTCAGGACAGGTCTTCAGAGGGGGAGGCAGGGGCAGCAGCAGGGCAGGTTGCAAGAGGCAGTGCGGTGTCCAGGGGTAGAGGCAGGGCCAGACCGAATAATCCACCAACTGTTTCCCAAAGCGCACCCTCGCGCCATGCCACCCTGCAGAGGCCGAGGTGCTCTAAGGTCTGGGAGTTTTTCACAGAGACGCCTGACGACCGACGAGCAGTGGTGTGCAACCTTTGTCGCGCAAAGCTCAGCCGGGGAGCCAACACCAACAGCCTCAGCACCACCAGCATGCGCAGACATATGATGGCCAAGCACCCCACAAGGTGGGACGAAGGCCGTTCACCACCTCCGGTTTGCACCGCTGCCTCTCCCCCTGTGCCCCAACCTGACACTGCTATCCAACCCCCCTCTCAGGACACAGGCACTACCGCCTCATGGCCTGCACCCACACCCTCACCTCCGCTGTCCTCGGACCCATCCATCAGTGTAGTTCAGCGCACCGTCCAGCCGTCGCTTGCGCAAGTGTTTGAGCGCAAGCGCAAGTACGCCGCCACGCACCCGCACGCTCAAACGTTAACCGTCCGCATAGCAAAATTCATCAGCCTTGAGATGCTGCCGTATAGGGTTGTGGAAACTGAGTCCTTCAAAAGTATCATGGAGGCGGCGGCCCCGCGCTACTCAGTTCCCAGTCGCCACTACTTTTCCCGATGTGCCGTCCCAGCCCTGCACGACCACATCTCCCGCAACATTGTACGCGCCCTCACCAACGCGGTTACTGCCACGGTCCACTTAACAACGGACACGTGGACAAGCACAGGCGGGCAGGGCCACTACATCTCCCTGACGGCACATTGGGTGAATTTAGTGGAGGCTGGGAGAGAGTCAGAGCCTGGGACCGCTCACGTCCTACCCACCCCCAGAATTGCGGGCACCAGCTCGGTGGTTGTATCTGCGGAGGTGTATGCTTCCTCCACTAAAGCACCCTCCTCCTCCTCCTCCTCCTCTGTCTCGCAATCAAGATGTGTTAGCAGCAGCATGTCGCCAGCAGTCGGTGTCGCGCGGTGTGGCAGCACAGCGGTGGGCAAGCGTCAGCAGGCCGTGCTGAAACTACTCAGCTTAGGCGATAAGAGGCACACAGCCCACGAACTGCTGCAGGGTCTGACACAGCAGACCGACCGCTGGCTTGCGCCGCTGAGCCTCCAACCGGGCATGGTCGTGTGTGACAACGGCCGTAACCTGGTGGCGGCTCTGCAGCTCGGCAGCCTCACGCACGTGCCATGCCTGGCCCATGTCTTTAATTTGGTGGTTCAGCGCTTTCTGAAAAGCTACCCACGCTTGTCAGACCTGCTCGTAAAGGCGCGCCGGCTCTGCGCACATTTCCGCAAGTCCCACACAGATGCTGCCACCCTGCGCACCCTGCAACATCACTTTAAGCTGCCAGTGCACCGACTGCTGTGCGACGTGCCCACACGGTGGAACTCTACGCTCCACATGTTGGCCAGGCTCTATGAACAGCGTAGAGCTATAGTCGAATACCAACTCCAACATGGGCGGCGCAGTGGGAGTCAGCCTCCTCAATTCCTTTCAGAAGAGTGGGCCTGGTTGGCAGACATCTGCCATGTCCTTGGTAATTTTGAGCAGTCTACCCAGGTGGTGAGCGGCGATGCTACAATCATTAGCGTCACCATTCCTCTGCTATGCATCTTGAGAAATTCCCTGCAAAGCATAAAGGCAGCTGCTTTGCGCTCGGAAACGGGGGCGGGGGAAGACAGTATGCCGCTGGATAGTCAGGGCACCCTCCTGTCTATTTCTCAGCGCGTACAGGAGGAGGAGGAGGAGCATGAGGAGGATGAGGAGGAGGGGGAAGAGACAGCTTGGCCCACTGCTGACGGTACACCGGCTGATTGCCTGTCATCCTTTCAGCGTGTATGGCCTGAGGAGGAGGAGGAGGAGGAGGAGGATCCTGAAAGTGATCTTCCTAGTGAAGACAGCCATGTGTTGCGTACTGGTACCCTGGCACACATGGCTGACTTCATGTTAGGATGCCTTTCTCATGACCCTCGCGTTGCACGCATTCTGGCCACAACGGATTACTGGGTGTACACACTGCTCGACCCACGCTATAAGGAGAACCTGCCCACTCTCATTCCCGAAGAGGAAAGGGGTTCGAGAGTGTTGCTATACCACAGGACCCTTGCGGACAAGCTGATGGTAAAATTCCCAGCCGACAGCGCTAGTGGCAGAAGGCGCAGTACCGAGGGCAAGGTAGCAGGGGAGGTGCGGAGATCGAGCAGCATGTACATCCCAGGCAGTGCAACAGTCTTTAAGGGCCTGGACAGCTTTATGGCTCCCCACCAAGACTGTGTCACCGCTCCCCAGTCAAGGCTGAGTCGGCGGGAGCACTGTAAAAGGATGGTGAGGGAGTACGTAGCCGATCGCACGACCGTCCTCCGTGACGCCTCTGCCACCTACAACTACTGGGTGTCGAAGCTGGGTGTTTAGTGCGGCTGGGGGAATCATCACAGATAAGCGTACCCGCCTGTCACCCGACAGTGCCGACAGGCTAACACTCATCAAGATGAACAAAGCCTGGATTTCCCCAGACTTCTCTTCTCCACCAGCGGACAGCAGCGATACGTAAGCAATACGTAGGCTGCACCCGTGGATGGAAGCTACGTTCTCTCTCACCATCCAAAACGGGGACATTTCTGCTTCATCAATCTGTGTCTAATATTCCTCCTCCTCCTCCTCCTGCTACTCCTCCTGAAACCTCACGTAATCACGCTGAACGGGCAATTTTTCTTAGGGCCACAAGGCTCACTCAAATGATTTTTCTAAACAATTTTTAAAAGTTTCAATGCGCTTAAAAGCGTTGGAACTGTAACTTGAACCAATTTTTCGTTACACTGGGCTGCCTCCAGGCCTAGTTACCACTTAAGCCACATTAACCAAAGTGATTAATGGGTTTCACCTGCCCTCTTGGCTGGCCATGGCCAATTTTTGGTATGTACATTAGTACTGTTGATACAGCAATTTTTGTGGGCCCTCGCCTACAGTGTAATCAAATAAATTTTTAGCCCACCTGCATTAAGCACGACATTACTACCTCAGCTGTGTTGGGCAATGCAATGGGATGTTTCTATGTACCGCCGGTGGCTTCCTGGCACCCACCCATGCTGTCGGTCCACAGGGAGTTGTAAATGCATCTGTGTCCACTTCTAAAGAACCCCAGTCAGACTGGGGAATGCAGTGTGGGCCGAAGCCCACCTGTATTACGCACGACATTACTACCTCAGCTGTGTTGGGCAATGCAATGGGATATTTTTGTGTACCGCCGGTGGGTTCCAGGGAGCCACCCATGCTGTAGGTGCACACGGAGTGTAACCTACATGTGTCCACTTGTAAAGAACCCCAGTCTGACTGGGGCATGCAGTGTGGGCCGAAGCCCACCTGTATTACGCACAACATTACTACCTCAGCTGTGTTGGGCAATGCAATGGGATATTTTTGTGTACCGCCGGTGGGTTCCAGGGAGCCACCCATGCTGTAGGTGCACACGGAGTGTAACCTACATGTGTCCACTTGTAAAGAACCCCAGTCTGACTGGGGCATGCAGTGTGGGCCGAAGCCCACCTGTATTACGCACGACATTACTACCTCAGCTGTGTTGGGCAATGCAATGGGATATTTCTATGTACCGCCGGTGGCTTCCTGGCACTCACCCATGCTGTGGGTCCACAGGGAGTTTAACCTACATGTGTCCACTTCTAAAGAACCCCAGTCAGACTGGGGCATGCAGTGTGGGCCGAAGCCCACCTGTATTACGCACGACATTACTACCTCAGCTGTGTTGGGCAATGCAATGGGATATTTCTATGTACCGCCGGTGGCTTCCTGGCACCCACCCATGCTGTGGGTCCACAGGGAGTTTAACCTACATGTGTCCACTTCTAAAGAACCCCAGTCAGACTGGGGCATGCAGTGTGGGCCGAAGCCCACCTGTATTACGCACGACATTACTACCTCAGCTGTGTTGGGCAATGCAATGGGATATTTCTATGTACCGCCGGTGGCTTCCTGGCACCCACCCATGCTGTGGGTCCACAGGGAGTTTAACCTACATGTGTCCACTTCTAAAGAACCCCAGTCTGACTGGGGCATGCAGTGTGGGCCGAAGCCCACCTGTATTACGCACGACATTACTACCTCAGCTGTGTTGGGCAATGCAATGGGATATTTTTGTGTACCGCCGGTGGGTTCCAGGGAGCCACCCATGCTGTCGGTCGACAGGGACTTCACAATAGGGAGTTGTACCTGCCTGTGTCTATGAATTAAAAAGCCCGGTCTAACTGGGGCATGCAGACACCTTGACAGAATGAATAGTGTGTGGCACATAGGTTCCCCATTGCTATGCCCACGTGTGCAGCTCCTGATGGCGGTGGCACAGGATTCTATTTCTCATTGCTTCTGTACAGCATTGTGGGCTATCGCCCCGCCCCTTTTAAAGAGGGTCGCTGCCTAGCCGTGCCAACCCTGTGCAGTGTGTGCCTGCGGTCCCTCGTCATGGCAGACGCACTTCTAAATAGACATGAGGGTGGTGTGGCATGAGGGCAGCTGAAGGCTGCGCAGGGACACTTTGGTGTGCGCTGTGGGGGGGAGGAGGGGCGGTTGGGCAGCATGTAACCCAGTAGAAGTGGCAGTGGAGTGTCATGCAGGCGGTGATTGTGCTTTGTTGGAGGTAGTGTGGTGCTTAGCAAAGGTATGCCATGCTAATGATGGCTTTTCAGAAGTAAAAGTTGTTGGGAGGGGGGGGGGCCCACTCTTGCCGGTATTCTGGCTTAATAGTGGGACCTGTGAACTTGAGATGCAGCCCAACATGTAGCCCCTCGCCTGCCCTATCCGTTGCTGTGTCGTTCCCATCACTTTCTTGAATTGCCCAGATTTTCACACATGAAAACCTTAGCGAGCATCGGCGAAATACAAAAATGTTCTAGTCGCCCATTGACTTCAATGGGGTTCGTTATTTGAAACGAACCCTCGAACATCGCGGGAAGTTCGTTTCGAATAACGAACACCTGAACATTTTGGTGTTCGCTCAGCTCTACATGTGATGCAACATGCCATTTTTTTCTTGCATTCTATAACGACATGTATACATCCAGTTCAGCCTATTGTAACGAACCCCATTGACTACAATGGGAGACTCAAGCATTTTTGTATGTGGGACGCCGGGTGCCGAGCTTTTTTTTTTCTAGGTTCGTCTCTCTCTCTCTTTCTCTCTCCCCTGCCTGCCAGACAAAAAAATTGACATTGCACACGCTGCGTCGCTGAGGCGTGGGGCCAAAACAGGCACGTCACAGCGAGGAGGAGCCAAAAACTGGGGCAGGGTCGAACACGGCTCGAGTAAGGAGCACCATCGAGTACGCTAATACTCGAACGAGCATCAAGCTCAGCAGAGTATGTTCGCTAAACTCTAGTAGAAGTCAATTTTCCCTATTTAAGGGGGAAAAAAACTTCCGGACTCCAACCTGGCAATCAGAATAATCCCCGAATCACCGACCCTTTTGAAGTGATTATAACATAAAATATTGTATCACTTAAGAAAGACATCCAGCCCACTCTTGTACTTTTGTATCGAATTCGCCATCACCACGTCCTCAGACGGACAGTTCCATAGTCTCACTGCTCTTACAGTAAAGAAGCCCCTTCTATGTCAGTGAAGAAAACTTGTTCTCTTTAGACATGAGACAGAAAAAACTTATGAAATCACTTTGGCCCAAATTCAAGTTAATGACTGACACTTCAAAATGTAAAGGACCACTGTGCGTAGACCTTGGCTACAGAGGAGTCTGCACATAGCACTGTCTGAATGAAAAATACCTGGATCCTATAATGTGTAGCACAAATATTATTTCTATAGAATATTGGGTGGATTATGAGGCACTGCAGCTCCCTAACCCAACAATTATCTCCCATCCATTTTTATATGCATAGAACTCGCCATTGTGCTTTGATGAATTACTTGCCGCTCCAGTGGCCATGCATCCTCATATTGCCGATGTTGGCCGGAAATGTGCCATAGTTGTTCACTAAGGACACTAGTTTTCTATCAGACTTCCCATTATGCTGGTCTCAGACATAAAATCATTGTCTGAAAGATGGAAATGCTTTCTGCTTACCGTGCAAATCACCATTTTTACCAGCAATATGCGTGTTTGCTCTGGTAATATAGAACATGTGATTCAAATGACAAAGAAATACCTTTCATTCCATTTCTAAATACCGAGAACTGGACTCACATGCAGAAATGTCTGCTCTAGTATGAATGCAGCTCTGTTCCAGAAATGAAATTGTTACCGTGACACTTATGAATAGAAATACTTGTTGTTGCTATGACTTGAGTTTCATGTGTTTCTCTTGGTGAATATCTTGGAATGTATGCAATGAGATAAGATAAAGGAACATCAGTACAAAGTCTGATAATACTCAGCTGCTTGTGGTAAACTGTCTGTGGGTTCAGATACAAAAGCCTCGTGCCAGGGCAGCTTATCAAGGAAATGATCAGCTTTAAGTAACATTTACATGCAAATAGCGGAACTGATTTTTTTTTTTCCGCAAAATTCATAATTTGTTCATTTTTCAAACTTTCATGAAGCTTTAACCCTTTAAAGGAACAATCTTTACAAAACTATTGCAGAGCCTGATAAGGTGCCCCGAAGTAGGGGGGGTAGGTAAAAGCTAAGTGAGCTTTGTTTTCCATACATTGACTGATTATCGCCAAACTATTATATACAGTAAGTCCCCTACTTGCAAACATTCGAGTTACGAACTTCACTACATATAGACAAGCTTGTCCTGCAGTATGATGTAATGCTATAACAATACATCATACTACGCAGCGATCGGACAGACATTCTATCAAGCTGTGCTATAGGCACAGCTTGATCGGCACTCTGCATAGGCAACCCTGGGGCCTTTCAGAAGGTCTCTGCCTGCCGTGGCAACCGCAAAGCTTCCCACGATCTTATCGCGGGAGTCCATACGGGACCCCCGAACATCGAGTGCAGGATGTTTCTTACAGCCTGCCCCCGCCTGCAACAGCTCCGATAAGCAGCACCACGCATCGGAGCTGTTAAATCTTTAAATACCGCTGTTAACAGCTATATTTAAAGAGTTGACTGCTCCAATGAGCAGCACGGCTTATCAGAGCTGTTGCAGGTGGTTGCAGGCTATAATAATCAGCCTGCATCCGACATTGTATGGAGCAGGATCTACCCATGATCTCCCTCCACACAAGAATTTGTTCGGCCATACTATTTTACAATATTTAGCTTAAAGGGGTTGTCCCGCGCCGAAACGTTTTTTTGTTTTTTTTCAACAGCCCCCCCGTTCGGCGCGAGACAAACCCGATGCATGTGTTGAAAAAAAAAAACGGATAGTACTTACCCGAATCCCCGCGCTCCGGTGACTTCTTACTTACCTTGCGAAGATGGCCGCCGGGATCTTCACCCTCGGTGGACCGCAGGTCTTCTGTGCGGTCCATTGCCGATTCCAGCCCCCTGATTGGCTGGAATCGGCACACGTGACGGGGCGGAGCTACGAGGAGCAGCTCTCCAGCACGAGCAGCCCCATTCAACACGGAGAAGACCGGACTGCGCAAGCGCGTCTAATCGGGCGATTAGACGCTGAAGATTAGACGGCACCATGGAGACGAGGACGCTAGCAACGGAACAGGTAAGTGAATAACTTCTGTATGGCTCATAATTAATGCACGATGTATATTACAAAGTGCATTAATATGGCCATACAGAAGTGTATACCCCAACTTTGTTTCGCGGGACAACCCCTTTAAAGATGGGGATAAATATTTAGCCAAGGGCTAAACAGCATCTTCGGGCGCAACTCTTGTTACGTGGCTAAAGTTGGACCTAGCACCATGGTTTTGCCACAACACAACCTATTGCTAGTAAATATAGCCATGTTGTGACTAGCAAGTTGCCGCAACCTGACAATTGCGAGAAATTCAAACTTGATGACTTCATTCACTGGTATTCATATGCAATATAGCAAGGCTATAGCTCAATCTTTGTCGCACCGAAAGCCGCCATGTAGACTTAGCGTACATGTGGAGAAAGTATTGCATCTAATATTATGTCATCCAAATTGGCTCTGCTTGGTGGTTAAGGATGTTTCTGCAATTATGTCAATTGCCAGTGCATATGATTACAACTCAGGACTCTCATGGCATGAAACACAGCCAGGGGGCACATGTGGCTACGAGCCACTGGTTAGGTAATGACTAATCTAGATAGTGTGTGGTTGCACTACGAAAGTACAGACTAATATCTAACTATCATGCCTTCCTTTTGTAGGGACAAATGTCAGAACTTGATTATGAACTTTCTGGAAGTGACCTATATGCAGCAAGGTTTGGAGAAGCAATAACCAATCTCGGAGATCTTGACAATGATGGCTATGAAGGTATTATTATTATTATTTTTCAATGACTTATCATATTTTATCATGTACAGTAGCTATAACAGGAGGCCACAGTGACTTGTCATGTGATGAAACGTTAAAAGATTTTTATTTTGTTTTTAGAAGTAATGATTATTTATAATGTCTGTTTATGATTAGGTCATTATATGTTCAACTTATTACTATATAAGGGTGCTTTCACACCTGCATTGGGGATTTCGTTTTTCTGCTTCGTTCAAGGAGCAGGATAGGGGAATCCCTGCGGCTGAATGGTTCCATCCAGGGATGGAACCAAACAGCTCCGGGCGGACCCCATTGACTATAATGGGGTCCGCCCGCTTTCCACCTAGCTGCCCTGCTTTTGGACAGAAGAAAATAGGCTCTGCATGCCACACTTTTTCTTTCGGTATTTTCAGCCGGATTTGAGACGGAACCTCTAGCCAGAGGTTCTGACGCAGTTATGAAACTGGCCTAATTCAGCATAATTTCTATAATAGAATAGGGTTTTTTTCACATACAGCTACAGAGCCATAAGAAGTTTATGCGCCATAGTACAGTTCCTCTGTACACCATTGTATGACAGAGTTAAAGGGGTATTCCAGTAACATTAATCTGGACCTTATCCGTAGACTATGGGATAACAAGCTGATCTGTGGGGGTCCGCCAGTCTCTTGGGGGACATAGGACCCCGACTGCAACATTCAAGAGTACTATTTTTTTTTTCTGTTGGCCTCCTGTAAATCCAACAGGTAAAACCTCTGTCTACTGTACCTCTATGTGAAATTAGAGGCTTACAGTGGTAAATTAGTATTACATTGCTGCTCTATACAAATTCTGCAGACCATGATTATAAAATTGTCATAGCAATGACTATCCTGCAAACTCTACTACACTTCAAACCTCTTTTTAGTCCATTGTGTCAATGTTACCATGTGCTAACATCCAGTACTGTATATACATTGATCAGCAATAACATTACATCCACCTGCCTAATATTGTTCAGATTTCCCCCTATGTCAAAAAAGTTCTATCACATTGAGGCACAGACTCTACAAGATCTCTATAGCTGTCCTATAATATCTGGAGCCAAGATGTTAGCAGCAGATCCTTTAAATCCTGTAAGTTGTGAGGTGCAGCCTCCATGGATCGACTTGTTTTTCCAGCACATCCAATAGATTTTAGATTGGATTAAGATCTGGGGGAATTTGAAGACCCCTGTTACATTTGTCAAACCATTCCTGAACAATTTGAGGGTGCATTATTCTACTGAAATAGGCCCCTGCAAATAGGAAATATTGTCATGAAGGGGTGTACTTGGTCTACAATGATGTCTACGTATGTGGTACATATCAAAGTGGCATCCACACAAATCCCAGGACCCAAGGTTTTCCAGTGGAATATTGTCCAGAGCACTATACTGCCTCCACTGGCTTGTCTTCTTCCCATAGTGCATTCTGTTGCCATAATTTTCCCAGGTTAATGCTGCACAAGCATCCTCCACATAATGTAAAAGAAAACATAATTTATCACACCAAGCCACCTTTTTCCATTGCTCCATGGTCCAGTTCTAATGCTCATATACCCATTGTAGGCACTCTCAGCAGTGAATAGGGGTCTGCATCAACACTTTGACCAGTCTTTGGCTTCTAGCCCCAGACACACCAAGCTGTATTGTACAGTGTGTTCTTGTACCTTCTATTGCAGACAGCATTAAGTTTCTTGGCAATTTGTGCTACAGGAGCACGTCTGGGGGATTGGATCATAAAGACTAGCCTTTGCTCCTGTTGTACATGAATGAGGCTTGGGCACCAATGACTCTCACTGATTCATTGAATCTTCTTCCTTAGACTGTTTTTGGTAGGTACTAGGCACTACTTACTGGGAACACTTCACAACACCTGCTGTTTTTAGAGATACTCTGACCAGTTATGTAGCTATCACAATTTTTTTTGTCAAAGTTGCTCAGATCCTTAAATTTGCCCATTTTCCTGCTTTCAACACATGAACTTCAAGAACTTGCTACCTTTTTCATGAGATCAGTATTTTTCACTTCATCTGTCAATCGTTTTAATATAATGGTATTGACAAAGTCCAATTGTGACATTAAAATAGTTGATTATGTCTCCATACCGTCCATTAAAGGGGTTGTCCCGCGCCAAAATGTTTTTTGGTTTTTTTCAATAGCCCCCCCCCCCCCGTCGGCGCGAGACAAACCCGATGCAGGGATAAAAAAAAGCAAAACGGGTAGTACTTACCCGAATCCCCGCGCTCCGGTGACTTCTTACTTACCTTGTGAAGATGGCCGCCGGGATCTTCACCCTCGGTGGACCGCAGGTCTTCTGTGCGGTCCATTGCCGATTCCAGCCTCCTGATTGGCTGGAATCGGCACACGTGACGGGGCGGAGCTACGAGGAGCCGCTCTCTGGCACGAGCGGCCCCATTCAGAAAAGAAGAAGACAGGACTGCGCAAGCGCGTCTAATCGGGCGATTAGACACTGAAGATTAGACGGCACCATGGAGACGGGGACGCCAGCAACGGAACAGGTAAGTGAATAACTTCTGTATGGCTGATAATTAATGCACAATGTACATTACAAAGTGCATTAATATGGCCATACAGAAGTGTATACCCCCACTTGCTTTCGCGGGACAACCCCTTTAAAGAACTGCTCTCTTCGGTAACAGGAAGCCTCTAAGCTCCTTGGGCATAAGAATCTGTTTGCAGATCCAAATTTTGCAACCACCCAAAACTATACCAGCGAAATCTGAAATGAGTTCAATGCTTTAGTTGCAAGGTGTTAAGTAAAGGGAGGAGTTTTATGAAGTCAAATATAAAAAAAGACAAAAACTGTTTACTGGTTTTTAGTACAAAAAACAAAATAACTGGGTAAGAAATACCACAATTGAAAAGAAAAACCACAGAATATGGTTAAAGCTTATAGAATTGAAACTACAGAGGGATGACTTGGCTGTGCTGTCTATTGTGAGAAATGGGTGAGGTGTTTTTATGGGTTTACGCTTATGTCAGACCTCTCTGCTTTTGTTACTTCTGCTTCACAGATGGTTTAAAACTTATCTTGAGAAATTTGTATTAAATGTTCAATCTTGGTTCACATGCAGGTCTAATAAGGCTGGGCTCACACTTATGTTGCATTGTAAAAACTTATGTAAACTGACAAACTGATATCGGTTTCTTCAAACCACTCAATTGACCTCAATGATTTAAAAAGAAATTCTGCAGAAGAACAAAGTTTTTTTTTTCTCTTTTTAATCTTATATTTAAGCCTCCTTCACACGAGTGTGGTTTTAGTATCGGAGCGTGAAATGATCGCGGCTATAATGCACTAAAGATTTCATGAATGAGTGATTTCAAGCTATCATGTCTCGAGCTTAATTAGCTGTGAAATTGCCCATTCACACGAGTGGGAGCTGCGTGGTGTATGTTATACAGCTCCCATAGGAGTCTATGGAAACTCCCACGCATCACGCACCAAAGATAGGTCGGCTCCTATCTTTCACGCACCATGGACCTTAGATGCAGGCATTGCAGTTGCATGTCCTATCTTTGTTAGGTGCGAGTTTTTTGCGTGTCTAAAATTCCTTCATCTGAACGGTTCCATAGGAAACCATTGGTTCTATTAGACGCTATTTTTTCATGCGCCTTTACTGTTCTAAAACCATGCTCGTGCGAATGAGGCCTTATTGAGGGTTTTAAATAATGAATCAGAACATGCAACATCAGGCTTGTCAAGTACACAATTGTCTCATTACTGTTTTAGCACCACTCAAATGAATACACTGCTCTCCTAGTTTGGTCAGTATAAAGGAGAGGCAAAACTATCATGTGAGAGAAATCCTACCTATCTCCTCTTCTTCTCCTTACATCACCTGGCTCTATTCCTTGTGGTTTGGGGAACTTTTAAGGTGTGTCTCTCAATCTATTCCCAGTCGTCCAATGGTACACATTAACCATATAACTAGACACAAATACGTGTATGGGCCCTTCACACATAAACACAAAATTCACAAAAATAACAAATCCACATTATTAAGGATCAAATAACAGGATAAGATTTAGGATGCTTCCACACAGGCGATGTCATATCGGTGGTCCGTGCGATATTGCTGCATTTTCTTGCTGCGATATCACATTGCTACAAAGTTGCATGAGTTTATATCACTGATACATCACCTAAGAAGCAAAGTTGTCTTCAGGCATCTCTTCTGGTCAGGGATTGGAAAATCCCCACCTTCAGGAAGTGCTGCCTCTAATTAGCTGAGCGCCACGGCGCTCAGCCAATCACTGACAGCACTCGATGAACCAATCATAGCCATTCATTGGTTCATCAAATGCTGTCTCTGAATGGCTGAGCCCTTTACATAGCCTTTCATAATGAATCCATGATCATTTTTTCACATCCAAACATCCAGCCCTTGGCGTATTCTCTCTCTTTTGGCACTCCTAGAGTGGCCAAAACTGTTAAAATAATTGAGCATGACCTACACTGGGTTGCTTCCTCTGTCCATCGGACATTTAACTCATCCCAGCTCATCTGCAGCTACAAATATAATTCCCTAAATGATATACTTTAACAAAAACTTCCTCAATGTCTTTTAATCCATTATTACAGAATTCTACAAATCCAGAATTCTTACCGCAATTGTCATCATCAGAATAACTATCAATGGGCACTTCCTTGAAGTCTTTTAAACCATTAGTGTAGTCCCAGACTCCACTTAGACCAATTAGCATGACGATCAGGTATCCATTAGACTGAATAAACACCATTCTACCAGTATGAGACTGTCTTAAAGGTTTCAATATACATTTATCCAGCATAGATCAATTTCACAACATGTTACATTCATTTCCACAGGTTATTCACAGGACTAACGAGTCCAACCTGAAGCATAGGCTCCACTTATTATGATGCAGATTCACCAGACAAAAGAGATTTCTCCCTATGTTAGGAGTCTGTATGTCAGGACACACAGGGTTACTGAAAACACCCACATTTCAGTTGAAGTCATTATCTCTGCAGCATAGCTTAGGGAGGGGGAACAATGTGGCAATTTTAACTCAGAAATTCTTTGTCTTGTCTGTCTGTGAATCTTCTAACAGATGGGATGTTATAAATGCACACAATTCTACAAGAGTCTCTCACTATCTTCACCTTATAGAACATATACACTCAGAACAGCCAGGTTAAAGGGGTTTTCCAGGGAGAATACTATTGATGCCCTATAGGTCTCAATGAAATCAACGCGAGCTGTGCCTGCAGTTACAAGCGCCAGCCACTACACAGAGGTCGGTGCGGAAGCTTCTGCTCCGACCTCTATGTATTTGCAATGCTGACAGCATGCGTCCGCTCAGCTGATTGGTAGGGGTCCCAAGCGATAGACCCCAGTCAATCCTGAGGATAGGTCATCAATAGCATTTGCCCTGGAAAACCCCTTTAAGTCACTGTCTTTATATCAGAATCGCACACTGTGAACACCGCTAATTCATGCACACAATATACACTGGTTGATGCTATGGCAAGTAAATCCAAAAACTGTACCTTCCAAAGACAGAAGCAAACATGCATGAGAAAAAAAGGTCTCATCTTACTGCGTGGATTCATATTTGTTTGGAGTTCACTGTCCAGAAACCGTGATGATCCTTAGAACATTCCACTCGCCCACATTCTCTGCTAGAAATGTTGGCGTAATCCCTTAATTTAGGTGATACTGAAGGGATATCGAAGCCTTATCAACCAAGTATGCTTAATTGTCTGTACGGTGCACTGGAGAAGAACACAACAGGGAGAAATCAAGTGTTAGAAAAACTAGAACAAAGGAATCTATAATAGACCTACCACAGGTGGACAACATCCTAGCACCCTACTGTTAAAAGAAACAGATCATAAAAAGTTTCATAATACGTAATATGACATGGGCATACATTATTATTTGATAAGTGCAAAAATTTGGATATAATGACCATATGAGTACTCCAGGAAATGCTCATACCCCTCCCAGATCCCAAGAGCATCATGTGTCCACCAGCGTCAGATGAAGATGTATTAACCCCTTAGATAACAAGTGTAACACAGGTCATCCTAATTCTTTCTCAGATAACATCATCATGGAAGACAGTAGAGTCTTCAAGTACTGGAGATTGGTGATGTAAATAAATAATAATAATAAACTCACCGTTAGATATAAGAGCAGATTGATGTATCTGCTTCTCCCTCTGCCTTCCCCTTTCCTCTCCATTGAAGCCAATGGAAACCGTCCAATCCGCGGTCCATCCCCAATTGACACTACGGACGTGCCGCGGATTCTGCGGGAAAAGCAGGAGTTTGGAAAAAAATCTGTACTGTGCATGCATGCCGGCCATCACTTCCACACACATCTGCAGTACAGAACTTCCAAGACACGGACAGGTACGCAGGGTCACCCGCCGCGGTCCCGGATGGATTCCGTATGGGATTCCCCATGTGGAAACCATGCATGCCCATGGACATGAGACCTAAGAAATAGTTAAGTGATAAAACATGGTTACTTATTTTAATTTGCCCTCTTTGTTATACGGTATATTGCATTTACCTAAAGTGACCCTTGACAGAACGCTTGTAGTTCATATTCATCTCATGTTTGTGCCAGCTTGTCAGGCAGAAGCTGAATCTACATAAGGGATTACAGAAAAAATGTTTATAATTATTTTTTTAAGCCAATTCAGTATTGCTTTGGGATGCAGCTGATCTCCACCTCAGGGTGTGACTGGAATTTCTAGTTATTCCTTAGAGTGCTATGAAGTCATTTTTTCCTCTTCAATTTGCATACTTTTTTCCCAGGGAGCATTGCATAGTCTCTAACACTCCCTTCATCATCTTGGCAGTCTCCATAAGAGGAAATAGTACCGTAGTAGAAGTAACAGACTTAAGGTGACTTGTTACACTACAGTGTGTAGGACATTACTGATAATTATTAGGAAATTCTAGCACCAGTGTTTCTGCTGGTGCAATGTGCCACTTACTAATACAATATAGTGAAAGAGATTGAAATTGTAAGCACACGGCTTCTGTTTTAGGACCTGTGATGTCACCGTCATGTGATCAGGGGTGAAGCTCAGAGCTTCGGTGATTGATCATATGACAGTGACATCATCAAAGATCACTCATGCAGTCACTCACGGACAGGTGGCCTTGACTAAATGCAAAATTACTGAAGTCCTTTCCAACAGGATAGTCAACTGTTGTTTCACCTCTGAAACATCAAAAATCACAGGACTATGTTATTGTCGCCAGATAACTCTTGCTGCTCCAGTCTGTTGCGTATCACTAAATCCTTAGTTTGACATACTGAAGGAAGCCAGTAACTTATTTCCATTATTGTAATTGCTCTTTGTATAGGCGAGCACATTGTAATACAGATGCAGGACTGTGGGGAATTCAGATAGGATCCAGATTGTAGGTAATCTTAAACATCAATAATTTATGTATTAATAGTGTCAATTATGTTAAATATCATACTTATGTGTCTGAACAAAGAGAAGAATAACTGAAATTAGTGTAAGTTTTGGCTTCCTGAAAGTAATTTTGCCGTGGTTGCTCAAAGTTTACAGAGAACTTGAAACTTCACTTTGAAAGGGGGCATTGAAAGTTCAGAAAGTCCCATGCACATACAGGGTGCGCAGAACATATTATTAACCCCATCATGTGGCTGCTGTTTATGTAAATGCATACAGAACAGTGGGGGGTAAAACCTACAGCCAAGAGACTAATTGCTCCAAGAGATTTCATAGCCGGCTTGTCACTTTCTACAGCTGTCATTACAAGTCTACATAAACAAACACTGACCATATGCTCACTATAGCTCCGTGTAAATATCTGAAGGCCATGGGAAGCACATGGATTGCAGCATTGAATTCCATTTAAGATATTGATTGTTATTTTTAGGCATTGAAAAATCTAATTTATTCCAATGAAGATTTACACTGCTGTCAGCGGCTTTTACTCTATGAATAGCTCGGAGCGTCAAGTGTGTTTATTTAGCTGTGTTTTCAGCAGATGTCAATGGGAAAAATATTTTGGCGTAATGTGATAATTACTGGTGCAAAGTAGGCTGCAAATCAGGGGTACAGATGCACACAGCCCCTGGTGCCTAAGAGCGCTGCTCTCTCTAAACTGTGCGCCCTGAAAAGGAAATAGTTAAAACTTAAAACAATGTATTAATTAGAATTAGCAAGCGCACTAACCGCTCTATCGATGCTATTCTGCAAACACCAGTGGCTGCCACTAGCACTCGCCTTTTCCCAACAATTGCCGGGCTGAGTCTGCAAGCAAAGATGCAGCCTGGCAATTAGCACTATTACCCCAAGTGTTAATGACATCTGTGTAATAATACCCTACCTGTCTACAGAGTTTTGAACTTTTTAGGCCTTTTTCACACAGACTATGCGGTTTTACGCTGGCCGCATCACGGCCGAAAATTGCATGAACGGTAAAAAGCCGCAATCGAGTCGTGGCTAAAATGAGCATTTTCTTGTCCACTTACGCCGCAGCCCGGAATTCCCCTGGCCGGCATAAATCCTCCGAATTACTTCTACTGCCTAAATAGGTAAGGTAAAGTCCCCTGGTGCATGCACCGAGTCATGACTGACTCCTCGAGTGATGTCATATTGTGACGCTTTCTTGGCAGACTGTTTTTGCGGGGTGGTTTGCCATTGCCTTCCCCAGTCATCATTACCCCTTAGCAGGCTGGATACTCATTT
This sequence comes from Eleutherodactylus coqui, assembly GCF_035609145.1. Lineage (NCBI taxonomy): Eukaryota > Metazoa > Chordata > Amphibia > Anura > Eleutherodactylidae > Eleutherodactylus > Eleutherodactylus coqui. The sequence continues at coordinate 65,414,400 of NC_089844.1, read as the reverse complement.
TACAATGCAATGTCTTTGAAAGTCTCATTGAATACAATAGCGCAAGACATTCCGAAGGAACACCCAAAGATAGAACCGGCTGAGACCTTCTTTTCTGAATTTCATATTTGTGCGAGTTTTTAACGCATCGCTTCACATTAAATTTGTGTGAGAATACAGTTCGTGTGAATGTGCCCTCAATTTGAGAGTGCGCAGTTTAGAGGGAATAATACCTAGGGGGTTCCATGGCATTTCTACCGCATAAGGATGAGTTCACACATGGCGGAATTGTTGCAGAATTATGATTGCAGAATGCACACTGAAATCCTACAAAAAAGTACAGGACAATGAGGGTCAACGGAGATATAACAAGCCCCATTCACTCACAGTGGAAAACATTGTAATCAGGCTGCAAATTTTTCAATCCACAGCATAGTCTGGCATGGAAGAGTGATGGATTGGATTGCAATGAATGAAATCCACACCAAACTCTGCAACAAAGTTATGATGTAGATTTTGGTACAGAAAATCTATGTGATATGTGATCATACCCTAACGGACCTTTCACACTGGCAGAATTAGGCCATAGTACACACTGCAACATGCAGAAAAATCTGCATCAAAATCTGCACGGGGACATGTGGATTTTGGTGCCAATTTCCGCAGCACCAGCTTCAGCTGCATAATGCAGTGCATCGTATAGTGAAATTCTGGCCCGTGCGAAAGGTCGGGTTTTCACACGTAATGGAATATTCCACAAGACGCTGCAGAATATTCTGCAAAGCTGAAAAATCTCCATCAAAATCTGCAAGCCTAAGATGTGAAGTTTGGCACAGATTTGAATTCTGCTGACAATTCCGCATCAAAATCCACATTTAGACATGCAGATTTTGGTGTGTATTTTGACAGCAAAATATTCACAGTATCTTGCGGAATATTCCATCATGTGTGAAAGCACCCTAAAATGGCAACCGTGATACAAGTGCACATTGTAGGTGAGTCTTTACAAATGTAGAATTCAGTCAGGAGTTGCAGTAAGCCTCCAGCAAGAAAGATTGCATAGTATGTTATCAAGCAAGGCTTTAAGCCGCCTGAACACGAGCGGATTTGCATTGCAGAATCTGCAGCGGGCGTCCACCATCTGAGTTCCACAGTGAATACAGCCCATAGCATGCTATGGAAAAATGATTCTTCCTGCACACGAGCGGAAACCAATTGTGGTTTCCACTCACGTAGGAAAAATCATAGCATGCTCTATTTCTGCATGGATTCCACACGGACTGCTTCCAAAGAAGTCAATGGAAGCCGTCCGATCCATGGCCCTTTCGCTTTTTACATTGAGGAAAGACCATGGATTCCACGTCACCGCTAGGTGATGACGCGCGAAAAGGAGGGGTTTAAAAAATAGAAATCTGAACTGCAGACCATCTGCAGTGCGGCTATGGGGGATCCACCCATAGCAGGGAGAGTCAGAGTAGGGCTATGGGTTAATCCCCCATCATCACCCCTCTCTCTTTCTCCCTGCTATGGGGAAATCCTGAAGCCCTGCAAGGCTTTTTCTCTCTCTCCGCCTGGAGCAGCTGTGCTTTTTTAAGAGCAGTTGCCCGTTCACGTGATTTTTAGTGCAGTATAGGCACAATTGTTTCACACACCTATACTGTGCTAAAACCACGCTTGTGTGAACAAGGCCTCAGGTTGAGGGTAGCCAGAGCAGATGGACTCCTAGAGTTCCATTAAGGTGCAGCATATTGTAATAGGTATATTAATAGGAATGTTTTGGATTAACGAGGAAGGGGGTCGGCAGAGAGCAGTTTTATAAATGCTTGTACATCCGATTACTATCTTGCTGAACGTCATGTGCGGCACATTTGGGGTTGCACCCTTCTCTCACCCTTGATTTTAATCATAGTGCCTTATGTTCTAATATTACTTTTTATTGCATCTACTAACAGTGATTCGCCCCCGGCTTCTACAATACTATTAATAAGAATGACTTTTCTCCACTTTTCATTCATACACTCTGATTCTTTGATGGAAAGTACAATATAGTCATATAATTATTTTCTGTGAGTGGTTATACTTGGCCTTAAGACTAATCATGTTCAATTCACTTGAGTTCTCATTTTCTGTTTGGCACTAGCCGCACCGGCTTGGTTTCTGAAATTCAATTCTTTTTCTTTATATATGTTGATTGGACTTAGCTGCTCTCTGACAATTTCTTGCATTCTGCTGAACAATGATTGACTTAAAGGGCTACTGCAGTAATTTTTTTGGCAGCTACCTCCACCCCCAAGTATGTCAGTGAGCTACTGTTACCGTGGTTAGTTATTTCTTACTGTCTGAAACTTTCGAGTCCTTTTTCTCAGAGGGTCATGTGATCTCAGTTCTGACCAGCTCAGATCTACTTGGGGCTATGGATTCATTTTATAGTCAGATTCTCAGATTGTGTGATGTTGTTACATGGATCTGACTCAAAAACTATCTCAAGGGGCAGTTACTGATGATGATCACACAGGTATAATAGAGGAGAACACAGCTCATCCTCCTGACTGTATACTTATGGCCTGTAATTAAACTGTCCTCCCAGCAGGCAAAATGGTATAGCCTCAGCTAGTGTTTTGCTGATGCATCATGGGTTTGAAGTGAAAGTAAAAAGTCTCACTTTTAGGCTTCTTTCACAGGAGCGCATATTGGCCATCCGTTTTCACAGCCGGCCGATATACGCTATACACAATACGATATACACAAATCAAACATGCGCCCGTTCATATGGCCCGGTGACGCTGGTGCAAATATGCCGAGCTTACCAGGCCATCGCCCATTTCCCCTCCCTCCTCATCGCAGGCTCCCCTCATTCCTCCCTGCTCATTCTGTGCAATGGGAGGGAGTGGGACGGGTGCCGAGCTAAGCGCCAGTCCGCCCCGCCTCCTCCCATTGATGGCTATGGACAAGGGGTGGGGAGAGGGTAGGCACTTAGCTCAGCCCTGCCCCGTCCCCGCCCATTGCACAGAACGAGTGGGGAGGAACAAAGGTGAGCCTACATGGGGGGGAGGAGAACAGAGAGCGGGAGCTTAGCAGCCACGCTGCTAAACTCCCTCCCACCTACAGCCGCTGTTATGGACTCCCATAGGAGCCCATGCAGTGGCCGACGTATTCTCGGCCCAAAACATAGTTCCAGGACTATGTTTTGGGCTCGACGTAAAAACGCCAAGCACTATATTGGCTTGCCCGGGTGTTTTTACATCTCAGAAATACGCCCATGTGATCTAATGCATTGGAACCCAATGCATCAGATCACAGCGTATAACTTACAACCGTGAAAACGGTGGGCCAATATACGCTCGTGGGAAAGAGGCCTAAGCGAGGAAGGAAGGGAATTTTGGTCTACCAAACTGAAGCGTCATTTTGGATCAATACCTATGAAATTAGCTATAATGTTCCAATATAAATGTATCAATTCCTATATATGAAAAAAAAATTGCCCGCGTTAAATGTTTTTAATAAAGAATAATTGAGTTTTTTTATTTAACTTTTTTTTACTGGAGCAAGAAATATTGAGAAATATGATACATTGCAGTCACTAAAATGAAGTTATGCTCAGTGACTTCAACAGGTATTTGTTGCTCAGAGTTGCATTTAGCCTGAACTTTGACTACATCTAGTACAAGGATCTTAATTGGACAACTTCTCACTGTTAGCTTAGCATGCCCTAATATTGAGTCATACCATAGTGCTATAATAGACTCGTCATGTTAATGATGGCCTGCAATGAATTCCCCCTATTGATGCGCACACCCAGCGTGCTGCCCGTGGCATGTCGGTGCAGATCCTTCCCACTCACAACTTCTCCATACAACTATTGTTTCTTTGAAATAATTATTGCTGAAGTTCATCAAGAAGGAAGTGAACCTGAGAAGCTGCTGGAAATCTACAGAAATAACTTGCATAATTAATTCCAGTGATTTCCCAATGAGTTGCAAAATGTTTCCGTTAAACAATGGGTTGAAAAGGCCAAGGAAGCAGAACATCAGGACCTAGTGTACATTTTTGTGTAGGCACATGGTCTAGCTAGGATGTGCCTGAGGCCTCATTCACACGAGCGTTTATATGCAGCTATCCGAAAATCGCTACCGTGTGAACCATTAAATTCCAATGTATCCATTCCCATGGGCAATTTTTGAGGGCGTTAAAAAATCGGGCCGTCAAAACGTTAAATCGACGACTGTTTTCGGTTGCAGAATTTTCGCGCTGCAAGACCAATCTTTTGACGCAAAATGCTGGAGGCTCCCATGGACTCCTATGGGAGCTGGAAAAAAGGGAGGGAGAGGGAGTTTACCTGCGTCCGGCACTTGGAAAAGCTGTCTGGCTCTATTCTGTAATTCTGCAGACCGAGAGATTTCCGTGCTACAGCATTTTGCCCGTGTGAATGGACGAGAAAGCGCTAATTAATCTCATGGGCTAGATTGCAGCTATTCTTCATTGATGCGATTTTCGGCCATGTACGGCCAGTGTGACAACACATGCGCTTGTGTGAATGAGTCCTAATATATGAAGTAGTGCGCACATGTTAATATATTTAGACCAGTGTTTGAAATGCTGGTCTTAATAAATTTCGCCCATGATTTTTATTTGCATGTTAACCCTTTCCAATCCACTGTCTGACCTCCTGAAGACATTATGATTTAAGGCTGTACAGCTCCGATGTTGGAAGATGTCCGTCGGGGTTCTCTTACTGTATATTGCCAGCCTCTCTGTTGTCGGAGCCTATCCAACGTGTCACCTCATGCAGTACTGGCTTTAGCCAGCATATAGCGCTGTTGTATAATGGCAGAAAAAGAGTAAGCCCCCTAGGAAAACCAGGATACAAATTGGATTGGAAAGGGTTAATTAGCTGCTCTAGAGATATATAGGTTGGAGGCAAAACTGTGTGCTTAGTAAGAACGCCGGTAGTAAGTGCAAGCGTGAAATAGATAAAGCCAGTCTGTGGTTTCCTTCCAGCCAGTAAAATGATGGGCTGGGTTCACACATATACCGCCATGTAAAAATAGTAAAATATATTCTCATGGAAGGTCCTTTTGGCGTACAGCTTACATTTAAATGACCAAATACGGTTTTTGAAAGTATCCAGTAGCATAGCCTACATATAAAGTGCCGGAAAACAGGATCCAGTTACATTTTTCCTTGCTCTAATGCTCCCAGCCATTGAAATGGCTAAATACTGTAACGAGTTCAAGATGTGTTATTTTTTCTGCACAATTCCGCATTGTTTCGTGCATCCCCTAGCATATTGTGTGTGCATTTGCGCATCCCCATTGATTTCTATGGTGACTTTTGGTCTGCAAATCTACAGGAAATCCGCTGAAATGTGCAGGAAAGTACGCACATGTGAAAAAAACATTGAAATCAAATGTTGCTTGTGCAAATACACCCATGTGAAGCCGGCTTTGAAATAGATTTTCTGCATGTTCCTTAAAGGGCTTTTCTGGGACTACACTATTGATGAATTATCCTCAGGTTTGGTCATCAGTAGTTGGTTGGTGGGGCGGTCACTTGGAATCCCTGCCGATCAGCTGATTGAAGTGACAGTGTTGTTCAGGGTAATGCTGTCACTTCTGTCCATGCCAGACACAGCTCTTTATATTGTAGAGCGGCTGTGCCGGGTATTGCAGCGGGTCTGAGACCATGTGACTAGTGAACAGGACATCATATACCGGAGAAGGGGCTGCAACACTCACTTGTCCGCCATAGCTTCTTCAATCAGCTGAACAGCACCGGAGCAATAATGTAGTTCTGGAAATCCCCTTTAAACATAGGGATTAATCTCCTGCTGATCTGTTCCACCTTCGTCTGGGGATTAGATTGATTGAGAGGATGGAGCTCAGCCAAGCAGTAGGGTTTAGCAAGCGTTCTGTACTGCTGCACAGAGGGGGGAGGCTCCTGCTGCAGCCAGTTGTCCTACAGTCAGGCACAGGACAGCGAGGAGGAGGAGGAGGAGAGGGGTCTGGGCTGATCTCCTAGGGCAGGGGTCCCCAACCACCGGGCCGCGAACCAGGGCCGGGCCGTTGGGTGGTTAGCGCCGGTTCGCGGCACTGCCGGGAACTTTTGCTCTAAACACAAGGTCCGCGGCCCGAATCCAGCCCACTGCCTTGTGCTATGTGGCCCGCGGCATGCCGACGCCGCTGACCACTGAAGCGATTACCAGCGGGGGCGCCGCAGCTCCCCGCTGGTAATCGCGCTGTTCCTGGCGCACACTGACGTCTGTGCAGCCAGATTCCCCTTCCCGAGTCCCCTGCTCATTAGTTCCGCAGAAGAGGACTCGGGGAGAAAGCGTTCTGGGCTGCACACTGACGTCAGGGCAAGCAGAGAGAGAGCGACAGCAGGGAGGAGGTAAGTATATGGGTTGGGGGGGCTGCCTATTACTGGGGGGGGGGTAGTTATTACAGGGGAAGGGGCTGCCTATTACTGGGGAGGGGGGGGCTAGTTATTACAGGGGTAGGGGCTGCCTATTACTGGGGAGGGGGGGGCTAGTTATTACAGGGGAAGGGGCTAGTTATTACAGGGGAAGGAGGTGCCTATTACTGGGGTGGGGGGCTGCTTATTACTGGGGGGGGGAACCTGCTTATTACTGGGGGGGCTGCTTACTACTGGGGGGGGCTGCTTATTACTAGGGGGGTTGCATATTACTGGGGTGGGTACTTATTACAGGGGAAGGGGCTGCTTATTACTGGGGGGGCTGGTTATCACTGGGGGGGCTACTTATTACAGGGAAGGGGCTGCCTATTACAGGGGGGGGTCTGCTTATTACGGGGGAGGGGGCTGCTTATTACTGGGGGGGACCTGCTTATTACTAGGGGGGCTGTTTATTACTGGGGGGGCTACTTATTACAAGGGGAAGGGGCTGCCTATTACGGGGGGGCTGCCTATTACTTGGGGGGGCGCTGCCTATTACTGGGGGGGGGCTGCTTATTACTGGGGGGGGACCTGCTTATTACTGGGGGAGAGGCTGCTAATTACTGAGGGATGGGGACTGTCTATTACTGGGGGGGAGATAAATTATATGCTGCCCTATGTGTGTGCTGGGGAGGGGGTGGATAGATTATATACTGCCCTATGTGTGTACTGCCATGACATTCTAAATGTCATAATTAAATAAGAATGCACTAAACTCCAACCCCCTTCATAACCCCGCCCTATATAACCAAAGCCCCGCCCATGTCCCGCCCAACCCTGCCGGGCCTTGTAAAAATGGTCTTGCTTGAAGCCGGTTCCTGGTGCCAAAAAGGTTGGGGACCACTGTCCTAGGGCACAGAGATTTATTTATATATTTATCTGTTTTGTTTGTAATATGAGACTAAATATTATAATATTTGGTGTGTATTTGTTATGTTTAGTCTTCCGTTACATATCTAAAGCTACATATCTTTAAAAATATGAAATTGCAGCAAGTGCAGATGGTTTGGGGTATTTATTTTATATGTGAATGTAAAAAAAAATGCATTTTTACACGTATAAATTTAGGTCTTGTTCACATTCCCGTTGGTCTCAGTTAACTATTTCTGTTTGAGGAGTAGAGAAACAGGAAAAAAATGGAATTTAACATTACCATTTAATTTCCCATTGATTTCAAGGGTTTAAAAAAATGATTTCCATTTAATTCCATTCGGTTTCATTTCCGTTTTTCAAACAAAACTAATAGCACAATTGACTGCGAAGGGAATTAATCGGAAATACTTCCATTTAAAAAAAATAAAAATCTTAAAATCAATGGGAAATAAAATGGAAACATTTAATATCATTTTTATTTCTGTTTCTCTGCTCCTCAAATGGAAGAGAGAATTAGTTGACTGGGGCTATTAGGAATGTGAACGAGCCCTAAGCAGTGAATGGGAAAAGCAGTTTACATCCGTTCTTCAATCAGTATTCACACCTAGTTGTATTTAAAGGCAGAATGATTTCTCAGCAGATCACATTCATTTCTATGGGACAAAAACTGATGACCAAGTGGATGAGTGAAGAAAATGGAACAAAGATGCCAGTGTGTACAGAGCCCCAGCTTACTGGTTTAGATCCTTTTAAAATAATACAGACTGGTGCAGAAGTGTGTTGTTTTACAGATATAGATAAATGCGTTATTACAATGTAAAAACTTACAAAAAAATAAAGATTTTTCAATTTCTGAGAAGTTGTGATAGTTAGATAGGTGATGTGCAACACTGCCCTCTTGTGTTTGAACAAAGTATTTCTAATATTTCTTACCTGCACTTGTCTCTTCGTGTGTATTCGGTTCTGTCAAGTGACTTGATTGAATGTACTTTACTATGTGTTGCCATATAGCACATCATCCTAGATTGTCATTAGAAAGCATGTGGTATAAACACATATTTATGTCTTTAGATCATTTAGTTTATTTTTATTTTTTGTTTCAGATGTGGCTATTGGAGCACCACATGAAGAAAATATGAATGGAGCCATATATATTTATAATGGGCGAGAAAAGGGTATTACACCTTCATTTACACAGGTACATGCACTTTTTATCATTTACATTAGGAAATATGTCTTCTTGATGTGGCTTCCAGCTTCCCCCTTCCACATTTCCCTTTACACACACACACAACCAGAAAGTGCAATGGTCCATACTTCTCTATAACTATTCCACCTTACAAGGTGAGCCTGGTATCATCTGTAAGCCAATTGTGATCCGAGACTTTGATATAATAGCAGGATTTAAGCTCTGGACCTAATAGTCTTCCTAATATTCTGAGCATAATTCGTCAATAAGAAAAGCCTAAAAAACTCCTTTTAACAAATCCTATAGAAATTATTCCAATTAAAGGTTAAAGGTGTATTTCCCAAAGGATATGAAAGTCTGATAGATGCAGACTCCATCTGTGGGATCCCTCCTATCTCTATTATGGTGGCTGACCTGGCTGCATGTGGTGGCTGGAAGTGGTCAGGACTTCCGGAAACAGCTGAGCAGGTCTACACTGTCTCCCATGAAAGTCAATGGGAGTTACACAAACAGCATAGTACAGTGAGCTGCACTGTTTCCCTAGCTCAGGAGCTGCAGAAACAGCATAACTCACTGTGCTATGCTGTTTGCATAACTCTTATCAACTTCTATGTGAATTAAGGAGAACTAGTACTGAAGCCCACTCAGATGTTTCCATAAACCTGGATCACCTCCAGGCCAGGGATGGTGGAGACTCTAACTAGAGACCCAGAAGTGAACTGCGTATCTATCAGACTTTCTTTTGGATATGCCATGAAAGTCTGAGATGGGAATTGAAAAGTAATGCCATCAAGAGTTCAAGAGTCAAAATGATGACGCATTCAAAGGCATAGGTTGAAGATGCTGCAGCATGATGCAAAATCTGCAACAGGGGCTCTAAAAGTCACATGGCCACTTTCCTCTATGTAGCAGAGAAGCCTTTTTGCCGCACTATACACTACAGAGTGACCTCCAGCTTCTGCAGCCCCTAGAGTCTTATTGCGATGCAAGAATGATTGTATCGCTTACACAGTATAGTGCACTCTACTAATCATACTTTGTACTTCTAAACACTTATATCCATTAACTGCTTCCATCATCTACAATGATTGCAGTCTATATACTATGATTTTTTTTTTCCAGAGAATACAGGGACAGAAACTTGGTTACTCATTAAGTGCATTTGGACAATCCGTATCCACGGGATTAGATGCAGATGGAAATGGATATCAAGGTAAATAATCCAAACTTAGCAAACTAAACCAGTAGTTAAATACTAGAGATGAGCGAACGTACTCGTTACGAGTACTTACGCACCCGAGTACCGCCATTTTCGAGTACCGCAGTACTCGCGCGTAAAGATTCGGGGGGCGCCGTGGCGGCACGGGGGGTAGCAGTGGGGAGTGGGGGGGAGAGGGAGAGAGAGAGGGCTCCCCCCTGTTCCCCCCCCGCACCGCCGCGCCTCTCCCCACCCCCCGGCGCCCCCCGAATCTTTACGCCCGAGTACTGAAGTACTCGAAAATGGCGGTACTCGGGTGCGTAAGTACTCGTTACGAGTACGTTCGCTCATCTCTATTAAATACATAATTTCTGGAAGTTTAGGTCCTGGGCCCACCAAAGTTGTAGCTAGACCTAGAACAAATTAAATTTGCTGCCCAGGTAGCTCCTGTAAACTACACCCCTGGGCCTCATAGCTGCTTTCCATATCTATACCCAGCAATGGGTTTTGCCCTCCCAAGTATATCATTGTGTGTCACTTGGGCAGAGGATATCATATCATTGAACCAAGGTGAGAACTTGGCTAAAGTCTGCACCCCTACCTGACAGCGACATATAGGTTTTTTAAAGTACATTCTTGCAATTTCCACATTTTTAAATTTGGTTAGGGAACACCATATCACTTCAATTTTACGCTAACATCACACTGGCGAGCGCGATGTGGGGCTGTGAATCCCGCCCCCATATCGCGCTCCCCACCATGTGAAATCCCCAAGGATGTGAGACATTTTCATGTGAAAACAGCATTGCATCACTGCAGGGGTGAAGGGAATCCCCCGCTGCAGCTGTCATGGCCGCAGCAGAGGATCACAGAGTTCTTCAATTGCTTTCAATGGGCGCCGGCGCTGCTGCTGCCCACCCCATTGCAATCAATGGGGCTGCAATGCGAGATCTCACAGCCATATAGAACATGCTGCAATTTGTTTCCCAGAGAACATCACATTGCAGTGCCATGCAGGAAAACATTTCAGACAGAAATAGCACCCATTCATTTGCATGGTGTACGCTCAAGGGCTTTTCTTAAGTCAAACACATAGTCCAAGTAAAAAAATTGGCAGCATGTCTTATTCTTGTCCGATTTTCGGATGAGAATAGCACATGTCAATGTGCCAGCTCCCTCACTTTAGACAACTCATGGACAGGATGTCCTGACCGATGCGAGTTGCGCCCAAGAATCTCGAGTGCAACTTTTTAGTTGCCCGTGTGCAAGTAGCCTAATAGAGGACTTATTGTATCACTCTAAAAAAAGATAAGCAAGCATCAACATCGGACATGTCGTAGACATTGACAGATCCATGCTATTCTAGGAGTCTAGACCTCTAAAGACGGCCGCAACCCATCAATCAAGGAACATGTCAGAAGATTTTTTAGCTGGATTTGCTTTTTGATCATAAATCCCTTAACAGACAAATAGAATTCTGTGTACAGAACAAACCTCATCCTTCACTCTGACGTTGTGATAGACATTCATGCAATGTAGAAGAATGTTCTTACACATTCCATCAGGAGATCTCAGATCCGTCTTGTATCCTTCCCGGTTAATAACTCGTCAAGTAATATGCCATTTAGTAATTGCATATTTACATATAAAAGACTTAGACAATAACGTCTGTGTATAAATATAGTGAAGACTATATGATGTCTATGGGCAGGAACAGCCTTAAAGTCGGGCAGAGCTGTTATTTGGACACTTTATTGAATAGCACACAATAGCACAGAACCACCATACATCACCATAACGTTCTCCGATACATATAGTAGTACAGTATATTATTATTGTTGTTTTGCCAATAGTATGAAAATGTTGTTTGGCCAATGTATGGCGCTGCAACTTGCGCACCATGTTTTATAATATGGATATTTAAGGCATTGTTGGTATGGTTATTTGTACACTGTACAACAATGCACCATGTAGCGGAAGGATGCTAATAGAGAGTACCACACAGGACACTATTCAACATAAGGGTGGCCCATGACTGTGGCCTTCATGTATGGCTGTTGCCTGTATAAACCAATGTGACCACTGATTTAATCCTTAGACTTGCAGGATTGGACTGGTAGGGGTATGATTAATGGCACCGCTGCTGATTAGCTGTTTTAAGGGAACCATAGTGCCCTAACAAGTGGTGCTACAGCCTCTTCTCTGGCCTGTGACGTCACATTCATTCGCCACATAGTCTATGTATAGCTAAGTCCCATTCACATGCATGGGATTGAAATGCAATACCCGGCACAGCTTCTACAAAGTCTATGACACTGTGACTGGTATACAGTACAGAGGCCACAGAGTTGATTAGTATGGGTGCTGGGAGGAGGCCCTCCACTGATTTTGATATTGATGAACTATCATGTGGATAGATGATCAATATTTTAGTAACAGACAAAAACCTTTAGATTTGAGTAATCTCTCCTGTATATTATTGTTCTGCTCATTAGTTGTGAAGTGGCCATTAACTGTTTATGGCTACAATTGTGTATAAGTGAAGCTACACAGTGAATTCTCTTGTCTAATCCTATGTATTCCCTTTGTAGATGTTGCGGTTGGCGCATTTCTTTCTGACTCTGCGGTTCTGTTAAGGTGAGGCTAAATTATTTTATCCAAAGTTCCTTTCGGACAGCAGTAATATGGCCACATTTTAAGGTCCACATCATCACAGAATTAACGAGGTTTTCAAGCTTAGAAAACTTTCAGTTTTTCAGACTCAGTGCCACCCTTGTGAATAGGTTGTGTCTGGTATTGCAGTTCAACTGCATTCACTTGAGGGTGCTGCAGTAAAAAGCAAGGCCTTTGGACAGGAGTAGTGCAATTTGGGATGAATAGCAAACTTTTTTTCTAATCTTGGACAACCCCTTTAACTACCGGAACCCCATGGTTCCACTGAACAGAACCTAGATCACTATAAAGCCAGTTTCACATGAGGATATACAATATTACAAGTGCATTAATGCGCCCATAATATGGACGTTGGTCTCAGTCTGACCATTGGATTTACTGACCCAAACTGTCCCCATCATAGTAATTTATGATGGTGACACTTCAGGTCAGAAAATCCTGTGGTCTGGTGGAACACACATCCATATTACAGGAATAGTGATGAGCAGACTTTTGAAAAGTTTGGTTTGGCCGGATTCCCGAAATTCAGCAAAATTTTTCCTTTTTTCATTCTTCTTTGTTTTTCCTTTTCTTTTTCCTCCTTCTTTTGCTGCTTTTTTTTAGCAGGTTCAGCTCAGATAAATCGCCTAAGGTTCGGGTTCTTGCTGAATCAAATTTTTTACAAAGTTCAACTTGAAACAAGGTCGACTGTTTCAGTTCACTCAACGCTACATTGGAGCATGCATTTGCTTGTAATATACTCGTGTGAAACTGACCTTAACGTAGTGATTTATTAGAACAATGTAAATAATTTTGCAAGTAACGAAAGCTACTTTTCAAGGTAACATGTAAACCTGTAAAATGTAGTTTATACAGTGTTATATGTAGTTTATACAGTGTAAAAACACTTATAAATTAAATTAATCTGACCACAGATTCATATTTCCATTTCTTATCCTTAGAACAAGACCAGTTGTAACTATTGATGCTTCCTTAAAGCTGCCAAGTTCTGTGAATCGGACGAAGTTTGAATGTTTGGAAAATGGGAATCCAGCAGTGTGTATGAATGTAACGATCTGCTTTAAGTATCAAGGACAGGGTGTGCCTGGTCATATTGGTAAGATACCATGTCTTTGTGGAGAGATCTGAATAACATGGTATGAAGTATTGCCTATTGAATGCCAGATGACCTCTTGTACTTTACTGTTTAGCTAGTGTAGGTTCTTATTTTTAGACTTGGTCTCCTAAGCAGGGGCGTAACTATAGGGGATGCAAAGGATGCGGTTGCACCCAGGCCCAGGAGCCTTAGGGGGCCAAGAAGGCCTCTCATCTCTATATGGGGAGCCCAGTACTATGAATAAAGCATTATAGTTGGGGGCCGTGTTACAGATTTCGCATTGGGACCCAGAAACTTCAAGTTACACTTCTGCTCCTAAGCATTTTGTAAACTGTACATGACTATATGTTTAGGACACTCCTCCTTAATAGTCAATTCCCCCTTATTAATAGTTACTGTAGCAGCTTTTATGTGAGATTCGTCTACTCTGCACAAAGTAGAGCAGAACAAGAAGTAAGTACGCTCCAAGTTCTGTTCAAAAATATTAGCAATCTTTCCATCTACAATGCCATTTTGCAAAGACGCAGTAAAGGTCATAATTAGAGATGAGTGAGCATACTCGCTAAGGACAATTACTCGATCGAGCATTGTCCTTAGCGAGTAACTGCCCGCTCGGAAGAAAAGGTTCAGCTGCCAGTGAGAGGTGAATTGCAGCAGTGAGCAGGGGGGTGTGGGGGGGAGAGAGGGAGAGAGAGATCTCCCCTCCATTCCACCCCGCTCTCCCCCGCCACTCAGTGCCCGCCGCCGGCAGCCGAATCTTTTCTTCCGAGCGGGCAGATACTCGCTAAGGGCAATGCTCGCTCGAGTAATTGCCCTTAGCGAGTATGCTCGCTCATCTCTAGTCATAATGTATGTATAGAAACGATTGCCCAGATAAAAACAGAAATGTAGCCAACACACAATTTTAAGTCTAGGACTAAGGTGTCATTAAACGTGAAGTCGACAAGAGCAAAAATTATTCGGTATACGTGGACTACCTTCAGTAGATATTTTACGTAGCTAAAAAGGCCACCACCTCTTCTTACTTTTGTAATTTATTTCCTACATTATATCAGGATTCTGCGAGAACCTGGAATAAATATCCATTTCTTTGATTTTCAGTCCTGCACTATAATATTAGCTCTGATGTTAAAAGAAAGAAAGGAACTCCAGTCAGATTCTATTTTACATCCAATGGAACTACGGAGGTTTATTCTGGGAAAATTGATCTTCAACCGAAATCTGAAAGCTGCAGAACACACCAAGCATTCATGAGGGTGAGATGCAGTTAATATTAGATTATAATGTTATTTCACACTATACTTAATCTATTTCTATATAGAGAACATTTGTGTTAAATAAAAGAAACACTAGTATTTGTCAGACCTGGATTCACTGCGCCGTAGACTGGTTTGGCTTCGGGACAAATCCTGAGGCTACATCTGAGGTGCTCCGCTCTTCACCCTTTAACCCCACCAGTTGGAATATGAGCTTTGCTGCCGGGTCCCTAGGCCGTTACTCAAGAAGTGGTCCCAGTACTGTGGCAGCTGATACTACTTAAAGCGTGGTACTTAATGGTTATACAGAAGCGTAGTTAGACAGTTCAGGTCAGGGCAGGTGGCACACTTCAGAACTGCGGACAAAACAGAGGCTGGGTCACAGAGAACAGGTTCAACGCAAAATTTATGCTAGAGGTCATGGCAGGCAGTGGACAGAAGCACAGATTAAGGAGTTGAGATCAGGAACGGAGACAGGAGTAATGTCTGGTAAAAGTCAAATGTAAGGAAAACCAGGAAGTCAGACCAAACTTGAAAGCACACTTGGAGCAGCCAGACTAAAAGAACCTTGAGACTCAAGCACCCTCCACAGGGAAAGCATGCCTGATATATCTAGGGGTGACAGACCATTGGTGGGAGAATATATTGTATGAGGGCGGAAAGACAAGGAGGTCAGTTTTTGAGTGGTTAAGTTTGAGAAAAAGGGAGGACATGGTGTTAGAGACAGCAGACAGACAGTCGGTGATGTTTTGGAGGAAAGGTGCAGAGATGTCACGGGAAGAGGAGTATCGCTGGGTGTCATCAGCATAGAGGTGGTATTGGAGCCCCAATCTGTGGATGGTTTGTCCAATTGGGGCTGTGTAGATAGACAAGAGAAGGGACGAGCCCTGGGGGACCTCAACAGCCAGGGGGAGTGGAGAGGAGATAGATCCAGTGAAGGAGACATTAAAGCAGCGGTCAGAGAGGCAGGAGGAGAACCAAGAGAGCAGTGTCCTTTAGACCAATAGAGCAGAGCATAGTGAGAAGGAGGTCATGGTCAACAGTGTTAAATGCAGCAGAGAGATCAAGGAGGATTAGTAGGGAGTAGTCGCCCCTTGATTTGGCCTAAGAGTGTTCCCTTAATCTCTCTATTGTCATGTAAAATAGCAAATGTATCCAGTTGTAGACTGAATGGAAAGGTGGCCACACATTTTCCATAACCTCTACCAGATGACGTGGACATTGAATGGGAAGCTGGCTGCAAACGTGTTTGGCTTCCTCATTTCAAGTCTATGGGAATTATGGAAGCAGTTGAGCAAGACAACCCCCCTTCTCCCAGTAGCTGAGTTTGTCAGAAGAGGGGTCCACACCTATACATCCTGCATTAAGAATACCAACTGTCTGGATGACAAAAATATTAGTATTTAGAATAACCTTCCAGTCCCAGGGGTTCTACTTTTATATACATTTTAAGGCTGGATGGAGACCTCCATTAGAACTGTAGGGCAAAAGACTGTGCAACGGCTTACTATTGCAGATCATATTTTTGATTTTTAAGGGGAAACTTATATATCATACAAAAAGCTTTCTTTATAGTATATCGGGCCTGAAAACTTGTATAAACCTTTAAATTATAATCTGGACATTTATTCGTTCCAGAGTCCAGCAATTTTTATTAAAATAGTTTAAATAAATGTCTCATTTTAGTACCAGATATTCCATTCCTGTGGAAAATGGTATAAATGCAGGTTATTTAATTTAAAGCACTGTGATGTTTTCTAATTCAATATAATTAATTATCATATAATTATTCCTTGCTTTTATAAAACTGTAAATATTCATGTAGTATATATTATGTTCAACTCCTCGGCTTTGTCACTGAAAATCAAGCAAAGTAAATTAGAAGTGGATGACTTTTATAACATTTTTTTATTCCTTGGAATATATTCACATTTCATTAAATCTGAAAGAAGAATAATTAATAGCCAATTAATTTTCACCATAAAATATGGGTAGACATTGACTGCAAATCATTTCTTGCAGCTCTGGAATAAGTTAAGTGGGTTGGGTTGTTACAATTTTTCGAATAATATGACTAATAATGAGCCCTTGTCACAATAACACCTCATACACACAACAGTGTAGTCCCCTCTGCTCCATAATACCCTAGAACAGGGATGTCAAACTCATTTTCACCGAGGGCCATATTAGCATTATAGTTGCCTTAAATAGCTGTTTGTAATTGTAAGGCTGTATTTTGAAGAATTTATTAAAAAAAGAGGAGGAGGGGAGAGTAGAGGCACAAGAGCAAGGTTCTAGTCCAGAAAAATTGGGGCACAAGTTCTCCAACACAGACACTTGATTCTAAACTACCAGGGAGTCAGAGAAAAAGAAACATATGGGAGTCAGCAGAACCTGGTGGAAGGTTTCCAAAAATTCCTTAGGGCAGAGTCCTTACTCACTGAGTTAAGCAGCGGTATAACACAATGTCCTCTATGATCAGTGCAGTAGGCTCACAGGATATGGACGGGCAGGCTGGAACAGACTCTCCTCTACAGGATCTAGCTACTAGGACCAGTTGGAATGTTCAAGCCACCTCATGGTCAAGAAAAAGAGCTGTACTGCAGGATAGGCTCAGTGGGGGAACCAGACAGAGGAGTGCACACCAAAGACTCCAGGGACTGCAGTAACAGCCACAGCGCTCAGTCCACATGCACCTGACATCACAGTGTAGGACAAAGATGGCAGCCACAATCCCAGTATCCAGCGCAGGCCACATACGAGTCAACAGTGCACCAGAAGGTCTTCCTAGCACAGCTCAGGACCCTCCGATCTAGAAGAGGCTTATCTGCGTCGAAGCTTCACAGGCCACATAAAATCTTTAATTATAACCAATTATATTTAATCACTGTTTTGGAATTCTTTAAAGTTTTTGTAATTTTTTTTACCTATGTTTTGTTAAGATCATCAACAATACCAAGCAAACATTATTAATGTCATAAAAAGATTGGATCTGAAGAACTCATGATTAGCTTTGCTAAACAATATAGCAATAATAATTATTATGTTTTGGGCTTTTCTTTTTTTAACTAGGTGATTTTTTTCTTTTTATAGAAAGACATAAGAGATATTTTAACGCCAATACATATGGAGTCTCGCTATTATCTTGGAAAACACATTGTATACAAAAGAAATGCAGATGAATTCAAGCCCCTACAGCCAATTCTGCAGAAGAAAGATGGAGAGGAAAATATATTAAAAAATGTGGTAAGAAAATTAGAGTTTTTATTTATTATGGCTTTTATGGAGTTTCTATTTAAATTCAATCATTGAAGCTAAAATCTAAATTCATTATATAGATCTAAAATGCAAAAAAATGTTTCTCAGACGAGGGATATGTACTTCACTTCAATAAAGAAAAAAATGGAAACCAGACAGTTTTTTTGAGCCAAAGAAGTGAATTCAAAAGCAATGGGATATATAAAGTAATGACTTGCTCTCCTTGCTCAATCTACGTCTGGCCTTCGCTCAAAGAACTGCATCAAACATACATTTTTCCCCAAAATGTTGCGCGTGAAACCACCCTAAGACTCCACCCATCAGTTAGCGTCCTTTCACACTAGCGTTTTGTTTTCCATTTTGCTAATATATCATGGGACTGAGAACTGGGAAGGACCATGGGAGGGAGGAGTGGAATTGGTGGCCAACCCTGGCAGCAGCAACAGGAGCTCGTCCGCAAAGATGGCAGCCGTGGCAACATGGCGTGACATTTGAAAAAAAAAATTCTGTCATTAACTATATTTAAGAATAAGCCTGAAATCTTGCAGGTTTACTCTGCCAGCAAAGCCTAACAGTCTAACACTTCCTGTTCTCAAAACCTCTCAGAAGTCATCTCCTTATTATCTCATGCAAGGTGAGACCTATGTACAGATAACACAGGATCCAGCCTTCACAACAGGTAATGGTCATAGCCCTCCTCCTCCCCCTCCCTGTTGAATGATCTCTTCACATATCACAGACCATGCCCACAACACTTTGCCATAGAAGTAAATGAATCATCCCCAGCATATAGTTTTATAAGGTCCATGTGGTTGCTGTAAAGCATCTCTCTAAATGCTATCAGTGGGTGAGGCAAAATGACCGCCCCATAATCCTGTACAGAAAGTAAAGTAAAAAAAAAATTCTACAATCAGAAAGCAAAGACATCAGAAAAAAAATTATCAGTATCTAGTTTAAATTAGTAAAAAAAATATAGGTGACACATTCCCTTTAACCCCTTAAAGACCAAACTTGGTAAATATATAGCGCTTGGTCCTGGGCTATAATCCCGGCCAATAGCAGAATTAAAGCACGGGATTAAAGCCTCTGCTCCTGCAATGAAGCAGGAGCACGTTGGGTTTGCAGCTGTCAGACACAGCCAGGTAACCAGAGGAGAAGGTGAAGAGGCTTCTAACATCTTCTGCCTTCTCCTTCCCAAGCTACATAGCGCTCAATGAGGGCTCTGTACTAAAAAGTATTATTGCCACTATGAGACTCCGTGATCACGTGACTGCTGGGGGCCCTCTGTTACAGCAAAGCTGCAGGGTCCTAGCAGACCCTGATCAGCTCTGTAAGTGACTATTATCACTACAGGAGATGTTTTCCCCTGTATCTGGGGCTCCTATGGATGCCATAGCTAAACTGGAGACGTGTGAAATTAAAAAAAAACAAACTATGTGACTGTTCCCCAAAGGTCCCTGTGATCCAAAACTATACAAATTACATATCAAAACATCCGAAACAAAATGAGGAACCCATTCCTGCAATTTATTTTAGCAGAAATATACTAATTTTAAAAATAAACAACTATAAATGTAGGGGGGAAAAAAACATTTTTTTAGCTTTTTACCCCCAATAAAACACGAAAAAAAATCAGTGAAAAAAGATATCAAAATAGCTGTATATGTCACGAGGACAAAAAACGTAGCAAAAACAATTTTGGTAGCTGAAGAACAAAAATAGGGCAGTGAAACAAATCTCTAAAAAGTGCCTGGTCCTTAAGGGGTTAAGGTAAATTTACATTAAAAAAATAAGTATTGTCTTCAAAAGAACTTCACAGCATTACACAACTTCCCGGTCAACCTCTATGGATAAAACAGTCATTTCTAAAGAACATTATGATGGGATTAAAGTAGAGAGAATGAAATGATGATCCCCATGGGACACCCTAGGACTGGTAGTACCTTCCGATTGCTTCTGAACTGAGAGAAACATATGGGTATGGAGTCATAGCTTGTTCCTGGCGCTTGCTTCGTATGGTGGTGAGGGATAATATCAAGTCCTGTGCAGCTGTCGCACAGCTCTGCATGGGGCTTCTAAATGTCATAAAGATATTCCTCCCAGCAGCTTGTGTCTGTTACACACAACACGAAATGCCATAATATCTGTACAAAGACCAAAAGCATAATATCATGACACAATCTAAACTATTGTTGTAAAGTTATAGCAGGCAACTTTATGGGGTGAATCCAATGGTAAGAACGGGAAATGACTGACCCATGTAAAGTCCTGCAGTTCCCATAGCTAAATGGATGTATCGCCTATAGTCTTATGAATAGAATCAATATACTGATACACATCTCTTTCTGTAAACTGTTTTTATTTTTTGACTGTAGACTGTTTTATTCTATTTTCTGTACATGATTATGGGGACTGTCAACTATGGGGAATGCTAACAGCCACATATCCTCTGGACTAGAATTCAATGACAGAGTGTTGTGAGCATGATAAATCTAGAGGTCATTCTGCAGGGAGGGGAGCTGTGACCAACACTTATAGTGAATGATGGATCCTGTGATAGATATATATATATATATATCGGTATATGTATGTATATGTTATATATATATATTATATATAAAATACTACCAATGAGATGACTGATGAGTAGCGAAGTCTACAGAACACGAAGTGTCAGATTTTTATCAGATTTATCGGTTAGAGTGAAACCTGGAAGATTTCAGTATTATGTATTTTTTTCTATTTATATAGTCAAATTGAAAACAAATCTGCAGAACGTCTTAAAAATATGTTTAGCATAAAAACTCAATTTAAACAGTATGTCATTTTCTGAAGACATATTCCCTTTGTTTGTCATATATTCATCCTTTAAAAACTCTCCACCTATCTTGGTGTCAAGATTGGCTAATCCTTACTGTGTACTACTTCTGTTATTCGAACTGGCTATTATAGATGCAATTTATATGTTTATCTGACAGCAACTCCTACACAAGATACTGTCAGTGGTCAAAGATAATCATTGAGATGGGTCCAATCTTATTCTGTTCTAAATGGAGGCTCCATACCTCAAAATAATAGCCCACATTACTTGGACCACATCAGTCTATGCTAGGGACTTGTGTGATACCATAGAGTTAGATTGCACTATACTAATTTTACCCTAGACTCACTGGCTTAACTATAGAGGATGCAGTTGCACCCAGGCCCAGGAGCCTGAGGGGGCCCATAAGGCCTCTCTTCTCCATATAGGGAGCCCGGTACTATGAATAAAGCATTATAGTTGGGGCCCCTGTTACAGGTTTTGCATTGGAGGCCCAGGCGTTTCAAGTTACGCCTTTGACTAGACTTAAAGGAGTTATACAAAAAATGTCTGTTGCTACCTATTCATAGGATAAGTCATAAAAGTCTGATCGGTGGGGGTCTCATGAATCCTGAGAATGGGTGTCTCGTATCCCCCTCTTCTTATCATTTTGGGGTTGCTGCACTCACAGTGCTATCAGACTAAATGAAGTGGTGGTCACGCATGTGCGGCATTGAACTGCTAAATTCATTTTAATAGGAATCACAGAAATAGCTCATTTCAAGGGCTCAGCTATCACTGGCAGTCCCATTGAAGATGAATGGAGTGACGCCATGTGCTCACTACTGCCAATCCATTATACCTTCTCCTCACAGTAGGGGGTGCAGCGAGCTCACTAGGAGGAGGAGGGGTATCTCCTTTCTTGGGATCGGTGGGAATATCAGGGGTGAGACACTCACTGATCAGACTTTTATCACCTATCCTGTGGATAAGTGATAAGTCATTTTTGTACAATTTATTAATTGATGCCATATTTGTCAAGTAAATGAGACTGAGCTGAAATACAAGGCATGGGTAGGCAAACAGAGGAGCTGCTGTGCCTGTGTAAACAATTGAGTGGCCCTTTAAGTTTTGCTTATGAGCATTGGTCCTGGGGCTTTAGGCTCCACTAATCAAACATCAATGACTAATGACAATACTTAAAAGTCCCTTCAATATATTGTAAATCACTGAAATATTATTTTACTGCCCAAAAAGTTAGACCCCTATAGTAAATAACTAGCCTCATTGACTACTAGCGATGGTATTTCCAGCCATACCAAATAATTGATATGCTGAACTATTTATTGCTTTACCAGGTTGTTTTCCTGACATCATTAGTCACTTTATATGTATGACCTACCTCCCCAATGGTTTTATTTGAATATTAGATTTTTGTGCAATTTTCAGGTACTCCAGCAGGGGGTCTGTATTTGATGACATAATTAATTTTTGGAATTGTTGAGTATCGGTTACATGATAAAAGTTGAACTGGACTGTGTTTTTCATGTACACCAATTCTATATTTGAAACTTGCATTAATGGAGTCCAGTCTAAGGAGCTATAAAATAAGGCTGTCCACTATCATAATTTTTTATTGCATTTCTTATAGAATTTCCATGTCTGACAATTCTCTATTTTTCAGAATCTTCAATAGATTGTCACTGTTGTGCTGTTTATAATAGGGAATGTTTGGAATATGTGAAATGAGCCCACTACTGCCAGTACAAGACCATTGTATTTGTCAAAATATGTCAAGTAATTTGTAAGAGCTTTCTATGAAGTGGCATACATCATGGATGGCAGATGGCACTTTTGCTGTTGCTTAATTAATAACATTTGACTTGCATGGAAAACCACGGCTCTTTCAATTTACTATAGAGAAAATGTAGAGCGATCGTAAACACAACTGCTCCAAAATAATGTAATGTACTTAGATTTTTTTATGCTTCATTATAGTAATATTATGTAACATGGTTTGCGTGTAAACTTTACAAGTAATGATGCATGGATTCTGATGTACTAACTATAGATGAGCGAGCATGCTCGGATAAAGCAGTTACTCAAACGAGCATCGCTCTTCTCGAGTAGCTGCTTACTGGTCCGAGCAGGCTCGGGGGGGGGGGGGGGGGGCAGGTTGCGGGGGTGAGCAGGGGACGGCAGTGGGGGGGGAGAGTGAGAGAGATCTCTCTCTCTCTCTTTACCCCCTGCTAACACCCGTCACTCCCCGCTCACAACCACCGCCCCCCACCCCCCCAAGCCTGCTCGGACCGGTAAGCAGTTGCTCAAGAAGAGCGATGGGTTTTTTACTTTTTGTTTTTTACATTTTTCTTTTTTGGACATTTTTAATATCTTTTTTTTACACCATCTATGTCCCTCTTGGGGACTTAAAGCACAGCACTGATGATCGCTGTGATAAGGCATGGCAGAACTTCTGTCCTGCCATGCCTTATTGCTTATACAGCGATCACAGGCACAGGCTATACCTGAGAGCCAGGCAACTTCACAGAGGGAGCGCGCTCCCTCTGTGAACCCCTCTCATGCCGGGATTGACACAGATCGTGGCAGGGAAGGGGTTAACAGCGGAAGGCCGGATATGACTAACAGCCGTCTCCCGTTGCGGGATAGCGCGAGGTCTGTCATGATCTTGCGCTATCCCTATGACGTAAGGGTATATCATTTTGCGGGAAGTACCCCGCTTCCATGACGTACCTTTATGTCATGGGGAGGGAAGGGGTTAAAACTGAACGACTGGATGATTCTTGTCCAGTCAATTAGTTTCTGCATACCTTTACATGGGCTCATTATCATTCAAAACCCCACGGCGGCGCAGGGTTTGGAACAAGAAGAATGATAATCGCTCCTTCTACATATGATCCTTTTACATGGGACAAGCTGTTGGGCAAAGAATGCCCGGCAGCTTGTCCCAGTGATGCTCGTTTCTCTGCCATTACACAGGAGCGAGTACCACTGACCTCACTCACACGTAGCCAGAATAGAGGTGGAGTAGGCCGGGTAGCATTCTCTCCCCGCCTCCATTCACAGTAAGCAGATAGTCATTCAAAAGTGAATGACTGCTGTTAACACCGAACGACATGTCATTCAGATTTCTACATGCAGAAAACGAATGACTGAAAATTCTCATTCAGTCGCTGCAAGCGTTTACATGGGATGATTATTGTTCAGATTTTCGCGGAAACGCATGAATCTCAACGATTCTGAACGATAATCGTGCTGTGCAAAAAGGCCAATACACAATCCTACCTTTTATTCTTCTGGCTTATCTTAATGATGTTTCACCCCATGTACAAAGCCTTAAGGTAGCATCATTTAAAAGTTGGGCATTTCTCAGCGCTTCATGTGTTAACCCACCAGATGAGGGGTCTTTGTGCTCTAAAAGTTTAAAAATATAATTTTTCTAGTTACCTAAGAAGGCATCACTTCTCTAACAGTATTTACCAACACGTAGCGTCTTCTGGGTAACGTGGTGCCATACTTTGGTTTGCTGTATTTCTCCAGGTTCACAATATTTTGGAAACCCAAGAAGGCGTGAGGCCTAGAGTTTCTCATTAAATATGTGCTGTATGTATCTTTTTGGCAGGTTTCTTTTGCAAGATACTGCGCCTTGGCAAACTGCTCCGCTGATTTACAGATCTCAGGAAAAGTTTACTTTCCGGGGTGAGTAGATCCATTATTATGCCGTCTGCTTTTCTTCAGCTTAATGGAAGTTCAGTCTGTAAAGTTCTGTAAAACACAGATTGCTGCTTTATGTTTTGACTATTTTAAGAAGATTTAATATTTGTTTCATTTGTTTAAAAAAAATTGGATTACAACATTTTTGACAATAACTATGGGGAGGTCGGTGCTTGCCAAAATTCAGTCTGCAGTGCCTAATTATGGTTATGGCAAAAGATAAAGTGAACTCCGAGGACGGTGGGCTTTGAATAATCTAGTCAAGGCCGATCATATCAGAGCTATAACAGTAATGTCTAACAAAATATGTTAAAACGTGTTGTATTTCAATGTATAGCATATATTATGACAATTACCAACTAAGGATCTAAAAAGGGGATCTTATTATATGCTGATATGAAATATATATAATATCTGTATTTGCTGTACAAGCCCTTAGTTTTCATGCTGTGTATAACTGGTGACTATATACCGACAGTACCAGGCTGCAGTAGTTTTTGCATTGGGGATCCATCTGTTGAAGGCAGAGTCTTCAGGAAGAACAGAAGCATTAGGCCGGTTGCACACAACTGGGTTGGATCCTGCATCCAGTGTCCGGCTGGTGACCCCGCGGATCTGTCATTGCTTGTCATGTGCAGGCGGACTTCTGTGCTGCAGATAGTCCGGCTGGCTTGCCGTCAGACATGCGCAGTACAGATTTTCCTGTGTCATCGCTAGGCGATGATGCAGGTCCCCCAACCTTTCCGCAATGTCAATGGTGGAAGGGCCATGGGTCGGATGGCTTTCACTTACTTCAATGGAAGCCATTCGTGCGGAGCCTGCACAAAAATAGAACATGCTGTGATTTTTTTAATCCGTAAGCAGAAAATCGCAATTGATTTCCACTTGTGTGCAAAAAAAAGGAGTTTGGACGGTATTCACTGTGGAACCCGAAAGCGGACGCGCCCCCCAGATTCCGCAATTCAAATGCATCTGTGTGCAGCCGGGCTTACAGCAATTTCAGCACAAATCAAGATAATGCTCACTGAATGGGACGGCCCCTCTTTGTTTTTATACATATACCTTCTTCATTATACATTAAGTACCGATTGGATGCTTGACATTTGTAGATTAATTCTATTGGATACATTCATACATGCAGACGTGGTCTTTTACTTTTCACCCTTACACAGTCAGCAACTGACTATCAGGATAAAAGAAGTCTTGTCTGGTCAAAGTTCATTTATGGCCCCTCAGTGAGTGAGTGACTAAGCCCACCCTTGGGATCTGACCAATGGTCTATAAAATGAGAATGTAGTGACATTAGTAAAACAGGGGGCTTTTAATTATAGTTTTTCTCCTTCACATCCATGGTCCAATGTCTATGGCTCCAGGCCAATGCCCCAGTTATACCAGCAGATTGCATTTTAATTTGCTTGATCCTTTAGGCTGCCTGTCCACAGGGCATATATCTATATTCCACAACACTTCTGCTCGATTCACAACCTGATTGGTTGTTTGGGTTGGCTGATTCACAGTGATTGGTTGTTTGGGTTGGCTGATTCACAGTGATTGGTTGTTTGGGTTGGCTGATTCACAGTGATTGGTTGTTTGGGTTGAATCGAGCGGAAGTGTTGTGGAATATAAATATATGCATCTACGGGTGTAGCGATATCCTGCGGCAGATCGCCGCCGCGGGAGCTGCGGTCGGGGAGCAGGAGACAGCTGACTGGTCTCCGCACTGAGCCTATCTAACAGATAGGCTCACCGAGGAGAATCGTGGCAAATCGCAGCATGCTGTGATTTGAATCCCGCGAGTGGAGAATTGCTATGATTCTCCGCTCGTGGATGCCACGGCTGTGCTTTCCATAGCAACGCTATGGAAAGCTTCAGACAGCGTGATTCGCTGGCAATTTATCGCCGGCAGAATCACGCCCGTGGACATGCAGCCTTACTCCTCTAATAGATAAGGGGTACTTGACAGCCACTTATCTCTGTGCCTCAAATTAAATTTAAAAAATTGATACCTTGTTAGCCAGTAGAGCAAAATGTTTTAGTTCTCTGTAAACAAAATAATCTTGTAGATATGAAGCCTGTTAACGGCTAAAACCCCATTATACACAATGATTGTCGTTCAAACAAACAAGTTAACAACTTTTTTGCCTTCGAATGTTGTGCGTTTACACGTAAAGATAATCGTTTGAAATCCCCACTATTTCCCTTGTTAGCTGTGTAAACGCTGTATATGTTGTTTGCTCAGGTGGCCATGTGAAGAATCTCTTGGCAGGAGGTTTTTAATTAGTGTAAAGAAAAGCCATTGTCTACTAAGGCTGGAGTCATTGTGCGTAGCTGTGCAAACAATCACCCCTCCCCTCAAGTCGTTTGAAAGACAAATGTTATTTAAACCTAACAAGAACCGAACAAAAAAATTACTATTTTTTTTCAGGTTGAAACTCAGCGATAAACGACAAGTTCGCCTTCACACATAACGATTATGACTCACTTTCGCTCGTTTCAACAAATTTTGAGAAATAAGCATTGCCTGTAAATTGGCCTTAACAATAATAAATCATGTTACAGTAGGCAATTGAGCCTACTTAGGCCCCTTCATCAGGCCTGTAGCAGGAATTGCAGAGAGACATGGTGTGATTAATTCACATTTAAACAGAAAAAACGGTGAGCCGAAGAGAAAATCCTTAATTAGTTCATAGACAGGGCACAAAAGTTTTATGGTCTCTAAATTGATGTTCGTTCAATACCCCCACTATATTCAAACCTGTGTTCATACTATAATAGTATTAAGGATGGTCATTAGAGATGAGCGAGTGTACTCGTTAAGGCAAATTACTCAAGCGAGTATCGCCATTTTCGAGTACATGCCTGCTCGTCCGAAAAGATTTGGGTGCCGGCGGGGGTGTGCGGTGAGTTGCGGAAGTGAGCAGGGGGGAGTGGTGGGGGGAGAGAGATCTCCCCCCCCCCCTCCCTGTTCCCTCGCTCTCCCCCGCAGCCCCCCCCCCCCCCCCCCCCGAAGCTTTTCAGGCAAGCAGGCATGTACTCGAAAATGGGGATACTCGCTCGAGTAATTCGCCTTAACGAGTACACTCGCTCATCTCTAATGGTCATAAATTTTCATTCCCATACTACCCCCCAAGTGTCTATGGGATTTGAAGGTGGCTTTTAATATAGCAAGCTTCATGTGTTCTACAGTATGTTACGACCTTGGCTCAGCCACAAGTAGTTCGATCATTCTTTCAGTTTTTCTAGTTTGAATTTCTTTAATTGTGTGTATGTATATGTGTATGTGTATATATGTATATATGTGTATATATATATATATATATATATATATATATACACACACACACACACTTTTTCCCATATATTCTATTATAAGCCTGATGAAGAGGCCTAAGTAACTTGTTAACTTGTAGTAACATCATCTCTTTTTGTTACCCATTGTTGTTCTTAGCCGTTTAGTTGTTCACGACACTCGACGACCCTAAATGCGAGCTCCCTCCATGGTTTTCGGAATTGTCTGATATCCATGCCAGTATCAGCTTTGACAGTATCAGCCATCGTGTCCTTTGGCGGACAGGTCTTCTTTTGCCACTGATCTGTCCAAGCATTATAGATTTTTCTAGTGACTCTGCTCACATTACATGGCCAAAATCCGTGAGTCTGAGCCCGGTCGTCTTGGCCTCCAGTGATATATTGGGTCTTATACGATTCAGGACTTCTCTGTTTGTTACTCTTGCTGTCCAGGGCATACGCAGCAGCTTTCACCAGCACCTCGGCTCAAATACATCAATCCTCCTTGTCACATCCATACATGGCTATGGGGAAAACAGTGGTTTCCACTATCCTGCATTCATTTGCTATGCCGGTATCCCTATTTTTCCAGATTTTGTCCATATTTAGCATTGCGTTTCGGGCCAATGCTATCCTACGATGTGGCATAGATTCTCCAGCCTGGTCAATTTTTGAACGAAGGAGGATAAAGCCTCACACATATCCTATGGCCTTATTTGATTTGAGTTTGGCCACTTTTTGCAGTCATCATAATTTTTGTTTTCTTTAACTTCAGTTAGTGGTCCATTAAAAGATATCATATCTTCAAGATTATTTTGTCTTACTGAGAACAGTAGCATCAAATGAAATAAATACACAATTTCCAAGGTGGTTATGCTTCCTTTCCATTCATTATTATGCTTTAGTAGGGCCCATGATGGGACTGTAGTGTTGGCAGCTTTATTTCATAAATACGACAACTCTACTGATGGTGATAAAGCAATATCCTTAAAAAGGTCATGAAAATAATAAATATGACAATAACTACCTTTTCCTTCATCCTGCCCCACTATTGTAATCCAAATGGTAAAAAAAAGTCTTGCATATCCATCCTAGGAGACATTTATTTAATCTCCACCCCCTTATTCTCCCTATAGTGCTAGTCACAAAATACTGTACATTTGGGAAAAGGAGAAGACCGAGTGGATATCTTTTTTTCTTTGGCATTTTTGAAACATGGCGTTTTAACGCTTGTGTGTGAGCAGCCTAAGAGAAGTGCTTAGATTAGTCTGTGTAATAATATGGACAAGGCTAAACTGGTAGATAGATAACAATTACATCAGTAGCGGTTATCAGTCAATTAGCAAGTGCTAACAGGCTGACATTTCCAGGCACTGTAGAGGAGTGATATGCTTTTCATTGAAATCACACATTCACACTTGCCCTGTATAACTGCATTATCAGCAGAACATCAGCCAACTAATGGCGTCCAGTTAGAAGAAGGATTAGACTTAATTGAAAAGGAAATGTTATCCCAGGCTTATCATAAATACCGCTGGCTTCCTTTGTTCTTGCGTTAGGATAAAATAAATCATGGAGAGCAAACACCAAGACCAGACAATAACCTAGGGAGATTTTGTAATTATTTTCATCCGAAGACTTGGAAATAATGTCTGTAAAACAGCCACTAAGGTGAGATATAGCAGTGAGCCATCCCCCATAGCTTTCTATTGGAACATGGCTATCGTCAAATCATAGCCATGCATTGCGATAAACTATAGTGTCTGGAAATCCCAATTTATGCTCCATAAATTTCAGCAGTTTTTGAATATCTTTAAGAACTTTTTACTTGTCCTTCACACTTTATCGGGGCATACTGTGACATTCTCCACTGCTAGCATATGATATCACTTGCTGATTAGTGGAAGTCTGACTGTTGGGAATCCCACTAATCTTGAGAAGGGTTAGAAATGACCATACCTGAAAATATGTTTTTGAGAATGTATTAATATTGTAATACTCTGTCCTAATGTTTTTGCATGATCTTGGTCTTCTCTGTGTGTACCAGATGGTCTATGACTACAACTTATGGACGTTTTATTACAGTGTCCATTGGAATTGTTACCCTGTTTTCCATATACCCTAAATGGTTACGACCGTGGCTGCCATTATTAGTATTCATCCATCCATTATCAGTGTAGAACACCAAGATAGCTAAGTGGTTCAATGAAATAGTCCACACAAGAGGACAAGTCAGGGTTCTGTTAAAAATCTGCACCAAAATCCTCACTATTGAGAGTTGATTCTGTTGCGTCCTCCGGACTTGCAACCTCAATAACATAAATCAAAGGCACAACTGTGCAAAGGAAACATAACCCTATGGGGAATACTCTCCCTATAGTCCCCTAACCCGGGAGGGGGCCCTGCCTACTCGGCAGACCGATCACTCTGACAGGTGCGAGCCAGCACGCGTGCCTTGGCCACTAACAAGTCCCTATCAGGGAGCCCTAGCACAAAATAAAGTGAAACAGAACCAAACAAAACAGAAAAGAACTTAACTTGCATGGAGAGCTTCCACCAAGCTGTGTTGCTCCGTCGCTGTCCAAAATGCAACTGAAGTGATTGACCAGCACAGGAGATAGTGCTGGAGCTGTTTAAATAGGAGCCAGGCTACTCAGCACCAGGTGCTGACTGACCTTCCTCCTGCAGCTACCACACCCCTCAGCTCCTGGAGAAGCAAGGGCACACCCAAAACCTGGTCTGGCCTGCAGGCAAGGTGCAGGCCTCAGCACGGCTGCAACAGATTCGTCTTACAGATTGTCTGTAGGTTTGCTTTGGAAATTTTATGCAGTAAACCAGCCCCAAGTGAATTTGCCTGAAAGATACTTGCACATAGACTTATGCTATTCACTGCACAGTGCCAATAATGACAAGGTGACACATGGTTGGCACCTGGGCATAGACGGAGAACTGCTCAGGTTTACCTCCCTTAGGGCAAAGAATGAGTCTCCTGTGCTAGTTAGGTTAGATAAAGAATTATAGAGCATAAATTGATCACATTGTTTGGTACGATTAATCTTACGGGGAGTCTACAAGGTGAGGTATAAGAAAGACTACTTTATTCCGTTTCTGCATAATACAGTCTGTGCTGAATGTATATTTGTCTTGGCATCCGGCAGTCTTATTATTCAGGGATGGCATTACAGTAATATACATAGAGCAAGCTCAGCTGATCATCAGATTATTTTACTATTTTTAAATCACTTTTATGTAGGTCACCATAGAACATATTTGCATTTTGATGTCTTGTGAGGAATTCATATGAGTTTCATTTATAGAAACAAGAAAGTTCGAGGGATATTAAAAGGGTTGTCTGCTTTAGGCAGTTCATATTTATATACCATGTTAGAACATACAGATGTCCTGAAAGGGGTTCTCTGCTTGGAAACCCCCTCTACAAGACAGGGTGACCACTCACTGGGCACTTCTCTGAGATGTCAGCTGATCAGAGTACCCCCGGGAACAGAGATCGCCCAAACTCAACCTCTACATACAAGCATAGAATCATAGAATGGTAGAGTTGGAAGGGACCTCCAGGGTCATCGGGTCCAACCTCCTGCTCAGTGCAGAATTCACTAAATCATCTCAGACAGATATTTGTTCAGCCTTTGTTTGAAGACTTCTATTGAAGTAGGAAGCTGTAGGAAGTGACAGCATATAACTAGGATATGTCATCAACTGCTGATTGTGGTAGTCCAACTGCAGGGATCCCCATCATGAATACAATGTATCTGCCTGTATAAATAGGCTGCATGAGCAAGCAAGTGAAGTCTGGCATTGTTCACTCATTCAAATGATAAATTGTTTGGGGTAAATGGACCCTTAGGCTGCATTCCCATGAAAGTATATCGGCTCGGTTTTCACGCCGAGCCGATATACGTTGTCCTCATGTGCAGAGGAAGGGGAGGATGGAAGAGCCAGGAGCAGGAACTGAGCTCCCGCCCCATCTCTGCTTCCTCTCCGCCCCTCTGCTCTATTTGCAATGAAAGGAGGCAGGACAGGGCGTGGCTAAGGTTCGATAATTAGCCCCGCCTCTGCCCCACCTCTCCCCATTGCAAATAGTGCAGAGGGGCGGAGAGGAGGCAGAGAGGGGGCGGGAACTCAGTTCCTGCTCCTGAGTCTTCCATCCTCCCCCCCTCTGCCCACGAGGACAATGTATATTGGCTCGGCGTGAAAACCGAGCCGATATACGTTCGTGGGAATGCACCCTTAGGGTCCTTTTACACAGGATGACTATCGGGCACTTAGCACCCAAGAGTCATCCCAAAGATTATTGCTCCTGTGCTTTCACACAAGAGTGGTAGTCGGTCATTGAATGCAGGTGGAACACGCCAGAGATCTCTTCCAGCAATTGGCCTCTATTCAGAGTAAACAGGCAGTCATTCATAGATCAGCGACTACCTGCGAACATGGGCCGATTATCGTAAGGCTTAAATACATGCATAAAATGAACGGCAAACAATATGCAAACAAATTATCCTTGGTTGTTTAATCATTGGCTGTGTTTGCACAATCTAATAATTATCTGAGTGATAACATTCCCAGTAAAGGCCCTTAAAAATACACTGGGCTCTGCAAACAAATCATGGAGGTCCTTTTACATGCAAATGAAAACAATAAAGTGTTAATGGACATTAAAACTTTATGCAAATAGATCGCTAAATCTTTCAGTCCTTTGAAAGATTATTTTTGCGTGTAAAAGGGCCTTTAAAGGATTCTTAGAGAGGATGACTATTGGGTTCATTAAAAGTCAGGAAACATTTCCAGCCACTCAGATATATTTATTTTACTTATATCGTGTAGACACAGACAGAACACATAAACTCAATGTAGATGTTGCCCTTGGATGAATTTGAAACCAGAATCCCAGCAGTGTAAGGCAATAATGTTAACCACTGAGCCACCGTGCTTCATTCTACTTTGTATTCTATGTCTCCAGTTCTGAAAAAAAAAGTTATTAAGGAGGTCGTCTAATCTAAGCAAATTATTCCCTATTCACTGATTGGAGAATAACTTGCTGATTGGTGGCAGTCTGCCAACTGCAAGTCCCACTGATCCTCAAATTTCACCCCAGCACATTCTGAAATTTTAACAATCCTAGCCGCACATTCATGTCTCCACTCTATTCACTTTAATGGGACCACTGGAGATAGCTAAGCTTTTGAAATCAACTGTCTTTGGTGGCTCCATTGAATATAATGAAGCGGAGGTGCGCATGTGCGGACACCACTGTCAAAACATCAGGCCATGCTGGTAATAAAATCTTAGGATTGTTGGGAATCCCAGTTGTCAGATCCCCCCCGAACAGCAAATTATCCTCTGTCTTGTGGATAGGGAATAACTAGCTGAGAAGGGAATATTCCTTTAAGGTTTGTGAATGATATATAATATATGCATAATATATTTGCTGCTCTTTTTCTGCAGCAGCTTGGTAAGCTTTGGCTGAACCATCGGGTGCTTAGAGACCTGCAGTTAGACTAGCAAAAAGACTAATTCTACGCAAGGTTGATGGAAGCGTTCCAATAAATTTCATTTCTGCATAGTTTTTCCTATCCTGTTTATCCCAGTTTTCCATCTATTTGCTCATTACCTTTATACGGTGCCTTGTAAAACTATTCAACCCTCTAAAATTGTACTTCTAAAAAATGTACAGGCAAATAAATGAGAAAAAAGCCAAGTGACTTGTAGTAGATAGAATCAATGTAAGTGCCACTTATAAAGCAAACACATCTGTTCTCTTTTAGGGGTTGAATACTTTTGCGCTGCCTCTGCCTATTTAATAGTTATTTCTATAACTGTACACAGTAATAGATGCTCAGTGTACTCTGTAGTCATAACTGAGAATGGATTTCAAACTTTAAATAAATGTAACTTCAAAGAAATCTGTTCTTGTAGGTAAATATACCCTATTAATTGGAAAGGTGATTTTTCACACTCTCGGCTACAATGCTTTAATGCAATAAATATATATAAATAAGCACTGAAAAAAAAACCCTGACATTTAATTGCTACAGTGCTAGCAATATGTTTCTCTCTAATTTGCTGTTGTCTTGGAACCTAGCTGTTTATGCAGTGCTTTCACCTTCTGTTGCTTATGTCTGTGCCAGCTCCCCTCCCTAAGGTGTACAATGAGTAATGTTTTGGTTCGATGCCAGATCATTCTATAAATGTCATTTTTATTTGCATGGGTTTTTTTTTTACCTTAGTAAAATGAATTAAATACATCTGTATTTCACTTTAATCCCAAACCTGCTTTTTATTATTCATTTCATAGAAGATTTAAAGGGAACCTGTCAGCAGGAACAAGCGGGCCAAACTGCATGTTATAGAGCAGGAGGAGCTCAGCAGAATGATAGATAGTTTAATGGGCGGTATTTTATTCCTTTAAAACCTCTGCACATTCTGAGCAGAACAGTCCAATGGGCGGTCCTGTCAGTGATTGACAGCTATCTCTGTATGAGTGACATCACAAACACAGCTCTAGTACATCTATTCTAACCCCACACATTACACAAACAGCTCTGTTACATCCATCCTGAGCCAACACATCACATGACACACAGCTCTTCTACATCCTGATTCACACAGACACACAGCTCTGCTAAATGGTGCATCCATCATGATCCCCACACATTACACACAGTTCTACTACATCCATCCTTATTTCCACACATTACAGGCACAACACATTACACTGCTACATGGTACATCCATTATGATCCCCACATAAAACACACACAGTTCTACTACATCCATCCTGACTAGAGATGAGCGAGCATACTCGTCCGAGCTTGATACTCGTTCGAGTATTAGGGTGTTCGAGATGCTCGTTACTCGTAACGAGTACCACGCGGTTTTCGGGTTACTTTCATTTTCTTCCCTTTAGAAATTTGCGCGCTTTTCTGGCCAATAGAAAGACAGGGAAGGCATTACAACTTCCCCCTGCAACGTTCAAGCCCTATACCACCCCCCTGCAGTGAGTGGCTGGCGAGATTAGGTGTCACCCGAGTATTAAAATCTGCCCCTCCCGCGGCTCGCCACAGATGCATTCTGACATTAGTTCAGGGAAAGTGGTATCTTGGTGGAGCTGCTATAGGGAGAGTGTTAGGAGTATTTTAGGTTTCAAGAACCCCAACGGTCCTTCTTAAGGCCATAGAAATCGCAGATCGCACCTATGTGCGATCTGCGATTTCTGTTCTCTTCTCTATATGCGCTCAATGGGGCCGGCGGCAGCAGCGCCGACCCCATTGAGAACATATAGAAGACAAATCATTCTTCTCTTCCACAGCTGTAACAGCTGTGGCAGAGAAGAACGATGTTTGCCCATTGAATTCAATGAAGCCAGCAATACAGCAGGTTCCACTGAAAGCAATGGGCTGCCGGCGTGCGCGGGGACGAATTGTCGGGAAGGGCTTAAATATATAAGCCCTTCCCTGCAATTCATCCAGAAATGTGTTACAATAAAAATATATACCGGCGTATAAGGCAACGGGGCGTATAAGACGACCCCCCAACTGTCACCTTATACGCCGGTAATACAGTGGAGCAAAGAATAAAAATCATTACTCACTTCTTCTGACATTCTGCTGTGCTGCTGCAGGCTGTCGCTCCCTCCTGGTTCCCGGCAGAGCATTGCTTTCTCTACGAAGGGCTTTAAATCCCTGCCTCCAGAAACACACGTGCCTTCAGCCAATCACAGCCAATGACAATGATGTCATTGAATGGCTGTGATTGGCTGTGTTTCTGGAGGCGGGGATTTCAAGCCCTGTGTCCAGAAAGCAATGCTCTGCCATGGACCAGGAGGGAGCGACAGCCTGCAGGAGCACCGCAGAACGTCAGAAGAAGTGAGTAATGATTTTTATTCTTTGCTCCACTGTATTGCTGGCGTATAAGGTGACAGTTGGGGGGTCGTCTTATACGCCCCGTCGCCTTATACGCCGGTATATATTTTTATTGTAACACATTTCTGGATGAATTGCAGGGAAGGGCTTATATATTTAAGCCCTTCCCGACAATTCATCCTGCGATCGCCGGCAGCCCATTGCTTTCAGTGGAACCTGCTGTATTGCTGGCTCCATTGAATTCAATGGGCAAACATCGTTCTTCTCTGCCACAGCTGTTACAGCTATGGCAGAGGAGAACGATCTTTACGCTGACAGTGCGGGGGGGGGCCCACTCTTGCCGCTATTGTGGCTTAATAGTGGGACCTGGGAACTTGAGATGCAGCCCAACATGTAGCCCCTTGCCTGCCCTATCCGTTGCTGTGTCGTTCC
The DNA here is from genome assembly GCF_035609145.1 of Eleutherodactylus coqui. Classification (NCBI taxonomy): domain Eukaryota; kingdom Metazoa; phylum Chordata; class Amphibia; order Anura; family Eleutherodactylidae; genus Eleutherodactylus; species Eleutherodactylus coqui. The sequence continues at coordinate 65,378,296 of NC_089844.1, read as the reverse complement.
CATCACTTTCTTGAATTGCCCAGATTTTCACAAACGAAAACCTTAGCGAGCATCGGCGATATACAAAAATGCTCGGGTCGCCCATTGACTTCAATGGGGTTCGTTACTCGAAACGAACCCTCGAGCATTGCGAAAATTTCGTCCCAAGTAACGAGCACCCGAGCATTTTGGTGCTCGCTCATCTCTAATCCTGACCCCACGCATTACACGCACAGCACATGACACACACAGCTCTGTTACAGCCTGATTCACATACATCACACACAGCTCTCCTACATCTATCCTGATTCACACACATGACACACACAGCTCTGCTACATCCACATCCATCCTGATTTCCACACATCATTCCTGGACACAGTGATGAGCCCCTGGTTACGTGATTCCTGACTTCACCCACACAGGTGATCACATGATGGTGACATCATCACAGGTCCTGGTAATAGCTGTTGTCAGTTTATCCAGTATACAGTACTTTCTACCAAACTGCAGAATGGCTTCTCCCACAGCAGTGATGTCACCGCAGGTCCTTCAGCCCACTAGATCTCTGAGGTGGCTGTAGGTCGGAGTCTTCTGTCAGGACCACTGAGTTGTATCTGAGATAATAACGGCTTAGTTGTATTCTAATTTTGTTATTTTTAACCTCCCCTTTTCAAGAGCCCTAACTTTGTTGTTCTTCTGTCGGTCAGGGTCTGTGTTTTATACATGTTGTAGGACCCTCGATGATGTCACTAGGGGGGCGGACTGATTATTTCACAAGGGGGTGGAGCATCAGAAGCACTCCCATACTAACTGACAAGTGGTCATTAGTAGTTTGATTAATCAGCCTATTCTTAATATTAGAAAAACAGTTTGATAGATGATTTTAATTATATATAATTTGCTTGTAAAATTCTCAACAATTTACTGAAAAACAAATGTCACAAATTAGTCTGCTTGTCTCTAGTCTCATCCATTAACATAATGATTCATTTTGCTGGCACACTTGGGAATTTTACTTTGAGGGTTATCATCCAATAAAAATAGTAGTAAATAATTTGATCATGCCTTCTTATGCAAATCAAGTCCTGCTATCTATCGGGCTAAAATATTAGCTTCTCTCTTTCCTCTGCAACCCTTTTTGCTTTTGGCTTTTTTATTTTTCTCACCACATTCCAAAAAAAATCAACTTTTTTATTTTTCGTCTGGCAAGGCTACGTGAAGGTTTGTTTTTTTGTGAGACAAGTTGTATTTTTCAATGGTACCATTTCAAGTGCCACATCATGTGTTGGAAAGCTTAAAAAAATTATAAGTGGGGCAAAATGGAAAAAAACAACATTGTTGCAGCTTTTGGGTGGGAGTGTTTTTACGGCCTTCACAGTACAGTAAGAGTCACATCTTATATTTATTCTGTGAGTCAGTACGATTGTGTCATACGCATTAGTATAGTTTTTTTAATGTACTGCTTTAAAAAAAATAGCTTTCTGTTACCATCATTTGATCCTCATAACATTTTTACTTTTTCATCAATAGTCTTGTCCGAAGGGCTTGTTTTCTTATGTGGTAACCTGTAGTTTTTATTGATACCATTTTGGAGCGTGCTTGACTTTTTGATTGCTTTTTATTACGTTTTTTGTTGGAGATGGGTGACCAAAAAGTGCAATTCTGGCATTGCTTACATATTTTTTTTCTGAGCGCTTCCACCATGTGGGATTAATAATTTAATATTGTATTCATTTGGACTTTTCCAGATGAAGCAATGCCACTTTTTAATGTTCTTGTCTTTATCTCCTAATGTGATGACTGGAAAAAGGTTTTTAATAATTAAAAAAAACATTATTTTATTTATTTTTACATTTTTTTAGTCCCCATGGAACTCTATTCTGACCAGTAATCTATCAAGACATGCCACAGGCAAGTCTCGATAAGCAATCATTCATGGCAGTCCTGGAGGCCTTCAGAAGGCTGCCATGACATTCAGATTGCTAGCCACAACTTATAGCAGGGGGGCCATTTAAAACCCCGTAACCACGTTTGGCACTTAAATGCCGCTGTCAGTATTGACAGTGGCATTCATAAGGTTAACAGTCGGCATCGGTGTTATCTCCGATTATGGCTGCTGTGGTCAGATGTCAGCTGTCAAAGATGGCCAACGCCCGCTATGTATGGAGCAAGCTTGGCTCCAAAGCCCGCTTCATACGCTGATACCTGACGTGCACCATAGATGTATGGCACATGTCGGGAAGGGGTTTATAGTGGATGAATAAAAGAGTACAATATAATTGCTGTTATCTAGTGAATTCATAAAAATATTCTAGTTTTTACAGGGTTAAATGCTCTCTTCTGTGCCTATTGTGCAAAAATAATATCCTTGGTTGGTAGTGTGTTAAAAATATTATTGGTGTCCGGCAGTTATAATACCATTTCTGAGATTTATTATATAAATACTAATATCCTAGTATATACTTCTATAAGACTAGTGCATTTTGAACATTATCTTTAATTTTTAGACAGGTAATAAATAATAAAGTAGCATAGTACATAAGGCTGAAAAAGATCCAGGTCCATCCCATTCCATGTATTAGGCCGGTTTCACACGTGTGACAAAATTGTGCGATTGGCTGAGCCGCGGCGCTCAAGAACCAATCACAGCCAGCGCTTCCTGGAGGTGGGGATTTTGAACCTCTAAACCAGGAAGCATTTGCTGAAAATTACAAGCAAGTCTGCTGGAGAGGCAGAGGAGACGTGTGGCCGAGCCGGACAGCGCCTTTTAGGTGCTGTATTCTTTTTTTTTTTTTTTAAAGGCAGATAGGCCTTATTTTCGGAGTAGGGCTTAAATTTCATGCCCCCCGAAAATCCCAGCAAAAGAGCGCTACAAAGTCACGTGACTTTGTAGCCCCACTGCTGACTATATAGCAACACAAAATCGGAATATCGCCGCGAGAAAACGCAGCGATTATCACACCGAACACAGAGGCCATATCACTGCGATTTTCTTGCAATGATATCACTGACCCCTGTGTGAAAGAGGCCTTATCCTGTAATGTTCATCCAGAGGAAGGCTAAAAACTCATCAGGTGTATAATGATACTATGGTGCCCATATTAAACACCTGAAAGGTATATTAAAAACTTAAAAAGGTCTTCCAGCATTCCCTGCCACTCTGGCTGTTGTATGTCAATTCATGTATAAATAAATCAGCTTTTATTTTTGCACCATTACTTTTGAATCGCCCTGTACTACCCCTGGTAGCTAGCACTTAACTGACAATATCTCTGGTTGATTGATATTCATTCTGTGTGTCTAGTGGGTATAGTAATATCTTTGTTTCCATATAATAATAACCTAGTGTCCACTGGGTTAAATAATAATATAAATAATATCCCTGGTGGCTAGTGGGTTCATTGATATTCTTTATGCCTAGTGGATACAGTAATATCATTGTTTGGATCATGTATATTAACAGTAATATCCTAGTGTGTACTAAGTTTAATACCCTCTCTAGTGGTTAGTGAATCAAAAATAATATCCCTGGTGGCTAGTGGATCAATATTTATATTCTGGATGTCTGATCAGTTAACATTTGTATTTCTGCCACTATTGTAGCTTTATTAATAGTGATGAATTAACTTTTGAAAAGTACCAGAGGTTCACTAAACCCCCCTTAAAGTTGTGTATAACGTTGTCTTAAGCACAATAAAAGTCCCATATAATATTCTGACAGTGTTACAGAGGGCTTTTATGGGACTTGGATACACCAGTGTTCAGGACTAGTGTTGAGCGAACTAAGCCAGTAAAACCCTGCCCCGGCTAAAACTTTGCAAAAAGTTTGGTTTGTTACAAATCCAAACCGAGCTTTTAGCATAGTTCAACCGGAAACAGGGTTCTACCGGTTTGGATCACTCAATATTATTTACTAGGGTATTTTACGTCTGCTCTGGTGACGGGTTCTCTGTAAAATGGTGATTAACTTTTTACATAACGTGGTGGATTGTTCAGGGTTTAGTAAAAACACACTACTGATATTTTTGTGTAAAAAGCTTAGTGATAAAAGTTGTGCTTGCCCCAGTGCCCCTCTCCTTGGTGCTTGGGCAAGCCAAATCCTCTGTACCATGACTTGCCTATCTTGCCCAAAACTGTGTATAATGCTGATATTCCTATAACCTCACAGTTTAATATTACTCTTCTAGTAATACATTTCTGTAATATCCTGAAGTTTTTGGAAATGCATATTCACTTGATATATGTATGTTTGCAGATCATCCGAAAATAAAACCTATCTTGTTGTTGGAGGCACGAAGACTGTAATGATTAATATTTCACTATACAATGCTGGGGATGATGCTTATCAGTCTACTCTACACATGAGACTTTCTAAAGGCATCTACTTCATCAAAGTTCTAGATCTGGTAATATACTCTGTGCAACATATCAATCTGATGAGATTTCAGCTATCATAGCTGATGTTTATGGCTTCATTAATAACACTTCATATCATGTTGGATAGCCCAATAGGCAAGCAAGACAGAAAACCATAACTCTTTGTTCTTCATGAGGTATCTATTCATCACTCATGGTACTGTGTGTACTGCCTGTAGGGTCTTACATCATGATAGTACGGTAAATCACACATAATAAATCCTCTATGGATTATAATTGTACATGTACAACCCTAGTACACATCGAGAGGTATGGCGTTTATATTGCATTATAGCTTTGAACTAGTTCCTTTTAGGCTATAGATTGGACGAAGAGTGTTTAAACCGATATGTTGCAAGAAAACAGAATCCAAATAAAATGTATTTTGAATTCTATGGTTACCCAAAAATAGTTTTTAGAAAGACGTAGGGACATTTGTCTACCATTTCTTTTCACTGCCACAATCATGCCTGCCAGTCAATTTCCTAAAACATGTCAAAGCTCAACCATGTGGCAACCTGATTTCTTTTTTCGATAATTTACCCAAAAATGATGGCCAGTCAACAATTTTTACAGACACACTGGAAAAATATAGTGAATCATAAAAATTATAAGTGACATATGTCTACTGCCCAGAATATCGATATGAACACATTAGTAGCATTTACTGCTAAAGGGGTTGTACCTAGATAAGTTATCCTCAGGATAGGAGATAACTTGCTGATCGGTGGGGGTCTCAGTGGTCAACGTGGTTCTGTGTCCAACTCTGTCTGTCATGGCGGATATCACTACTCCCGCTACAGTGATATCAAAATGAATGGAGCACTAGCCGAGCGTGCGCAGTCAGAGCTCCATTCATTTTAATAGGGCTGATGGAAATACTCTAGTACTTGCCACTTGGCTATCTCATGAGTCCCATTGAAAGTAAATGGGGCATCAGTCTCCTCCTCACTGCAGTGAGTGGGGCGTTTAGTGAGCCTGCAGTGAGGATGATGGTGACATGGGACCCCTATTCTTTAGATTGATGTGGGTCTCAGCAGTGAGACCCCCACAAGTTGTCCCTTATCCTTCTGATCTTGGTGCACCCTCTTTAACTGTAAAGTGATGAGAAATACCATCACAATTACCAGAGAAGTAACAACTATGCTGTTCACACTTCTGGCTTACAGTATGTGGTTTCTTTCCAAGCCCAATAAACGTTTTGAAAAAATTAAGTAAAAAGTTGCCGGAGAGAGTTGATTTTTAAGGTAGCCAATCCAACCTATGATGATATTGTACTCTATGGAAAGGTATTAAATATCACTCGATCACTCACTAAGGCTAAGGGTAGACTACAGTATTGAGATACACTGAAGTCATGCTGTTAGTCTAAATGTATATGACTTGTAGAAGCACTCGTGGTGTTTTTACTAATGCAGGTATTTCCCTGAATTATATTTTTTGTATAGCATGAAACATCATTTTTTTTCTTTTATCTTCAGCTGGAGAAACAGATAAACTGTGCAGTGAATGATGAAGAAAACCAATTGACAAGACTGGACTGCAATATAGGTCATCTATACGTGGACTCTCTTTCAAGAGTAAGTTTCAAATAGGTAATTATATTTGTTATACAGGTCAGAAGGGTAGAAGAACTTTATTTGGAGATCCATTATTCAGCATAATTAATCTGTTTAATTTTCTAGTCATACGTGCAAAGATGCACTTCATGTTTATTGATGGAAACATGAGTCATTTTGCAGTGTAGGTGTTTCTTCACAAATCTCTAGGATCGGCATTATTTGGATGAAGAGGTGGCAATTTGCTTCAAAATGGCAATAGAAATAGTGTGTGAATTTGCAAATTGGTCACACATATGGGAGTGCCAGGGCGGGAGGAGGAGTATTATCACTCGGATGCACTGGGGAGAACTGAGCATGAACCCTAATATTAGAAGTATTTCTGTGCTAAAAGTCACTAATAGAGATGAGCGAACGTACTCGGTAAGGGCGATTTCGCAATCGAGCACCGCGATTTTCGAGTACCGCGATTTTCGAGTACTTCACTACTCGGGTGAAAAGTACTCGGGTGCGCTGTGGGGCAGGGGGTTGCAGAGGGGAGTGGGGGGTAGCAGCGGGGAACAGGGGGGAGCCCTCTCTCTCTCCCTCTCCCCCCCCACTCCCCGCTGCAACCCCCCGCTCACCCACAGCACACCCGAGTACTTTTCACCCGAGTAGTGAAGTACTCGAAAATCGCGGTGCTCGATTGCGAAATTGCCCTTACCGAGTACGTTCGCTCATCTCTAGTCACTAAATATTTAGAGATTGAGGATTGGTACAGTATGAGCAATTTATTTTCAGGCTTGACTTCCTTATGAATACTAATACTAGGAGATCATGAGGCAAAATTTGATAAGGGATAAAAATTAATTTTAGGGTGGAAGTTAAAATCAAACCGATGCCATTGGATTACTAATGTGGCCATGTAGATGCCAATCGTTGAGTAGATGTGACTACAGCAGCTGGTGGCAAAGAGATTTGTCCAACCAAAAGATATGTATACGTACTATGAATAAAAAAGTCTATGAGATAAAGCGGTACACATACGGACAGCTCATGTAGCCACTAGGGAACTCATCCAGAGAGGAGACCCAACCCTAGCTATTACCATTCTCTGTGTTATTGGGAGACGATTGCAGGAATCCATTACATGGAGGAGCTGGTTATGGAGGGGGAAAACCAGTACCAAGTTGTCTTGATCTTGGTAGTAAAACCTGAAAAAATAAGGCTACCTATCCAGTTCCCTCCATATTGTTGCCTCAGGGCCCCATCTCTTCTGTGTTGACCACTGAGCAGATCTGCTTAAAAATGACTCTCAGTTAATAATAAAGAGGAATGAATTGATCCTCCAATAGGTAGGGTTTGTCAATGTACTAACGTTTGGTTGCTAATTGCCCTCACATACAAATATGCCATTTAGACCAATGTAATTGATAAATTGTAATGATTTTTGTAATGCCTGAAACTTATATTCACCTGAGAAAGATTTTTCATTCCTAACCAAAATGGATTTGCTTGTTCCACCCCCTTTTTTGGTCTGGCTTCACTACAGTTTTAGTGGAGTCTTTGCATGTTTTTTGTTTTTTCTTATCCACAACCTGAAATCTAGAAAAAAACCCTTTATATCTCACCTCTCTTTTTGGCCTCATCCCGTTTTGAATATTAAAAAAATTTGGTTATATGAAACATACATGTTTTAAAGTTTATCTCTAGTTCTAAATGAGAAGTCATACAGTGTGTTGCAGCTCCTTTTATACAGTAAGTTGGTTAACAAAGTTCTTCTACTTTCTGAGCTCCAGCAGTACTGAAACCAGCTGGACACGCCAGACACTGCTCTGCTTAAGGCAGTCTTCACATATGACTTAAATGCTATGGAATTCATAGAATCATAGAATGGTAGAGTTGGAAGGGACCTCCAGGGTCATCGGGTCCAACCCCCTGCTCAATGCAAGATTCACTAAATCATCCCCGACAGATATTTGTCCAGGCTTTGTTTGAACACTTCCATTGAAGGAGAACTCACCACCTTCCGTGGTAACCTGTTCCACTCATTGATCACCCTCACTGTCAGAAAGTTTTTTCTACTATCTAATCTGTGTCTCCTCCCTTTCAGTTTCATCCCATTGCTTCTAGTCTTTTCTTGTGCAAATGAGAATAGGGCTGATCCCTCTGCACTGTGACAACTCTTCAGATATTTGTAGACAACTATTAAGTCTCCTCTCAGCCTTCTTTTTTGCAAGCTAAACATTTCCAGATCCTTTAACCGTTCCTCATAGGACATGACTTGCAGGCCGCTCACAATCTTGGTAACTCTTCTTTGAACTTGCTCCAGTTTGTCTGTCTTTTTTGGACTTGCAGGAATTGCAGCGAAAATACTGCAGCATTTACGGTACACGACATGAAAAATTCTCCTTCACATGGCACGGTAATTTTCCACAAAAGTCTGTAGCATGCCTATTTATGCTACGGATTTCTGCTGAGGAATTCAATCATTGAAATGTAAGGGTTAAAATCTTCAGCTTTTGCGGAAGTAAATCCACGGCCAAATATGCTCCATTTAGGTGCAAATTTGGCACCTTCATATTTGCTGTGTATTTGCTCCAGGTTTTCAACTGCGGGAAGCAGATACAGATGATGTGAAGGTGGCCTAGGGGTACCTTCAAAGAGGACAAAATCACAGTGGGCATTCCTCAACTGAATGCCCACAGCTATTCCTGTGGAAATCCACGCTGGACAAATACTCATCTAAATGGTGCAGATTTAACCAGGTTTTAAATTGGGGAATTTAACCCTCGAATTTCAAGGGTTGAGTTCCTCAGCATAAATAGACATTATACAGATTTACAATTTGCAGTGCTTTTCATAAACGCTGCAGTTCCATTGTGGAAAATGTCCACACCATGTGAAGAGGATTTTTTAAAAGCTAGCAGATCAGATTTTTGTTGGGCCTATGTGCTCATGAACTGAGCTGATTTCTGCAGGAAACAGTCTGCTCTTTTCTTACTACATTGGCCAGGCTTCATATTATTGCAGGCTAACTTCTCATTCATTTCAGTGGAAACGTTGCCTGCAATACCAAGCCTGGCCACTACAGTGAGAACGGAGCTGTCTGCTTCCTGCAGCTCAGTAGATGAGCACACCGGCCCAGAGAACAGCTGATCAGCAGGGGTCTGCCACCTAGGCTTATATACTATTGATGACCTAGCCATCAGAAGCTTACAACTGGGACAACCCCCTTAAGGCCTGGGTTACACAAAAAAAAATTTTGTTGCACTACTGATTAATTTTAACTATCAAGCTACAGCTACCATCCAAAGCAATACACTGAGTCCTGCTCACTTGAATGGGACTTGCAGAAATCCATGCATTTATTCCATTCAGAGAAATGAAATTGATTTTCAGTTGCAGGGATTTCTACAATAAATCTGCTTTGTGTGAATATATCTTTATAGTCAGTTGCTGGAGTGTGCAGTATGGGGGTCTGGTGGCGTCACACGAGCGTGTTTTTGTGCGTGCATACGCACGCACAAAAACACGCTTCTATGTGCAAAATTGCCTTCCCTATGCTGTGTGCACATGTCCGTGCTTTAGAGGTGTGTGCCTGCAAAGATAGGACATGCGTGCACAATTGGGAATGCATGCATTGTTTTCAATGAAGCCATGGCTGCTCCCGGCAGCTCCATTGAAAACAATGCTCTGCCGACACCTCTGCATTCTTTTCAGGAAGGGGCTTTACATATAAGCCCTTCCCTGAAAAAGAAAGATTTTAGTGTAAAAAAAAAAATACTTACCTCTCCGCCGCTGCCGTGACCCCCGCGGGGATGAAGAACACATCTGCCGCATGCGGCAGTTGTTTCCTTCATCCCTGCTAGTTAAAAGAATTCCCTGCTGCTACATCTGCCATATCTGTGACAGATGCAGCAGAGGAATTCTTCAATTCTCTACCGCAGCTGTCACACATGACAGCTGTGGTAGAGGATTCTGCTGCCAATTGATTTCAGGGAAGGGCTTTAAATATAAGCCCTTCCCTGAAAATCAAGTAAAAGTGCTGTAAAAAACAAACAAAAATTCATACTTACCTCCCTTCGGGTGCCAGGGCACAGCCGCATCTTCTCCTGGCTGTTCCCGGCTCTCTAGTGCTGAAAGAGCTGTTTGTGATTGGCTGACATACTCAGCCAATCACAGGCAGTTTTTGCAGAATGAATGACGGCAGAGTCGGGGATAGCCAGGAGAATTTGCGATTGAGCCCCGGCAGCCGAAGGGAGGTATGAATTTTTTTTTGTTTTTTTACAGCACTTTTACTTGATTTTCAGGGAAGGGCTTATATTTAAAGCTCTTCCCTGAAATCAGTTGGCAGCAAAATCCACTACTGCAGCTGACATGTGTGACAGCTGCGGTAGAGAATTGAAGAATTCCTCTGCTGGATCTGTCACAGATGTGGAAGATGTAGCAGCAGGGAATTCTTTCAACTGGCGGTGATGAAGCAAACATCTGCCGCATGCGGCAGATGTGTTCTGCATCCCCGCAGGGGTCACGGCAGTGGCGGAGAGGTAAGTATATTTTTTATTTTTATTTTTTACACTAAAATTTTTCTTTTTCAGGGAAGGGCTTGTATGTAAAGCCCTTCCCTGAAACAGAATGCAGGTGTGCCGGCAGACCAAACAATGCACGGACCTGCATTCACGCGTGTTTTTGCACATACATGAGTACGCACCTATGTACACACAAAAACACGCTCGTGTGAAGCCACCCTAATAAAAATGGAAAGAAGTCAAATACCCAGTCATAGAGATATAGCAGAGAAAAAATAAGTTACTGTCTGTTTTACATGTCTAGTTCATACGTTATCAGAGGTAGATGTATCAGTATAGGCACATTGTTCAAACCTTCAAGTTGACTCCAATTAATTTTTTTTTTATACCCACAGCAAGAGTTTTCCTTCTTGCTGGATACAAGTTCGCTCAGCACAGCAGAAGATCTTATAATTAATACAACTGTGAGCTGGTAAGTTGTGTTATATATTTAGGAGAGACAGAACTAATGCGTTCTATTATCCAACATCCATATTTAATGATTTGCAACATATGGATGTCATGGTTACCTCTTTATTCTAATTATGTAAGTGATATTATCTCCTACATATCACATTAATGAAAAGTGTCGTTAGTTGTTTAGTCGTTCACGGCCCTCGGTGACCCTAAAGGCGAGCTGCTTTCATGTTTTTCGGTTTTGCATTGAAAAGTGAAAAGCAAATTGTTATAAATTTAATAGCTCGTTATTGTGGGCTCATTATTTTTAAAACCAGTCTATTTTATTGAAACCAGTCAGAATGAAGTGGATGAAGCCTCTTTATGGAACAATGACGCCAACTTTACCATACCCACAAGATATGAAGCCAATGTCAACGTCGCTGGGTGAGTGAAGAGTTTCTTGCGCTTTTTATCATTGCACGGTATTATGTTACGTTGTATCGCACTCAGTCACAGCGCCTGGCTTTCTGTCCACTGCTGTGCTGGCTGTATTAGTAATCCGTTGGAAAAGGCCGATCCGTTAGATTTCGGTCATGTAGCTTATTTCAATTCAATTACGCATAAAATAACATTTTAATACAAAATAAACATTTTCTATTTTACTAAGTTTTTTTACATTAAAACATAGCAAAAGTGAGAGCTCGTAATATTACATTTGGGAACCTTCTAGATTCTTCAGCATGCCATTATATATTAATCATGTAATTCTCCCTGAGCATCTGATATGTAAGCACCCCCAGCAAACTCTATGTAACTTTAGATATCCATTGAAGCATGTTGGTTAACAAACTCATACTATCGGAGTAGTGAAGGTATGATAGATGATAAATGAGATGTAGGGGGGGATGCAGCATTTTTAAAAAACACTTCAAATTCTAAATCTGTATCATGTCTATTCATGCTGCGGATTTCGGCTGCGATATTCAAGCCTTGAACTTCAAAGGTTAAATTAACTCAAAGTTAGGCCCCATGCATACGGCTGTCAGGCTCTGAGTTGTATGCGCCTATAAAACGTATAGGACCCTACTATTTCATATGGAGGCACATGGAATCCAACAGAAAAAAAATACTTTGGCTTAGTTGTTGGGATGCCATATTATGAAGCTACTCTTTTGGGAGAATTACTCCATAATATCGTCCTCTATGGAGGCACCTATGCCTGGCAATATGAATTTGTGTGAACTAGGTTAATTTATTGACTTCGATATGAGAATGTCCAAGGAAATGTGTCATCAGAAAATAACCTATTGTATAAATCAAATTTTTATGTTAAACACATTTTTTTAAAGAACTTTGGTGATTTTTTTTTTTTCATTTTTGAAGGCATACGGTAGTTATATTTTTGAAAGAATTCTTAAAGGGGTTGTCCCGCGCCGAAACGGGTTTTTTTTTTTTCAATAGCCCCCCCGTTCGGCGCGAGACAAACCCGATGCAGGCATAAAAAAAACAAACCGTCCAGTACTTACCCGAATCCCCGCGCTCCGGCGACTTCTGACTTACCTTGTGAAGATGGCCGCCGGGATCTTCACCCTCGATGGACCGCAGGTCTTCTGTGCGGTCCATTGCCGATTCCAGCCTCCTGATTGGCTGGAATCGGCACGTGACGGGGCGGAGCTACGAGGAGCCGCTCTCCGGCACGAGCGGCCCCATTCAGAAAAGAAGAAAACCGGACTGCGCAAGCGTGTCTAATCCGGCGATTAGACGCTGAAAATTAGACGGCACCATGGAGACGAGGACGCCAGCAACGGAACAGGTAAGTGAATAACTTCTGTATGGCTCATAATTAATGCACAATGTACATTACAAAGTGCATTAATATGGCCATACAGAAGTGTATACCCCCACTTTGTTTCGCGGGACAACCCCTTTAAGGCCTCATGTCCACTAGGAAAATATGATCCGCGTGGATTTCTGCTGCGGATTTCCACAGTGGATGCACTGTGGGTCACCATTAATTATATTTTTTATTGCTTGTGGGAGAACATAAGCAATGAGTTGAATGGAGGCCATCCGCGCGTGATCCACAGTAAAATGGAGCATCCTGCATTTTTTTTTCACGCGTAAAATCCGCAAATCGAATAAAATCACATCTGCGGGCACTCAATTCAATTTAATCGACCGCGGATGGCTTAAGATTCCCCACGGGCAAATTTGACTGCGCATTTGCGCGGATTTGCTAATTCTAGTTTTCCAGTGGACATGAGGCTTCCGTCCAGTAGTTTTCACACCGACCACTAAGCCTAAAAATAGTTTGACATTTCCTGTTCTGTATGATATATATATATATATGATATATATATATATTTATATGTATATAGATAACACAGAATCAGACTATTCACAATAAGTGGCCATTTGAGTTTATCTCCTTCCCTTACATACGCAAAAATCTCTGCAAACGTCACAGAGCACGCTGAAAGCAGTCTCCCATAGAAGTCAATGGGTCCTCTCTTGTCCGCTGCATAAATGCACTATGACGTGTGCTATAAAGAAAGCAAATTTCTAGATACTGTTGACTTTAGCTCAGGGAAGATGGCGTCCCCTAGGGCTCTTTCACACGAGCGTTGTTTGCGCACATTAGAGGAGCGTGAAAAGAGCGCTTCTATAAGAACCAATTAACTTTTCTTTACATTTTCATGGATATTTTGGAAGAGATCAATTTCTTAAATGAATTTTCAGAGTAGAGTGTTGATTTAATGAGTGTCATGCTTTTGTTTTTTAGTTATGTGTCTCCGATATCATTTGTGTATGGCCCTCCTGAAGATGAGCACCAACTCTGCATCAGGGAGACATTAGACTACACGTTCAATGTAAGGATTTCTGATTATAAGTCAGAGATATAAATGAATGCATGTTTTACTGAACTCTTATGTTTTAAGGTGGTTGAATGTAATATCATCCAGTTAACAGATATTCTATTTCAATCAAGGTGATCAACGCTGGGCCAAGTCTTGTTTTCAACACTACATTTCGGATTATGATACCCAACAGATTTGCCCCAAGGGACTTTAAACTGTTTAACATCTTGGATGTCAAGGTAATCCTTATGCATAGTAAAAATCTAAACTGCCTCTGTCTTATAATCCTCTACTGACCTTCCTGTAATAAGTTCAACAACTCAACAGGAGGCGCAGCACTCACATAGTGCAAAAGAAGTGTTTCATTTAAACCAGATTTTGCCGTGAGTTGGCCAAGGTTCGAAATGAGATGTGCGCTACATGCAGTGTATCCTGTGCAACTGCAAGTTTGGGAACGTTCTGTGATCATGGCCATGTCCACGTACCATGTATTTTAGCAGTAATGCTATTTTTTTATTTCAGACAAATGTAGGGAAATGTCGTTACACTTCAGACACAGATGTCTGTGACGCACTGTCAAGCAATAAAACAATATTTGGTGATTTAGTGTCCTTCTTCTCAAGGTCTGGAGCTAGGAATTTGGTAAGTAGAGAAATCATCACCTATGAACATTCCCGTTATATGTTGAGGTATTCACTGTCCATGTTTATGAAGTTTGTTGAAGGGATTGTCCCATGTAAAACCAGCTCTAATAGAATACAGCACCCAGGGTGGACAGCTGGTTGGCCTGAGTCTTGCTCTTAGCAAACAGCTGATTTTTCAAAGGGAAACCATAACTAATGATGAGTAATTACTGGAATAATCGATTTATGTCGATATTGGGTCAATTTCCCCAAAAGCACAGTCAATCAGGACGGTCGATTCGAGCTCCCATTAAAGTCAATGGAAGTAAAAATTGGGTTCACTAATTTGCACTCCAGAAGGTTCCCGATGTAGCTAAAGCCCCCCCAAATTGCATAGGATAATAGCCACAACTCTGGGGAACGCTGTGCTCCTCCCAAAGAATTGGTTACAATAGTGTATAGTGGTGTAAGGCAAATTGTAGCACAGCAGTGTCACTGAAAACAAAAGAAGACCCACACAGGGTCTCCTAGATCAAAATTGTGTTAAGGAAGACATCAGGTGTGCTGCTTGTTTCAAAAGCAATGTCATAAATTTAACAAGGAGAAATACTGCCAGGTGAAAACAACACTCAAGCACGGACCTGCTCCAAGGTGTGCTGCTTGTTTTAAAAGTAAAGGATAATTCTACCAGGTGAACAGAACAGCCAAGCACAGACCTTCTCCAAGGAAAAGCTGTAGAGCTACAGCCGGTTCTCGTTCTTTCAAAGATGTTTGTTTTGGGAGGAGGAAGAAGAAACATGGTGGAAGCAGAAGGATAGCAGCAGTTCCACCACCAGCAACAGCACCTTGAGGACAGAGTGTGCTCCTTATAGAAACTTGGCACCTATAGCTCCGTATTTCCTTATTGACATATTTTTCATTTAGGGGGAAGTAGAAGGAAACATGGTGGAAGTAGGAGAATGAGAGCAGCAGCAGTACCACCACCACTGACACGTACCTTACCCCTTGTGTTCTTCAAGTTTCCTCTTTATTTTTTGGCATACTATTTAGTGTAGTTTAATGTTACTAATCAGCGAACATTGTAGTTTGCAGAAAACCACTGTTGCAGCGTAGGGACTGCCAATAATTCATTGTGGCTAAACTAGCGACTTTGAACGACATCTGAGGCCGCTGACATGCACTGTGTCCCTGTTTGGGTTTCTTTTTGTTTTATATCAACAAAAAAAGCATTTTCAATAAAATAAACTGCCATTCCTGGAAGGCCACAGAGTAAGGTCGCCTGCAGACGGCTGGGTCGGATCCGGCTACGAGAATTCTCACAGCAGGACCCGACCCGAGCGCCTGCAGCTCCGGCTCTTTCATGTGCCGGCCGCTGGCACATGCGCAGAGCGGAGCCGGCTGCCGGGGAGTGACATTTCTGCGCGGGCCTCGCAGAGCCCCGCACAGAATCACAGCATGCCGTGGTTTGTTTTCTGCGCGGGATTTCGCGCAGACAAACCGCGTCCGTCTGCATAGGATTGCGTGTTGTAATGCAATCATATGCAGGGGTGTACGGGTGGAAATTCTGTGGGGAATCCCATGCGCAATTTCCGCCCATCTGCAGGCGGCCTATAGCTTGTATCTTTGTGAGCTGTCTGTCTTCCACAGTGTAATTGAATTCCCCAAACTCCACTGCTAGCAGCGTAAGGTCTGCAAATAATTTGTGGGGGCCGGACTGGTGACTTTGAACATCTGAGTCCACAAACAGTGAACAAAAATATTCCCCACGCCAAAGTGTATTTTGTCTATCGGCTTTGCTGCTATATACGCTGACAGCAGCAGAAATCTACCTTCTTCCAATGTACAGACCATGTTTTGTATAGGCATATAACCATGATGCAACTTTCTCTGCTTCCTCCGATAGAACCCCGTTTGAACTTTCTGATGGTATACAAGCTTTCACATCCAGCAGCAATATAACCTCTGTAGAATACCTGGCCTTAACAATAGACCACATTTAATATAGGCATATAAATGTGATGCAGCTTCTAAAATGACCGTTTGTTACACTGTGCCTGTTATATATGGCTAGGTCATGTGATGCAGGTGTCCAATGAGACTGATTTTGTACAAATTGGGACAATCACAATCAGCAACACTAGCCACAAACAGCCAGACATTTCTCCTGCAGTAGCCACTGCAAGGGAAATTAAGTTTTACATCATAGCTATTCCGATGAAGGTGATATAAGGGCCACTACTAAAAGTCTGCCAGAATGGGAACTGTTCTCATAGAGCGGCGCTCCCATTCGACTCTCAGAGGGGTATACCGAGTGGGGGACCCCACTCTTTGATGTTCCTATGCCCTAGGATTTGATTTTAGTTTCATTAACTACCATGGGTGTTGTCTGTAGAAGAGAAGTACGCAAATATGTAATTATAGGGAGTGCAAAGGCAGCCATTGTCCTAGAGGTCCCTCTGCCACATATGAAGACCCCAGTATTATATAAGAGGAGTGATAGTTGGGTGGTGGCGTCATAGATTTTGCAGCTTTCACTTATGGCTCTGTGATATGTAATACTTGGATAGTATGCTGTAGGTAATCTTTCATATCGTGTCCTTTTCCCAGTACTGCTTTGAAGATGATGATACTTGTCTACATATTGACTGCACATTTGGAGACATGGAAAGCGATAGTGAGGCAACTGTGGAAGTGAAGGTGGAAACAATCCATGCGCTTCTAGAGCTTGTAAGTAAATGTACTGGAACTTAAGACCTAAAATACATTTTTCTATGCTAAAACCCAATTGATCCACCCCATGTGACTTATTTTTGGTCCTATATAAGTCCACATATATGATAACTCTCCTTTTTAGTGTTTCAAATGAATGTTTATTTGTAAAGAAAGTACATATTATTGAACGGCTATCAAGTATCCCAGAATTCCAAAGTGACCACATGCAGTCATAAATAAGCATTTCTTAAACTTTCATGTGTATTAATTACGATAACCAGAAGGTGTCACTGTTGTGCATCTTGTAAAGTGAAGATGCTATACAAGATTGACAGCAAGAACAGTGACATCTTAAGGTGGCATGCAGTACTGCACTATGTATAACATTGCAGCTTAGGTTTTTGATAAAATACTGTGATATTAGTCATTAAATGGGTTCAGTTATTTTTTATTTTTTTAAGTAAGACTGTTAGTTTTGATTTTGTTATAGATTTTTATTAAAAATACAATTTTATGTTTTTTCAATAAATAAGTAATAATCTTTGCTTTTCTTCTATTTAGGAAGAAGTTTCATCACTACAAGTCATAACAACAGGAAAAGTGAGGTCTGAAGAAAGCCCTAAAATAATATATGTCAGCCAGAAAGATTACACACATGTAAGAAAAATAAAGTGTTTTTATATCAATGGAACCATTGGGGAAATTCACTGTGTGAAATGCGTCAAAATTCTATAAAACAATGGCGTAACATAAAAATGCACCAAATGTATTCTGAAGTTTTAAACATTTTTTACATCTGCCTCGGTAGTTCCGAAAAGTGTCTAGTGCACATGCTTGTTGTGAAACCATTGTCAGACACCTCTGAACGAAACGATGCTGAAATCCCAAATAGCTGATGTGTGTGTTCCGACATCTGCTGTCGAGGGACAGTCCATGCACCATACACATTGCGGATAAAAAACTGCATGAAAAATGGTCATAAAAACTACAACTTACCTCTTTATTGCGTATCTTATCATTTTTCTGCAGGTTCTTCTAGAAGCCGTTCACAATCAGAAACCAAGACGTCATGTAATCTATACAATAATTGGCATAAGCTTATTACTAGGACTGCTGTTATTCTCACTCATGACCTTCATCTTATGGAAGGTAAGATTCTGGCTTCGCACTTGACACTTCTAGTGAACTTCGACTTAAACTTGGCTAATGTCTGAACAGAAAGGCTTGTTTAAAGATGCATTAAAGGGATTGTGATTTTCTTTAGTCAGTGCTCTTAATCATTAAAAGGGTTTTCTAGGACACCGATGGCTTATCCTTAGGGTAGGTCTTCAACGTTGATGAGTTAACCTTAGGATAGGTCAACCATGTTTGACTAGTTGGGGTTCAATCCTTGGGACCCGCATTGATGAGAACAATAAAGGGTCCATATCATTGTTAACACCTGCTGTTCCTCTTGAATGCTAGTGCAGACAGGAGAACTCTATGACACTGTCTGTGCTCCTTATAGTCACTTCTGAACATGGGGTGCATTTTTGCTGTTTTTTTAATCCATTAATAAAAGAAGAATCGGGTAGAATACTCATTGAATTATTTGTGACAGTCGCACCAATTAAGTCCTCAATTTTTCATTTCTCCTCCCAGGCTACACGTTGCGCTCCATGTGTATGGTTGGCATTAGTGGACAGGTAGCACCTAATTTCCTTTAAGGAATATCAACCCTATAAGTAAAGGAGCTCCACCCCTACACCTTCTAGACTTGAACACATGCAAGGTGGCTTTTCCATATGAGTGTCTCTAGCTGGTACTGCAAGTGGGACTGAGTTGTAGTTCTAAGCACAGTAAGGCTGGGCCTTTGCAACTAATGCAGATGATGCAAGACGGCCGTGGTCCTTTCATTGTGCTGATACTATAAAGCATAGGTCCCAGAATTTTGGCCTGACTGATAAAAAAAAACTGAGGAGGTTAAGGGTTTAGTTTTACAGAGATTGTCCAATTTGTTAAACATTCGTGGAAGGGGGAGGGCATTATATATATATTTTTAAAGTACTTGCCTCATTGCCCACTGCTCCAGCGCTGTACTCCCATCCTCCCTACCGTCTCTGATCACACTGGTTGCAGCAGAGACATGTTGCATACCCATATGACCGCTGCGGCCAATCTCCTGCCACAAAATGGAACGTCAACAGTGGTGTCCTGTATGCAGTGCTAGGGCCATCTACTACAAGCTCATATGACCTGTATACAGGACGTTACTGGGACCAGTATGCTCAGTGATGTCACAGGTCATGTGAAACCCCACCAACATACTAAATAAGCGCTGTTCGAGACAGTTGAGCTAGCACTAAATTTCATTTGGGAGGGGGGGGGGGAGTGTTTAGCACCTTGTCTTTCCTTACTATATTTTGGTGACAGAGATGAGCGAACCTACTCGGCCACACCCCTTTTTCGCCCGAGCACCGAGATTTTCGAGTTCTTCCGTACTCGGGCGAAAAGATTCGGGGGGCGCCGTGGGTGAGTGGGGGGTAGCAGCGGGGAGTGGGGGGGGGAGGGAGGGCTCCCCCCTGCTCTGCCACGCCTCCCCCCGCCCCCCAAATCTTTTCATCCGAGTACGGAAGTACTCGAAAATCACGGTGCTCGATCGAGTAATTACTCGAAACGAGTAGGTTCGCTCCTCTCTAGTGACAGTTGCACATAGCTGTGACCACTTTATTTAGGACTTGATTGAAAAATCTAATCCACTAAGCATCTCATCTGTCATGATACAATTTAGAGAATTTATGTTGATGATTCATTTGGGTCATTCTTAACTAAGTTTCGTGATTGTTTCCTAGGTGGGATTCTTCAAGAGAAAATACAAATCACTGGATTCAGACGCAAGTAGAAAAGAAAGTTGGAGTTTTCTTACTCAAGAGGAAAAGGATGAAAAATAAAAGTATTTCTGGACTAAATAGATATTTTAAATACTCCATAAATTATGGGAAAAACCACAAGGAAAAGAAATGAAGTTAATTTTCTTTACAGAAGAGAACAGATTTTTTTCAGATATTTATCTAGAACTTCTCAAGAACTGGTGATGCTTTCTAAAGATGTTTATTTCATGAATGGACATGTTCTACGGCTTCTTTACAGGAGTATGTCCTACCAAGAATCTCAGGAAAGTGACATTTTTTATATCCATGGAAGAAATGTAATAAATCCCCCGAAGCAGGAGCTCGCTGATATTCACCGCTCATGTGAGACTTCACTGAAGAGAGACGTATCATTGGAGGTGATCCCTGGTGGAAAACCCGAGGTGCTTGAGCTCTCTGATCAAGTTGCCTTCCATTTTAGCGGAAGCAATTTTTGCTTTAAGACACTACGGTTTCTGGGATTACCTTGAAGTGTATCAGCATTAGTTAGCTACAGTGTATCGAAGGAAATGTAGACAGGACCTATTAAATCGATGAAGTGATTTTGGTAGGTCCGGCTTACTTGTTCACTGAAGCTATTCGTTTAGTTTCCACCTTCTTGTTTATGTATTACTGATCGAGCAGTAACCTCTCCTTAGAAAATCAGTTCTTCCCACAGTGAGGGGGAGAATATATTTCCTATATCATTAACAGAGCTAAATTGTGATCCAACTTAACTTACATGCAAGCTGGGTCAGCTTACCCACTCCTTAAAATTTAGGACCTGACTGAAGAATAGTATCATTTATGGGGGTGAATGTAGGATCTGACACTGTGGGCTAAACTGAATGTTCAGATGCGTCAAGTTCTTTAATAATAAGGTTATAGTAAACCAGAGGTATAGCTGATGACACAGTTGTAATAACATTTCCACCAAAAATGTGGCCACAAATAATCAGAAGGTAAAATAGCTAAAAAATGCGAATTGGAAAACTAGATTATCTGTCCTATTGGTTGTCACTTTTACAGTTGCTCCCAGCAATTGGCAACCAACTATTACTATCTCAGCATGTTCCGTTAAATGGGTTCTCTAGTTTATAGAAGCCCTACAGATACGCATTAGGGAATTCTGAGTGAACAGAAAGGGGGGGGGGGGGGCATGATTTAGAAGACTCATCTATTACCCAAAGGGGGAGAGGGCGAAAAAAAAGTATCTCTTGCTCCAGAGGACCCAAAATGTCCAGACAACCCATTGAGTCCACTGCTTCTTCGATCACTTGCTGTTAGGTTCCCCACAGATTACAGTAGTTGGAGCACTGGGACACCCTGTGATCAACTTTTCAGCATAGATCTCTTTAAAGATAAAGGGCTAATCTAAAGTGGCCAAACCCTTTCATGGTCAGTTTGTCATTAATTGCTAAAAAAAATGCTATAAAAATGCAAAAAGATCGTCACTTTAGCAAAAAAAAATGTCTGCCACAATGGAAGAGAAAAATGACAATTTCTCTGTAAGTTCAAAAAAACCATCTAATTTATCCATACTGGCCATTTTTTAAATTCGGGATGGAATTCCCTGCTGATATACCACTGTCCATCCTGCTTGCTTTGAAGTACTTGTGTATCATGTGACACAGCACAATGAAATGAATGTTGTATTTTCTTGGGAAGTTTTTTATTTTTTTTGTGCGTGAGAAAGAAACACAAATACCCGCATACGGTTGTCTCACAGATATACGCATTAAAATAGGTCCATTTTTCACACATCGAAATTGGTCACGCTCATGTAAATAAGGCTTTAAAGTGAGATTACGGTGTAAAAAAAAAAAAACTACAGGATTTTTTTCCTTTCAAATTTTAGGTTAGGTCACATGTCCCGCCCTTACATTTTCCCTTCCCCCTTGAAAGAGCTTAATAATCACATGACCATGTGCCCACTACCAACTAGCCAGTTTGGGGAAAAGTAATCAACCTATTGCTGATACATTTCCTTGTGTTTGAAACAATATGTGCCATAGAGATCACAGCCAACTATACTGTAACAATGTATAGAGCGGGCTGAAAGCATCTAGGATGTGCAGTTAGAGAGCATATACAGACAGTAGTTCATGGCTGACTTTTCAAGGATACATCGTGTATGTACTGACCCTTTATACCACTAAATACAGCTTCTGAATGTTGTAAAGAATAGTGCCGCTGTTTTAGAAGATTTGCCGAAATGCTTAGGCTTACCCAGAAAGCATTAATCTATGTTATGGGGCTCAAAGGTCAGAAAACGGAGTCGGGGAGCTGAGTTTCATACCCTTTAGGCGCCCATTCCTGTGCCGTGTCCCCGCGAAATGATTGCATGCTAGCAGCTTAACTCTCTGCACATATATCTCCCATTCATCTCTATGGGAGATGAGCACCGAAGCTGCTAAACCATGCCAACACAGCGCTGGAACAGGGCACCTTGTGGGTATGAAACACTGCTCCATTGACCTTTGAACCCCATAACACAATTTATAGGGCACAACGGTGCGGACACTGCCCCTTTAATCGGTTGCTTACTATAGTAATTACTGGCACTAGCTTCTGTTCACACTGTCGTGGCTTCCATTCTTAAATGATTAATGACATACAAGACAGATCAATATGGATTTATAATATAACAGATCTTAACCTATCCCAAAGACTTGTATCGGGATCTATAATGTTGCTGATGTTTTCTATGTAGAATAGCACAGTCATTACGTGATTCTACTTGTCAAAAGCAACAAAAACCTCAAATTGTGAATAGAATCTTAAATACTAGGACCGCTTTTGAAACCGTTGGAATTTCTTCAGTGCCATCTCAAATTAAACAACTGTGTAAATGGTCCATTACAAAATGTCCTATTGTTTTGTGTATACAGCTTCTATGCAGACCAATGTGTCTCCATGGTAGTAGACTGTACTCATGCCACGTATAGTCAAATCCTAGAGTTATACTTTTGTCCCCTTCACAGTTGGAGGTTTAACAGGAAGTAGGGGACACATGGAAGAGAGCATAGGTGAAGCGTGCGAACAGCAGTTGTTCGTTAGCTCATGGTTGCTCATTAGCTGTTTACTGAGATATCGTTTGTAGACGGCACCTAGATGCAAATTTGTTCACAAGTAGAGATGAGCGAGTATACTCGCTAAGGCACATTAGAAACGAGCGGGGAGATACTTGGCTAAGGCACTACTCGCTCGAGTAAAGATTCAGGGAGCGGCGGGGGAGAGCGGGGAGGAACGGAGGGGAGATCTCTCTCTCCCCCTCTCCCCTCCCCGCTGCTCACTGCCGCAACTCACCTGTCACCCGCGCCGGCCCCTGAATCCTTAGAGAAGAGCGGGGAGATACTTGGCTAAGGCACTACTCGCTCGAGTGTAAACTATTATTAGAAAATGATACAATGAAACAAATACAAGGATCTGTGTGAAAATGTATTTCTGATACTTGAATACTACATGTAACCTTTTAGAGCCTTTTCACACAACGGAATTATTCTGCAACATGCAGAAGAATTTGCCTCTGTGAAAACCCACACCAAAATCCGCATGCAGATTTTAATGCAGAATTGCTATCAGAATTAAGCCATTTTCAACTCTGTATAACATATGAACGTTAGACATGTGGATTTTGGTGCAGAATTTTCCATATGACAGGAAACTCCACTGCGTGTTGTAGTTGAATTATTTGTCATTTGGGTCCTATCAATAACGGATTTATACTTGCCTTTTCCAGTCCGTTGTGCGCACCACAGTAGAGCCCCTGTCTATTGTCCTCGGGGCTCTTCTGTAGATTGGCATCTAAATCGCTGATGCCAGTGTGTTGAGAATGGCTGCTACTCCCCACATCTCTATGTGCATCTACGTCTGTGTGATATGTATTTCACAGCAGTCCCATGTGAGCGGTTCCGCCTCTCGTAGCTCTTCTCCATTAACACCACACATCGAACGCTTCTCTTAATCTTAAAATGTAATAACGGCGCACATAGATTTTTGCACTCTAGGACTAATACACAAGTCATTCAAATATCCCCGCTGAAATGAATTACATTAGTTTCTTCAAGTTTACCATTTTTAGGTTAATTCTTACTGCAATTGACAATCAGTCTGACCAAACAAGAAACTGTAATGACAATCAATGTATTTCTCAAAGTGCTGGCTACTGCCTATTCATTGTGGAGGCAGCCATTTTGAAATCTTAAAGGGGTTATCCAATCTTCTCGGATTGAAAACATTATGTTGTCCTGTGTGAAATGCAGATAGTGGTAACACATTTTTGAACTATATCTGCCTTTTTCTGTTTGTTCCCGGGTGGAACAAGGAATAGTTCTAAGTGCCCCATCATTTGGGGATTCAATGGTTAGGAACTATGAAAGCTGTGCTAAACAAGTTTCAATAAATGAAGATGGGCATGGACTTATACATTGGGTACTGAAAAGAATGGATACATTGGAGCATATGTAGCAAAAGAACAAAAAATATAAGAAAATCTGCTTTTATATTTTTCATATTTGCAGTTGAAAAATAGCAACATGAAGAACCCCTTTAACATGTTTATGTGTCTCTAGTGGAGATGAGTGAGCGTACTCGATAAGGTAAACTACTCAAGCGAGTAGTGCCTTAGTCGAGTATCTGCCCGCTTGTCTCTAAAGAGTCGGCTGCCGGCGCGGGTGAGAGGTGAGTTGCGGCGGTGAGCAGGGGATAGCGGGGGGAAGAGAGAGAGATGATCTCTCCGTTCCTCCCCGCTCTCTTCCGCCGCTCCCCGCCACCCGAATCTTTAGAGACGAGCGGGCAGGTACTTGAATAAGGCACTACTCGCTCGAGTAGTTTGCCTTAGCGAGTATGCTCGCTCCTTTCTAGTGGACCTCTAGTCTACTTCCACTGTGCTCGGGAGATAAGGCTGACATAAAAGGAAATCTAGCAATGAATCCAACTGCAAAATGGAAAACAGCTTTGCAAAAAATGTTTATTGCACATTTTATAAAAAGGCTACTACAAAAACTAGTGCAAGTTTACAAAGTCTATAAAAATATATTGTAAAATAGGCTCGTCTACAATCTTTGTGGTGTAAGAATTTTGTACTATTGTCTAGAGTTTCAATAAACTGTATGTTTTTTGCTGTAATTGTGTTTATGCAGACACGATCCCTTCTAATTAAACATTGCCATTCAAATGTCTCTGCTGTCACACATCAATAAAAAAATGACATTTGTAGAAAATCGGGATGTGCTTATTTTATGGCAAGCTTTTGCTACAAACAGCTGCATTTAGCCTTCGCCTCCTCCAGTTCATCGATGTTACTCCCGTACAGATTTATGAGTTCAGGATGCAAGCTGGAAAATAAAGAACAAGCATTTTTAATTCGCAGTGTCAAAGGGATACATCGTTATTTCAATTACTTGATTTGGGAATTCAGAGTTAAGACTAGGGCGACCCGGACATCTTAGTCAGAGTATGTAACATTGAATGTAACACCAAAACAATAAGAGTTTGGTACTGTGTTAGCCAGTAGAGCAAAGTGTGATTGTTCTCAGTGAGAGAAACCAAGTAATCTTGTAGATATGATAACTTTTAATGGCTAACAAAAATACATGATGTTAATGCAAGCTTTCGAACCTCTCAGAATCCTTCAGGCAAAATTAAACAAATTTGGATGGGACTTCCCTCCCTGATATTTATCTAAGTGCTATTAATCACAATCTCTGTGCCCTCTCATGCTGTCTCTGGTATTTATCTAGTGCCAATTAAGTTCACCATGTCTGTACCCTCCCATGTGTATATGTGCCCCATCCAAATCTGTTTCATTATGCCTGAGGATGGATTCTGAGAGGATCCGAAAGCTTGCAATATCATCATGTATTTTTGTTAGCCATTAATAGGTATCATATCTACAAGATTACTTGGTTTTTCCTACGGAGAACAATCACACTAGGCCAAAAAAGGGACATATATGTCCATCCAGTTCAGCCTATTTCCCGACAATGTTGAACCAGAGGAAGGCAAAAAAATGAAGTAGAAGCATATTTTGCCCGATTTCAATCTGGCATTCAGAATAATCCTCCATCACCCGAAGCGATCACATCGATCACTCCCCTTCTCTGGGAAATCTCCAATGACATAGCTGTCCATATTTGGCAAATGTTCATATATGGACAGTTAGTCCATTTTCCTGCTTTTTCACAGGAAAGCTCCAATGAGTTAAGTCACTCCTCTACGTACTGTACTAAAGTTCTAACTAAAACAGTCATGTAAGTAAAGCGGACGTGTCCTCTTTAAGGGAACCCTTCCCAGGCAAAAATATATACCCTGTGTTATGCCTAGTGCAGAGCCGAATTGAGAAGTGCATGACCTCAAGATTCAAAGAACACTCCCAAAAAAATCTCACTGTCGTACATCACCATCTAAGGCCCTGCACTGGGAGTAATACAATGTCAATATTGATCGAAGTGTTCCTCTGACATGTTAAAGTATGGGAAATTCACAGTATCAATGTGCAGTAACTTTATTAAGACCTTGTAGAGTTACTGCCACAAAGAGTTCTGGCCCTTCTGTAGACAAATGGGGTCCAGCTCTTTAATAGAAAGGTGTGCCTAATGAAATGTGCACTGACTGCCTGTTACAGAACACCTTCATTTTTCATACTTTCCGTTTTGGGCAATAGTTGCCAAAAAACAGAAGTCTGTTATAAACAAAGGACACCGTAGGCAAGTGCCATGGACAAGAACTTTTTTCTACTGAAACACCTTTATGGAGCAAGAGACCATAGTACAGTCATACCTCTACTTTCGTCGCCTTCTTCATTCCCTGGTTTTCAGTTTCGCCGATTCTTCAGCACAGAATTGCACCTCTACTTATATTGCCTGCTTCTCGTTTCACCGGCGGCTGCTGCCCTACGTGACCTCACTGTCCAATCACAGCCATTCATGGATGAATGGCTGTAATTCGCTGAGCGGGCTGTCACTCAGCCAATCAGAGCAAGCTCTTGCTAGGAAGCAGGAAATTCAATCCCCATCACTAGCAACACATGCTTTGCCGGCTTGACAAGCACCCGACAGCCGGCCAGAAGCTCCAAAAGCAGCATTGGGGACCCTGATGGCACCGAAAAGGTGTTTTTCCCCCCCCCCCAGGTAGTGTAGCTAAAGAGTTTAGCGCAGCCAAAAACGTGGTACCAAGTTGTGTCGCGTTTTCAGCAGCGCTGAAACTGCTGCCCATTCATTTCAATGGGCGACGCAGGGCCGAAAATGCTTGTGTGAAGAGCCCCATTGAAATGAATGGGAGTGTTGTACAGCGTTTAGTGCTGCGCTGAAAAGCAGCACAAAAATGTGGTTAGGTGTGTTTTTTGAAATGTCTAGAACGAATGAATTGGATTTACATTGATTCCTATGAAAATAATTGCCTCGAGTTTCGTTGGTTTCAAATTTAGCATATTGCTTTCGGACGGATTATCAAAACTAGAGGTTTGACTGTATAATGCTCCCTTCATATCACCAGCACATAATTTACAAAGAACGGCTGCACAAACTGCAATATTAAGGATGGGTTCACACAGGGCTGATTTCCAGCGGAATGTCCACAGCGGACATTCCGTTGCGGATCAGCTGCAGGATGCTTGCCTCCAAACCCGCACCATTTGGTTTCATTGCAACTTCCTGTATGGTATTCTCCCCCTCATTAGGAGAGGGCGAGTTCCGCAACGGAGACGGCAACATAATTGACATGTCGTGGATTTTGAATTCCTCGCCGCGAGAAAGTTTCCACACAGGTCTTGTGCGTATTATTTCCCCAGCATGTGGATGAGATTTTCAAAATCTTGGCCACTTTGCTGCTACTGTAGATGCAGCAGAATTTCTGTATGGCGGCTCTGCATGGAAATTCTGCCTCAATCCTGCCCCGTGTGAACCTAGCCTAAGAGTTAACATTTATCAAATATACATTAAAATAAAGGGTATCATGAGTACTTAAACTCACCACATGGCAAGCAAATAGGCACATGTACCAGGAATACAGGAAAACACAGATGTATGTAACAATCCCCTAATCAATGACCATGTGCACATAAAATCAAAAACAGCAGAACAATCTCACATGTCAGCCAGGTTCATGTGATCGGACTTGAAGATACCAAGTCTGTAGTCCTGGTTACTCAAAGATGAATTCCAACAATATGACAGGAGAAACAAAAGAGGGACTGATTCCTGACCTTAATGTTCCCCACAGCCTTCTAACAGGGTAGCCACCCTGACAAGAGCGAACCCATGAAATGAACCTGTTACGGAGACCCTAATAACATTTCTACCAGTTGATAGCTCCTCTCGCAACAATGCATTTAGCCTAATACTTATATAAGAGGCACATCGGGGAACAAATATAGCAGCCATAATACGCCATATAGGAGCAGATTAACAGGCCCCCTCATTCACTTGTAGGGTTACGAGAAGCCAACCATGCTGGTTGTACGAAGCTGCATATGGCAGTGCATAGGCTTGTAAAGCAGATGCCTATCCGGAGTGATGCGTACAGCAGCTTGTATAGCCACTGCGTCTAAGGACGGCGTTTTAACAAGATGGTGTAAACTCACCGGACATGAATTTCAGAAGATGCTTCCAGTAAATCGCCATCAATGTTCCATGGATAAACATCTTCACTCAACCCTGAATGTACTTCTCCATTGTGTCCATATAAGTCATTACCGCAAGGACTAACGTTCTGGGGACAGAGCTTTACTTCCTTAACCAAGTGTGTCTCAACAAAAGGAAAGTCAAACTGAAAAAAAAAAAAATTGGTGTTATTTGTCAAAACATTTTTTTCCAATTTAGTAAGTTCTCTATTAGAAAAACATTTCTACATTCACATACTTGTATGGTGAACTGTATATCTATTATATACACTATATGCTGAGCTCCCCGTCTAGTCTCTTCAGCAGTGAACTGTTCTAAATAGTATCAGCGGTGGATTAGAATGGACTAAGCTGCATTAAATTGATTGGAAACTTCCAAATCTGTCACATAATGGCTAATGTACTCTAATGGGGTCCAGAAAGTACAGACTTCTTAAAAGGTCATCGGCATTAATCTGCCCCGTATTTGACGAATGCTTCACTACCTGATTTTTCAGAGTGGCATAGCGTTTCAGATGCTTCACAAACTCTGGTCGGGAAGTACTTCGTACAATGATCAGCGCCATTGTGCCATCATTTAGCCTGAAAGAGAGAAAACACAGAGTTTGTTAATAATGTGAGCTAATGTATAACATTTGTGTAAAGAAAAATTCACAGTGATGCAAGGTTTTTGTTATCTTAGACATTGAATCTTTGTTAGGGCACACCATGGACTCCGAGGGTCAGGGGGCCAATAGTAGAGAAAGAGATCCCAGCATCTGGCACATGGATACTTTGTAAACCTTCCCGTGGTCTGGAATAAATGTCAGACCATTCATAGATTGCAGATAGTGAACATTTAAGGGGTTGTACCAAAATACATTTTATTGCCTACCTAATATGATAATAAAAGTCTGAACAGTGGGGGTGTTAGCGGTGATCCCAAGACCGGGAATCCAGTGTCTCCCTCCTCTTAGATCGCAGCTTAGTCAGCCAAAAGCTACCAAACCCTACTGAATCAAACAATGCCAAATCTTTTTTTCCCCTGATATCTGCTGTTGGGTGTGCCCTACACATAATCGATTGCTGGTAGATCCTACCGAATCCACCTGGATCGGTCATCAGTAGAGATGAGCGAGTATACTCGCTAAAGGCAATTGCTCAAGCGAGCATTGCCTTTAGTGAGTACCTGCCCGCTCGAGATGAAAGGTTCCGGTGCCGGCGGCGGGCAGGGAGCTGCGGGGGAGAGCGGGGCGGAACGGAGGGGAGATCTCTCTCTCCCTCTCTCCCCCCCGCTCCCTCCTGCTGACAGTCGCTACTCACCGCTCCCCCGCGCCGGCACCCGAACCTTTCATCTCGAGCGGGCAGGTACTCACTAAAGGCAATGCTCGCTCGAGCAATTGCCTTTACCGAGTATACTCGCTCATCTCTAGTCATCAGTAATGTATATAAGTGGCATTATTGAACGTGAATTTGCCGTCAAAAATAATCTATTGTTTTAACCAAGTTTATATTTTGAACATATTATTTAAAAAATTGGTGAGGTTTCTACAAATTGTCATAAAATACAAATAAGAGGACCACCACCTCGTATCAGTAGCAATGCACTGGACTGTTCTGGGTGGTTAGTCCTTAAAACATCCATATGGAGTACAATACCAGAAAAAAAATGGGCTAGGGCATCAGCGTATGAAATATGCAGGTTTGTTCGGAGCCAGACATAAGCAAAACAGAGATGTTTTGGCCTTCTAATACAGCTTTTCAAGATTGGAGAAGGCTCTATTACAGGGTCGAAAGGTCTGGCTCAGAATAAACCTGCATATTTCATAAGCTGACGTCCTAGCCCATTTTTTCCGGGTATTATCTTCTCATCTTCACGTCACTGTCTATACTTTAAAATAATCCTCACATCTTGCAGTTTCCACACAAGCCTCGTAATAATCTCGCTGCTCTGTAGAGATCACTTCTCAGCGTCATCTCTTTACAACTGGGAACAAAAAAAAATGTTTTTTATGCTGCCTGGAATTTTAGACATGAGTCTGGGTATTTTTGTGCCACTGGTTACGAAAATACCACCCATTTCGTTCTAGGAGCTCTAGTTTTCGAGATATTCCTGATGTCATTATCTATTTTTGTTGTATTTCCTTTATTTTCCCGCCAGCATTTGCTTACTATTAGTACATATGGTACATATCGCCACCGCTGCACATCAAACTTGGGTTGATGAAACGATGTGTAAAGACACTGAAGAGGAATGGAATGAGTTTTGGCTACATATGTAAAAGATTTCCTGCAATGAACACTAAGAAGCTAAAAGCAGGGAAATTCGATGGACCACAAATCCAAGACCTCATGAAAGACCAGCGTCTCCAAGATTCAGTGGACAACGTTGAGGCGCGGCGTGGTCGTTGTTTTGTATGGTTGTAAAGCATTTCCTTAGGAACTATAACGCCGCAGACTCCGGTAAACTTGTGGAGAGTATGGTCACTTCTGGTTTTGAACACTTGGGTGTAACATGAGCATCAGATTGCAGGACCTGCACTCATTTTGGATGGTTTTCCAGATTGTCTTGCTGATGTAAGTGATGAACAGGGTGAACAAGGTCACCAGGAAATAGGGACCATGGAAGAACAGTACTGTGGATGATGGGATACACATATGATGGCGTACTACTGGTGACCGTGGAAGAACAAGACTGTGGACGGTGGGATACGCATATGATGGCGGACTACTGGTGACCAGGGAAGAACAGTACTGTGGATGATGGGATACACATATGATGGCGTACTACTGGTGACCGTGGAAGAACAGTACTGTGGATGATGGGATACACATATGATGGCGGACTACTGGTGTCTGTAGAAAAACAGGACTGCAGCCAATGGGATATGCACATGATGGCGGACTACTGGTGACTGTGGAAGAACAGTACTGCGGACTATGGCATATGCATATGATGGCAGACTACTAGTGACCATGGAAGAACAGTACTGCGGATGATGGGCTACACATATGATGGCGGACTACTGGTGATCGTGGAAGAAAAGGACTGCAGACAAAAGGATACGCATATGATGGCGAACTACTGGTGACCGTGGAAGAACAGGA
This sequence comes from Eleutherodactylus coqui, assembly GCF_035609145.1. Taxonomy (NCBI): domain Eukaryota; kingdom Metazoa; phylum Chordata; class Amphibia; order Anura; family Eleutherodactylidae; genus Eleutherodactylus; species Eleutherodactylus coqui. The sequence continues at coordinate 65,346,599 of NC_089844.1, read as the reverse complement.
CTGCGGACGAGGGGATATGCATATGATGGCGAACTACTGGTGACCGTGGAAGAACAGGACTGCGGACGATGGGATACACATATGATGGCGGACTACTGGTGACTGTGGAAGAACAGGACTGCGGGCGATGTGATACACATATGATGGCGGACTACTGGTGACCGTGGAAGAACAGGACTGCGGACGAGGGGATATGCATATGATGGCGAACTACTGGTGACCGTGGAAGAACAGGACTGCGGACGATGGGATACACATATGATGGCGGACTACTGGTGACTGTGGAAGAACAGGACTGCGGGCGATGTGATACACATATGATGGCGGACTACTGGTGACCGTGGAAGAACAGTACTGCGGAAGATGGGATACACATATGATGGCCGACCACTTGTGACCATAGAAGAACAGGACTGCGGACGATGGAATACACATATGATGGCGGACTACTGGTCACCATGGAAGAACAGGACTGCGGACGATGGACTACACATATGATGGCGGACTACTGGTCACCATGGAAGAACAGGACTGCGGACGATGGACTACACATATGATGGCGGACTACTGGTCACCATGGAAGAACAGGACTGCGGATAATGGGATACACATATGATGGCCGACTACTGGCCACCATGGAAGAACAGGACTGCGGACGATGGGATACGCATATGATGGCCGACTACTGGTGACTGTGGAAGAACAGTACTGCGGATGATGGGATACACATATGATGGTGGACTACTGGTGACCGTCGAAGAACAGTACTGCGGATGATGGGATACACATATGATGGCGGACTATTGGTGACCGTAGAAGAACAGGACTGCGGATGATGGGATACACATATGATGGCCGACCACTTGCGACCATAAAAGAACAGGACTGCGGACGATGGGATACACATATGATGGCGGACTACTGGTCACCATGGAAGAACAGGACTGCGGACGATGGGCTACACATATGATGGCGGACTACTGGTCACCATGGAAGAACAGGACTGCGGACGATGGGATACACATATGATGGCCGACTACTGGTGACCGTGGAAGAACAGTACTGCGGACGATGGGATACACATATGATGGTGGACTACTGATAACTGTCGAAGACCAGTACTGCGGATGATGGGATACACATATGATGGCGGACTACTGGTGACCGTGGAAGAACAGTACTGCGGAAGATGGGATACGTATATGATGGCGGACTATTGGTGACCGTAGAAGAACAGGACTGCGGATGATGGGATACACATATGATGGCCGACCACTTGCGACCAAAGAACAGGACTGCGGACGATGGGATACACATATGATGGCGGACTACTGGTCACCATGGAAGAACAGGACTGCGGACGATGGGCTACACATATGATGGCGGACTACTGGTCACCATGGAAGAACAGGACTGCGGACGATGGGATACGCATATGATGGCCGACTACTGGTGACCGTGGAAGAACAGTACTGCGGACGATGGGATACACATATGATGGCCGACTACTGGTGAACGTGGAAGAACAGGACTGCGGAAGATGGGATACACATATGATAGCGGACTACTGGTGACCGTGGAAGAACAGGACTGCAGACAATGGGATACGCATATGATGACGGACTACTGGTGACCGTGTAACAACAGGACTGCAGACAATGGGATACGAATATGATGGCGGACTACTGGTGAATATCCAGGAACATCTCATCGCAGGAAATCACAATGTAGTTTCATCGACATCTCAATGAAGAAGCTTTTGTTTAATTCGTGTTCTCGGCTTCTTGGGATTTATCTTTGTACCTTAAGCTTTTGATTGGCAGTCATTACATGTATAATACAATATGTGTGCATGTATACATTTATATGCACATATGTCATATTTTGATAAGCAGACCTGATGGAGAAAAACTAATGTCATTTTCAGAATCTATAACCCCAAAATTCCCCCCAAAAGTTTTTAACATTTCAGTCATCAAAAAATGTGTTCCCATCACAGGCAGGATTACAATGAGAGGTGGCACCTGTATATACTGTAGAAAAGACAGGATCCACCATTCATAATAGGTGATGGCTGCAGTTACCCATCTCCTACTCCCTGCACAATGACCTCTGCATGGGCCACAAAGCATGACCATAACACTTTCCAATATAAGTCAATGAGTCCTCTCCAGACTACAGATTCCTACGGTCCACGGGACTGCTGTAAAGCATATCTCTGAATGATGTTAATCGAAACGGTCCAGAAAATAGAAGGAAAACATCTCCAATCAGAAAATGTAAAATACTGATAGGACAAAAAAAAGCAATAGGTTTCCCAAAAAAAGTAATATGTTTCCCAATCTTGTTTTAATTATAAAAAAGTAGTCTAGCTGGAATATAAAAAAAATATAAAAATGTAGGTAACACATCCCATGCCCTTTAACTTGAAATACAATGCATGCCTCTCCAATAGAGTAGGATGTCCCGTTTAACCCTATGTAGTAAGGTTTAGGGATGGAGTAACACTTCTGGTATCTCCGCCTGCACTGAATTCTCCGCTGAGAACACGTATGGGTAAGGGCACAGCATTCTAAGTAGCAAGAAACAGTTTTAACCCAGCCTGCTGTTAAAGTAATACGATCACGGTAATTATATTTGAAATATTCCAGCTAGACTACTTGACCTAATTTTGCAGATCCTGTAATTGCTTATAATCCTTTCGACTGACGGCAACCTATCTTGGGAGATCATGAATCCTTAAGAAATCTGCAGAAACGTTTTTAGAAAGGTTTAAATCAAACTGGTGGTACGAAGAAGTGTAATTATTGTAAGCTTCAACTGACCTGGTGTTAGGTGCCAAGCCTCTTGGGGCCATGGAACAAAGGCACGGGATTGCCATAATGCTGACGTTCAGTACCTGACCCTGGATGTGCTGCCACTGATCCCTGCACTCTGTAGAAGTAAACATAGTAGACACCTATTTATACAAAATTGTGTCACACAGTGGGGCTATTGCCTCTAGCAGCCCATCAAATCAAAGGGGAAGTCCCATCTCGAATCAACATGGTGGCCATGATAGTAATACTTCTCTGTATGTGGTGGCCAGGAGGAAACAGCCAAGCACAGTTGGGCTACTGCCATAGAAATTAATGGGAATTCTGGAAACCGTGTAGCATGATAAGCTACGCTGTTTCCATAACTCAAGAGCTGTGGAAACAATGTAGCTCACGGTGCTACACCGTTTCTGTAACTGCCATTCGTTTCTATGGGAGTCATGAAAACCGCGTAATACAACCCACTTGGTTCTTTCTGTATTTCCTGACCACCACATATAAACTGACCGGGTCAGTGAGAGTTAGAACTTGAGATAGGTGCAAGTCCCAGAGCTGGGACCCACCGCTATGAGAGTTTTATCGTACATCCTATGGATAGGGCACACATTTTGCACACATTTTCATAATTATGCTCCATGTACACAAGAGCTTACGGTGTAAGCCATATTGAACACACTGACATAACACTTACCAGAACTGGACAAATTATCCTCATTTTTCTTTCTATGAGAAAAATAAATAAATTTAGATTCGTTTTCTAACAAATCAATGACTCCATAAATGTGTATTTATTTGAAAAACATTCAAAAACTTGGAATGTCCATTATTTTTATCACTGCAGTCAAACTCTAATAACAGACTTTTTATATACCCCCAATGAAATGGGGAAGCCATGGCCGATATGAAGGATTTAACAAGCAAAAACATTTGGCTACAGCACTACTACAGACAACATTTACTCTACCATGTAAAGGCCACCTTATATGTGCACTTGGAAACTTGGCCTATAGAGAGGTGTGGCCGCCTGTCACATCTAGATAAGGTGACTTTATGGCAGATTAGCTCACATTAAAATATGTGTTAAGAGTCTTGCACTCTTATGTGGTCAGTGAATATAAGAATTATGCAATTTCAATCCAGGTAGAGCATTAAAGGGAACTTGTCACCAGGTTCATGCTGCAAGAGCCACGCATACCTATTGCCTTCATGTAAGAGTTTGAAACACTGCAGCGTTCCAGAATACGCACGCCTTAAAGTTTGACTCAGAATGGAGTTCCAAGTCAAAGAGAGGCCACGTCTGTCTCTTCCTGCCTGCAATATGTCGAATGACAGCTCTCTCCCTATACACAAGCATGGAGAGGGCTGTTAGTCTACATTAGTGTTTCTCAACTCCAGTCCTCAGGGACCCCCAAAAGGTCATGTTTTCAGGATTTCTTCAGTATTGCACAGGTGATGTAAATATCGTCAGTGCCTTAGACAGGTGTTCACTCTATAGGATATCCTGAAAACATGGCCTGTTGGAGTCCGTGAGGACTGGAGTTGAGAAACACTGGTCTACCTGATCAGGGTGGGGAGAGGCTGGCACGACCCGCCAATCAACTCGAAGGCAATGGGGATACCTGCCCTGCAGCATGAGCTGCATGAACATGGTGACAGGTTCCATTTAAATGTTTGGAGTAGTTCTGTAGCCCAGTGTTTTTGCTTGTGCCGTATTGTTGCAGCCATGGTGTATTTGTACCTGTACATTTAGATCATTTGTAGTGCTGACTGAACTTGAAATGACTGATCTGTTATGACCCATTCCTGATGGATTCTAACAGATCTCATTGACTAATAAGGAGTCTGTCAGATTTAGTTTTTTTTTTCTTTTTTAATGGATGGTATAATGCAGCATGAGGCTCTATTTTAGTTATCAATTAATAACAGAAACTATATGCAAAAGGAAGAAGGGTTTCCCCCTGTTCAGGATTTTCTAGACCATCTATAATATTGGGTACTTTTTAAAATTTTTCTCCAGCATTTATAAAAAAAATATTTCAAATTGATATTCCTAAGACTAAGTTCACAGTAGACCCATGTCTCCATTTATAATCGAAACTATGACAATGTGACAGATTCAATGTCTGACAAAACCCAACTGTCAACAACAAAATGTATTGACTTTCAAGGGGTCCACAGAATTCTTGCATTTTTGGCAGGATGAATATAGCTGCTCTGCGGGCTTCTCTGATCCTGCAGTCAACAATTACAAAAACTGTGATGGAACCCACCAACGTAAGGTAAAATAAGGCCAACGGAAATATATCAGCACTTTCTTTACAGATAAGCAATTATACTGCGAAAACCTGGGTCCAGACTCTTAAGAGACCCAAATAATGTGTGCACGGTTTCTAATGTAGGTTGAATGTACTTTCTTACTTGTGGTGGTACGATAACTGGTGGTTGCTGATAGGTAAAAATGACAAATCACAGCTTTCTGGTCTGTAAGAGAAAACAAATAGATCTACAGTACTTGTTATGATCAGTAAGATGCCCGGAATATCAGGCAGAATACATGCAGGCCGCTTCGGATTTAAGTAGATCTACAGTATTGTGAGAAAAGCATCAGTATAATGTATTCATAAGTATTCTTCATTGATATAAGCCCTCCTCCAAATGTTACTAGTCCAGAGGGCAGTTTCACTCAATATCCACAGTCTATCCTGGGTGAGCATGTATATAGAGATTACTGTCAATCACCGAAGGACCGCCCACTAGATTCATAAGCAACCATTTACATGATACAATTTATAATACGTCTAGCCCCACACAACTAAGTATCAATGTGCTCTGCTCTACAACATGTTGTCTGAGTCTACAGCAGCTTGTTTAATGTGATGAGTTCACTTTACGTACAAAAGAACCTTCAAGACAAAGTCCCCCTGGAATTGATAGTAGTTTATTGTAAAAACTTCAGTTCTTTTTCTTTCAAGAAAAGGAGAGGAAAACAAAAATAACTAAAACCGATGTAAAGAATCCAAGAGCATAAATGTGGATGCTATAAAGAGGGGATCCGATCTAGGCTGCTCTTGTCCTTGTTTTAAAGAGTGGTGAGAAGTAGGGATGTGGTCTCCTAAGGTGCTGCAGACAACTGGATCTCCTTTTGAGGATGGATAGGAGTATGATCAGGTCATGCAGCCCTTGAAAGAGTCCTAATTTTTATCTTTGCCAAGTTCCACCTCTACCGTCTATATACACCACCGGGCTTATCTATAAAAGGGGCTATCCTAAGTTTCAGAGGCGTAACTTAAAGCTCCTGGGCCCCAATGCAAAACCTGTAACAGGGCCCCCAACTATAATGCTTTATTCATAGTACTGGGCTCCCTATATGGAGATGAGAGGCCTTATGGGCCCCCTAAGACTCCTGGGCCCGGGTACAACTGCATCCCCTATAGTTATGCTAGTGCTAAGACTGACTTATATCATCTATCCATAGGGGTGTGGTAAAAGAACAGGAGTTTCGTGTCCCACTCTTCCCCTCACTGTAGCATCACTGCAGCCCCTGCAGTGAGGACAAGCTTGAATGGAGCTGTGGTGGAGTACACGTGGTGTTCGTAACTCCATTTACATCAGCCCATTGAAGTGAATGGAGTAGCACTACACATATTTGGCTGCTGCTCCATTCAAACTCTCCATCACTGTGGGTATTGCCGTGATTCAATAGTGAGGAGAAGAGAGGGCGTGGGACCCCCATTCTCGGCATCGGTGGAGAACTGGGCTGATCATTTCCTATGGATAGGTGATGAATGACAATCTTCAAAATATCCCTTTAACGATCTTTAACTTTTTCTTACTCTTGTCACATAAGAATACACACTTTGTAGAAATTTGATTTTTCTACTGTGTTAAACAAGATGTCTAAACCATGTAAATTGGTGGCAAACAGGCCCCACATGGTAATAAAATAAAACAACCAATACTCACCTCTGCAGGTTTAGCACAAGACTCCATGTTGTTTCCAGGCTGCAGCAGCCTCTGTACGTGACATCACAGGCAGGTGCGGCCAATGACAGAGCTCAGTGATTGAACACTAAGCCCTGTCATTGGCTACAGCAGCCTGTAAACACTACATCAGAGAGGAGACCCATGGACTTGCGTGGAGGTGGGACAGGTGAGAATTAGCTGTTTGTTTTTTTTCCTCTGCCCCAGGGGACGTGTTTATAACGAAATTCAACGACTCAGATAACCCCTTTAAATATTTTAATTACCCTTTTCCCTACACCCTTACTATGATGTAACTATACTATGGCCATCAAGCTAAATCCCAATGCTTCCTAGCCATAAGCCATGTTCATGCACCATCAGGGGCGTAACTATAGAGGGTGCAGGGGATGCGGTTGCACGTGGGCCCATAAGGCCTCTCTTCTCCATATAGGGAGCCCAGTACTATGAATAATGCATTATAGTTGGGGGCCCTGTCACAGGTTTTGCATTGGGGCCCAGAAGCTTCAAGTTATGTCTCTGTGCAGCATGGTTTAAGTATGGGTACGGGTACAGATACAGATAGAGGGGGGGCCCCAACTCACATTTTGCATCAGGGCCCCTGAGCCTTTAGTTACGCCCCTGTGCACCATTATGTTACATTTATAACTACTACATATACTGTGTTTCTCAGTTGCCCTCTGTACTTATCGATGTGAGTATTTCTAAAACTATGTGGTAAAACACAAAAGTAAACCAACTTTAGATTTGCAAGTGTTCTAATAACGGCAAAGTCTCTTCTCTGACTAGAGGGCATCCAGCGGTGCTTTTCTGCGAGAGCGAGAGTGCGTCCTCCAAATCCAAACATTGAAGAGAAGCCGAACCACAGAAGCTTGTCATTAGTGCTGAATGTACAGGCGTCAACTGGTTGGATGTTGCCTGAAAAGTCCATGCAAATATGTTAGATCCCATCTTAAAAGTAAATAAAAGTTTCAATTTTGAGAAAACAACACAAAAACCTTAAGGCTGAGGCCACCCTCACGCGGCAGCGCTGCAAAGCGCCGCAATTTTACTTTCATATGCTAAACAGTGGAGTTTAGCATACTTCATCATGGATGAGATGAGCTAAACGTCAAAAATTGAACAGACTGCTCGAAAATCGCGGTGCTGGAAAGTGCCACGATCAAGCGGCTGTCTGAGAGGCTCCATTGAAAACAATGGGAGCGTCATACTGCGATTATCGCGTCGGTGAAAACGCCGTGCTAATCGTGGTCAAAAGCGCCTGTGTGAGGGAGGCCCAAACCTTCATGGCGACTGTCAATTAGACAGACTGTGCAGCTAAAGACTGCACTGTATCTGGACTATATGGAAGTGAATGCGGTCATGTTGTGCCTCACAAGTTGTGGTAATCACAACTTGCAAGAAAGCCAATCAAGTTACATTTCTTGCCCATCTACACCGCAATGTGCGAGTCACAACAAGACTGTATATACTTCCGTAAGATTGAGATATAATGCGGCAACACTGTGATCTTTGGCCACGTGGCCTGCGCTGTGGCCCAAGCCGCTGTGTACCCCTTGCCTAAATGTATAAAAATGTTACCTAAAGGAGTTGTAACATATAAGTGTAGGAAGTAAAGTTAGGGCTCATTCACATGAGCGTATGTGTATCCCGCAGCGTTCTATGCATTGCAGCCCATTCACTCTGCTGGCAGAGACCTCGTGCGGGACGCCACAGATATGCACAGTGTGATTTTTTTTTCTTTTCAAATGCTAATGGAAACGCTGCCCTTTCGGAATGCCTGCATAGGGACAGCGTTTCGTACGTAGTCCTTTCAAAGGCTGGGCTTGATAAGCAGAGAAATACAGCAAGTTAGGATGCATTTCTCTTGTGTATCAATACGCAGTTTCCACACACCGGTGTGAATGGAAGAATGAAAGTCCATTGACTTTCATTGCCTCCATTCACCGCGTGTTACGCACGGGAAATACGCGGTGACAATATGTCCGTGTGAATGAGCCCTACTAATGCCTGCATTGCTAATGAAGGAAAGAGGCAGAAAGTTAGTTCATTATCTCACATTGCGTTTACGTCCTTTTTTTTCTTACACAAAACCATTGCAAAGAGACGTTTACGGTTAGGCCCCTTGTCCACGGGCATTGCGGTAGCCCGCGGCGAATCTCAGCCGCGGGAGTCACCGCTTGGGAGCAGGAGCCGGCAGACAGTTCTCTGCAGGTCAGCCTATCTGACAGATAGGCTGACCGCAGAAAATCAGGGCAATTCGCAGCATGCTGCGAATTGCCGGCCGCGAGCGGTGAATCGCAATGATTCTCTGCTCGTAGACACAGGGCTGGCGCTTTCCATAGCAACGCTATGGAAATCTTCAGCCGGCGTGATTCGCTGGCGATTTACTGCTGGCGAAATCACTGCCGTGGACAGGGGGCCTTAGTCTACTGAAATAGGTTTCCATACACAATGATTAGGTTTGTGCTGCTTTTGTGGCGCCTTTTTTGGCCTGTTTTCTTCCAAAACACAGTGTGCAGGTTTGATATTTTTCAGAACATTTCAACAAATGTCTTTGCATGTCTTAACCCCTTTAGGACCAAGCACTGTAAATTTACGGCGCTTGGTCGCGGGCTTAAAGCCCAGCCGTATGTAAAATTACACTGGGGATTACAGCCTCCTGCTTCTGCAATCAATCAGGATGGGTTGTCAGCTGTTAGTCACAGCTAGTAGCCCGGAGGAGAAGAGAAAAGTGGGTTTTAACCCTTTCTGCCCTCTCTCTTATTTAGTACACATTGCTCAATGAGAGCTATGAACTAAAGTGAAAGTGGAAGTGTTTCTTCCACTACGGGAGGCATATATCTATATTACTCTCAAGCTCGGCACTAACAACCAATCAGGTTGAATCAGACAACCCAAACTACCAATCAGGTTGCTGGAATTGTGAATCAGAACCAATGAGGTAGCTGGAATTAGTACTGAGCTTAAGAGTAAGAGGCTAATATGCCTACGGGAGCCCTGGGGTTATGTGATCACTGGGATTCCCTACTACAGCAGAGCTGCAGGGTCGTAGTAGACCCTGATCAGCTCTGCCAATGACTAATGTCACTAAAGGGGATGTTTTTCCCTGTAACTGGGGCTCCAATGGATGCCCCAGCTACAGAAAGAAAGCATCAAATAAAAAAAAACATGTGAATGTCTCCCAGAGGTCTTATATTACATCATGGGGGTCATAGATAGTAAAAAACATAATTACATATATAAGTTAAAAAAAATTGAGAATAAAACATTATATACATGAGAAAGAAAATAACTCAAAGCCGACGCCAACCAAAACCGTCGCTATAAGTGCCCTGTAATCCAAAACCATACATATTATATATCAAACGTCCAAAATAAAATGAGGAACCCGCTCCCATAGTATATTTACGCTAAAATAAATAAATTTAAAAAAAACTAGAAATGTTAAAATCATTTTTTTTACCTTTTTACCCCCAATAAACAAAAAAAACTGTAAAAAAAAAAGTCAGTGAAAAAGATATTAAAAAAATAGCCCTATATGTCACTGGAAAAGGGCCAGGTTTTAATCACCATATGCAGAGAACTATAATTTTTTGTATTTTCCCATCTACGACATTGTGTGAGGACTTGTTTTTTCGTAGGATAAACTCATGTTTTCATTGGCACTATTCCGGGGTGTGAACAACATTTTTGGTTTTCTATTGCGTTTTTAGTAGACAAGTCTTTACGAAAAGCCGCAATCCTTACAGTCTCCTTTATTTCTATTTTTTTTTAACTGCTACACCATGTGGTATAAGCAATGCGTTATCCTTATTCTGTGGGTCAGTACGGTTGCAGCAATACCATATTATATATATATATATATATATATATATATATATATATATATATATATATATATATATATATACACATACATATATATATATATATATATATATATATATATATATACATACACACACACACACTTTTTTTTTTATTTTTACTACTTTTGCACAACAAAAGCATTTTTCATAAAAGAAAAATTCTGCATCGTTCTAGTGTTGCCGGGGTGCTTCTTTTTTGGGGAGGGGGAAGCTTATGCTTTAATTGGTACAATTTTAGGGTGCATGTGAGTTTTTGCTAATCTTTATTGCAACCCTGACTTTGTTTTTTTCCTATGCTGTTGACCACGTGCTTTAAGTGATGTGTTATTCTTATTTTCTGGGTCATTACGATTCCAGGTAGACCAAATTTCTGTATTTTTTGGATTTATTTTTTCAAGATTGGGGTTTACACATGAGAAGATCTATAATTTTTTTTTAACCAAATTTTTTGGAACTTGAAGATGCAATTGTTTGACCACTTACATAATACACTGTACTTATGTAGTACGGTGTATTATCTGTCATTGTCATGTTCATCACTGACAGTACAGCCTGTTACTATTAGTCATGAAAACTAACTCTCAAAGGCCACTGTACTAGGTAGACCCGGAGGTCATTATTTGATCACGGAAGTGCCGATGGGGTGAAGGAGCAAGTCCTCTCCCTCTTGAAGACGCTGTTTGCATTGGCAATGGCATCTAAAGGGTTAAATCACCAGGATTAAAACAAAGCAGCATCCCGGTGGTTGCAGTTGGACCGCAGCTCTAAGTTACAGTTGCGATCCCGCTCTGGTTACTAAGGGCTCAGCTTTTGAGCCCCATGGTAATCAATGCCATACATATACAGCGTGATGCAGGGACTACTAGCCTGCTGCGCCGTACATGTATGGCACGTGTCGAGAAGGGGTTAATATAGTTTCATGGGGAAAGATTCAGCATAACTTGTATTTAAACCTCTACATATTCTGAGCTGAATAGTAAAATGGGCGGTCCTATCAATGACTGACAGCTATCCATATCCTACACAGCTGTCAATCATTGATAGGACCGCCCACTTGACTATTCAGCTCAGAATATGTACAGGTTTAAATGAATAAAATACAAGTTATACTGAATCTTTCCCCATAAAACTATATATCTATCGGCTGAGCTCCTCTTGCTCTATAACATGATGCCTGCAGTTTGGACAGCATGCTCGAGCTGGCAGAGTCCCTTTAAGCTGACTATTGAGGCATGCTCCATCACATGCAGTATTAGTCCGCTTTCACACGGGTTCCTTCACATTAGCGATGTTTTGTCTGCTGCGATGTTGCAAGAAAAAAAAATTGTGGCATGCTCTATACCAGGGGTCCCCAACTCCAGTCCTCAGGGACCCCAACAGGTCATGTTTTCAGGATATCCTATAGAGTGAACACCTGTGGCAATGTCTGAGGCACTGACAATAATTACATCACCTGTACAATGCTGAGGAAATCCTGAAAACATGACCTGCTGGGGGTCCCTGAGGACTGGAGTTGGGGAACACTGCTCTATACTGCAGCAATTTGTGATGTTTTGTAGCCCATGTTTCCCTATGTAGCCTCCTTGTTTATCACATCTCCCGAACTAGCAATTTTCGTGAGATGAAATGCGTTTCCCTACACCTAAAAAAAGCCCTCTCTGCATTCCCCCCCAAGAAACCGAATACTTACCTAGCATGCGAGGTCTGGGTCCTCCTGCTGCTCACCGGAGCTCCGCCGTGCGTCCCGCAGTTCTCGTTTGCCCACAGTAGATCACTTCTTGGTTGCGGGATTCAAAAATCTCGCCTCCAGGAAGCGATTGCTCTGATTGGTTCATCCAACGCCACTCAACCAATCAATGCAGCGCTTGATGAACCAATGCGAGGGCTGTGATTGGTTTATCCAGCTCTGCATTGATTGGTTCTTCAAACTCTGCTCAGCCAATTACGTTGTGGAGGCGGGATTTATGAATTGGCCAATCGGCTCAGCCGATTCATAAATCTTGCCTCCACAATGTGATTGGTTCTTCAAACTCTGCTCAGCCAGTGTTGCTCCTTGACAGTGCAGAGTAGGGTTCTGGCTGTGAGATGCCGGCTGTCAGAAGGTACTGCAGACATCCAGCTGTGGAGCTACTGTATTTTGTATATTTCAAGTATCCTTATTTTTTCACTAACTTGTTCTACACATAGTAATTGTTTAATGAAGAGAAATAATGTATTCCAGGAAGTTACCCATAAACCAGAGTACTGAAAAGATTTTAAGTGGAAATAAAATTTGCATAATTATGTCCTATCATAGACAGCACAGCGCCGAATATCCACTTATTATGATAGCTTCTATTGGCTAATGAGACTGGCAGCATTGCATTCTCTCTGTATAGTGTCATTGTTCTCTTCTTACACAGCAGATGCAGTTTAAAGGGAATCTGTCACATCATATAGGCAGCATACACTAAGTTATGGTGCTTATAGTACAGGGGAAAGTGAAGTTTCGGGTGTCGGTTTTATACTTACCCTGCTCCCTGTTCCCGCATTGTCACCCTGGGAAATCGGCTATGAGCATGACTCTTTTCTGTAGTCAGTACATGCAACTCCCACAGTTCTCTATGAAAGTGCCTTCCCATTGACTAAAGAGGAATGTTGACAGGTCAGGTGTTGACTTCCTGGGGTGACAGCGCGGGAATGGGGGGCCCAGTAAGCATAAGTAGTACAACCGTACTTCTTAGTTTATGGTGCTTATAGGATGTGACAGGTTCATTTTAAGCAGAAATATAAACCAAGGCTGCTATTCTAATAAAGAAGTTACATGATTGGTGTGGAGAGAATTCATGACTATGTGTAATAGTATGGCCCTCTAAGGAGCTGTAAGCCATATGGGAGACATCCTTGACAAGTACCATAGACTCTACTTTCAGGAAAGAACATTATATTCCTTGCAAAATAATTTAATAAATGCCAAAATATTGAAAAAATTGTCTGGGCTTATATAATTTTTTTATGTTGGCCATCAGTAGGCATGTTTATGTGGTACCATCCAGAAGTTTGGAAACGCCCTTTAAAAATGTAAAATTGGGAAAAAATAGTCAAAAATATTGAAGCTATGGGATGTACCTGTTTATTGAACTTAAAAAAACAAAAACAACTCAATCTTCAAACTCTTGGAATCTGGAAATAACTTCCAATTTTGGCCTCCTCAAAGTATCCATCCTTTCCCTTATGATAGCCTTGCACGCTATTGGCATGGAGTGGATCAACGTTTAGGTATTTCCGGTCGGGATATGCTCCCATTTCTTGGTGGAGAGAATTCATGACTGTAGGGGATGCAGCTATCTGCCCTCTCGCATCAGTAAGTATCTATCCATCCTACTTGATTGTTTCATTTCTTGGTGGACAATCTTCCAGAGATGTTTGTGACTAGCGATTTGCTGTTTAAAACTTGGGGTATTTCCAAACTTCTGGATGGTAGTGTACAAATAAACGTAAATATGGATTGAAAATAATTGCCCCATGCTCTGTCCAGGGCTATATGTAAGCAATGCAACTGCAGCTCAGGCTTTACGTTGTACATAGTGAGGACCTTACAGCAGCCATGTGTCCTCACTCCTCATCACACGGCCACCGATAGGAATATAGTGCCACATTTATCTGCCCAAGGAGCTGTGTTGCATGCAACACACGAGGAGATAGGAGGAAGGCAATGAGGCCTGAGCTGCGGTTTGTCTACATGTGACCACGGCTAGTCCCAAAGAAGATGACAAAATTGTAATACAAATAAATTAATTTGTCCCAACATGGCCAATATTAATAAGATATACAGAATGAGCCCAGACAGCCCCATTAATACTCGGACTCTCTGTGTTGGAGGATAACACTTACCCATAATGATGTGTAATGCAGCGGTTACCGAATGTCTGATACCATGAAGGGAATAAGCCAAAACATTGGTGGTGCCTGGAAAACATACAATGCAAGATATAAGTCTATACATGACAAGTAAGCATACGGTAGCCTGAAGTGCGGGAGCTATGAGGCTGCCTTATCACTAGAAGGGCCTGCAGGGGTGCGATGACTTGTACAGTTGCCCAAGGCAGATGTTTTAGTTATGCACTTGCCTTATAGATGCCTGATGTTTGCTCTCTTAAATCAGCGACTTCCCTCCATAGTGAGACAATGACTGCTTGCAGTGCGAACCTGTCAGACAGTTTAACTCTATGCACTAAAAGGAAGAACCCTCTTATGTACAGCATTATCAGCTACTCGCACACTGTGTCCAACCGGTTGCACAAAGAAATACAGAGGCAAACCATTGTTAGTAAATCCACAAATTGCTCCTTCCACTCAGTGGTGCCCTATGGGACTACCTGCTTTGCCAGCCCCTCATGCCAGCCCTGGGGCCACAGTATCTGACCACTTTGACATGTTAGGTTGAAATTACTGTGTTTTTCCCAAAATAAGACCCTGTCTTATATTATTTTTTGCCTCAAAAGAGGCACTATGTCTTATTTTAAGGGGATGTCTTAGAATACTTATTCTAGCAGGCGCCGTCTGGTTCCCTCCCACTGTTTGCCACAGTTTCTGCAGGCTTCTTTGCAGTTCTCAGCGCCGACAGAACATCGCTTACTGGTAACAGGTTTGAAAACATCGCCTCCAGCAAGCGATTGTCTGATTGGTTCTCGAGCGCTGCAGCTCAGCCAATTACTCCGGTGCTCGATGATCAATCACAGCCATTCAATGCGATGGCTGTGATTGGTTTAATGAGTGCCACAGTGATTGGTTTTCGAGCGCCGCTCTTAGCCAATCAGAGCAATCGCTTGCTGGAGGTGGGGTTTACAAACTCCGTTACCAGCAAGCGAGGTTCTGTCAGCGGCTGAGAACTGCACGGAAGTCCACCAGAATTGTGGTGAAACAGTGGGAGGGACCCGGACAGCGCCTGCTAGAATAACTATTGCTATTTTTTCTCATGTAGTGTTGCAAGGGCTTATTTTTAAACCCCCCACTTTCCCCCCGGTAATCAAGGTAGGGCTTTAGGGGTAGGTCTTATTTTCGAGGAAACACGGTACATAGAGACATTTGGTCTTGCATGCTGTGGCAAAATCATGGCATTACTGTAATGCAATCTCAATGTTTCCCAAAAGAAAACAAGATTATGGGAGACCCTTAACTATAAAAAATACAATATAGGAATACCACACCTAAAGAGGCGTGTAATGAGGAATATTGTGCTGGGTCTTTCTTTGCGATTCCTGCAGAGAGAGATTTTCCCTTCAGTTTAGCTGGATCTGCTACAATTTGTGCATGGCTAACAAGGGGCCAAACCTTGTTTATTATGATAGTTAGTGACGATCTTATACGATCTGCAGCTAAAGATCTGTAACACAAAAGGTAAGGCGTGTCACAGCGCTAAATACATAATCTGCGCCATCCGACTACGCCAATCTCATATTAGATAGTTCTCAATTTAGGGAAATAAATAACTCAGACATCAAACGAGGATGATGAATCCAAGCGAAAATTGCAAGACAGTAATAAAGAATGTCCTTGGATGAGAAAGCACTTTCTGTACAACAATTAAGTTAATTAACCAGATGGCATGAATATTCATAAGGCTGTTAATGTCTCCCACACCAAGGAGATAAATGTGATGTAATGAGTTACCATTCAAGCATGTCTAAAATGTTCCTGAACAGCTAACCAGCACTTCAGGATTTAGTCGGCAAATGGCATAGAAACCTTTTAATGTCTCGAAATTTTCGCAAAACTGGATGCTCCCATTATTCTATCTACAGTATATCACATCAATGCAAAAACACACACATTTTATATATATATATATATATATATATATATATATATATATATATATATATGATAGATTTTTGTTTTCCATGCTTCCGTTTTGTGCCCCTCTCTAACTTCGCCTATTTGGCTACTTAGCTATGAATTCCGCAGCAACCAATGCCAATGGCAATAGCCAGTAGAGTGGCTCCAGGCCTTGCCATATGTCCATACAGTAAGTGACTGCAGAGTCTTTGATTCAGTATAGAAGCTTACTTTTCATAGACTTGAAAAAGTACATCATCTTCTTGTGTTCTGCTATTAATAATTTTTACCCGTTTCTCTGTTTTACTTTATTTCCATTATGTTATGTTACACTAGCAGATAGTTACATCGGTTGAGCAAAAGAAACAGGTCCATCAAGTTCAACTTGTTTGATCCATCATTGTTTGCTAGATTAATTATACCCTCAGTGCCATTAGTTATCAGATAAGTCTCTGGCCCATTTTTAAATGCCGTTATTGACGCCATCATTTCCACCTATCAGGGTAGGGCATTTCATAGTTTGACTACTTTAGGCATCTGCATAAGAGAGGGATCTTTACAGTTTTACTGCCTTTCCTCCATACGTAATGAGTGTTTCCTGGTCCTTTATACCAGGGGTCCCCAACTCCAGTCCTCAGGGACCCCCAACAGGTCATGTTTTCAGGATATCCTATGGTAAGAACACCTGTGGCAATGTCTGAGGCACCGACAATAATTACATCACCTGTGCAGTACTGAGGAAATCCTGAAAACATGACCTGTTGGCGGTCCCCAAAGAATGGAGTTGGGGAACCCTGCTTTATACAGTCCTTGGGAAGGATGAATCATGTATGTATAAATGAGACCAACTCTAAGGTGTTTCTTTTCCAAACGGCTTGTATTTTCTAGCCTCTCATTATAAGAGAGACCTCTTATCTCATTTATTAATCTAGTTGCATGCCTTTGAGCCCTTCTCCAACTCTTCTCTATCCCTTTTAGAATATGAAGCCTAAAACTGAATCCACTACTTCAGATGTGTTCTTACAAGGGACCTATAGAAGGGAAGAGGGTTTATATGTCATTGGGACCACAGATTTTTTGCTCTTTTTTACACACCGTAAAATCTTATTTGCTTTGCAGCTGCTGCTTGGTATTGAGTATTGGTGCTTAGTTTACGTGTAACCAGAATATCCAAGTCCTGTTCTTGTTCTGTTGTCCCCAGTTCTATTTCATTTATGATATATGAAAGAATACGATTACTGCAGTGTAGTTGCATCACTTTACACTTACCAACATCAAAAGGGGTTATCCAGGCTTTAAACACTGACAGACCATCTTCAGGATAGGCTATCCAGATCTCATCAGTGTGTGTCCACCCAATCATTTGAATGAAGGCACTGTAGCACTCATGTGGGCACTGCAGCCCCCTTAACATTTACATCCGAGTATGACCCTGTGAGTACTCAGAAAGCCATAATTTTTTAACCAGCCATTATGAGTTCTGCTGGCTTGTCTCACTCACTTAGCTGATCGGCAGGGATCCCGAATGGCAGATCAGATATTGATGGCCTACACCGAGGATAGGTAATTCATTTTTAAAGTTTGAATAAGACCTTTAAAATTCATCTGTCTTGTTCCTGCCCATGCTGATAACTTATCTAGGTCTTTCTATAATATTTTACAATCAAGATGAGTTTTGAAATATCCTACAAAGTTTTGTAACATCCGAAAAATTTGAACTTTCCTTTCAACACCATCCATAAGGTCATTAAAGGGGTTGTGCCTTGATAGAAAGTTATTCTCTAGACACGGGATAGTGGTTAAACTTCAGATTAGTTAGAGTCCAACTGTTAGGGGTCCCACAGCAATCCAGAGAATGCTGCACCCACTAAAGGGAAAACAGCAGCAGTTGCACATGCGCACCACCACTTTATTCCTTTGGTGTCATCCACAACCATGAAAGAAAAAGAAGCTGGATTATGTTGAGTTCAACAGTTGACCTGCACAGTCTGGACAGGCGCAGAAAACTCTTGAGAGCCAATTAGCACACAATGCAGGAGTTTTATAAACTATTTTCTTATGGTTGGTAGGAATACAGGACACTAAAGCCCCATTTACACACACAGATAATCGCTCAAAATTCGTCCGAAACTGACAGTTTTAAGCAATCATTTTACATTAGCTACTAATGGACTAATCAGTCCATTAGAAGCTAACTAGCATCATTTGCATGTATTTAGAGAACAGGATGTGGTCTGTTCTCTAAATACATTGCTATTGCTCTCCAGCGGTACAGCAGCTGAAAGAATGTTATCAGCGCTGCCTGCGGAGAACTGAGCATGCGGTCCCTCTTATCAGGGACAACGGATTTTAAGCTGAGCTGAACTCCACAATGCACGAAAAAGTGCACAATGGGGGCACATTTACAGGCAATGATTATCACTCAATAGATGGCTTTTGAGCGAATTTTGAGTGATAATCGTTGTGTGTAAAAGGGCCTTAATAGGTATACATTGGGAAACGTGTTTTCAAGGGTAAAAACATGGTGTGAATGGTTTAGTAGGGTGAAAACTGGTGACAGATCCCCTTTAAAAGGAATCTGTCAGCTTGAACATGCTGTCCAAATTGCAGGCAGCATGTTGTAGAGTGTGAGGAGCCGAGCAGACTGATATATAGTTTTATGGGAAAGATTCAGTATAATTTACATTTTACCAATTTATTTATTCTGAGTTGAACAGTCCAATGGGCGGAGCTATCAGTGATTGACAGCTACCCCTGCATGTACAGTCATTCACAAATAGCTGTCAATCACTGACAGCACCGCCCATTGGACCTCTGAACCCAGAATATGTAGAGGTTTGAGTGAATAAAATACAATTTGTACTGAATCTTTCCCCATAAAACTATATATCAATCTTCTCAGCTCCTCCTGCTCTACAATATGATGCCTGCCGTTTGGACAGCACGTTCCAGCTGACAGGTTCCCTTTAAGGCACAATCTCTGGAAGTAACAAGAATAAAGACAACCTAAATCCATTAGTTATATAAATGGTTAGGGGGGAGGTTCACCATCTATTCTAAAGTCTTGTTGGGTCCAATAACGGTTATCAAAGCGTGTCATACTGAATAGTGTAATAACATTGCTATAATATTATATGCGGATGAATACACTCACCTGCTGGTATTATACCAAGTGGTAGTGGGGCTCGGACAGGAGAAAGGCTGCCATTTATAGCCTTCCCGGCATCCATTTGGGCTCGAAGCAGAAGACCGTGAACAACTTCACTGACTGATCCATCACCTCCAACACAAACTATCCTGTAGAAGAAAATCGGAAATGTAATTTTTTTTTCTCAGTAAAATTGTGATGGTTATAATTTACAGTTCTGTACCTGAGAAGCCTGAATTATAATAATAGACATGTTCTGTAACTTGTGAATTCTAATATATCAGTATGATGAAACCGATTGGTGAAACAAAGCCAAACTTTAGAAAGTAAAGCGCGGCATCTCAGTCTAGTAAATCTTTTACTCCATCACACTTTCCGGTGATCTACAAGCTACTTTGTAATCTATCATAATAATATTCTGCCGCTTTTCCGTGAATTATCGAGGCGCTGGGAAGCCATAAACATTTAGATAAATAAAGGCATAATTTAAGATGCTGTTAATTACTATTAATATGCAAAGGAAGTAATTACTAGCTTGCATTTGTAAGGACAATTTATTTTTTATTGGTTCTTTACTACGGTGTTATTTATAGTTCATGTGATCATTAGGCAGCATAAGTTACTTTGTAGGTGATGTTTTCGGGAAACACAAACTTATGATTTCCCCTCCTCCTAACCCATAGCCTGTGCTGAAAATATTTGGGACTGCTTACTCCATAACTGGGGACAACTAACGCAGCTTTCTTAAAGGAAATCTATCACCAGGTTTCCACCACTATGAAAAAATATTCTTACAGCTGGGCCAGGCATAAAATAAAAGAAGAGACTTTATTCACCACTCTTCAACTCCCAGGGACACAACTGAGGGGCTCTAGCTCCCGGTATGTACAGCCAAGAGAA
This sequence comes from Eleutherodactylus coqui, assembly GCF_035609145.1. Taxonomy (NCBI): domain Eukaryota; kingdom Metazoa; phylum Chordata; class Amphibia; order Anura; family Eleutherodactylidae; genus Eleutherodactylus; species Eleutherodactylus coqui. The sequence goes on along the minus strand of NC_089844.1, from coordinate 65,326,065 downwards.
GTCAGGTGACAGCTGTGGCCAATCAGAAACTGCAGCATTGCCATCCTAAACTCCTGGCATCATGGCACTTAGGATGTAAGTGCTAATGCCAGGAGTTCAGACAGTGGCCGCAGTGGTCACCTGACTTTCATGAGACTTACATACCGGGAACTGGTGCTGGGGCACGGGAGCCGCTCAACTGTATCCCAGGTGAAAGAAGATAGGAGAGTATAGTCTGTTTATTTTATGTAAGGCCCAGCTGTTATAAACTTGTGTTATAGTGGGAAAACCCATTTAAGGGACCCCATATATAAGTGACAGAATCCCCGATTCCAGTACTATGCTCTTTGTCAGTTCAGTAGTTGTCAGAGTATATTACCTACAGCAAACTCTGAGGCTGTAGTCTTCGATGTTCATAAGCTGTAGGCTCACCTGAAATGGATTGACAGTGTGGTCACAAGTGAAGAAGTCCACTCAACACACTTCATTTTCAATTATGGCTTAAACCTCCATTCCGTCTGACGGTCATGTCACTCGAAAACAGCTGTAGCAGCAAGACTTCTCATCTGTCAATTATGTAATTGCCCCATCCCCTTAGCAAGAGCATTATTGGTGATATACCTCTCTGAATCATGTCTACTGTGATTTAAGTGTTACTCACATGTGCCTTCAGGTCTATGATTAAGAGCAACATCCTTGCCTGAAACATGCCTGAGGACGTGGTGATGGCAATATCGATAGAGGAGTTTAAGAGGGGACTAGATGCCTTTCTAGAGCGCTATGATATTACAGGATATAGCATTAAATAGCAAGCAGGGTTGTTGATCCGGGTCTTCCAGACAGGTGGGAACTTTGTTGATCCAGGGATTATTCTGCCATTAAGGAGTCAGGAAGGAATTTTTTACCCCAAACGGGCTAAACTGGCTTCTGCCTCATTGTGTTTTCTTTTGCCTTCCTCTGGATCAACAAGGGGGGTGGAAACAGGCTGAACTAGATGGGCATTGTCTCCCTTCAGCCTAACATACTATGTTACTAGGTAAGACGGCACATGCTTTTTGTTCCTCTATGTCTATCTGGATTTTTCAAATAAAGAGTTTTTACTCCACGCAGGACCTACTCCCTTTTCCTGTGCATCTGTTGTGGTTTGCATGGGAGTGACTGCAGAGAAGCTGGCTTCTGGTTTGCATGTCTGAATCATTAAGCTGACTGAGTGGGGAAAGACTCGCGGAGCAGGGTGAACTACAATGCCACTTTAAATACAAAATAAATTTGTTTAATTTCTTCTCATTCTTATTCCCAAAATTAATATTGAAGACCAAATATACTTACTCACCCAAAAAAACAAAAACTCACATCAATCCAAATCTATCACTTGTGTATCTGTTGTCACGGAACTGGGGTCCGGGTACTGGAAGTCCCTAAAAGCTGCCCGCAACCCCTGTCCCTACCTACCTGCCCTCCTGGGCTAGGCCCCAGGGCGACAACTGGGCGACGGTCCCTATACTCACTAGGGAAGCAGGGCAGGGGGTCAGACTAACAAACAAATACAGAGACAAAGAGACACAGAGGCAAGTCAGGAAGTCCGGGTCGGCAACAGGAGAATTCACGGTACCAGGGATTAGGCGAGGTCAAAGTCAGGTCCAAAAGCAGAGGGTCACAACGGGAAATCAGATGAGAATAATGTGGGTGTAGCGGAGACAAACATACACTGGCAATGCTGGAGGAAAAAGGCACGTTTAAATGCTGTCAGAACTCCCGCCCTAGCAGCTGATTGGGGGGGAGCCTGCCAGCAGCCAGACCCAGACCTAAGTCAGCAAGTGCAGAGACCCAGACATCCAGCAATGAGTGCAGGACATGCTAATAAATGTCATGGCAACGGGGACGGCATCGTCGCATCCCCAGCAACTCGATTTCCCAGGTGCCGCCCCCTGAGCACAGGAGCGTGCGACCGGAGCCAATGTCCGGGACCCTGGCGGCCAGGGGAGGTCACCAAGACCGATACCCGATTAGCTCGGGTGATAGGATCGGAGGCGTGGCACGGAGACCCCGAGAGCAGGCGGTCCTGACATCTATGGAAGGAAAACCATGAAATTCTAAGAAAACACATTCCTTGTGGTCAGGCTTCTTTGTTGTCCCGCCCTTCCTTTTGCAGTCTGAATCGACCGATAATTTTTATTAGCAACTTACCTTGAACTTTTAAATGAGTAATTGATTTTTTGTGTGTCGTAATAACATGGAACTAGGATTTGAGAGATGTTTTAGGCTGCCTGTCCACGGCCGAGGTGGAATATCACTAACGATATTCTGCGGCGGGTGAGCAGGGGGAAAAACTGACAGGTCTCCGTGGTGAGCCTATCTGATAGATAGGCTCACCGCAGAAAATAGCAGCATGTCGCGATTTGAATCGCCATGATTCTCCGCTCATGCACGTCGGGCTGTGCTCTCCATACTTAGCCTATGGAAAGAATGTCATGCGAGGTCCGTGGGCGATTTATTGCCGTGGATCTCTCAATGACGACTCGCTCGTGGACAGCCAGCCAGGTTTTTAAGAATTTCACTGTGATGTTTCCCTCTGTGCCACATCCTAGGGCCTACAGCACCACTGCGCTTTCAGAACAAAAGGCACAAAGATCAGTAATAAGGTTACTAAGTAATAAGGTTCTCTGAAAAAGGTTGTCAGAAACGTGCGTCAGGGGTCTAGTGCATACATTGTGTGGAGCCTGATGTAATCAATAGATAGTACACCTATCTATCTATAACATGCACTTTCCTCCTAGATGGAGGTTATGCTGCCTGCTGGCTATTGCCCTTGATATATCTAGTGATATATATCTATTTTGATTTGTACTATACTCTCAGGGACTCCTATTGTTATGTGAGGATTTCTTTTATACTCCTGTGTCTTCTTCATATGAGTTTTCTATCTATGTATCTATCCCAGAGCGGAGGAAAAAAAATCACAGCATGTTCTATTTTTGTGCGCACGGCTTCTATTGAGGTCCATGGAAGCCGTCTAAACCACGGCCCGTCCGCAATTGACACCGCGGACAGGCTGCGGATTCCGCGTCATCGCCTAGCGACAGCGCAGGAACAACAAACATTTAAAAATATATATATATGTGTACTGCCCATGTCTGATGATGAGCCACCGGATCCATCTGCAGTACAGATTATGAAGAAACCTGACCGGTACGTGTGCGTACGCCAGCAGTGGTCAGTGTCAGAATCCGACCGTTCGTGTGCAAAGCGGCCTAAGGCTATATTTACATGGGTAACTGCAATATAGGTCTGAGAAAATCTGACCTGTATCGCTCTCGTTTTATCTGTGATTTTCATGCATCTGCGATACATTTCGCCGTTCAAACGTGCCATTCGCATTGCTGTCCATACATTTTTCAAGCAATTTTTTGTGTGCAGGAAAAAAAGCGGGTGCCGCCAATAGTTCCAATGGAAAAAAAACAACACATTGCACTCGTATGCAAATTGCATGACATGCCAGTGCAATGTGCTTTTTTTTCTCTTTCTCTTTCTCCCATAGGAAATAGCGGGCAATTCTTGCTGCAAAATCGTCCGAGTATGCTGCAATTTTTTGATCTTGCATTAGCAGTGCGAGCGAAAAATTGTTCGAGTAAATGAACCCATTGAAAATAATGGGTTCTTTTCAGAAGAACGTCCGGTGTCATGGAACCGCAAACACACAGAACTTGTGCGTGAATATTGCCTGTGTAAGAGACAAATGAATATATGGGCCTAGTGTATAAAAGTTTTCTAAGAAAAATTTGTCGGTGTTAGAGTGGTTTCGCACCTGCAATCGGGGTTCGGCTTTCCTGCTCTGTATGGGGAGCAGGAAAGGGGAATCCCCAGGGCCGAATGGATCCGTCTCTGGACGGAACCAAACATCGCCGGATGGACCCCATTGACTACAATGGAGTCCATCAGCTTTTGTTTGGAAGAAAATGCGCCATTGGCAGTACTTTTTCTTCCAGTACTTTGAGTTGGGTCTGTGACAGAACCTCCAGCCAGAGGCTCCAATGCAGATGTGAAACCATCCTTAACCAATCCTATTTCTGCCTTTTATATTGTCAAAAATACAGAAATAGCAGAACTACTGTGGGAATAAGGCCAGGTTCACACATGCAGGATTCTAACAGGATGTAAGCAGGGATTCTGCTGACGTCCTGCTGGTAGTTTAGTTGAATGGGGGATTCTATACACTCACATACTCTACTACAAATCTGCACGGAATATTGAACACTGTGGAATTTAAAATCCCCAATAGGTTCATTATTGCTACGGCTTCCACATGGAAAAGCCCTGGATCAGCTCAATTCAATTACAAACCAGACTAATTTGCATACTAATCTGCTGTGACAAAACTATAAATTTCCACTCCCGATACACACTGCAAATACTCGGAAAAATCCACCCTAGTTCTAACACCAATTATGGTCCATTATATGGCATACCGTATACTGCAATAGTTTATGTAGACTCAGGGGGAAAAATGCTGTATATTGTCATATGAAAATACCTCCATAGGAATGCTTTGCAAGTCAAACCTAGCACCTTTTCAGACAGTCAAGAGGGGCACCTATTGCTCATAGTGTGAAAGGAGTTTTCTGGGACATCAATATCAGATTGGTGTGGGTCTGATTCCAAGCACCCCTGCTAATCACCTGTTTGAAGTGGCACTCAGGTGAGCACTGTGGTCTTTTCATTGTATATGAGCACTGTGCTATATATTGTGTAGTGGTTGTGGCTGGTATTGCAGCTCAATGCCATTAACTTGAGGTGTAAAAAGGCCATGTGACTGGGAATTGTAATGTTCAAGGCTTGGGAAAAGAAAAAAAACACGCGTCACTTGCTCAAACGCTGCAGACTATTCAAACAGCAGATCAGTGGGGGTGCCAGGAAGCCAAGTTTATAGATCATCATTAAGGTGTTAGCCCATCAGAGGCAACCCTTTTCAGATTGCGGCAAACAACTGCTCACCTTAGATCCCTCTCTCAGCAATTTCCCGGTAAACACCTGATGTTGCCAGGAAAAGCTGCTGCCAGACATTTCTGGTTATGTAGCATTACACTTAAGAATGGCCTTAATACAAGGATTGGCACAAAGTCTGCCAGTAAGGGAGCCACTGAGCAGCTCTCTACACCAGCTCACAGAAGAGGTCCCAAGCAAGTGTTCTAAAAGGGCATATGAACAGTGGTTGTATTTTTGAGACAACCCCTTTAACGCCCCCATACAATCTGGGTTCTAATATGCTATTAAGAACCAAGTAAGTACTTTTTTCATAGCATAGTTTCTTTTAATAACCCAGATCTACACTATCCTACCAAAAGTATTTGGACATCTGAGCAAGAATCGCAATGGTTTTGTGATGGATGGCATTGGTGTACCGGCATAACTCGTTTATCCAATAACCTGCAGTTCCCGTTGTACGGTGCCGACACGGAATTGGTTTCCACTTGCTTGCAGATTCTCAGTGTGTTCCTGGATAATGGAGAAGTGAGCTCCGCCAACAATCTCTCACAACTGTCCTTTGTTTCTTTCAGTTAATATTTTGGTTCAATCAAATTTTATTAATTTTCAGAAAAAAGAACAACACGTAGACACAGTATATCCACAGGGAGTGACCGCATATGACCATATTAATAGGATATCTATCGGCACTTGGCATCAAATAATAAGTATCGTGGATTATAACAAATAACACATATCAATTTCCATGTCTCATACATAAAAAAAATGAAAACTACACCTTGTAAAATTATTGAATCAGGAACAAAACTGGGAGGGGGGGGGGGGATATGGGAGGGAATGGGAAGGCGGGGAAAGGGGGGGTTAGACCGGCCTCGCTTACCAGCGTTGAGTAGTGTTTACTGAGTCAGGCGGCCTGATTCTAGCCATGATTTAAAGTAATCTGAGGCTCTCATCGAGATCCAGGGGCTCCAGAAGTCATGGGAGGTCAGTCGTTCTTGTTCACTCTCTGCTCCCTCTTCTTCGTATCTCATGAGTAGGTTTAACTTCTCTGTCCATATTACTTTCGAAGGAGGGTTCGAGGATCTCCACAACACAGGAATGGACATCCTCATTGCCAAAATAACCATCCTCAATAAGTCCGCCTTAATTCTGGCAATAGACCCAGGGAGCATCAGGAGAAGCGCCATCTCAATTGTCAGGGACACCGCCGACCTGGTCATCTCGTTGTATAGTGTTTCAACACTACTCCACAAGTCTCTAACTGGGGGACAATCCCACCATATGTGTGATGGCCCCAGGGCCATCTTGACACCTCCAGTAGGTCGGGGGGATCTGATTATCCAATTGATGCAGCCTCGATGGTGTCCAGTACCACCGAGACAGGATCTTGTAGTTCTGTTCTTGCAGCCTACCAAATTTGGAGCTCTTGTGGCACATAAGGAATGCTCTCTGCCAGTCTGCCCTGGTTTGGGTCCTACCTAACTCTGTCTCCCACTGCATAGTATAGCAGGGTAGCTCGTCCTCTGTCTCTTTTTCCAGCAGGATCTTGTATATAGTTGATATCCCGTGCTCAGTAGGTGTCGAGGACATGCATAGGTGTTCAAATGGCGTCAGTTGTTTGCTGCTGCACCCCTCAGGCGCCAGGGACCCCACAAAGTCCCTCACCTGGAGATAACTCAGTCAGGCTCCCGGGGGCGGGGTAAGGCTCCCATGGATCTCTACCAGGGACCTAATTCCAGTTTGTGTGACTACGTCTCTAACTCTTGGAATAGGGGGGGACAGGGAGGGATAGCAATGATATTTTATTTCTGGCTGCTGGGAATTGTGGGTTGGCCACCAGCGGAGTAAGGGGGCCCGGTACGGTTACTAGTCCAAGCTTCGGGGCGAAAATTCCGCAAGCTTTGAGAGTCACCAATATAAGAGGCGACATTGAGTTAAGATCCCTCAAAAATCGCCGTGGGATCCACGGGCACCCTGTATTTCCCTAGCGTTTGCCTCGTACTCCATTTCTACCCATAATTTTGTTAATTTCCCCTGCATTAGAGTAAGGATAAAGTTGGCCAGATTCGCTTTGTAGTATAGTGTAAAATCTGGGAGCCCCAGACCTCCCTCCTCTTTGGGTCGCGTAAGCACTTTGTAGTTAATCCTAGACCCCCGTCCCATCCATACAAAACTAATTATTAAGGAGCGGATATTAAGAAGATACTGTCGTCCAAGGTGTATCGGGAGAGTCTGACATAGATATAAAAACTTTGGGAGTGAGTCCATTTTTATGGAGTTAATCCGTCCCATCTAGGAAACGTACAGTGGGCTCCACCTATTTAGGTCAGCCCTCAGTTTATCTACATAGGGAAGGTAATTTAATTCGAAGATCCGTGCCGAATCTGCCGGGAGCTGGACCCCGAAGTATTTTATAGAGGATGACTTCCATTTAAAGGGAAAGGAAGTAGCAAGTGCCTCGGCCTCCTCCTGGGGAAGGGTTACATTTAGGATCTCTGATTTCTGAAAGTTAACTTTAAAGTTACTAACCTTCCCATATCTTTCGAATTCCCTCAACACTACCGGTAACCCCACCCTAGGGTTGGACAGGAACAAGAGGAGGTCGTCTGCGAATAATGCTAACTTATGTTCAGAGGGGCCCTCCTCCTGGCCTCTGACTGACCCGTTTCCCCTGATGGCATTCGCCAATGATTCCATGGAGAGGGCGTAGAGAAAAGGCGAGAGAGGGCATCCCTGACTGGTTCCATTTTTTATTTTTATTACGTTTGACAGGGCACCGTTCACTCGCACCCTTGCTGAGGGGCAGTTATATAATGCCATGATCCACTCTCTCATCCTTTGCCCCAGGCCCTCAGTTAATATTTTGGGTTGTCCAGTTGTTGGTTTAGGTGTGGTAGGTCCCTCTGTCCTCTACCTTGTGACTGCATAATTCATAGTTGATTTGGTGACCAAACCAATAGTCCACTAATGTGACAACCCACAATGATACCATGTGTTAACTCTAAGTTCCTTGGAACGAGGCATGTTAGGTTAAACGAAGCAAAATAAACCATGGCCGACATCTCCATGGCCTGCATGTTATGTAGCATGGTTTAGGACATAGGTGATCCATTATACTGATAGGGGTGTCTAAATACTTTTGGTAGGACAGTCAGTTCAAAACGAGGGGCATGGGATTTGGGATAAAAGTAGGGACTCTCTCCAAAATAGGAGGCGCAGTAAGCTATCACTATGGGCACGAGCTCTAATTATGCAGATTCACATGACTTTCGGGCTCGGGAAAGCTTGGCAACAACTCCTACGAAGATTGCAATTGCCATATTAACCCCTTTATTATTCCACAGAAACTTTGAAACTATGAAAAGGTCAATAGTTTTCCCCTGATACCAAGTTCTACCCTGGGAGATATATTTCATTAGACCATCTGTCAAGGCATTCTTGATTGTTAGTAAGAACAAAACCGGTATTATTCATTACACATAAGTAGCAATGAATAACTAAAATGATGCACAATGCATAATTGCTGTACGTATTTTTCTTCTTTATTGCAAGTTTTTACCTAATTATTATAGATTTGCCTGTTTGCACATAAGACTGTCACGTCCCGCAAACAGAGTCAGCAATATGTAAATATGAAATCATGAAAAGGACACTATTTTAGCTGAGAGGACAAAGCGCTTTTGCCAATTCTGCATAAAAGAAAAACAATGATACACATTGTGTCTAATAAGGAGTGTAATTATGGGGAAATTACTTGTAAACATATGCTCTGAAACTTGTACGGTAACTGTTTTTTTTTACTTTTGGGATACTCTGATGTTATTACAGGATTGCACGCGGGCTTTATTACATTGGCGGACAGTTTAGTTGGTGTCTTTCAAAGAAACAATGACATTACACGGATGACAAGGTGGAACGTTCCATAACACAGAGAGTTCTGTCAGACACTCAGCGCGCCTGCTAATATATTGTCAGTCACTTCTACCGATGTCACATAAATCACACCTTCCCTGTCTACTAGTGATCTCCAGGCTTGATGGAATTACTGTACGAAATACAAAATGTGCAAACAGGGAGAGTGTAGCAAGTACTAGTCACTAGATAAAACTGCTGTCATCTCAGATTACGTGTATGTAATCATAGATTATATAATGTCATATATTTTATATTTATTTTTTGGGTTGTGCTCTATTGCTTCCAGGAAAATGGCAAATTTTACACCAGCTATGCAAAGGTCACGCAGAATGAGGTAACAAAAGCAGAAGCACTTCCACCTCATCTGTCAGCACAGGAAGTGGAGTTGAAAGCCCTGACCGAAGCGCGTAGAATGGCTACGGGTAAGATGGCAAATATATATATACACTGACTCCAGATACATCTTTGGTATAGCAAATGACTATGAACCCATCTGGAGATGGACCATAGAAAGTGATAGGGGTAAACACTCAACTGCAGAAGTAATGGAAAGGAAATCATGTCAGCTCTTAACATAGAACAGGCCCTTCCACACCCCAATCACCCACAGAGTAGTGGAAGAGTAGAGACACTAAATGGGAAATTGGAAATCAAGATACAGAAAGCAATGGCAGATTTAGGAAAGCCATGGACAAAATGCCTTCTCTTGGCGCTATTCTCAATAAGATACAGCCTAAATAGGAAGACAGAACTGTCTCCTTATGAGGCGCTGTTCATTTCAGCAGTTAGGACAGGATTGTACTTTCCGCAGGTACTCCAGATGCAACATAATGAGCTCACAAAATAGGATCTAGAAGGGAAGCAAACACTTGTATATGCACTTGGGCCTGGACCTAACTCCAGTGGGTGGTCCTAAAGAGACACGTGGAGAAAATCTCGAACCACGATACGAAGGGCCATACCAAGTACAGTTAACAAAAGCTACTTCCGTGAAATTTGAAGAAAAAACAAATTGGATCCACGCTACTCACTGTAAAAAAGTACAGGATCCAAGGAAAGAATGACTTTATCCTTTCTGGGTATAAAGTCTTGTTGTAGGCTGTTCGTATTGCTTTTAGTAATTCCTTGGGCCAAAGGGTTCTATGATGTATTAAGGGGGTTGTGATAATAAGTTTATAAAACAAAGTTCTAGTAGAAAGTTTTAGTTGTGAACTGTTGGATATGCATCCATAGTCCTCTTGCCTCCAAAACCATGCCATATATAATTAAATCAATGGCACACGTAAACTCACCGAGGTAGATAAGGAAAACCAAAACAAAGAGTACCCACTCTGGGCGGGTGCTTGGATACAGGACCCTTGGCTAATTTGTTAATAGGACAATGGACAGGGGGAAGGGGCGAACACGTGCCCTTGGCACTAAATATGACTGTGGTCATGTGTTGTTCCTCTAGCCACAACTATTCGTGTGTCGAAATCAGAGAAGGCGGAGACCCAATAAGAGCTATGACAAGAACTAGGATCTACGTGGGACTAGGATGTGATAGTGATCTGTCCTATAACGATGCTGATTGGAATGAATCAACATATAATTCACTTACTGGGTGATGGCATCTTGAATACTACCACTGTAGCTATGCCTCCAGGTATCTACATTGGGCACGGAGATAGGGCATACAAATGGCTTACATTGAATACAACAGGATTATGTACTCTTGCCCGGCTCACACCTGCCACATTCATACTTACACATGATGGTTTCTCATACATGAGCATCCCCAAGCACAACCTATTTAAAAGGGCAGCAGATAATAGACGGAGACAGAACAGACAACCCCATGTGGTATCTGTGGGTGCAGCAAACTAAGTTTTCAGTATATTTTTCATTTATCCTATGCTTATACAAATGTATGATAAACTGGTGGAAGCTTAGGACTATCTTGACCTATCTTCGCTGTCTTAGAACTAGTAAATCAGACTAATCAAATACAGGCTCACATAATCACTGTCCTTTACCAGCACACTACTGTGTTAGGCTACATCATGGCCGCTCAGGGCGAGTTGTGTCAGATAGGACCTACCTGCCATTATATAGATCCAGAGGGAAATATGCAGATAAGAGCAAGTGTTTAAGTGATCTCAGAAATGAAAGAAATGGTTGAAAGAGCAAGACGATAACAAGGATACATGGTGGAATGACACGTTTTCTCTAGTCGATCCTGTAAATTGGTTCAAAGTAATTGGAGGGTGGTTTATGGGGATTATTCAGGCTATTTTTCAGATTATCTTATGCTTCGTCACATATGCAATTTTTTAATTTTTACTACGCTTCCTGTTATTCCTGTGTAAACCACGTAAGAAGAATGAGCCAAGTTATGCGGATCTGCTACATACTGTTAATCCTCAAAAATAATACATTGGTTGCATTAAGTTTCCCTTGTGTCATATCCATGAGAGCATGACTCCCTTGGGTTAGAATAGGGCCCATGGGGGGTAAGGTGGGGAGATTAAATGTCCACTCTCCTGGTGTAAATATAATTTTTCTTTTTTGTTTGCAATGGCATAAGACATATCAAGTCATTTTAGGCAGGGATTGTTGGTAAATGGCTAACATTGGGACCCTTAGCGGCATGAAAGTACTCTGCTTTAAATCACTAGAGCCCACAGAACAAGAAAATGTCCTATGTGAACATGATTACATTTGAGCATGTTAAAGATACACCAGTTGCTAATGCAGATTTTGAGTTTTTTTGTCATTGTTCCAGATATCATGAAGATTGACAAGCAGAACAGGTTATGCATGGATAACAATATTGGAAACCATAGCAGAAAAAAAAAAACCACTCCCTTCCTAGGGTTATATCCAAGAAGCTTGTAGTTGATGGTGCTCACTACAATGTGTAGGCTGGTTTCAAAGTAAGACTTAGTGTCGACACCGACTTGAGGTATGCTTTTGGAATCGCATTCGATTTTGCACCCTTGTGGGCAGTGGAAATTTTGTTGGATCATTGAGAAATCAATCTAGAACACAGAAGCAGTGTCTTTGTTGTGCAAGGCTTTAGCTCTTCCCATACAGGTAGTTGTCATCAATGTCCAGGTTCACATCGTGCAAGTAACTCCTGAGGCTCTAAAGAACCAGAGAGTAGACGCAGCAGCCAGACTCTCCTTGACAGAGGTAATGGACGTTAACCTGATTGCACCCAGAGTGGGTGTGGAGATCTCTCTTTTGCTTAAATTGCAGGAACTGGCCCCAAAGGGAGACAAGAAAGACTGGCAAATGAGAAGAGTGAACAGAACCCTGACAGGGTAAGAAGGATGAATCATCTCCTGTGCCTCCCCTGCGCGCTTTACTACAAGATGTCACACCTGAACAATGAGCTAACCCATCAATCCAATTAGGTAATGTGTGGTACAGTGTCTTCTGCTTGGGTTACCTCAGGGTTTTACACTGCTGTGACCTGGTTTGTATAGAGCTGCATGATATGTGCCCATCATAATTCAGACCAATTGGTCAAAGTATCTCCTCGCTGTTACTTCAAGGCCAGACTATCTGTTTCAGCTACTGCAGATTGACTGCATACAGTGTTTTGGAGTTTTTATTCATTTGCATAGACCTCTTCCTAGCTAGAGGCATGGCTTATAAAATAAAATAAATAAAAAGGTCAAACACCAAAACTATGGCTTAGAGATTGACAAATGAAACAATAATATACTATATATATATATATATATATATATATATATATACACACACACCAGAAGTCATTGAAAATAAGAGGTACACAATTTATTAGACCTGTACTCAGCAAGACATGTGCCTAACCATAAGACCGGGTTGAGCCCCTATGAAGTTTTGTTTGATAGGGCCCCTGTAACAGGCCTATACTTTCGCCAATACCGGCATGAGAATCTCACTTCCTACGTGAATGTTTTATGTTAGGAGTTAAAGGGGTTCTATCAGCAAAATAAAAAAAATTATACTCACCTCCATCCTGCCCTGCAACACTTTACAGTGTAACCTGTAGAAACAGAAAAGTTAAAAAAACAAAGCATACTCACCTAATTCCGTTGTTCTTGGTCCCTCTGTTGCTTAGGTGCCGCGTGCGGGGTCATCTTCAGCGGGTCCTGCGCACTTCCACCGTCATGTCCACGTCTAACCTCTGCCGTCCACGGAGATTCAACGGCGAGTGTGCATGCGCACCAGGAAGGGAGACGCATGCGCACTCTCCGTCAACTCTCCCGAGGACGGCAGATGCTAGATGCGGCCAGGCCAATCAGTGAGCGTCGCGTCACTTGTGACGCGTCGACCACTGACCCGGACGGCAGTACTTGCCGTTCGGCAGTGGTCGGAGCAGAGGCGGAAGTTGGCACTTTGCTAGCTTCTGCCCTGCGATTAGACGGCTGCCAGAGGGAGAGGAGAAGACCTGCAGGATCATGGTGACTGCCCCGTAGGGCACAGGTGAGTATAATTTTTTTAATTTTTCTGACAGAACCCCTTTAACGGTCACTCATATATGTGTATTTTCTTCTATTCCAGATCCAGGCTCAAAAGAGTAGTCGCATAGTTTTGATTTCAGGTGACTGGGTTCTCCTCGAAAGGACATATCACAATGAAAAAAAATTTGGAACCGAGATTTGATGGACCATACCAGATCCAGTTGACAACTGCCACTTCAGTCAAACTGAAAGGAAAACATAATTGGGTCCACGCCAACCAATGTATACCAGTTTCCGTCCAAAAGAAAGAATCAAATACCCATGCTCCACCACCTAGAACTATGCATATCCTGCTGGTCATGGTTGTGGAACCATGGGTTTGGGGCTTGAATAATATGTTGAAAAATAATTGGGATAATAAGCTGTCAAAAAGCATTAAGTACTTGTAGCATTTGAGGATGCAGGAAAACTGAATAATTGTCGTACATGTACTCATGCTTCTAAAACATTCTTCTCTACGCCCTCTGTGTATATATCCCGCACTGTGGAGGAGATATTTAGAACAGGGCTTGGTAACCCCTGATCAAAGATTAGGGATTAGCTAGTGAAAGCTACAGACTGTCTAGATGATCACATTTTCACAGTATTAAGATTGGCTAATCAAACTAATGCAATTCAAGCTTAATTAATTGTTGTTAATAACCAATACACCATAGTGCTAGACTATCTTACAACTGTCCAAGGGTGGCATATGTTAGCATGTTTTGTATTTTGTTACACTGTGGTACCCTCATGCATCAATCACCTGACTACAATTTAGGGCTAAAAGGGAATCTTGTCAGCCAGATGAAACCTGTGAGAGACCTTCCACACTGTAGAGTAATAGTGAAGTAATAGCTTTGGGAGTATCTCTAGTGGGGACCTACTAATACATGGCATAGCATCCGATATGGCAAGAGTACGTAACGCTACCTTATAGGCTTGTGACCCTTACTGATGGATGAACAAGGTACTTAGGAAGCTGTTCTACAGAACAGAGCTACAATTGATGGCATTTGATCATAGATGTGAGACATTTTAGGATATGTGTTGCTTTAACCTAACTGATAATTTGGGGTCTATTCATGGATATATTTAGAACGTTAGTACAGACACTCAGGCATAATGAGGACCAGTGATAGTTTGATTGGCTTTCCAGTTCCTGGTTCAGTGCATTTTGGTTTTGCTTACTTTTCTGTATACTTTGTGGTGTAGTGGTAAGTTGTATACTCTATTGCTGTTGTATTCAGTTCATACATAATCCAATGAGTTATATGATAATTGGTTCACTGGTTCATAATACACAAAGTCGTAATTTATGTTAATTTAAAGGAAATGCATCTAAGATGTGACTAAAAATAGTTGTGCCATGCTTCCTCATGCCGTATCTATCCCAGAACACAGCATTTATGAATCTCCTTCCCTCAGACCCAGGATTAGAATAGAGCCCTTAGGGGCGGGCTGGGGCCATCCTTCGTGGGTGTAACCAGAGGAGTAAGGACAGTTCTTAGGAACATCCATCCTCCTCTATGTTAGGTAAGGTAACACATTCCTTAATGGTTAGCTCAAAATTTTAATATGAGAAAGATGATCATGTTGCTTTAACCCCTTGAGTGGCGGGTTTCCTACCACCCTGTCGTGCCCACCAGGGCAGGTTTTTTAAAATGGTCTAATCATTGAATTTCAACTAATTTTGCAGTTGCGTCTCAAGAGCCATAACTTTTTCATTTTTCCATTGACATGGCCATGTGAGGGCTTGTTTTTTGCAGGACAAGTTGTGATTTTTTAAACAGGGGGGAGGAAAAAAAGAAATGGGGAAAAAAGAAAAAAAGGGGCCATGTCATTAAGGGGTTAAATAATGCATTAACTTCCTTCTGTGGGTCATTACGACGCATGGATACCACATGTGTGATTGTATTTTTGATTTTTTTACAAAGTAAAGGGAGACAAGTGTTTTTATTATTTTTTTTAGAATTTTTTAACTTTATTTTTTTTTATTTTTTTAGGTTTTTTTTGTCCCTTTAGGGGACTTCCACAGGGACCCATCAGGACCCCTGATCACATTCCGGGGGTCCGATGGTGACAGCCCTTTACATGCTGCAGTGACAGCCCTTTACATGCTGCAGTCACATAGACTGCAGCATGTAAGGGGTTAACACAGCAGAGATCAGAGGTTTTCTCTGATCTTTGCTGTAAGAGCTAGTACCTAGCTGTCCTCTGACAGCCAAGCACCAAGCTCTCCCTGCCACAGAGACTATCGGCTTGCTTCTGACTAGCCGATGGTCTATATGGCAACCTGTAAACAAAGCAGTAGATTGCCGACATATCGGCAATATCTTCTGCTGGTTTTTCAAAGCCCTTGCTTTGTTCCCTGTGGGTCTGTGCAGGCAGAGCACACTGTCACAGCTTGTGGCATTGTGCTCTGCAGCTCCCATAGTGATACATAGCACGGAAATCTTCCATCTTGTATGCTTGAGTCTGTCATATCATATTGTTGTCATTTTCCTTTAACAAGAATTTTGCAGATGTGCACTAACAGTTCAAAAGGCCTTGATTGTCCAAAACGTCCCATGCTGAAGAGATAAAGAAACCAGACTGATGGCCTTATGTCAGCACAACTCATTCTCCAAAAAAAACTATTTTTTTTTAACGCATTTTGTACATTTTTGGCTTGAGAGAAGTCCTTTTTTACTAATCAATGATAATAAATTAATAAATTATAATTATTACAAGTGAGGCGTGTTCTAGCCTCATAGCCAATGTCTTTTGTGCATATACTTCTGCTTGTTAAATGAATAAACAGATTACTTCCAAACACATCCAATGTGTGTGGGATCTGGAAGCCGCTTCGAGCTTGATTATAAATAGAGATGAGTGAACCTACTCGGCCACGCCCCTTTTTCGCCCGAGCGCCGCGATTTTCGAGTACTTCCGTACTCGGGCGAAAAGATTCGGGGGGCGCTGTGGGTGAGTGGGGGGTTGCAGCGGGGAGTGGGGGGGGGGGGGAGAGGGAGAGAGGGCTCCCCCCTGTTCCCCGCTGCTACCCCCCGCTCCGCCACGCCTCCCCCCCGCATCTTTTCACCCGAGTATGGAAGTACTCGAAAATCGCGGTGCTCGATTGAGTAATTACTCGAAACGAGTACGTTCGCTCATCTCTAATTATAAACAATTACTGGGATACCTAAAGACATACCTTTTAGCAAACTTTTTGCGACACTAACAGGTTACTGAAGCAATTTTGTCTATTTTTTCAGTTTCTTGTCACCTTCGGGTTTGTGCAAACTACTTGTACCAGATGTAACATACTGGTAATTATATTTCAGATTCAACATTTTTTTTTTCCGTATAAGTATACTTGTCAAGAGCAGCAGGCATTAGCTGCATCATGAGAAGCCTGATCATCATGCAGATCGCATGACATTGCTGGTGTTCCTGTGTGAACACGAAGTGGTCTTCACTTTGGACAATCCTTACTTGTTAGAAGGGTCAATTGACAATAAGCTGATCACAAAACGTTCCTGCACTTGGACCCCTAACGATCGATTGCTACCTGTGGGATAAACCTGACAGTAAGTATGCAATTTTCCTGCAGCGACACCACAGAGGACATTAGGTATTACATGCTGCTCATTCAAATCACCATTGAGCTGTCTGTGAGGAAAGACAGGAAAGATCCTCCAGAGAGAGGAACTACATTATACCATTCTCCACTGTGGAAGAGATAGGGGTTCTCTTTACAGGATTTCTATCTGTTATCACAGAACTCCCTACACCAGACAATCCCATTAAGGGCATGTTCACATGGGATGGATTTGCTGCAGAATGTCCACAATAGACATTCTGCAGCAGATCTGCAGCTGAAAGTCTGCATCAAAACTTGCACCATTTTTGAGGTGGTTTTAGCGTGGATTTTGGTTTGGAATTCACACCCTCATTGAGAAGAGGTGTGTTATGCAGCGTAAACAGCAATAAAATGGAATAATCATGAACAGTGGGTACAACACAGATAATAAGGGTGCGGTGTGCACAATGTACTAAATAGAATGACACAAAAATAGAAAAACAGATGTGCATGTATAATGAATTGGCACACCATTTCAAGACACATTACAAAAGTTTATTAGACAATTAGCATAAACAATTAGCATAGACAACACCCATAGGGAACAATTAAAATCACACATACAAAGCTAACCACCATAATAAGTCACTAAGCCCCTACTCTGTCCCATAAAGAGTATAGGGACCAAAATGTTCAAAAAATTAGAAAGGCGTATAAAAAGTGCTAGTACAAGAGTCAATATCACAAAATACCACCCAAGTAGGCATTCCAGCTAGCAAACAATACATAATATAGGATATCAGATGGAAACCATCCAAGTACAAAGCCATGGCACAGAATATATGAGTATTTAGCATATTGCATCAATACCACCAGTTCTTTTAGTCTTACCCTCCCATTCACTCACGCCCAATCAGGTGGTGCGTCAACTGGTAGGCGGCATCTCTACTCCTATTTGGTACCATCTGAATCCTCAGTCTTGCATTCTCTCCTACCAATCACAATTCTATGTGCTTTTGCTCCACCTTTTTTCCTTTTCCGCATACACATTCTATGACATGGCTTGGCACTTACCTTATTAGATGGTTCCATCTGATATCCAAGATCAGGTATTTTTTGCTAGCTGGAGTGCCTACTTGGGTGGTATTTTGTGATATTGATTCGTGCACCAGCACTTTGTATATGCCTTTCTAACCATTTGAAAATTTGGGGGGTTTGGTGACTCTTTATTATGGTGGTTACCTGTGTACATCTGTCTTAATTGTTCCCTATAGGTGTTGTGTATGCTAGTTACATATGTGTCTAATGAACTTTGTGTTACTTCTTGAAGTGGTGTGCCAATTTGTTATACATACCATTGTTTTTTTGGGGTTTTTTTTGTGCCAGTGATAAAACCGATATGCTGCAGAGTTAAAGTCCGCACCGCATGTCCCTTTTTGCACGGGTTTTGTGGGGACGTTTTCCGCAGCATTTAGGCAAGGTTTTGAAAACCACTTTGCTGCTACTATTAGTACTACGGATTTTCCAGAGAGTATGCAAGGAACATCTGTGGCAAATCCACCCCGTGTTAAAAGAACGTAAGCAAGAGGTTGTCTTTGTAGACTCTGTTTGCTCTGCCAAGAGATGCGGATCCTGAAGAGAGGAGCCTCTGTACTAATTCCCTTATGGGGGACCTGGAGTCCTGTATTGCCATAGCCTGCGATCGCTGTACAAGCAATAAGGCATTGCAGGGTAGTAGCCCTGCAATGCCTTATCACAGCGATCATCAGTACTGTACTGTGAGTGCCCCAGAGGGACACAAATTGTGTAAAAAAAAAAAAAGAAAAATGTAAACAAAAAAAGTAAAAAGAAAAAACAACCCTTTTTTATGCTTTTTCTCATATTAGCATAAAAAAGTAAAAAAACGATTAAAATCCCACATATTTTGTATTGTCGCATCCATAACGACGAGTACGATAAGCTGCACATGCTTTTTATCCTGCACAGAAAAAAGCGTTAAACAAAGGCTAAAAAACTGAGGCAAAATGCTACTTTTTAGCATTTTGCCTCCCTAAAAACGCAATAAAAGTAATCAAAAAAGCTGTATGTACCCCAAAATGGTACCAATAAAAACTACAGCTCGTCTCGCAAAAATAAGCCCTCGCAGAGCTCCATACAGGGAAAAAATTTAAAAAAGTTACAGGACTTCGAATGTAGCGATTTAGAAAAAAAAAAGATTTCCAAAAAAGGGGTTTTATTGCAGAAAAGTGGAAAAACCTAATTTTGGTATCATTGTAACCGTACCGGCCCGCAGAAAAAATGGATTGTGTCATTTATGCTGCATGATTAACGCTGTAAAAAAAAATCTATGGCAGAATTGATGCGTTTTCTCTCCCTGCTATCATAAAAAAAAATAATAAAAGTTTTACAATATAGTCTATGTACCCAAAAACTACAGTTCGCCACGCAAAAACAAGCCCTTATACGGCCGCGTCGACGGAAAAATAAAAAAGTTATGACTTTTGAAAAATGGAGAAAAAAATCCGCCAAAAATCATTGCGTCCTTAAGCCCAAAATAGGCCATGTTCTTAAGGGGTTAAAGGGAATGTGCCATCAAAAAATAACCTATTGTATAAATCAAGTTTTATACAAAACTTTTTTCAAGTTTTTTTTTTTTTTAATTTTTGATGTCATGGTCTGTATTTAAAAAAGTTCCTTAAAAAATCCTGCATTTTTCACATTGACAAAATAATATGCTGACACTTCCTGTTCTGTACAGAAAACGTTCAATAGTCATCTAGTTCTCATCATAGGCAGGTTACAATGAAAGGTAATGCTTCTTTACAGATAACACAGGATCCACAATTTACAATAGGTCATGATCACAACTCACCCCCTCCCCCTCTCTGCACAATGACCTCTACACAGGTACAGAGCATGCTTAGAACAGTCTCTCATGGGAGTTAATGGTTTCCCCAATACTGTCCATTGAATCCACAGTAAACATATATGAATGACAGCTTGTTCACACGGGCCAATTGTTTGATTTTTACGACTGCAGAAGCTGAATGCACCATTTTCACTGCATGTATATGTGTGCTTGATACGCTTTTTTATGTCTGTATAGAATTTGTATTCACTGTGTTTTTCACAATAGAAAAAAAAAAAACACAAAAAGATTCAATTGATGTAATTTTCCCCCATAGTCTCCTGGCAACATGTGTAAAAAATGAGTGTATGCACATTTAAGGGTTCATTCACATCAGCGTCTAGGACCTCGGTTTTCCAGCCCATGTGAATGGGGCCTTACACAGCATCCAATAACATGACGCCTGAGTCAGGAGCCATGACTCCATTATATAAAAGCTATATAAAGTTGACTCACTTTCAGATAATGCTATTTTGAACCAATACAAGCTTTGTTACAAAGTGTTTTTCGTTTTTAGACATTTTCTTCCCCCCAAAGTCTACACAGCTTACAGTCTCTGTATCTACTGATACACTAAAAGTAACCTCTACTAAGCAGCTTTTAGTACATAGGCAACATACCCATCGTACTCCTGGAGTTCACATTCTTTAAGTAATGCCAGAGCATGTCCTTTATAATTAGTTTCTACAGAGAAAGAAAATAACACAATATTGAGACGTCTTTGTACATCTTTGCAGCATATGTCATAACTGTGACTATCAAGAAGAAAATGTAACTGGTAATGCATGGTTTCGTAAAAAATGTGAATTTATTAAAACCATTTTAAAATACCAATTAAATACATGTTAACACTCGAAAGTCATTGAAGAGGATCTGTGAGCTTTTCTGACTTGTCTTCTTTTGTTACTACTCGTATGCCTTATGTATTAACAATTCTGTTCCACCGCTTCTTATTGTGTTGGGCTATTCCTTCTAAAAAAAAATTTGAAAAAAATTGACAATTGGGTGTTACCATACTCCATGTCAGAGGGGTGTGTCCCTACAGAGTACAGGGATTGGACAATGTCAGAATGGGCAGGGACACGCCCCTCAACTGATAACACCCAGTTACCAATTTATTCACAGATTTCTCGGAGGAATAATAGAGAAAAGATTCTTCAGAACTATTAGGCTGGGTTCACACAGGGCGGATTTGCCACGGAATTTCGCTGCGCCCGCTAAACATGGGATTAGCCAGACGAGATTGGTCAAATATCTCATCCACACGGGGCCGACAATCAGTCGTGGCAAAGCCGGTGCTGCGGATTCCTGGGACGCAGCATGTCAATTCTTTTTTTTTTGCATTGCGGCCTCGCTCCTCTCTATGGGAGAGCCGTCCGCAACAGAAAAGCATGCGGTGAAGCCCCTCCAGAACCCGCGGGTTTTGAAGCTGCGCTTATCCCGCGGAAATCTTGCGGGTTTTCACTGCGGCAAATCCGCATTGTGTGAGCCGAGCCTTATATTAGTGGGAATGCAATTACAGTATTTCCTAAAACAGACATGTCAGGGAACAATTCTATGAGTTCAGTATGTATACGGCAACTTTCAAACGTATCTGTAGTCCGTTGTTGGTCTCCGGTTTGCCGACGATAATATGGAGCTAGCGGTATTCAATGTATGTGTTTACATTTGGAATTTGCTTTAAAAGCTCAACATGCACTACTTTTGTCTGTTGTTAGTGAAAAGTACGCCAACTATACCGTGGAAAATGGAATTCGGATGCATGCATATTTTCGTCATCTCTGTATTAACATTGGGCTAATGCGGAATTGTATTTGCCCAATAGAAAATTAAACCGATGACAGCAAATATGGAGGCAAACATAGATGAAATACCAATGATCTATACTGAGCGCAATGTTATCTGTAATACATACCTGTATTAAGTACTGGTACAACACGCACATGTGAAACTGGCCTAATAAACAAAAACATGTAATAGTCTTAATAATATAATCTGTTAAAGTGACCCTGCAGTTTTGGAACAGGATTCTGTACCAGAACCGAAGGGAGAGGCGAGGACATTACCTGCAGCTGTTCTTTTCTGCCATCCCTCTGATCCACCAGTTTCAAGTCCCGTTTTCTGCATTCCAATATGGCCGACACAATCTTCAGACCACCCAAAGCCCTCAGTGCATTGGTGGTCTTAGACTACCAATGCAGTATACCTGCTCTCTGATTGGCCAGAGCTGGTCACACGATCAGCACTGACCAATCAGAGAGCAGGGCACACTGTGCATTATATAGTTAGAAAGTTCCTGTTGCCATTTTGAACAGTCAAAAATAGGGCCTGGAACCAACAGATTAGAGGGGCAGCATAGAAGAACAACTGCAAGTAATATACCTCCTCCCCTTCCTGTCCCAGGACAGAAACGTATATGGAAACTGGAGGGTTACTTGAAAATGTATGAGTCATGAGTGCCTATTCTATAGATAACTGCCACCAGGGGGAATTTCCAGGTGAGGAATAAAAATTTTATGATTTTATGCCATTTCTACCTCCTTCACAAAATTTTGCCCAATCCTGGAAATCCCCTTTAAAGACACATACATATGGCCATATTTTCACTCCGAGTAGAATCCATATAGTCAGGACTATCATTAATGGTTTGCGAGCTGTGTGACCGCACGAGAGGCATCTCCTGCCATTACTGAAGGTGGCACCATTGGCCCTAGACCTTGAACCCTTTAATCTCACACGTGGTGACCAAATCCATGGAAAGGCAACTGCACAAGTTGCAACTTCATTCCCAAGATTACGGATTTGGCAGCTAGGTGTTATTTAGGATTGTTTGATTAGGAGACTTTATGAATATGTTATTTCTTTACTACATGTCTACATTATTTAGACACTACATGTCAACAAGCAAGAGGAACATCAATTGAGCCTTAGGTGGCGCAGAGTATTAACCCTTTCCAATCCACTGTCTGACGTCCGAAGACATTCTGATTGAAGGCTGTATAGCTCCGATGTCGGAAGATGTCTGGCAAGGTTCCTACTGTATATTACTGGCCGCTCTGTTGTCGGGGGGCCTCTCCGGCATGCCCAATTCTGCAGTACTGGCTCTAGCCAGCAGATGGTGCCGTTGTATAATGGCAGAAAGAGAAAACCCTCTAGGAAACCCTGAATCCAAAATTGGATTGCAAAGGGTTAAGGCAGCAGAAATGCAGTCAAAAGCTCTCACTCACGACCTGAAGGTTGTGAGTTCAATCCCTGCTTGGTAGCCGGGATTGATCTCGCAACCCTCAGGCAGCCGGCTCTAGGTTGACTCAGCCTTCCATCCTTTCTGAGGTCGGTAAAATGAGTACCCAGCTTGGCAGTGGGTAATAAATAAATTACCCCAAAGCGGAATAAGTTGGCGCTATACAAATGACAAGATTTAACAGAAGCTTCTGCACAGAGCACCATCAAACCTCAGCCTCCCATACATACAAAATGCAAAAACCAAATGAGGAACAGAAAGGGTTGACTGCCCCAGACAAAATGAATATTATAATGAAAGAAATTATCTATTCAGGTTTAGCAATACACGAGAAATTAAATCGGATAAACCCTGGTAAAGAGCAGCTACACTCAAGGAACAACTGATTAAAAAAAGCCAAATACCAGTAACAATGTAACAAAGCTCAAAAAGAAGGGTGGCACAGCAACATACCAGAATATGTACCCTCTAGAGGAAATGAATCTGTCACTCTACATTGTCATCTTAGCCTCTCGTGATGCCCTGTGCAGCATATAAAATGCCAGAGTAAACCGGAAAAGCCAAGCTGCAGATGGCAGAGAGCCGCGCAACCACGTTTAGCATTTTCTAGGGCGGCAATGCCAGAAGAGACTCCACAGCTGTAACCAACCATCAAAGATTCCTCTTGACTGACATGACACTTACAGATGGATGTTTTGTGTAAGAATGTGCATCGTTATATGCAAGATTACATAAATCTTTCATGCTTGTCTGTTCTTGGTTGAGGTCTGGTATAAGAATGAGTTACGGGGCTTTTTGGTATTCTAGACGGGGTAATATGGTAATTTGAATCGAAAAAAAAAAAACATTAAATACACATATGATAAAACGGGGACAGATCACTAATGACAGTGATAGATTTTAGAGCGATTTACTTAAATAGGCCAAAAAAAACCCAGATCTATTATTCATTCATTATTTTTATATTAAAGGGCCACATTTTATTGATTTATTGCCTAAATGTTTTATTCTGGAGGTTTCAAAAACATTTCCTGGGATGATAATGGCAGCTGAATTTTATAAATAGCAAAAGTATTGTTTTCTTCATAACGCTTATCCAATGAGCATCTGTGATCATTATAGAGGTCTACTTTAAAACTATTTACAGTTCTGTGCAGCCTTTTTTTAATACCAAAACTTTTGAAAACTGTTTTCAAAAATGGAAGTTTTTAATATCTTATTTTTGCCGAATAACAAAATGCAAAGAGAATGAAAAAAAGAGAAATCTACATCAAATCAATACTTTGTAGGACCACTCTTTACCTTCAAAACAACATCAATTCAAGTACATTTGCACACAGTTTTCGAAGGGACTCGGCAGGGAGGTTGTTCCAAACATCTTGGAGAACTAACACAGATCTGTGGATGTAGACTTGCTCAAATCCTTCTGTCTCTTCATGTAATCCCAGACAGACTAGATGATGATGATGATGAGATCAGAACTCTGTGGGGCCTTATCATCACTTCCAGGACTCCTTGTTCTTTTTTTATGTTGGAGATAGTTGTTAATGACATTGGCTGGATGTTTGGGGTCATTGTCCGGGTGCAGAATACATTTGGAGCCAATCACACGCTTCCCTGATGGTATTGCATGATGGATAAGTATCTGCCTGTATTTCTCAGCAATGAAGACACCATTAATGCTGACCAAGGCTGGCTGTCCAAGGGTGTTGCGGTATCCTGCGGCAGATCTCTGCTGCGGGAGCCACCACCCGGGAGCAGGAGCCGGCAGATGTATCTCCACTGTCAGCCTATCTGACAGATAGGCTGACATCTGAGAATCGCAGCAATTCGCAGCATGCTGTGAATTGCCGGCTGCAAGCGGAGAATCGCAATGATTGTCCACTCGTGGACAGTGGCCGGCGCTTTCCATAGCAACGCTATGGAAAGCTTCAGACAGCGTGATTCGCCGTCGATTTACCACTGGGATAATCACTCCTGTGGACAGGGGGCCTAAATCCACAACTCCATTTGCTGAAATGCAGCCCCAGACTTGCAAGGTCCCTCCATGATTCACAAACGGCCTTCTGTCACAATCAAATGATTCAAATTTTGACTCATGAGTCCAGACATTTTTCTGCACTCCAGTTCCTATGCTTTTATGCAGAGTTGAATCAATCGGCCTTGTCTCTTCATCGAAGAGATGGCTTCTTGGCCGTATGAAGACCACAGTAGATGGGTGTACTGTGTCCCACTGGTTTCTGCCAGTTCTGAGTTGATGCCACTGCCAGACATCTTCTGTTTTCGAAGAGCAGTAAGCATGATGTGTCTCATCTGCTGCCGAGTTTCATTTGCTGACTACTGCATCTACGGTACTTAACGTTGCCCGTTTCCTTGTACTTCATCGAAAGAGCTTGAACAGCACATCTTGAAACCCCAGTCTGCTTTGAAAATTTTGCCTGGTAGAGACCTTGCTGATGCAGAATAACTGCCTTGTGTCTTGTTGCAGTATGACCTGTGACATCAAAATGTCTTCCACAACCTCACCTTTGTAGCAGAGTTTGGCTGTTCCTCTCCCAGTTGTAGGCCTCCTACACAGCTGCTTTCTGTTTCCGTTAATTACTGTGTTTTCACCTACATATGAAAATCATGATCACCACCACCGGTTTGGTATACTTGGTTAATCATACACCTGACTGTAATCCTACAAAATCCCTGACTTTGTGTAAATGTACCTAGAAAAACTGATGGTGTTTTGAAGGCGAAGGTTGGTCGCACCAAGGATTGATTTAATTTACTCTTTTGTTCATTCACTTTGCACTTTGTTAATTGATAAAAATAAACTATTAACACTTCTATTTCTGACAGTATTCTTACTTCACCATATTTTTTTCACACCTGACTAAAACTTTTGCCCAGTACTGCATGCTCAGCCACACGGCTTGCCAAAAAGCAGCACTGAGCCTCAGTGATGAAAATGGGTACATGAAGCAATTGTCCGCATCATCTATTCATATTCCGGGGTTTTCATTTCCTGGTATGCTTTAATAAATTAAATCCGTAATCCGAAAGGCTACTATGTACAACTGTTTCTTCTAAACGAGCCTGTGTTTACCCAATATATAAACACTAATTAAAAACTAGCCTTGTCCCCCACCGAAACAATGCTGAAGTGTCATAGCAAACAAACGCTGAACACTATGCGGCATATCACTAGGACAAACTGTACCACAACACTATGGCTGATGGAGGTCCATCCTCTGGGAAGCGGAGCTGCACAAGTGAAAACCCCAGAGACTAGGAACCTGCAGCATGGAATAACCCATCTAACTGCCAGCTATAGGCAGCAGGCCATTATTACTCACTGCTTTTTTCGAGTAACTGACTACTCGGGCGAAAAGATTCGGGGGGCGGCGTGGTGGAGCGGGGGGTAGCAGTGGGGAACAGGGGAGGGGGCTCTCTCTCTCTCCCCCCCCCACTCCCCTCTGCAACCCCCCGCTCACC